>NC_082647.1:8137500-8762500 GCF_028023285.1 Balaenoptera ricei
TAACCCCATCACCTTAAGGCTTTCTCTTTCACTACATTGTGAAACTGCTCTAGACTCAGTGCCTAAGCACTTACTGGTCCCTTTACCCAAATAACTCTATGGCTGCTTTTCTATCCCTCTGCACACAGCCCTCATATTAGAAATTCCTTCCCTAAACCTTCTATGTTAAATAGCAACCCCCCACCCCCTTTAGCTGCCTTTTCCCCTTTATCCTAATTTTTTGGATCTACATAGCACGTATCGCCATCTAGCACAATATATATGTGCTCCTGCACTCATTAAAGCAGAGGTATTTTCCATTTTGTTCAGTTTTGTTCGGTGCCTAGAACAATGCTTGACACAGAGTAAGCACTCAACAATTTATGAATGAATGAATGAATGAATGAATAGGAACACTCCTGCCATGGAAGCCAAACAATTATCTAGATACTCCGAAAAAAAGAAATCCATGCATTTTCCTAATGCAAACCATAACTTAACACACAAGCATATATAAGGAATGCCATCTTGTATTCTATAAGCATCTTCCCTGAGGGCATACAGTAACTTAATATATATTCCTCAGTCTAGGAACTTGATACATGAGTCATGTCTGTTTGAAACGAACTGTGCCAAATGTTGTTCCCAAACCTATAACATTTGAGGAACAAAGACTTGTCCAAGATAAACCCAGTAGTGGAGCCAGAAGCAGAATTTTCTCCCATTTCTACATCTCATGCTATTTTCACTCTACTCTTGGGAACAAAGACCTTGAATCAAAATTACATTTCTCAAATTTTGGCCTACATAAGAAACTGCTAAAGAAACATGCTTAAAATGCACATTTCAAGGCTGCTCTCACTCAGTAAGTTGGGGTAGGACTGTGGAGTTTGTATTTTGCTAATGCCAGGTGACTCTGATACAAGCGGTCCTGGAATACTACTTTATTTATTTTATTTTATTTTTAACATCTTTATTGGAGTGTAATTGCTTTACAATGGTGTGTTAGTTTCTGCTTTATAACAAGGTGAATCAGTTATACATATACATATATCCCCATATCTCTTCCCTCTTGTGTCTCCCTCCCTCCCACCCTCCCTATCCCACCCCTCCAGGTGGTCACAAAGCACCGAGCTGATCTCCCTGTGCTATGCGGCTGCTTCCCATTAGCTATCTATTTTACATTTGGTAGTGTACATATGTCCATGCCACTCTCTCACTTTGTCCCAGCTTACCCTTCCCCCTCCCCATATCCTCAAGTCCATTCTCTAGTAGGTCTGCGTCTTTATTCCCATCTTGCCCCTAGGTTCTTCATGACTATTCTTTTTTTTCATAGATTCCAAATATATGTGTTAGCATACGGTATTTGTTTTTCTCTTTCTGACTTACTTCACTCTGTATGACAGATTCTAGGTCCATCCACCTCACTACAAAAAACTCAATTTCGTTTCTTTTTATGGCTGAGTAATATTCCATTGTATATATGTGCCACATCTTCTTTATCCATTCATCTGTCGATGGACACTTAGGTTGCGTCCATGTCCTGGCTATTGTAAATAGAGCTGCAATGAACATTGTGGTACATGACTCTTTTTGAATTATGGTTTTCTCAGGGTATATGCCCAGTAGTGGGATTGCTGGGTGGTATGGTAGTTCTATTTTTAGTTTTTTAATGAACCTCCATACTGTTCTCCATAGTGGTTGTATCAATTTTCATGGAATACTACTTTAAACACTAGGGTTGCCAAGTTCCATTCTAGTAGGAAGGCCCTAGGAATCTTCTGCTTCCTTGTCATCAAGAGATTTTCAAACTGTGTAGTGAAGAGTTTAACCTTGTCCGAGGAGGGGTCTGGACTTTGCCCTTGGCTTTGGGTAGATAATATCTAAAGCCTTGGAGTGTTATGCCTGGTAGGGGTGTCTCTGTTTGCCTGGGGGCCTTGGGTCATGCCAGGTAGTCTGACAATGTAATTTAGGGTGGAGGCTGGCCTTACCAGATAGTATTTGGGGTAGGAACCTCATCAAATAGTAATTTGGGTAGGGGCTGACCACCCTAGATAGACCAATGATGTGATGTAGGGTAGGGGTTTGGATCACACAGTTCAGTCCCTGGAGGGGCTGGAAACCAAGGTTGGCCACATGAACAGTGGACCATTCCTAAATAAAGGAGCCTGAATAAAGACTCTGAACACTGAGGCTCAGGGGAGCTGCCCTGGTTGGCAGTACCCCATGCATACTGGCACAATCAATTCCGGGAAAGTAAGGTGTCCATGACTCTATAGGAAGAGCACACCTGGGGGCTTGGTACCTGGGGCTTCTCCTGGTCTCTGCCCTCTGTGCTCTTTCTCTTGTCTGATTCTAATCTGCATTCTTTCCGTGTCATAACCATAACCACGAGTAGAGCAGCCTTTGATGAGCTCTGTGAGTCCTTTTAGAGAATCATTGAAAATGAGGGTTGTTTTGGGGGACCCTCAAAACAATTGTGTGAAATTTTGTGTGAGCTGTGGTCCTTCCAAGTTTGCAGTTGGTCTAATTCTCTGCAAAAATAATCACTTTGCTTTTGAGGCATGTAATCAAGCCCAACAGTGTTCAGACTGAAAGATGTACAAAAATGAAGTCCAACTTCCAAGCTCCCCTTCACTGCCTAGATAAGGAAATTGAGTCTATAAGATGCTAACATCCAGTTATAACTAAGCATTGAGCTTCTGTTTTTCTAACTGTGCTGTACTGCTTTTCATATTATGCAGGAAATTTAAAAAAACCCTACTTTTCTTTACTATAGTCTTAGTTTGTGAGTATGGAAATTTTTAGAGCCAATATGCATATTCACACCCAAAATCTCAGTGTTAAACACATCTGAAAGTGAACACTGGCAAGGAGAAAATTTATTTGAAGTCTTTTGGAAGTTCTTCAAGGAAATGCCTGGAGCTTAACAATCAATGCTATGAACTCATTTTTAAATCTCTGGTATGTTGATAACCTCCTGAGTATGAGAAGTATTTCTCTTTATGTATTTTTGCCTTTAAGCTTTTTATTATGGTTAAAAAATAACTTCACAAACAAAGGCATCCACAGAGAAAAGGAAGCAAAACAGTTACCATTGGCCATGAAAAAACAGAGAGCTGTCTTTAAAATGCAAAGCCTTTCTAATTTTAGTCTTCTCCATGCATTTAACTACCTTCTGAGAATAACTTCTTGAATATCAATGGACCTATATGATTCAAAAAGGAAAAAGACAAAAAGCTTTCCAAAAGGACATGGGGCTTGAAACAGCACCTGTCCTCAGTAAGGGACATGTAGTCAGGGTTTAAATACCCCCGTGTTTGGAGTCAGTGGGGACTTGTGTGCTGGGCAGAGAGTGCCAGTTTGGAAGAATAAATGAAAGTCCCAGATGGTGACTGTGAGGACAGAATATTTGTGATAAAAGGAAATGCTGAAGCTGCAGGAGAGAAACCTCGAAACTGGATGCCTAAGGATTCTCCTGAGATGGAGAGGAGAACGGATCGAGGAGGCAATGGATGTCGAGGAAGCTTTTCTCTTGACTAAGGTCAGGTTGTGCAGCAAAATGAAAAACATTCATTGGAGGAAATGTGCTTGGAGGAGGACCAGGGGTGATTTATGGGGCTGGTTTCAGGTGCTGTTCGTTGAGATACCTGGCTATGGAGAGTTCAAGGAGAATGGAGTGTGGGATTTGAAGGCCAAAGGAGGTAATACAGCTGGATGCTAAAACAGCTTGAACTGGAAAAAAGCTCATAGGTGTTAACATGGACCACGCTGAAGCTTATAAGGAGACAACATACCTGTCAATTAATTAATTGTAGTTTATAAATGACTGAGCTATGGATGGCTATGCTTATGGGGACACATCATGAGTAAAAGCCAAAGATCCAAGGAGAAAAGGATAAGGCTTTGGAAGGCGCATGCCTGCTGGTGAGAGCTGTGAATAAGCCTGTCAGAAGGAAAACAGACTATTTCCTGGTTGCCATAGACTGTTTCAGCCCAGACTATAGGTCATACCACAGACACCGTTTCTTTCTCTCTGTTCTACAGCAAACTGTTTCCTTTCTAGCAGATTCTTTCAATGCCAGCTTGGTATGACTTCAGACAAGACCTCTCTAATGAGGAAAAAAGTGCCAAATGACAATTCTATATTCTACATGCTATGAACTCAGAATATAAAAATAGACTTATTCTGTTTTCCATTGCAACACCAGATGCACTTCAACTGCAGTATTTGCAGTATCAGGCAAATAGTGGAGAAAAAGTGAAACCATGCCACGGGGTCAGCCGAGATCTTATCTAAACGGGGACACAGAGAGAAATGAGAGGAGAGGAGAGTCACTCTCTTTCTACATAACAACTTTCTTAAAGTGTGAAAGACCTGCAGAAGTTCCCTGGAATCTTTGCAAAAGATCTAAATTATCTTAATAGTTTTTCTCTAGCTACAATTACTTCAGTTTGTTCTTCTATTTAGTAATGAATATTAGAAATGAGGAATCTTAGGGTTGAATATGAAAAATACAGGATCTTAGAATCTCAAGGTTGAAATTATCGTTGGAGAAATGCCCAATTAACATTGTAGAAGAGTAATAGACCCTTCAGGTCATGTATTTCCACCTCTGGAAAATGACAGGACATAACTTCACAGCGTCCCTTGGGGTTGGGCCAACCAGCTTCTACTTGAACAAAGCACCCCATGGGAATGGATAACGTTAAATAACAAAAATGAATCACATCAAGAACTCTTCCTTTTGTCTAATTTTGGTTATAACAGCTGAAAAGACAACTCCCTTGATTATACTGCATAAACAAATATTTTGCCTCCGTAAAGACTGTATATATAAAACATGTGAGAACCTTTTAAAGGGCCAACTTATACAAAGTACAGACAAGCATGTTTACTTTTTTCATTATTTGATGAAGGAATGGATCATGGTTTCTGTCTAAAGAGCTCCTTTGAGAGAACAGTTGTGGGTAGGCTTGAGCTACTTGCCAGCCTCTGCCTCAGTTGGTTTGACAACAAGGTGAGTGAATGGAAGAGCTCTGGGAATAGGTCAGCCATTAGGAGCGCTGCCCTGCAAGGCACATCCTTGTGTGGCCTTCCCGAATGAGGTCTTCCACTTTCATCATTTTAGCCTGCCCTGGCCGCTCCATGCTCGGTATGTGAGAAAGTCTTAAACAGCATAGCGTGCTCCGTACTTTAGGTAAGTAGTGGTATGATGGTCTGAGAATTAGTAACAGGAAGCCTGTAGATCAGATTGTGTGAAAATCTGCCTTTTAAAAGTTAAGCCCAACAGTAAGGGATAATTGGTTAAATGGAGAACTTGTCAATTGAGACACCGTATTTCCCAATTTTTTTTTAAACCATGCTCCCATTTGTTGGCATAATAATCATAATTATCACCTCCTGATGTTGTTATGCCCAGATGTAGGAGGCTGGTGGGCAATAAAACAAAGCCCTGAAGATCTCAGATAAACATCCTACCAGCCAATAAGATTTTTTTTGTGTGTGTGTTATATTCTGTAGGTTGTATAACAAAACAATAGCTTTCTTGTTCTGTTTTGTAAATATAACATTATGATCTTCTAAACCATACATGCTCTCTTGGAGATTCTGATATAGTCTGTGCCCTCAGGTGAAAAAAAATCACTGTTGTGGAGTTTAAAAAAAATTGACCTGGAAATGTGTTTCTAAAATGTTGTTACTTGAAACAAGTAGGTTACAAACAGTATATACTGTTATGATCTCCTTTTTGTAAAAAATTATATATAAGCACATAGAAAAATGTTTGGAAATGTGCACACCAAAAGAGTGGTATTACATACGTTAGAATTTGAGATTATAGCTGATTTTTGGGGTTTATTCTTTTTGCTTCTCTGGATTTGAAAATCATTCAACAATGAACAAACACTATTTGTATAATATTTAAAAGTTACAATCTGATCATTTTCACTTCTTTTGCAAAGGTTGGTGACATTTTAAGCCACTCTATTCTATAATTTTAACAAGTGTTTAATCAGAGAGATTAGTTAATCAAAACGCAAGGAATGAGATTTCATTTAAATACAGAAAATTAGAGGGAATTTAAAACTAGATTGAAACATTCCTCCTTACTTCTTTCCTGTTCTTAAGATACCTGAGAAGATTTTTTTAAAAAGAGAGTAGTCAAATTTTACCATAAAATAATTTTGAACAAGATGTGAGGTTTTTTTCCGTATTAAAAATGGCCCCAAATAATAAGGTCATGCTATTTCTCAAAGTAAAATCCTCACAGGTCTGAAGTGCCAGCATGTTCAGATGTTTAAATTAATGTCTACAGGAATCAGAATGCAAGACGGCATATTCAGTGTTATAATTACACTTGACAGATCTACACTGTTTCTATTATTCATTGGCTCTGGTTGCACTTACCCAGGAAGACCCTGTAGAATACTAAATATCAACCCCTCTTCATGAGAAGTCATTTGGCATTCTCAGGAGTTCTCATCAGAAGAATCAAATTCAGAGATGCAGAAAACCAAATTTGATCCTTTTAACACTATCCACAAAGGCAAGTAAAATGAATAATTTCCTAAGAGGCCTTAAGTCCAGCTAGCTTTCTTTTGTCCAACTCTTAACACAGATATGTGGGTGGGTCATTACTTCAATGAGAAATGTCTTTTAACCAGTCCCTGGGCTTTAGCTATATTCTTTTCAATGCCTCAAATGCTCCATGATCTTTCTCCTTTACTTGTTGACTCTCTGGAAAAATGTCTTTATCTCATTTATTTGCCTGTCACCCTTCAAAGCAAATCAAATGCTGCATCTTCTGGAAACCTACCTTGATGTCTTTGGACAAGGTGAAAGCTTACTCCTTCTCGGGCCAGAGCACCTGTGACTGCTAACTTCTCATGAAAAGTTTGTCTTCTCCTTCCCACAGCGACCCCTGAAAAGTTGCCAGGCATCCAGGAGCTGCATTTCCTGGTCCCTGGACATCTAGGTGGAGCCGTACGCCCAGTTACCACCAACCGAATGAGAACAAAAGGAGTGTGTGTCTCCTCCGGACCAGTGTGGGTGAGAAGAGAGGATGCTTCTCCACCTCCCCCCTCCTCTCTGCCAGCTGGTTTAGAAACTCCCAGGCTCTAGGAGATGGTGGAACCACAGCACAAGAGGAGCCGTGATCTCAGATCACTGTATGGAAGGACTTCCTGGAACAGAGCCTGCAGATGACGCTGCCATACAGTCACTGAAACCCGGGGTCTTATTTGTTACAGCAGCTTAACTTAGTCCTAAACAAGAAAATTTCTTATTCCTAAATCTCTTATGACCTTATCATATTTAAAATATTTATTCATAAGATTAAAAAATATCACCAAAGGATTTCTCCCTCAGACCACTGGAATTTTGAAGGGATAAATTACGTCATAATGGTCTTATTCTAGTTTCAATACCCAGCTCTGTATCACAACATTGCCATAGTTAAAAAATACGTAGGTTATAATGTGATATTTGAATGAATTAATGGAATTTTATAATTCATAAAACTATGAAGTTTTAGAGCAAAGGGAAGTGTCTGGGAGCCACATGGGAGGCTTTAGACTGTGCATGCTCTGGACGTCTGAGCCATCTCCTTTACTAACCCCACCAAGCCAAGCTCCCAAAGAAAGGAGACGCAGGGTTGTGCCTTGACTATCATAAAGGTGAACAAAACCTTTTCCTATTGAGAAGTCTGTCTAGGACAAGCTCGACATTCAGAGATATGGGAAGAAATTCCCTTTGTTCTTCAACATTTCTGTTCTACACTGAATGGACTTCAGATCCCAGAACCCTCAGGTTGGCACATGCAGCTCTATTTTCAGCCACCCTTAAAACACAGACAAACAACAAAGCTTCTTATGGTTAGCTGTGGAATACGAGTGCCATTTACAATGTTATGTATATAGGAAGATACATTCCAGGACCTGAATGACAGGCTCAGAAACTCCTACAACACAGTCCCTTTATAAGTTGGGAAATAGCTAAACTAGAAAATTTTTTAAAAAACCATGAATATCATAGAGATGAAAACAAGTCTTCTTTTCTTAAAGTATCTAATAAAAATATATTCTAGCTATGACCCTCGTCCTCTGTTAGATTTCATGTAAGCGTTTATGTTTCTCCCTGTCTCCTCAAATTTCCTATCTTGATTGCTATTAAAAATTATCTTGTAATTTGAGCAAAATGTGTCTTGAAGAAGATAACTCCCAGAACTCTTCATTTGTAAAAAACTGCTTTTGTACGGTTTCCAGTTGACATCTAGTTGGCCAATGTTTTGTCACATGGCTTTAGTTTAGGTGTTTGATGACTTGTAAGAGCCTAGCATTCTTGTATTTACGGTTACCTTCGGCCCTTTGAGATATTTCTGGTTTTGAGCTATTTCAACTAATCGTCCCCAGTCACTCACTATATTTAAATGAAGCTCTGCTCCCCGATTTATTGTATCTTCTTCTTCTTCTTCTTCTTTTTTTTTTTTTTTAGCCAGCTTTGAATTAATTGGTCCCAAGTGTCATCCTTAGTTGGATCAATTCTCCAGCGTTGGTAACAAGCACTAACCAGTGATGGCACCAACTCTTCCCTCTTGAAGCATTTGTTTTTATAAAATATCAAGCCTGCAGAGACGCTGGTAGCATCTAGAATGGCAGATGTAAGGTCTCTAACCTTCTTATAACTCCACACATATATTTCCAGTTTTTCTCACTAATCCATGTGTTTATTATTGTCATGATAGCACACTGTTTCTCCCAGCTCTGTCTCAGATCAGGATCATGAATCCAAGCTTCTTTAATCTCTTCTCCTCTTAGGATGCCCATCCTCTTCCAGCTGGCCACAGGCAGGCTGATTCTAATAGCTGGTCTTTTTGACACTTTAACAGGCCATCTCTTTGAAGGGAAAGATTCTGTGGACTATCACACACAATAAATAATGCAGAAAATGTGAGAATCAAAGGGAATGAGATAGAAGAGAAATTCCACCAGAAGAAAATCTCTAAGAAACTTCAGCATTTCTCTACAGAAATGACACACAACGCATACTCTTCAGACAAACACTATGTGAAGATGCTCTTTAATGAGGAGGCCTATTATTTTCCAGGCAATGCACCGAATTAATTGTCTTGTAGGAATGTGGTTTTTTTAGGAAAATGAAAGGCTTCTCTTTTATTTATGTTTTATATTTTAAATCCAGATGCAGTAAAAAAGTCTTTTGTGTGGGCAGGATTTCAATAGGGAGATGGTCTTCTAGATGTCTCTGGAGTGTAGAGAAGGAAAGGCAGGAACACAAACTCTGCAGAGAGAAGTGACTCCATCTGGCCAGCTTAAGAGGCATTCCCACTCCTTCTAGAAATTTCCAAATCAGCTGATACGGGTGGATCAGTAATATCTAAGGTAACTTGGGCAATTTTTCATATCAGGAGGACATCATACTCTAAAGACTATTCTTTTAACTCTAGGGCACCTATGCCATATACTCAAATAACTGCCCCTTCAGTAAGACTGGCAAAAATATCTGGGTCATTCAATTTGACTTTACCAATTGTTTGTATATCTCTTAATACTTAAAATGCACACAGCTAACATATTAAATAGCTTTAATACAGCACAACTTTCACCTTTACTTACATCTCTGAAATTTTTTGGTCTACAATTGAAATTGAAAAATTTAAATCAGACACTAGAAAAAAAATTTTAAGAATCACAATAGTGTTGCTATGCAGGTTTAAAATTTTTTAAGGCGGTAATTTTTTCTTATGTATTATAATGACTAAGCCAGAGTCATTCTTTAGACTCCGAAATCTTTAATACAAATTGAACTCATAGACTTGCAAAGTAGTAGAAACACTAAAATTCTTCCTAAATCTATGTGGATAACTTAAGATGGCTTGGATAGTTAAAAGGAAAAATCCAGGTGCTACCACCTGATCTGTATTAGTAAGCACTCACAATATTTATGAAAGAAAAAACACCCTAAATAACATCCCTATGGCACAAGAGGCCGGTTAAGCGGAATTAGACATTCCTCATGTCTGTACAAGTGAAGCTCTTTTAATATAAAAGTTGTTCCAATTCTGAAATAGTGGAAGATAAACTGCCATTAGTTTATTTCCTCTGATTCATCAGTTTCTATATATTGCTGAATATTTTCTTCTGTGACGTTCTTGAGCATGTGTATTGCAGAAGGTGGCATCTCAGAAAAAGAAAGTTTTTCCTTAATACCCTTCTCCAAGATTAGCAGGACATTGGACTGCTACCGCCACATTTTTGTGGAGATATGTGCGTTAAATGCAGATATGTTCTCCATGTCATCTGGATATCTGAAAAAGCTCAAGCTCTGCCAACACGGAAGCTTATGCTAAGGTATTGCAACAGTTTCTGGTTGCTTCTCCTGCATGTTTCCTAGGCAGTGAACATCCCCTTCAAAAACTTCCCACTGTGTAAGCTCTTTTAAATTGTTAAACAAAAATGAAAATGCTACGGTCACTATTTATCATCAAACACTTCCAAATACTTCCTCTGATTACAGTTCACCTTGAGGAAGACCTACCCATCAGCCATGCAACACCCTTCCCCAGGGGCCCACGTCTTGGGGTCAGGAGGGCAGCTGGGAGTACCCTTGACCTCAGCGCTTCTTCTGTTCTATGGCACCAGAGCCTGCACTCAGCAGCGTGTCCTCCTGTGACGTTCCCTCTCCCATGCTTACTGCTGCCATCACTGAACCCGAGGACTGTAACGCTTGGCTCACAGGCTCCCTGTCCACTGCGCCCCTTGCCACGGCTACTAGGGACCTCAGCAGTGATGGGGATGACAGCCAACACTGGCCTCCAGTTCCCTGACTTTCTCCATAGCCTTTTCATACAACCCGGAAGCCCATGTGCATGGCCAGACAATGCATTGTAGACCTTCTTACCACCCAAACTGCTTTTCTGTGAAATCTTGAATTCCAAAATTTCACCAACCATGATCTGTCCTTCCACCTTTCAATGTGTCATCATTTTGATCACCGGCCCCCTGATCATGGTGATCTCCTTTTCCACCTAGATTGTCCATAGTTCTCCATTAGACCAGCACCTCATTCATTCATTTCATTCTCTCAACAAATGCTTACTCGGCACCTCCATGTGCCAGGCAGTGTTGTGGCCCTGGAGATACCACGGTGCACAGCGTTCCACAGCCCTTGCCACGCCAATGGACCACGCACCTCACACATCTGCGATATAGCCATGCATCTACACTGTAGTTTCTTCCTTTGGCATCCAGAGCCTAAAATGTTCTTTCCCATTTATTTTGAGGCTCAGTTAAAATGATATAATCTCCAAAGAACCTTTTCTTATTCTCCAGTCAGAAGTAATTATTGCCTCATCTGGGTCACCACAGTGTATTGCTCTAATATTTATTTCATCTTATCCAAAATATTGTTTCATATGCTAGTCTCTCCCACTAGATTGTGTGGGACTGTGGGATGGGGACATGTCTTATTCTTCTTGAGTTCCTCTTTGGCACATACGTAGCAGGTACTCAGTAACTATTGGTTGAAATATTTAGATCGCTGTATATTTAGAATCATATCTGAGACTTGCCTAAAAAAATCTCCACTACCCATGTCGTACTTCCTACTCTAACAATACCAAATGTTTGTAGCTCCTGAGCACCCATCAGGTTCCCCATCCTTATGCTTTTTTTAAAAAATTTTATTTATTTTTGGCTACATTGGGTTTTCGTTGCTGCACGCGGGCTTTCTCTAGTTGCAGCGAGCGGGGGCTACTCTTCATTGCAGTGCACGGGTTTCTCACTGTGGTGGCTTCTCTTGCTGTGGAGCACGGGCTCTAGGCATGCGGGCTTTAGTAGTTGCAGCATGCAGGCTCAGTAGTTGCGGCACGCGGGACCTAGAGCACGCAGGTTTCAGTAGTTGTGGCGAGTGGGCTCAGTAGTTGTGGCTTGTGGGTTCAGTAGTTGTGGCTTACGGGCTCTAGAGCGCAGGCTCAGTAGTTGTGGCGCATGAGCTTAGTTGCTCGGCGGCATGTGGGATCTTCCCGGACCAGGGATCGAACCCGTGTCCCCTGCATTGGCAGGCGGATTCTTAACCACTGCGCCACCAGGGGAAGTCCCCCCACCATCCTTATGCTTTCGTTTGCATTGCCCCCTCCTGCTAGAATTCTTTCCCCTACTTCTTCATCTAGCTAACTTCTTTGCCTGTTCTCAATGACCCAACTCAGGTATCACCTCATCTTCCTCTTCATTCCCAGGTTGGGTTATGTATCTCTCCTCTGGACATTTACAATATCTTATGCCTACCCTTGTAATTTATTTATTGTATTTTAATGATCATAAGCACAATATCTGAAATCAGCTCTATAACCTGTGTGTCCCAGTTTCCTTATCTGTCAAATGTGGATAAAACTTGTCATGAAACCTAAAAATGTTGGTACCTGTAAAAGCTTTAGAACAGTACCTGGCCCTTAGGAAATTCTCAATTAAAGTTATGCATCCATACTGCTATTAATGTGTTTGTCTCCTTCCGTAGGTGAGGGTGTTGGGTTCTCTTGTCTTCACCTCGGAATCTCCAGGATCCACCCTAGTGCCTCTGACACAGCAGGTGCTCAGTGAGAGGTGGCCTGATGATGGGACCATGGTCATGGTCAAGATGGGACTATCTTGGCCAGAAAAGGGATGCAGAGAAGTCAAGCTGTTCCCTACGGGGAACTCTGAAAAAATAAATGGGTAAACCCATGGTTGTTAGGGAATATTTTTTAAAGAACGATTCCTCTGCCATCTCAGAAATAACTAACAAAAAATAAGCAAACAAAACAACAGAATCAAAAGTAATTTCTCATTTGGAAATGGACCTACTTGCCCATGGTTTACGCTCTCCTCCTTACGTTGATTTGCATCTCTCAGCCCGTTCAGATGTTCTAATTCTGGGTCTCACTCATTCCCACTTCCTTGGGGACCTCACTTCTTCAGCCAGTCCCTTCTCTCCCGTATCTCCAATGTCTTTTTCTTTACTGGATTTTCCTCTTTAATATACATGGGTGCTCAAGTCCCTACCACTTACAACAACAAGAACAATAAACAAAACCACCATCCCTTGATCTCTGTATCCACCTCCACTCACTGCAGACACTGTCTTACATTTTGACAGTGACCTCTACATGTGAAAGCTGATGAGCCCTTTATGTTCTTATTTTAGTGACCTCTCAGTTCAGCGGTATCAAACACATTTTTTATTTTTGAAATTCTTTCTTTATTTGATCTCTGGGATATCACTGTCTTCCCACTTCTCTGGCAGCCTTCTGCAAGCTACTTTTCTTGTGGTTTTAAGTGTGGTTTTCATTCTTGGACATCTCCTTTCCTCTCTCTGCACATTTGTCCTGGGCAATCTCATCCATGCTGGGGGCACCCAATACTAATTTCCTAATGATTCTCTAGGTGACGATGATGCTCAAATTGTGTGTTTCTAACTCAGAGCGCTCTGCTGGGCTCCAGACTTGTATATACAGCACCCTCTAGATGTGTCCACTTGGATAGACACTCCTATATCCAGCAGACGCTCAAACTCAAAGTATCCAAAATGCAGTTTGCATTTTGCCTCCAATGCCACACTCCTTAGTGAAAGTTGTTCTACTCACACAATCATCAAAACCATCACAACCAAATGTTGGCTTCATTCTAGAACCTTCCCTCTCACTTCACCCATACAACCATTTTGTTAGAATCTGTGGAATCTCTCTCCTAAGCATCTCCTGCATCTATAACCCTTCGTTGTCATCTTCCCCAGCTCCCATTCACTCTGCCACCATCTTCACACCAGCCCCTACCGCCTCTTCTCTGGCTTTTCCATCTTTTCTCTGGTGAATGCAAGTCTGAGCATGTTACGTCCCTGCTCACCATAACTTTCAGGGTTGAGACAAGCCAACTCCGCCCCAGCCCGGAGCACATGTTAGTGGTCTGACCACTGCCTGCCCTTCTAGCTGCGGCTCTGGGTGTGCACTGGGTGCCCTGCTGAACTGTCTCCTCTGGAGCCCTTGGGTTCAGTCCCTGTACCTTCACTCACCGATGTTCTCCTCCTATAATGTTTTTCCTTTCCTGATCTCCCTTCTTCCTCCACCTTCTTCACCTTCCTGCCTCCTGCTTGTCCGTCAAAATTTAATTAAAGTTACACTCTCTGGGAAGCACCCTTGTCACCCCAGTCGGGTGTAAATCCGCCCCCCACCCTGGTGCGCTCAGCCACCTCTCTCAATGTCTGTTTTGAGAGGCAGTGCAGTTTGGTGTTGACAGCAATGACTCGGGACAGACAAAAAATGTTTGGGGTCAAACACCAGCGCTGCCACTTCCTCGCTGTGTGACCTTGGCCAGGCAACTTACACGCCCTGTGCCTTAGTTTCCCCGTAAAGTACAGATGCTAATGGTACTGCCCAGTCCGAAGGGTGGTTAGGAAATGAAGTGAGATGCTCTATGTAAAATCCCTGCAACAGTGTTGGAGTCTGAACAAAGCTGAGCTATTTTTATTGTTATTATAACTACTGATTTACTTCGTTGCTTTCCAAAACAAACAGAAAGATTTTTGAGGGAAAGAAACCATGCTTGACTTAACTATGTTTGACCTAGCACAGCATCTGGGACATGGTGGGTACTCAGTAAATATTCACTGAATGAATGAAAAAATACAGATAGTAAATAAATGAAATACAGCCTGAAAATTTTACCTTTAGAGTATGTTAGTGAGTAACAGCACTCTTACTTTATCCTATCTGCGTTTTTACTTTTGCACATTAAGATGCTGATGGTATCGCATCAACTTAGCGCAACTGACTCACTGCTCTTAGAGTCAAGAATCTCCCACTTCTGACAGAAGGGCACAGTGTCGTTAGTTAGCAGAAATGTTGTTCTGGAAACCACTATGTAGGCATGAACTGTGATAAAATTCCTTTGAGACACATGTAGAGAAACAAAATTTGAATTCCTACCAGAAAGAGATCAGAAAGCCTTGCAAGTTAAACGGGAAAAAAGAGTAGAGACACTTTTTAAGAGTTTGACTTCAAGACCCATTAGGTTTGCAGTGACTCATCAGTGGAAGACAGAGATGGGCCTGCGAGAATTCTCCATCTCTACCCACTGCCCCGTGGATCCTGCAGAGAAGAGTCTGGAGAAATGTGATAAATGGGCAGAAGGAAGCCTCAATCATTTTTTTCTCCATGTTCTTCATGAAAGCATCACTTCTTGTATACTTTGAAGAAGTTTTGCTCAAATAGAGAAACGGGCCTTTTTTCATCCCATAAATTCCTTTGAACCTGAATGGAGATGCTATATAATGATGGACATTTGGTATCTCCGCCGTTTGGGGGATCTTATAAAAGGTATTTCCACCCTTAGTAATTTTAGAAGGTCTAGAGAACTCCGAGGAGAAGCCAGCCTCTAATCCGTGCCTTGAATATCCCATACTTCTTTACCAAAGGTAAACTATGTGACAGAAAAGAGCTGTATGACAAAACAAGACTATACCTCACCCTCTGTCACAGAGTTTTCGTATCATGGAAAGACTTGGAAAACTTGAAAACATCTATGAAGGTTTTTTGTAATTATAAATAAGTGCAATTCTATTCTGCAGGTGCTAAGTAGAAATGTCTGCTCTTTCTAAGTAGAAATGTCTGCTCTTACTTCGTTTGTCTTCTTACAACCCAGGCCTGGGTTTACAAAACATGGGGATAGAAAACAAGGGCAGGGTGAATTTTATAGTAATTTTATAGGAGCTTATAGAATTACTCAGATATGGAATTGTCAATTTTCCTTTTTTGCCATGAGTTATTTCTAAAACACAATCCAACTCTGTGTAAGTCAGAAAACAGTTTGATTCAATTAATTTGCTGTGGAAAGTGAAAATCCCTTATAAATAATTCCAATCCATAATTCATGAAAAGAGTGGATTTCTATTTATTTCTAAGGCTAGAATATTCTCAGTCTTCCTTTCAATCGGATCTCGTTCACATTAGATCTGTAATGAGCTTTCTTGGGAAGAAGATAATAGACAGCAACGACTAGACACTGAAATAAATGCTTCATGACTGGCTACACCCTAGCGTCCTAACAACCTCCACAACTCACCATCCCCTTTTCACAGATTAGGAAATTGAGATTTAAGCAGATTAAGCAATTTACACAAGAACTTGGATTTCAACAGGAGAATGAGAATTCCGAAGTGCACGCACTTCCTGCCGTACCACAGTCCACCATTTAATGAAAAGAATCCCATAGGATTTCAGCAGAAAGACAGTGACCTGAGATTCCAGTTTTCAAAGACCATGTTGCATAATTATAACTACAAAAGGAGAAAAGTATTCCATCAGATATTTCTGGAAAATAGCTTTCGGATCTTCCTCAGACCAGACCCAGTATCACAGGCACTTGGATAAAGAGCACAGACTAGGAAGAAAGACACTCTGATGTGGGGAGAGGGCACCGAGGAGTTTTCATGGAGCAACAGGTGGGCACAGACTTGCTTCCCCTTCCTGGTCCTGTCTGTTCCTTTGCTGATTCCATCTGGGTCTGAACAGGAGAGCATGGTGTATGCAAATGTTCATCAAAGCTGGAAGTTTGTGGACATAAATTCCTGAAGCTGCACCTATGCCCCAAGGATAAAAGGGCCCTGGTACCATGAGAATTGCCCTTCTCAGATTCAGTGACCCCCTGCCTTCCACGGACAGGGCAGCATTGGCTCTTGCTCACATTCTGTTAGTTTCTGTGCCCTTGGCGAGATCAACCAGAACTCAAACCTTTATAGGGTGGGTGGATGTGTGGCCTCTTCTGCAAAGCTGCAGACTCAAAGTTCCATAGCACAATACAAGGCTGCTCCTTGAACTCCCACAGATGTTAATTCTGATTATTCCTATTTCCCTTTGTGTTGTTACCCTCACTCTCTTATTCCTTATTCTTGATATTTACCAATCCTCTGTCTACTCTTAACCCTGTGTCCTTGGAAAATAAACACATTCTTCACACCAGTCAGACTGGCCATCATTAAAAAGTCTACAAATAATAAATGCTGGAGAGGGTGTGGAGAAAAGGGAACCCTCCTACATTACTGGTGGGAATGTAAGTTGGCAGAGCCACCAGGTAGAACAGTATTGAGATTCCCTAAAAAACTAAAAATAGGGTTACTATATGATCCTGCAATCCCATTCCTTGGCACATAACTCTAATTCAAAAAGTTACATGCATCCCAATGTTCACAGCAGCACTATTTACAACAGGCAAGACATGGAAGCAACCTAAATGTCCATGGGCAGATGAATGGATAAAGAAAATGTGGTATATGTATACAATGGAATACTACTCAGCCATAAAAAGAATGGAATAATGCCATTTGCAGCAACATGGATGGACTTCAAGATTATCATACTAAGTGAAGTAAGTCAGAGAAAGACAAACATCATATGATGTCACTGATATGTGGACTCTAAAAAAATTACACATGTGAACTTATTTACAAAACAGAAATAGACTCACAAACCTAGAAAACAAATTTAGGGTTACCAAAGGGGAAAGGCGGGGGTAGGGATAAATTAGGAGTTTGGATTAATATATACATACTACCATATATAAAATAGGTAAACAACAAGAACCTACTGTATAGCACAGGGAACTATATTGAATATTTTGTAATAACCTATAATGGAGAAAAATCTGAAAAGTTATATATATAAACTGAATCACTTTGCTGTACACTTGAAACTAACACAACATTGTAAATTAGCTATACTTCAATAAGAAAAAAATACACATTCTTCTCCCATGTTATCAGGGCAATTTATTCTCTCTCATCCTCCCTGAACAGCACTGTGGGAAGCTCTGTCTGTGTCTGCTTCCCGGTGAGCAATCTGAGCACAGGAACCTAGGTCTTTCTCAAGTTGTGCATCTACCATCTAGCGCTGTTTTCAGAACAAAGGAAGCCATTGATATGTGAAGCCAACGAAATTACACAATCAGGGTGAAGATCAGCTTGAAGTGACAAGAGTAGCTATTGAGGAGCTGACAAAGAATTTATACTCACATTTCAGTTCGAGTTTGATAAAATCCGTGTTCCCCAGATTTTCAAGAAACACTCCCCGGGGGATTAATGTTTTGAAGTAGAAAGAGATGTCCGCGCTGGTTTCCCCTTGGAAAGTAGAGAAGTGCAGGTAGGATGATGGGTTTGGGAAAGAGGCAGCATTCCAGTAATTCCCTGTGAAAGGAGCAAAGAAAGAAAACAGGGTAATTTACACTTGATCATGGCAGTGATATAAAAGATATCCATTTTCTGAGTTTTAATACATTTCCACTGACAGTAGCCCTTGTTTCTTCTCTGCCTGCTGAACAACACTGCACAAAATCCCCGCAAACATATCTTGACTTTCCAAAAGTTATATGTGGGTATGTATATAAAATATTTGATTAAGGACTGATAAACCCTACTAAGAGCAGTCCTGGAGGGGCTCTCAGGCGTATATGTCAGAAGAGGAGAAAATGGAGAGAGGTCCCTGGTTTCACGCGGTGGGTGGGTGTGGCTGGTTTGAACTCAGGCTTATGTTCGACGCAAGAAGCGCCCAGACTCGACCTAGAGGGACACACCCGGAAGGGGGTCTTTGGTATTCTGCCCCTGCTTCTCATCTGCCTTTGCCTGGAGTGACCCGTGCCTGCTTCCGGCTAGCAGCCACTCAGACACCAGGGACAGGCGCAGCAGGAGTACAGCCGCGGCAGGCGCAGAAGCCCTGCGGAGCCAGGAGCTGAGGAAAGAGGTGGGGTGACAGGCCAGTCATCTCTCCACCCCTCCTGCTCCAAACCCCAGAGGCGAGTTGCTGTAAAGGGAGTGTCTCCTCCCCAGCCCCTTCCTCCCTGGGGACTCCAGGGGACACTCTGACCTGTGGGTGTTTTGGGGGGCGGGACTGCTGAGCTGAGCCCACCTGAGCGCTCACAATCAGCCTCTACCCTTGAACACATGGGGTAGACACAGTTGTACCCGCCCCCCTCCCTACTCATTGCCTGGTAGTAGCCAGTGGCCCCAGGAGAAAGGCAGTTCACAGGGCAAAATACAAGCACCAAACTGGAGGACTCACAGTCCATCAGAACAGATGGACCAAGAATTTAATATGATACCAAGAGCTTACTCCAGACTTTATCTCCAGGGGAGAGATTCCTTTAGAATGTGCACATTTCTGAGTACATTTGCCAGCACAGCTAGGGACCGAAATACATGGATATGCTTTAAAACAGTTACTAAAGCCTTTACCGTTAATACTAAACCCATGTTAAAGTCACCAGGTGAGGTCCAAAATGGAGTCACTCTTGCTAAGCCCCAGGTCAGCAAAGCAAAACTTAACTGAGTTTCTGTGCTCCGCTCACCCAGAGAAGGAAGGCCCAGGCCACCCAGTCAACACTTGCCTGCTCGGCTCAAGGTACCTGACGCTCCAAGCCTTCCCTCTGCTCGTGTAAGCGGAGCAACCCTGCTTCAAGCACCAGCACACGGTCAGTGTAACTTCCTAGTTCCTGCTCCCTTCGGTCTGTAAACATCTCTCCTTGTACAGCTCTTTGGAGCTCCTTTCTCTCTGCTAGACTGGAGGCTGCCTGATTCATGAGCTGCTGAATGAAAGCCTACTAGATCAGTAAACTGCCTGTGGAAAATTTTCTTTTAACATCTAAAATACATGTTTTTTTAAAAGTTGATTTTGCCATATCTTTCCTTCAAAGAACACAATGAATCAACTACATTTACTCTGTTAGTTTCTATCTACAATATTTTTTCCTTCCTTTTATGCAAATAATGCATACAGGCAATAAGTTCAACTGCTATTCTTAAATAGAGTTAACTTCGTGTTGGTACTGCTATGCTTATGCCATAAGTTCAAATTAAATATATAATGTTGCTATATTATGAGATATTAAAATATCCTCATTTAATTAATTCCATAACATCTTACGGAAAAACCCAAATGAACTTTTTGGCCAACCCAATGTAAGCAGTCAGTCAGTGCAAAGTATGTTTGTAAACGTCTCCATTAAGGTAAAACCAGTGGTGGTGGAGTCCACTGTTGAAGGTGTCCCAAAAGTCTTAGTGCAGTTTCAAGCTCTTTTTTAAAAAACTGCAATATCATAGCTTTCAGTAGGAGAAAAATAGACTGGTTTCCTCTTGGGAAGAAGGATGTGATATGATATTGGTTAGAAAAATACCTGAAAAGAAAGAATCTTAACCATGGTTTAAGTTTCTATCACCTGAGCTCTGAGCACTCTTCCCAGCTCAAGATCTGGCTTCAAGTCTGGTGAGAGGAGTTCAGTCACCTCTCCCAGCTGGCTGAAAATGAAGGTCTCTCAGATAAGAGCTAAAGTTGCTACCTTGTCACCAATCAGAGTTCTAGGAGGGAATGAAGAGTCCCCAGGGCTGGCAGGATTCAGCTCGCCTAATGGGTGAGAGAGCCTTTTAGCAACCTAGGAGCCGGCAAGGATCAGTCCCCAGCCACGTTTCAACCTGAAGGCAAAGCAATTCCATCTGTTTAGGCTGTATCCCCAGGACACAGATGTAATTAACATTTTAAAGTTTCAATCCAATCAAATGCATTCTTACTTTCTGAGGTGGTGATGTATTAACAGAAGGGCAGATGTCTAAAATGATTCTAGAAAAAAGGAAAGCTAAAAGTAAAATATGTCAGTATTTATTTGAGGTCCGGCACTGGTTATTCAGACAGAAATATCCCCAGAGAGGAGAAGGACAGTTCAATCCGTTATTCTCATTTGCTGAAATATCCCTGCAGACCACAATTCCATTAGCTCTCATTCTATGCTCACTAAGCAACTCTGAATTAATTTGGTCTCTGGAATGAATATATTCACAGGGAAATTACGCCTTGTACAAATGGTGGTTATCAGTCATCATTCCGGAAATGTCT
Source organism: Balaenoptera ricei (assembly GCF_028023285.1). Taxonomy (NCBI): domain Eukaryota; kingdom Metazoa; phylum Chordata; class Mammalia; order Artiodactyla; family Balaenopteridae; genus Balaenoptera; species Balaenoptera ricei. The sequence goes on from NC_082647.1 coordinate 8,158,401, forward strand.
GGATGACCACATGACATCTTTGGAGTCGTCGCTTGTGGGCTGTCCCCAGTCTCTGGATGAATTGACTAAGTCCAGATTCTTGGCCAGCAACAGTGAGGACTCTACCTGGACCTGACTGATGGTGGCAGCTGAGGTATCCACGCTGGGGAGAGTCACTGGGGCACAAGCAGAGGGGACCAGAAAGTCTATTTAGATTTTTAAAAACCTCACCATTTGAAATATTCACTTTAGTCATACTTGATAATGTACATAGTATATGAGTACAGTGGAGCATGGATAGAATTCATAAGTAAGCTTGTTGGGATGTGAGCTTAAAGGCTTTAGTGAGCGGGGGCAGAATAAGAAAGTTTGGGTGCCGCTGTTCCAGACCCTGATGAACTTCTGTGAGGCCTGTTCTGGTGAGTCTGTGGCCCAGTCTCCAGGATTTCTGGTTATAACAAAATAACATGAGCGTTTTTCCTAGTGCTCATTGCACCGCCTGATGCAAGGAGCTTATAGCATTATTACTGTTTGTTTATATTGCTCCCAGCTGACCGTAAGCTCCTTGAAAGCTGGGAGAAAACCATTTCATCTCTGCAACCTTTAGCTCCAGAACATATTAAGTACTCAATAAATAATTATTAAATCAATGGATAAATGAAACAGTTGGATAAGTTATATCCAATTCCACTCCATATGCAAAGTCCTCATGGGACAAAATCTACTTCATAGTAACCTGAGTATTAAAGATATTAAATAAATATAAATAAAAGCTAACGCTGCTTTAGCACCTACTATAACTGGACAACAGCCCCTGCTAGCACCCCATAATTTTCTTTATCCAGGACTTAATTCCTATTATTCCCTATAGACCTTACTGAACGATGCCACGCATTTGCAAGACTGATGGGCTTATAACCTTAAGGTTGTTGAAATGGCTGCAATTTGTACTTGCTCTCAAGGTCAGCACTGCAAGGGTCAAGTGACACTGGACGAGCGCACTAAGTTGGGAACGAGAGTCACTGGATGGCAAGCATGGTGCCACAGCAGGTGGCAGGACGGCCAGCGTGTACAGGCAGAGCGGGCAAGGATGGAAACTGAGAGGGAAAGTGCGAAGCAGAACAGAAGTAAACATCTGAGATGGGAGGGGCCAGTCCACAGTAACAGAACAACAAGGCAGGTGGAAAAGGGTGAGGGACCCAGCCCAGGGCAGAGGCAATGGTCAGCAAAGGCTGAGCAAAACAGTTGGGGTGAGGTTGATGGTTCTACCAGCTTGAAAACCAGTTGGTCATGTGAGAAGCCTTTAAAGTACCTCTGGGCAAGGCCTGGACTCATCTCGGGTGGGCAGAGGAATCAGGGAGGTACCTTCAGCTGGTGCAGGAGAGGAGGGCTGGGCAGCAAACCCGGCCTTGCTGACACCCACCATCACTTCAAACCTCAGTCATTCGTAGAAAATGCAGTATCGTGCACTCATCCAAATTCTTTAACAGGCAATTACTTTAATCTCACCAGTGATAATTTAGCATGGGAGTCTGACTTCAAAATTTCTAAGGATTTTTTTTGATGGGCAGCAATTAATTTTAAGCCTAATTTTAATTTCTAACATTGTATTACATGTACATGGTTTTAAAAGTCAAGTGGTGCTAGAAGGGATACAGAAAAATGCTGTTCCCTGCTCCACCCTCCCCCTAGCAAACCCAATTTCTTAGTGACAATTCTTTTTGTATCCTTGTATTTCTAAAATCTACCTGTGTAGATATTTATTAATATATGCATTTTAAACAGTCTCTACTGACTTTCCTGGATGCCAGATGAGAACCGAGCATTTTTACAAGCCCACCTCCCTATTTCCTTTCTCCATATTCTCCCCAAATAGCAAAATCACAGATTTGGGGGTATGTTGAAATTCAATATTTATATTTTTAGGACTATTTAAGTATTATTCACTAATGAGCCAAGTAGTGAAATCTAATTATGTTTTCTTTTTGTGTACAATGTTTTGTTTCTCTAGAATTGAGTTACCTATTTATTTTCATTTACCTAGTTTTCCTTCTATCTGTCATGAATTCTTTACAAATTCTCCAACACACCTGAAAAGCTCTTCTCAAAAATTTCTGACATTCGATACATCAGGCAATCCAGCAGTCACATTTTTGTGACATCCTGTGACAGGATGGGGCATCCTGTGACAGCCCTTCATTCTTCTGCCACTGTCCACGCTGGTTCTTCTCATGGCCTGGGACCGCCTTCTTGCCCTTATTGCAGGGGCTTCCTTTTGTGCCTCTTCAGTATTAAACCTCCCAATTCCTGGGTCTCTCTGAATTTGGGTGACCCCTCTTTCTGGATCTACACCCTCATTTTCATGGAGCACATTCTCAAGTAGCTTCTTGAGAAAAGGGATGTGTGAAGTCAACCTCCTAAATCCCTGCTCTTCTGAAGAGTCATTATTCTGCTTTCACATGTAGTTGAGACACTCCAGAAAATTATTTCCCCGGGGAATTTTAAAGGCATTTCTCCACTATCTTCAAGCTCTCAGTGTCGCTGTTGAGAAAGCTAATGCTTTCTGATCACTACATCGTTCACATAACTGATGGGGTTCAGGACGTGCTACCCCAAAATACGGCACCTTGGGAGACTGAGTGTTTCCAGCTGAAGTGATGTGGGGAATGCCAGGTGCAGGAGGGCTTTCTGGGCTCCCGCTGAAGCAGGACAGGGGACTCTCGTGTGAAGTGCCCTCCTTCCCCAGAGGACAGGCGCATCCTCACCTCCAAAGAGAAGGGGGCAGAGAGGCATCCGAGGAACAGGCCTTGCAAGGTTGCCTCCACTCGGCTCACACTCTGTCCTGTCCCGTTTTTCCAGGACTTTCTACCCTTCATCTAATGGAGCAGCAAAACACTGAGGTTTAACCATTTCTTTGGGTCTTCATTTCCTCATGAAGGTTCCTGTATCGTGTAAAACTTAAATACATTTGTATGCTTCTTTCCTGTTAAGTAAACCCAGCCAGCACCCCTAGAGGATCAAGGGAAAATTCCTTCTCCTGCGTTATTCATATTTTTTCCTCTCTGGAAGCTTTGAGAATCTTTCCTTTAACTCCCTTAATTGAAAGTTCATACCATCAATGGCCTTGATGTGGATCTTTTCCCACATCAGGTCTGGACTTTGATAGTTTCTCCTAATCCCCTTTCTCAAGCACCTGTTAGTTTTATATTTATCTGTCTTTCTCTTGCCTCTTTGCATTCCTAATTTTGATCTTTTTTCTTTGTGTTCGACTTCCTTGGACATTCCTTCAGCTTTATTTCCAACACTGCTATTGTCTTTTTATTTCAGCAATCGTATTTCAAATTTCCAAGTATTATTTCTTGTTCTCTGACAGTCCTCATTTTTAAAGCGGGCTGTTGTGGGTTTTGTTCAGTTTTGGATGCAGTATCTTACCCTGTCCGAGAATGTTAATTATTGAAAGTGTCCTTCTGTCTTCTGCGTTGTCTCCATTTCATCAGAGGTCCCCTTTCCTGCCCCATTGCTAGTTCGGGCTCCCTCTTCACGTTACCTTCAGTGGCTGGTGAGTCTTCCTATGCACTCACACTGAACAGTGAAGGTCTAGACAGCTGCCCGGCTGCCCCGTGAGTGTGTGTGTCTGGGAGTGGTGGTGATTTGCTGGCCAGTGGGCTTCACCACAACGAGGAGAGCTCCCTGTCCTGTTGAAGGGCCCCCAAGTGTCAGTATCTGTGGCCTTTCATTTTTTGGTCACAGATCATTCAGTTTCTTGAGAGAAGGGCCCTCCAGTTTCATGAGGTGTATGCGTGCGGTGGTCAGTGTTCCGGGACGCTTACATAGATTTCCATGTTTTGGTTCTGTTTTAATGAAGGCGTTCCCCCCTACCTTCTTTGGTGCCTCCTGTCTGGAGTGGAAACCTCTCACCTCCCACGTGGGTAGAATAGTACAGTCACCAGAGTGTGGGAGGAGGTGAAGTTGGTTCTAACCGATGTTTACGCAGACTTTTAACCAATCCTGTTCTGAGCCTCCCCCTCCCCCAGCCTTTGGTGACTCCAACTCCTGAACTTTGTGGAATTCCTCAGCTTTCATCTGCCCATCAGCAGTCTGGACTTACCGACGTTCTTGTACCATCAGCAAGGAAGCAAGTGAACGTGTGATACGCTGAGGTTCCCTCTGGGTGGTGGTGAGGATGCAGTGTGGGGGACATAGGGAACACAGCAGGTGAACTCAGGGGGTGGCGCTGGCCTGTCTGTTACTTGGTGAAGCTGCCATGTGCCAGTCCACGTGCAGGCTCCAGAATCAGACAGTCCGGCTCTATCACCCTCGCCCACTGGTCAACTCTGGACAGATTTCATATCTTCTTAAATCTCAGTGTCCTCATTTGTACAACGGAATAACATTGGAACCTCTTTTAAAGATGGTTGGGAATCACAGCACATCATTCATGAAATGTGCTTAGCAGGGCGCTGAGCACAAGATAACTGTTCAGCGCACGGTATTATCCACCACAAAACGGGGGGCTTCGGTGTCACGTTCACTCACTGTCCAGGGCTTGGCCAAGGAGCGGGGAGGCTGGGAGAGGAGCTCCCTTCTTTTGACGTGTGACCCGACGCCCTGAGCGTCTCCTGAGCCCACTTCTCCGCAGGGGAGGCAGCAAACAGCCCAGGCAGACCCAGCGCTCACCCACAACCCCGGGCCCTCCGGGGGCCGGCGCGTCCCTGCCCCGCACCCGGCTGCCTTTTGTCCTGTTCTCCTCTTTCCTCGCTCCTCTGCTCCCCTTTCACTGGCTTTCAAGGCTGTGCGCTCCCACTTTCTTTGTCTCCTTATTGACTTAAAAAAAATGTCCATTCAGGACACACAAACGAGAATTCTCCTTGAGCCCTGGCACCGTGATAGAGGGTTTTGTAGAGAAGCCATTGCATAAAAATCTGATGAAAGGAGTGACTGAGCAACTAAGAAACTAGAGTTATCCAAACACTATAAACAGGTTCATTTGAACGAAGGTGACCAGAGACACACGATGGGCAGAGACGGGGACGAGAAGCTGCACGAGGCTGCACCTCGAAGTGTCAGCCCCTGCTGTCCTTCCTTCCTCCTCAGAGGGGACACAGGTAATCAGGAAAAGGTGACAAAGCAGTGGGTGCAAGAGCTGGCACTAGCCCGATGTGGAGAAGGCTGCGCGTGGCTCTCCCGGGTGTGGTTCAGTGGGGTGTGTGGCCCGGATGCCAGTGGATGCTCCCATCCTCTCCCAGACGCCGCAATTTCTCCAGAGTCACCAAATGGCCTAGCACTGGAACTGCACCGAGAAGCGTATCTACAGCTTCTGGTTAAAGCGGCAAGCACTTTCCAATGTAAGTACTAGCTCTGAGGAGACTAATTACTCTGAAAATTTTTAGTGACCCAAAGGTTAGAAAATTGGAGTATTCTTTGAGTTATGTAATGAGGCTTCTATTGTTTACTATGGCTGGGTGCTATTTACAACAATAAACCAGATGGCTTCATTTGCATGCAGATTTGAGTCTATTTGTAGCGGTGGCCTTATGGGTAGAAAAAAATTACTTCCTTAATTAAACCATTTTGTGCATTCAGGAGAGGTAAACGTAGCTTTGTTCTGCTCTCAGCCTCATTTTATAGGGCGAGCTCAACTCAGAACCACGGGCTGCAAGTTAAGATCTGCCCTGGACTCAGCCATTCCCTCTGCAGTGTTTCATCCTCTCCAGCATGCAGTTTCCAAGGCTACAACCGAAAAGGGTGATATTATAACCTTGTGAGAGGAGTCAACAATATAGTTTTCACCCTGTGTCTGTGAGTTGGTTCCTTTGGGCAAGAATGGGGATGGGGCCACACATAGAAAAAGAATATGACACTAGCAATGAAATATCCGAAAGAGAAATTAAGGAAAAGATCCCATTTACCATCATATCAAAAAGAATAAAATACCTAGGAGTAAACCTACCTAAGGAGGCAAAAGGCCTGTACTCTGAAAACTATAGGACGCTGATGAAAGAAATTGAAGACCACACAAACAGATGGAAAGATATACTGTGTTCTTGGATTGGAAGAATCAATACTGTTAAAATGACCATACTATCCAGGGCAATCTATAGATTCAATGCAATCCCTATCAAATTACCAATGGCATTTTTCACAGAACTGGAACAAAAATTTTTCTAATTTGTATGGAAACACAAAAGACCCCAAATAGCCAAAACAATCTTGAGAAAGAAGAATGGAGCTGGAGGAATCATGCTCCCTGACTTCAGACTATACTGCAAAGCTACAGTCATCGAAACAGTGTTGATACTGGCACAAAAACAGACACATAGATCAATGGAACAGAATAAAGAGCCCAGAAATAAATCTGTACACTTATGGTCAATTAATCTATGACAAACAAGGTAAGAATATACAATGGAGAAAAGACAGTCTCTTCAACAAGTGGTGCTAGGAAAACTGGACAGCTACATGTAAAAGAGTGAAATTAGAACATTCTCTAACACCATGTATAAAAATAAACTCAAAATCGATTAAAGACCTAAATGTAAGACTGAATACTATAAAACTCTTAGAGGAAAACATAGGCAGAACACTCTTTGACATACATTGCAGCAATATTATTTTTGGATCCTTCTCCTAGAGTAATGGAAACAAAAGCAAAAATAAACAAATGGGACCTAATGAAACTTAAAAGCTTTTGCATGGCAAAGGAAACCATAAACAAAATGAAAAGACAACCTATAGAATGGGAGAAAATATTTGCAAACGATGTGACTGACAAGGGTTTAATTTCCAAAATATACAAACAGCTTGTGTTGCTCAATATAAAAAACAAAAACAAACAACAAACAACCCAAGCACAATATGGGCAGGAGACCTAAATAGACATTTCTCCAAAGAAGACATACAGATGGCCAATAGGCACATGAAAAGATGCTCAATGCTGCTAATTATTAGAGAAATGCAAATCAAAACTACAGTGAGGTACCACTTCACAGTGGTCAGAATGGCCATCATCAAAAAGTCTACAAATAATGAATGCTGGAGAGGGTGTGGAGAAAAGGGAACCCTCCTACACTGTTGGTGGGAATGTACATTGGTGCAGCCACTATGGAGAAGAGTATGGAGGTTCCTTAAAAAACTAAAAATAGAGTTACCATATGATCCTGCAATCCCCTCTTGGGCATATATTTGGAGACATGAAAATTCTAATTTGAAAAGATACACACACCCCAATGTTCACTGCAGCACTATTTACAATAGTCAATACATAGAAGCAACCTAAGTGTCCATCCACAGCTGAATGGATAAAGAAGATGTGGTATATACACAATGGAGTATTACACAGCCATAAAGAAGAATGAAATAATGGAATTTGCAGTAACATGGATGGACCTAGAGATTATCATACTAAGTGAAGTAAGTCAGACAAAAAAAAGACAAATATCATACGATATTGCTTATATGTGGAATCTAAAATAAAACTTATTTACAAAACAGAAATAGACCCACAGACACAGAAAACAAACTTATGGTTACCAAAGGGGAAAGCCAGGGGGAGGGATAAATTAGGTGTTTGGGATAAAGAGATACACACTACTATATATAAAATAGATAAACAGCAGGGACCTACTGTATAGCACAGGGAACTATACTCAACATTTTGTAATAACCTATAATGGAAAAGAATCTGACATATATATGAGTCACTTTGCTGTACTCCTGAATCATTGTAAATCAACGATACTTCAATTAAAAACATTTTAAAAAGAGTATGATCGGGAAACCCCAAAGGTCATGATGCTCACTTGGGGAGCTTTCTGCACTGCTGTGAGCTGACCGATAGCTAGACTGGGTATGTGTGTGATAAAACTGAATTGCTCTCAATTAGTCATGAAAACTCACATACCAAATCCATTAATGGTACATTTAAACACAACGGTACAGGGACTTCCCTGGTGGCACAGTGGTTAAGACTCTGTGCTCCCAATGCAAGGGGCCCAGGTTTGATCTCTGGCCAGGGAACTAGATCCCACATGCATGCCGCAACTAAGAGTTCACATGCCACAACTAAGGAGCCGGTGAGACTCAACTAAGGAGCCCGTGAGCCTCAACTAAGGAGCCCATGAGCTGCAACTAAAGAGCCCGCCTGCCGCAATGAAAGGAACCCACGTGCAACAACTAAGGAGCAGGTGAGCCACAACTAGGGAGCCCATCTGCCACAACTAAGACCCAGTGCAACCAAATAAATAAATAAATAAATAATTTAAAGTATAAACGTTAACGGTACTTAAGAGGTCATTCTATTTCCTTTCGAATGCTTGAAACAGCTGTGTGTGCTTGGGTGTTTGGAGGTGGGGAGCAGGTCTAAGTTCTCCTGTAAAGCTCTTCAGGGTCTCCACCTTAGATCCCTAAATCTCCTCAAACTTTCCTTACTGGGTCTATGGGTTATTCCTGAATCATCCTAAGTATACCGAGGTTCAAATTAAAAATTAATAACCGGAACTGGAGAAATGAATAACTAGGTATGTGTGTAATGGAAGCACGTGGGCTTCCTGCTCTTGGGTAAACCCCAAAGGTTTCTGTGTGATTGATTCCAAAGAATGAGGGAATAGCAAGACTTAATCTCTCATATTCCTGTGAGTAAGGGATTGCAGGAAGATCTATTTGATATAGCAAAAATAAAACTTCGTAGAACAAATTTATATCCACTACATGCAGGTTGGTATGGAAAATATTTAACATGTACTATATGTAGTACACTGAAATGGCCATGAGAGGGTGACTGCAGATTGCCCACCTTTTAAAGCCTTGTGTGTCCCTGGCATGAATCCTCTGCCTTTCTTTCTTTTCCTGAGTGATTTCCTACACTTTCATCACTTTAAGTACTAACCTTAGGTCAATGATTCTCAAATTTATGCATATGGGTACATCTCTAGTGTGAGTTTAAGATTAACATACGCATTTCTTACTAGACAACTTTACCTTGATTTACGAGTACCTCAAACTCTAAATGACTGAAAGTGAACACGTATTTCTTCCAAATTAACTCAACTTGCAGTATTCTCCACTTTGGAACTGTTTCTACTTTGCCACCTAAGCCAGAAACATGGGAGTCATTGCTGGGTATGCAATCCACCCCCAAGGCCTGGCAACGGCCCCTCTGAAATATCCTGCGGTGTGTTCCTCCTCTCTACTCTTTCCGCTGCCTTGGCTCGGCCGTCATCTCTGCCTGAATCCTGCACTAACTTTTGGTTCTGCTTCCAGTGTTGGGATCTCATATCCATTCTTTACAAAGCCAACAGCGAAATCTCTCTAATGCACAACTGACTGTGTCACTCTTGTGAGCAAAACCCCTGATGGTTCCAAATGCCTCCGGAATGCACTGCAAGCTCCCTGATGTGGCGTATGAACCCAGTTTCTCCAGCCTCTTTTCTCCCTACCCCTCACCTTAGAATGTAAGCTCCGCCACGTGCAGCTGCCCGGTTGCCACTGACCGCAGTGCTGGTATGGACTCATCTCTATTTGCATAGTTTCCTCCTTTTGGATTATCCTTTTCTCCATCTGTTCCCCTCCCATCCTCCCAACTCACCCACTGCAGCTGGCCTGACTCCTTCTCGCCCTTTAAGGCTCAGTTCAGGCGTCCCCTCCCCAGGTGGGTGCAATGCACTTTCCCTGAGCTCCTGGGACATCTTGAATCTATCACTGTGCCCAACTAAAAGTATTATTATAATTACTTTCCTATGTTCTCCTCCTCTGCTAGGCTGTGAATTTCAGAGAGCAGAGATCATATTTTCTCTTTCTTTCTCCCTGTAGTATGCAGCCTGACACACAGAGGTGATCAGTATGTGTTTCTTGAGTAAGTGAAAAAATGTTTTTCTAAAAATAATTTGCAGCACTGATAACCCCACTACCAGTTATTACCACTTCTTGATGTGACCATCTGCAAAGCCGACCTTCTACAGTTTCAGAATTGGAGTTATTTAGCCCACAGGGACAGAAGCTTTTCTAGGTTTGGCATCATTTATTTGGACGTCTAGGCACATTCAGTATTTCCCTTCTTGGAGATCTGATGTGCACAGAGGTCATTTCTGTCTTTACTAGGTTTCCCTTTGCTGTCCACCTCCTCGTATCTTTTTCTCTCTTGGTATAATTTTAATTCATGGTCTCATACCATTAAGCTCCATTTCATGGTCCGCCCTGCTGTCACGAAGGATGGTCCTGGCAGGACGGTAAAGACAGCCGTGTGCGTAGGCACCTTCGGCCACTGTGCAGAGAAGGAGGCTATAACGAGAGTGGCCCTTCCGTATTGATAAACTACAAAACCCCCAGAACCCCACAGCCATAGGAAAACAGATTTTACATCAAATCCATTAGGTGAGTAAAATGTGGAAAAACACCGCCCATTTCAGCAGAATGGTAGACGTGAACATCGGAAACTGCTCTACCCGGCAGACTAATGGATTGCTACGATGTGTACAATTATGCTACACAAATCAAAGTTTCTTGTTGGTGCTTCTTTTCATTACAGGAAATAAAAATATTCACACGTCCTATTCATCGATAACTGTCATTTTCCTACTGAAAACTGCCACGGTCCTCGTGTCTTCAGGAATGGGCTCAGTAAAGCGACCACACAACCCACGACGCAAAGTGAAGGAGATGAGCAAAGGAATGTCAGCTGTTGACACCTGTTCTGTAATTATATATAAATAAGCCTGTTTGTAAATTAGAGAAATAGCTCCTTGGTCACAAGATCGTGGTAACGAGGTAAAGCGACAGTGGCCTGCAGAAGCATTATGAAACACCAAAGAACCATGAAGAGGCAAAAAATTCCTTTGTGCCTCTATTTAGTAACAATGATAGAAAATGAACATGTATTTCTATGTATGTAGGAGCCGGATAATTGGTTTGGATTTATACATAACATGCTGTAGTTTCTTGCCAACTCATAAAACAAAACTATAAGATAAAACTCGGGAAGAAAGAAGCACAGTTGAAAGAAAGCCTGAAAACAAATCCCATTCAGCGGCTAAGTGAAAATAATTTCTAATATGAACGTGAATAGTGCATCAAAGCTGAAATAAGCAGTCAGACATTAAGGATAAAAAGAACACACTGAGAACACGATTCATTTTGTGATTGTGATTCTTTGCTGTTGTTTTCGTAGTGTGAGGCTGGGGTGTGTAGACACTGAGCTTTGGTCTGATCACCGGAGTAACGATTGCAAAGTGGAATTCAAGCTGATTGTAGAGGACACACATTGGTCTGTGATTATGTAAGACTGCAGGAGTTTTAGAACTTTGTGTCACATAGTTAAAACAGATAATAAAGTGAGTGCAATGGCATCCAATATGTTGATTTAGGACAGTGTTAATTTCAAAGGAATCTGGGAATTTGTATGAGGGCAGGACGGACGGCCTGAGTGGTGACCAGATGCCGAAGTGGCTTGAAGGGTGAATAGCGGGATCTCCAGCAGGTGCTGCTGAGTGTGTGGTTATCACACCCCGAGGGCACGTGCCAACTGCACCGAGGGTCCAACTGGGCCGCAGCATAAAAGATGTTCACCGAATGCAGAGGTACTGCTGCAGTCCCACGTGGCAGAACCTCACTCCACATTTATTGAGCGAAATGTGGTACAAAAGTACACTCCCGGATGATGAAATATTAAAGAAGTCATTACAATGAAATTCAGTATGACATGACGCTCTACGATCAGACTTACACTTTCTACTTTGAAACGTCCAGTTGTAACATGGAAGTTTTGGTCTCACTCTTGCTTTTGAGGTCATGGAGAGCAATGGGAAGGCTGTCTGCTCAGAATCGAGCTGCTTGGGGATCTCAACATTTAAAAAAGTGAATTTAGATTATAACACAAAGCAAAAGTTGAAGTTTTAACTGCCACCGCCTGGTGCTGTAGGTTAAGCTAACTTGAAGCTGAGTAGATGGTGCCATAACCTGGGGTTTGAAAGCAATTATTTCCAACAGCCTGGCAGCCACCCAGAGCACAGCAGCTTTGAAACACGCTGCATTCTGACCTTTTCTCCGTCTTGGGCTCCGGAGGAAAAACGGAGGTTTTAAAAATCAGATCAGAAGGTGCACAAACAGAGCACTGAATGGATTCTGATGGAACCAATCTCACATTTCACCTTTCCAAACTTTATGGGAAGTTTATGGGGATTTATTGTTTCAAGAACAGAAGGACATTTACCTACAGATGCAGGGGAATAAAGTTCAAGTACATTTAGTATTGGCGAATGGTCGCTTTATTGCTGATTTCAATCCACTTGACTTTCTCCTTAAACTTCCACCCTCCACCTCGAGTTGAACACACATACACGCACACACACACACACCTTTTTAGTTTGGTGCTTCACTGGTTTGTAACATTTTAAGGAGCTTTTAATAGTAAAAAAATGCAAGAAACCAAAATGTGTAAATCTATTATGGTATATTCAAAAATATAATACAGTGTGGTAAAAAACAGTAAAATAGAGGTAAGTGAAGGGTCAATTGTATATTGTGAAGTGGCATGCAATTTGCAGAATAAAATGCATATGATAGCTCCATTTTGTTAAAAAGTAGATTGTGAGTTGTATGTGTGCCTGATACATATATATGTATACATGTATGTACATATGTATATAGACGATAAACACCCTTATACACGTGTGTGTGTGTGTATTCATTTAAGCACAGAGTAAAAGACAAAAGTCCAGAAGGATTCTCATCAAACTTTAATTGGTTACCTTTGTGGACGGGATGGAAGATTTGTATTGGGAAGGACCCAGGTTGTGTGTGTGTGTGTTTGTGAGAGAGTAGAAAGAAGAAAAGAGAAACGTAAGTGGAAGAGGAAAAGCAAGGCTGCAAGAAAGGGAGTTTTGGGGAAGAACTTAGCACGGGGCTGAGCATGAGCGCAGTGTGATGGAGGAACAAGGCACACAGAGCAGGTGAAAGAATGTAAAAGTGTTCCGTGCTAGGAATTAAATGACCTTGGATGTTCCTTGTGTGATACAAACAAAGGTCATATTATTTTCCATTACTTTTGGTTACTAGACTGTGTTTTTGAAAAGAAATTCCATAATGGGACTGTGCAGTGGGGGTAGAGGAGGCCTCGGCCTTTGCATTTGGATTATAGGTCCCTGGGCCTCACCCTAAAGCCATACTGGAGCTGCAGTGGGAAGCGGGAACATTCTTCCCTATCCTGAGAAAGAGTAAGGTCCTTGAGGCTGTACCATTCACGTGGAAGGTCTGGATGTCACGGAGGCATTCCTAAACTAGAACTGCCCGTGTCTGTCTAGTTAACCAACTAACTAACTGTGATGCTGTAAAACTTTTTTTTACGGTGAATTCTCTCTGGCCACAGGCAAACTTTTCTTCACTAATACTTATTCTGTTAAGATTCTGGACTTCATAGAGTTATTAATACTTATTAATAGTTAAATTTATAGAGTTATTAATACTTATTAATAGTTAACTTTATAGAGTTATTAATAATCATTAGTAGTAGCTAAAATCTATCAAACCATGTTCCAAGCAATGTTTCAGTACAGGCATTATCTCAGTCTTCACAACATCACTTGAAGTGCTAGTATTAGCTCCATTTTTCCTATGAGGAAACTGAGGCACGGAAATTTTAACGTGAACACTCAGAGTTTCATTATAAACCCACGTCTAATTTTAAATGGAGTATAATCTATAATCTATAAAATAACAAATCACTATGTTGTACACCTGAAACTAATAATACTATAAATCTACTTCAATTAAAAAAACAAAATTCAGGTCTCATTGTTTCAATACCAAGGCTCTTTCCACAAAAAATGCTGTCACTCTTTTCTATAAAGCAATTCCCTCTCACTCCCCTACAGCCCTCAGCTTTTCTTATAAATAGAGATTAACCCTCAAAACATTTCTATGGGATTTTGTACTGGCTTCCCTGCACCTGAAGGGAGCCTGAAGACGCTACTGTATTCCCATCTTCAAATTTCAGCTGAAGGAGATTCGGAGGAGATTCTCCTGTAAGGCTCAGGTAGTCTGGGGAGAAGACAGCCATGTTCTGACGCATATCTCTATTGAGAACCTGCTGCCTGCCACGCACAGCTCTAGACCTCATGGAAGATCCTCATCCAGGGACCTCTTAATTGTGTCTCTCTCCAACATCATCCTGTTCTACTCTCTCCTTTGCTCACTAGGCTCCAGCCACACCAGTCTTCTTTCTCTTCTTCAAAATACCAAGCTTGTTCCAATCTCTGACCTATTTCTTCTCCCTGGAATGCTTCCTGATACTTCTCATTACTCAGCAGTCAGTCACCTCCTCAGAGCCAGTGTCATCTTTTCAAAGAAATGGAAAATCCGCCCTCAAGGCATCCTTAGTCATTCCCAATGGATTTCATTTTCATAGCATGTATCACTATCTAATACATCTATTTATACATTAAGTTTACTTATTTATTGACTGTCTTTCCTCAACTAGGATATAAGGTCTATGCATGCAAGTGCTTTGCCTGCTTTGTTATTTGTTGTGTTTCTGGCACTTAGACCTTGCTTGGCACATAGAAGGTGCTCAATAAACATTGTAGAATGAATGAGACATACAGCCTTGGGCCCACCAGTTTGGGAACTGTGGGTCATGTGGTCTAACAGCCAAGGAAGGCTTCAAAAGATCAACCTCTACCCGGAGATGGAGTTGCTACTTGCCTAAATCAAGCCTTGTTATTATATTAGAGATGTGATGAGCTCAGTAATATTTATTGAAGTTATTTAGAAAGAGTAGCTTAAAAATGATTTCATATGACAAAATACTAAAGATATTTTAATTTATTCTTTATATACCTTGTCAAAGTATTTGTGATTTTTTTTCAAGTGACTTTGAGCTGAGTTTACATAATTTCTGGTTGCATGTGACACACTGAGAGAAGATTCATAGCACTGAGGTGGAATGGTCATGTGAGAGAGGCCAGTTGTTCTAAATTGGCTGCGATGGTTCAGCTTCCTAATGTTCTACACTCATGAAGGAGTTGTCTGAAAATTCTCCATGTCAGCTGAACACTGCATTAGATCACGTGCGAAGGGTCCAATTTTCCCATATGAAGTGAAGTTTGTGCTGTAATCCTTCACAAAGACACTTATCATGCTTAAAAATTGAGCTTTAGTTTGCAACCCTGTACCCATTTCCTGGAGCATGGATTTGGCAGGGAGAAGACGTTCTCCAGCTCTGATATCTCCAAGTAGCTTTATATTAAAGGAAAGTCAGGTGCTGGGCCAGACTCATCCAATGCTTCTGCCCAGGCTCAGAGGCTCTCCTCTTCCCTCAGGGTGGCTAATGAATATATTAGTCCTATTAAGTGATATTAAGATCCTGGTCTTCCCCAGCAGGGAAACTCTTTCCCTCATCGAGTAAGGTTTCTGCCCCAATGCTTCATGAAGATACGTTCTTCAAAGTTTTGCTTGCCTTCCTTGCACAGGCTCCTGTAGAAATGGGGAGGATCACCCCATTTGAGAGACTTCAGGAATGTCAGAAGGTGATGTTTGGTTTGGGGCTGCTTTGCCTCTTGTAACCCTGATCCCCCTCATGTGTCCCTACCTTCACCTCTACCAATCCTGCTCTCAGCTACTTATCAACCAAACCTCTATATGGTGGCTGTTAACGGCTTAACAATTACTCATCCCAGTTTTTTTTTTTTTTTAATAAGGGATTCTTGAAGATTGAAATGCCTTTAAGATCCAAACTAACTAATCTCTAATGGTATGATTTTTCAAGTATCAACACAGGGTGGGGATAAATACTTCAATATCCATGGTCCATGTTTATACCTATAATAATTATCTAGTAGTTACCTTGCAGCTATGATCTACGTTTCACTGCCAGCGCACACACACATACCCTCGGAAAAACATTCCGCTTAAGAATCTTGACAAATGAGGGCAAAACGTTAGAATAACAAAGTGGACCATAAACGATTCTAATTTTCTTCACTAACGAGAATCAAGTAAAAACTTCCAAAGTTCACATGTGACAATGAATTTGGACATCAATACTTTACAGTAGAAAAAAAGGTCAATTTTTATACTTGAGAAAAATGAGGTTTACACTGAAAAGTGCTTAATAAAAATAACACTGTGGACAAAACTCACCACACTCCAGGAAAAAAGGTTAAATTATTTCATGACTTTTAACACTAAACTTCAAAATATCATTCTTCTTGAAGAAAATACATGGGAAAATTTCCTTCTGCTCTATTTCACATGCTTGAAAAACTATAAAGCATCCCACTGTGTATTAATCAGAAAACTCAGAGCAGGAAGGGAGAAAATTTTCACAGAAATAATTTGGAAGGTGAGAGACTAGACCTGATTAGTTTTCACAAGGTATCACAATTATTTCATGGGATTATTTCCCATGAGTGAAATGTAGCGTTCCCTCTGGATGATTTTTCCCAGGTGGTCCTCTTTTTTCGTATTTCAATCTGATATTCTTTTATAATCAACAGCTCACAAACTTTAGTGTGCATTGGAATAATCTGCAGGGCTTGCTAAAAATGCAGCTTTCCGAGCCTTAATCTCAGCTATTTGGAATCACTCAGGCCTGCGTCCAGGAATCTGCCCTTTTAATCAGCACCTCAGCTGCCTCTGATGCAGGCAATCTTTTCTATAGAAGCTTTGGAAACACGGTTTTGGAGTCTACGTAATGATACCTTCTTAGAAGCCTGGCTATTTTTGAACTACTATTATTTCGAACTTTGTGAAGGGCAGACATGCCATTCATCCTTGTTCCTGGTGCAGCCAGATCAGGACATGAGGACAGTCTGCCAAGGAATCACCCTCGCTCCTGATTCAGGCTTCGACAAGCCAGAACGGCTTGGAAGCCACACACATGCTGAGAGCGCAGGTCCATCCGCTTCGATGCACAAGCGTGTTGCTTCCTTCGCCAGAGAGATCTTCACACTGAGACCCAGGCTGGGCAGCTCTGTGGTCTCTGGGGGAAACAGGACTTTGGCTTCACTCCACAGTCTAGCGGGAGGAAGCGCAGAGGCTGGGCACCCAGCCCTCACCTTTCCGTTCTCTGCTTGTTTACTTGAGTTCATTTGACTCTTGGGACATCATTCGCGCTGGTTCTCTTCCCACAACTCTACTCCCGGTCAATTCGTTGCTTCTCCTGCCTCCAAACATCTCTTACAGACTTGTCCTCCCCAGGCTGCAGTCGGGCCGCTCCGCTCTTCTCTCTCTAGCCTGCCTCTCCGTGTGACCCCTGTCGTCCTCCCACTGATAACCGCCATCCGTGTCTCAGCACAGACTCTAATCAGAGCTCCAGAGCTAAGCGCCAAAAGTCCAGCAGGACACGCCCATCTTTTCAGATTTCCTACCAGAAGCTTAAAAGAGCAAGCATAAAACCAAACTCACTGCCCTCACCCACCGATGGGCCCCTCTTGTGGTCTTCATCTCAAGGATCACTATGCTAGGAGTGCCCCGCTTTTAGGAAGCTTCGGGGTCCATCCTGAGCCACAGTTCCCATGCCCACGCAAAACCAGATGCCAAATTCTGTCAATTCCACCTCCGAGGTGTCTCTCCGGTCACCTCCCGCTCTCCTTCCCCATGGCTCTCGTCTCCCCGCCTCGCATCCTTCCCGCCCCGAGTCATCCTGCATGGGGCCAGCAGGACCGCTTTTTGAACACAGGCTGAACTAGCAACACGTGTCACAGGTCCTGCCAGCAGACTCAACCCCCTCCATCTGTGATGACATTTTACTTTTGTTTTCCTTCTTCTCTTCTTAGTCTTAGTTAACCAAAATGCTATGATTCGTAGAGATAAGGATGATAATATATAATAGCTAATATTTATTGATACTTTACTGTATGTGTCATTCACTGTGCTAGGCGCTTAACATGCACGATTCCACTCGAGTTTCACAAAACCCTAAAAAATAGGCACTGCTATTATTCCCCTTTGCAGATGAGGCAGTGGAGACTTAGAAATTAAATAACTTGCTCAAGTTCATGTGGGTAGTAAGAGGGGCTTCAGAGTAAGTCTGTCTGAATCCGCCTGTAATTCTAATCATTTCCCTCGACTGCCCATTTTTGTTGTGCTTAAAAAAATACTACAGAAAGTATTCTTACTACATGCACCCACTATGGTGGGTGGAAAGCAGTGATGGGTTTCAGCCAATCCACCTACGTTCTGTCATCCAGTTGGGTCAGGGTGAGTTTGTCACTATACTGCCTGTAAAATAAACATATAAAATAGGACCATCCCCATAGCCCCAGCTTCCTAAATTCATGCTTTTTATGCTAATAGGTTTCAAATGTATTAACTGTTAATGGCTGAGGAACTTTGTAACTCTTTCCACTGTAAATAGATTGGTTAGTTATATATTTTCCAAATATATTCAACAGAATACTGATTTCAGATTTCTGAAATATCAGTGGTCATCATATCAAAAAAGGTTTTTTCAGTCAAATGAGAAATGCAGGATTGAAAAACGTCAAACAGATTTCTCTACTGCAAGATGTCTCACAATGCACTGTGATTCTCTGAGAAGAGGATACAGTACGTGTTGCGCACACCTTTGACCACAGAGCTCTTTTTCCCTTTTTTCTTTTTTTTTAAACACAGCTCTGATATACACCTATTTGGGAAATGCTGTATCAAAATAGCTACCCGGTATTTCTGTTAATACAGAATCGATTTTTGTATTTAAAGCATATGAACTGTGCTGTTTATTTTTATTTAAACCCCACAGATGTTATTAAAGAGTGCCACCATGTTTTATTCTGTTTAGAAATTATGATAACTGAACAAATTGCTGTTTGAGGAGATGTGGAGGATTATCGATTAAACTGTTGATCTGTGTCGTCAGGGGGAGGGCACATAAACCAAAGCTTGATATTTTATAAAAACTGAGACTGTGGGTACTTACTTCTTGGCAACCCTCTTTTTATATCTAATAAATGATTCACGCACTCAAACGAGCTCTGTCACGTAGGGATCATATCTGCTTCCGGCCGTTTCTCCTCCCTAACGTTAATCAAGGCATTTGTGGAAGCGGCCAGCCCAGCATCACGAGATTCTGTCTTCTTGAGGAAAAGGAGGTACGATGAAGGAACAAAAGCTGGGAGCGATGGTAATGAAGGATTTTTAAGCCACAGTAAAACGTTTTCAAAGCTCTTTTCTTCCTCGAAGCTGCTGGGGTTTGGACCTCGGCAGCAAGGCCCGTCTCCTCCTGAGGGCGGCTGCTGCCCCCTCCGCACCCTCAGCCTCCCGTTATGGTCCAGGTTCCAGGACGCAGTGGACCTACGGCCCCACTGGGACCTGCCCGCCCCTGTGCCTCCATCCGTCCAAGCCAAGCGTAACGTATGATGAGCTTCTCCATTTTTTCAGGGAGGCTTCAGAGCTCTCTTGGCTTGCTGCCTTTCTGGAATCATGCCATGCCTTAAGATGGGAACACCTCATGAATATTTCAGTGTGGATTGATGTGCTAGTCACCAGACTAAACAGAAAATAAGGACTCTGCCCACCAAACACAATATAACATCTGCTTTTTTTGGTCAAAATTTAACCAAATGGCTATAAGAATTAGGTACCCATTTCCCCAAGGAAATGAAACAGATTGGGTCTTAGGACCCAGACCAGAGCCTGTTTTCCTTATATGAGTTATTTTCAGTTAAATCACTGGCAAAACAAGACAGCTCCCGGGCCACTTTGGTGCTATTAACACATCTGCATCCTTCCTTCTTTTAGGTTCTATGGTGAGAATTTCAGCAAATTACCCCTTTCTGAGGATCATAAATTGTTCACTTTATGTCTCTGAAACCCGAGGGAAGTTGTCTGAACTGGACCCTGTGCCTCCAGGCCTGTCTTTTAACAGCCCCATATCCATATATGCATCAACTCCCAGCCAGTTAGGGAGATTTTCCTTCTTCTCCTGCTAAACTGCTAGTTTCTTTTTGGCTTGTGGTGCCTTTGAGGTTACAACCTGACCTATGGTGACACTCAGTGGAGACAGTTCAATATAAGATGCAGCGGATGTTATGAGATGGATTGAAATCACTCAGAATAAAGACTATAAATGGAAAAAAGAATGAAGACAGAATTCTTCCCAATCTTGGGTTTTCTTTAATGGTGTCTTAGACTAGCAAACATTGCTATTTGTTGACATTTTTTTAATCTAAAGAAAATTGCTTTTTCCTATTCTGACTTCGACCTGTATGCATTAGCTTCTCTCAACCCTACATAAGCCAGATTAGGACACTTTATTCTTCAATTCATTACTTGTCAATTTGAGAACTGGGATAAATATATTATTCCAAAAGGAAGGTGTAAATTGTTATGTGAGGGTATGAAGTAGCTGATATAGACAAGTATAAAAACAAAAGAATTTAAATGAAGATCATAGTTTATATTAATTCACTGGGGGGTGGGAAAGCAAAATATAACAAGTATTTACCACACGTGCTGGATAATAAGATACTACCTGCTGCTGGAAGTAGATACACACACACACACAAAATTCTAAATGCAATTCTGTGAAGGTATATATGGTGTGGAATCCTTACAGAACCAGGCATAAGAACTATTTCAGTGTATTTTCCCTAAGTATGAAAGAATGAGGGTCAAATGTTTCAATGTAAAAAAAATGTCAGTCTTAACGAAACCACACACTCTGAGAAAAGATCATAGCAATATATAATCTTCCATAGGAAAATCACCGTGAACTTATGACCTTAAAACATGTATGTTCCATCTCTGTCATTATTAACTGTGGTCCAGCAGCAGCATATCTACCTACCATTGACCCTCCTGGTTACACCTGGTGCCCAGATTTTGGATTTTATTATTCTCTACTATTCCTGGTAGGGATGCTGATTCCTTGTCTTAGAGCAGTAGAACAAAACAAAACAAACTGGAATGGGTCTGGTATATCTTGTTGCCAGAAACCAAGCATGTTTTTAAGAATGCTAGGAGTAGTACTAAAATAGTAAAAGAATGGAATCAAGGTAAAGAGATTCCTGCTGGCCAAATTTTGATGACTCAAGAGAGAGAGAGAGAGAGAGAGAGAGAGACAGTGCGCACGCGCGAGAGAGAATGCAAGTGAGCGTGAATTATGGTTAACTAAAAGAAGTTGAGTCTAGTTTGTGAATGGTCATTTGCTTATAATGATACTTATAAAAGAAAAGTTAATATAAGGCATTTCAAAGACAGTTATAATACAAAGAAGGGTAAATAAAATAGGGTATGATTCATGGAGGGTTAATATTTTGTTTCCTCTGCTAATTATACTCCTGACTATAAATTATATAGTATATATATAGTAGGCACAAAACCAGCAAGCCGAATAATCCTAAGAGAGGTAGTTATTATAATGAGATCAGAAAGGACCAACCAGTAGCTGGAGCCACACATGAAAACTGAATAAAAGCTCACCATTCATTAGCACCAGTGACCCTACCGTGTAGAAAAAAATCAACAGTGATTTCGAAAATGATCATCCGAGCCAGTGTCCTGAAGAGGAGAACTAAATGTAGACTCAATGCATTATCTACTAGGAGGTAATGCTCCCATATGGTTCTAACAATCTTAATAAAACTACTTTAAAATTTCCCAACATGATATTCTAACAGATTAACATAAGTCAATACATTATAATGATAGGATTAATACAATTAGGTTATGTGATGTTGGCCAAATCATTTGTGAAGAAACATCATTTAAAAATAAAACCAGTTTGACATATGCAGATTTAAGTGAAACAATCTGATGAACATTGGCTAGGGTTTAAACCTCCTTAGAAACCAGGACCTGTCTCTTTACCAAGAATAAATTGGTTCATAACTTAAACCCTGTATTCGTGGCTACTCTGAGATAGTTATTTCTTTTTTTTTTTTTTCCATTGGGATATGGCAATAGTTTTGAACTCTAGGAAGCAATAACAATAGTAAAATAGCTGATATGTTAGGAATGTAGCCTAGGAAAAGACTAGGAACAAAAATATAAATCAGGATAAGGATAAAGGACAAATTTAAATTCACTGTTTATAACTGATTTTGATCTAGAATTACTGATTACCTTTGTACTTATAACAGCTTCATGAGAGTTTTATATACTTTTAAGGTATTTTAACATATTCAGGAAAATTGTATATATCAGAATTTTTATTTCAATTAACTGCTTATAAAAACTTGATTAAATAAGTGGGTAATTAATGTTTAAGTGTTTGGGAAATTTAATTTGTTAAATCTCTAGGTTTTGATTGTTAGTTGTGTGAGTAAACAAGAAACCTATCAATATTTGGGGAATGTTGATGACTTTGTTGAAATAAATGTATACTGCTTTATTCATAAAACTAAAAAATGGACATTAAAGAAAGTACAAAGAAAAGTGCTTCATTCCAAAGGAAGGGCTATAGACTGAATGTCTGTCCCCTCCCATTCACATGCTAAATCCTAACATGCAGTGTGATGGCATTGGGAAGTGGAAACTTTGGGAGGTGCTCAGGTCATGAGGATGGAGACCTCATGAATGGGATTAGTGCCCTTGTAAAAGAGGGCCTGTGAGGACACAGCAAGAAGATGGTCATCTGTGAGCCAGGGAGCAGGTCCCCACCATGCACTGAATCTGCCAGTGCCTTGATACTAGACTTAGCCCTCAGGACTATGAGAAATACATTTCTACCATTTATAAGTCACCCAGTCTATCCTATTCTGTTACAGCAGCCTGAGCAGACTAAGGCAGAAAGAATCTTTCTAAAACCCCTTTGATTCTAAAGTATCAATCCTCATAAAGACATAGTTTCAAACCCTCCTCAAGAAACCAAGTAATTGTGGTAGATTTCTGGTTGGGCAAATTAAAACTCCCTGGGACTATTCTCTTTTCAACATTGCATCTGAAGGTTGTTTCAGGATTAAATGAGACATTTAATGATTTAATAGAGGCAGACCAGGCTTAGGGCTGAAATCCAGTAGAAACTTAATACATGCAATAGAAGAAAGGCAATTTGTTGAAAATTTAATATGGTAGAACAATATGATTGAAAAAAGGCTGGCTGTGTCACCTCCTTTCTTAAAAGGGTGATAGGAACACTGGCTAAATCCACTGGGTTTTTCAGAGGGCGAGAGGATGGAGTTGGTACTTTGAATTAATGTGAGGGTGGCCTGACCCTATGAGGGTATTAATGTGGATGTGCACACCTGGGATACTGTCAACTGACCTTTTCTCAATTTTGTGCAACCATTTACCAACATGTGCTCCCCAGCTCTCCCAGTTCATACAAATTCAGAGGGGTGACTCTAAGCAATGGTAAGCAAGCGCCATGGAAGGTAAGGGACTCCCCAGTTCTCTTAGGCCACATAAGTCTCTTCCCCACACCATTCCTCCCCTTGTACTCTAAATTAAACACCCCAAAATGACTGTGCTTTGATGTCCTGCCAACCTTAGTGGGTGGGAGCTAACCAGACTTCATTTGTTTTAGAAACAACAAGAAAAAGAAAAACTTTGGGTAAATTAAGCAGAAATTTCTGGTAGGATTCTTAAAATTGAGGGCAGGTCACTCTCCGTATTTACTCCTGTTGTCATCACTCCAGTGCATCCATCAATTGCCGCAAGCAACCTCACAAGTTGCTCTGCCCGTCGCCACTGAACACCTGGCCATGCTTAGAGCACACGCACCTGCGTCACTCACCATTCACCTGCTGCCTTGATCTGCTTTGTTGGGCTCCATGACTGGTCGCACTTTGCTTTCATCTTTCCCCGTCACCGCCAGCCACACCTACTTCCCCATAAAATGCAGAGTGCACTGCTGCCCTGTGCTTCAGGTAGATGCACACCAGGCATGGCAAATAGAGATGTTATTCCATCTAGAAACTTTTTTTAAGAGAAAGATAGTATGCTTAATCTTAGGAAATTCTAAGGAAAAAATGTACATTTAAAACGACTGTCAAAAAATTTAACATTACAAAATGAATGGAAATTTGATTAGAAGGTGAGAAATCATAGTACTAACTAATAATCTTTTTCATTTTGGGAGCTGAAAAAGCACTGGTATTCTTTTAAAATTAGTTCAGATATAGCACTTAGAACAGAGGGGTTAGTCAATTAGTAAAAATTATTATTTTTCTGATAAAAGAGATTTTTACGACATCTTATCTTGTGAGAATAAAAAGCTATTTTGAAAACCACTGATGTTTAATAATACAAGCTGTATCCTTATAAAAGCAGGAAAATTCATATTTGGAGCTCAGTCTTTAAGAATCACCATTTCCTCATAAAATGTTCTTAGCTTTATGTAATAGCCATAGACAGGAACACATCTGACATGCACTAAATTTTCAGATCTCTATGTATTTATATAAATAATCCAAAGAGAAATAGGTTGTTTCCAACAGTTTTAATTAGTTTCCCATATATGTAGGTCATAATCCAGTCTTACTTAGATATTGCATTTAGTAACGGCTGTTAAATATAAATTGAGTGTGTACCTGGGCACTTTGATTTACAGACGTCTCCTTGGAGAATACGGCGCATCACCACCGCTGTCCTATTACTCAGAGTTTTATCACTAGCCTGAAATTGACCGACTAAATGACTGTCGCGGGTAACACATAATGCTGTAAAACTGAGCACTGACTTATTACGAAATAAAAAGCTTGAGGGATCACTGGGGTATTTAATATCAAGACTGGCTTGTTTTCGCATTATACTTGATAGAAGAAGCAGCCAAATAGCCTAGAAGAAAACTTTTTTAAACAAAACAATGTCTTTTCTGTACAGGTCATTCCTCTAAGTGAGTGTAGATCATTTATAATTATACTAAAAGCACTTCCCAGCCCTTTCCTCATGATTTTTCTGCACAAGAGACTCAGATGAATAACACATAAATGACTTGTCATATCCAATTGTTATTACAGTAAGTTAATGAATTAAGCAAGTTATATAATTTTAATGCAATGTTCTTTACATTAAAACACCCACCCTTTCCTCCTCCCTCTAGCACACCACAAAAAGAGAAAGGAGGAAAAAAGGAAGAAAGAGCAAAGGAAGAGCAAACAGTGATTTTAAAGAATCTTTGGGAAAGAATTAAATTCAAGGTCTGCGAGCCACGGGACTCTAAAGATAAAAGAAGAGAAAAATGCTATGGGCGTCCGAAATGAGACACTCTGCACAGTCCCCGGGGCAGGGAGCCCAGCCTTTGCCTTTTCCCTGCCAGGGAGTTTAATAGAAAGACCTGCTCTTTGATCACCACGTGGGACCCTGCGACTGAGGAGGAGCCTGGTGCCCCGCTCCTAGCACTGTCAGGGCCTGGGTAAGACTCCTCCGTGGTTTCCACCAGATGGCAGCAGGAAACAAGGTTTGTACACAAATTTGGTGTCCTGGTCTAGGGTAATGAATGCATTAAAGGAAAAATTAATTATGAGTCTTGTGAGAATTTATATTAAGAAACACTGCTTTAAGAAAATACAGTCTTCTTCCATGAAAATGTTTCTCAATTGTGAGTTGTTGCAGAACAAGAGAAATTTCGTCTTTCAGATTATGGTAAAATGAGAATACAGAATTTAGGAAATATTTGGAACTGTGATATTACATCTGTGGCCATCTAGGGAGCTCCAGACCCTCCCCCCGTCCTGTTTAAAAAGTGCTGGCTTGAATGATAAGGTAAGAAAAGATTGCAATTGTTTTTTCTCTTTTCCCTTTTTGGAGAAAAAGTGACTCTTAGTTATGTAACTTCTAGAAATTAACACAAGTGACCAATAACGGTGTGCTGAGCACACAGTAGGTATTCATTACATAATTGTACTTTGTGCACCTTTGCAGAAATCTTTGAGGGTCTCGGAGATAATAGTCACATAATCACAAAGGATGAATGTTTTAAGAAAGAGATGTAATCATCCTTTTCCTTCAAATGCAAGTATTTCATTTCATGCATAAGGGAAAGGGTATGCAGAACATTTGAATGTTTCTGCCTTTGGTGGAAGAAGAGGCTGTTCACCTCATTGGTGAGTAAAACATAAACTTTAGTCTACTTTCTTCTCATGGCTTCTGGTCTCACACATACCTTTTCTTCTCAACGTTAACCTACCTGAAACTCTTCATTCCCCCACTCTACCCTCTGAATTTGCTAATTCTCTAACTAGTTTTCTTTCCTATAAGTGAGTCCATGCTATAAAGGAAACTGCAATGGAGGCAGAAGAAACCCTTTGCCCCAGCTCTGCAACTTTCCATAATTTCTCTAATGTTATTGTGAAAGCTAAATGAGAACATGTCAATGTCAACTATAAATGTGTCAGTCATAAATTGTTACACAAATTTAAGAAAATCAGTATTTTTGAGCACCTTCCTAATATCCTTTTCTTTGTTTTCAGTTATCTCCTATCTTATCAAAACACAACACAACAGAATAACTGGATAAATTTGATGCCCCCTTCAGGGACCGATCCTGTTCCTCATGCCACTGATCTGGAGTGGGGAGTGTATATCCCTCCCCATCTATTTCCCCTTATCCCTTTATAATACAGCTTTTCCCCAGATCTTATGAAATGCTTCCTCTTAGAGCCACCAAGAAAATCCCAAACTTCATGCCCAATGGCCTTTCCTTTGTCCTCATTCTCTTTAGTCTTGCTGACCCCCCACTTTTATGAATCTCTCTCTCTCTCGACTGTCACACCACGATGGGTATCCTGACTCTCCTCTACATCAGTTTTCTTGATGACTTTTGCCTCTGAGATCATACCTCTTCCATCTCCTCTCCTGGCCCTGCCTTTGGAGCCTTTGCTGTGGATATTACAAAAGATTCCATCAGTACTCCTTCTCTCCAAGCTCCTTCTCCCATAACTCATGACAGGAAAGTCTCAGAGTCTCACTAGCTTTGACTTTTCTCCTGGGCTTCAGTCTAGCAGGCCCGGTTGTTGGGTGTTCATTGCATGGCCTCCAGGCTTTGCCATTTAAATAGTCCTCTTGGTCCCAACCCTGATTTGACCCTTCAGCTTTTACCCACAGCCCCTCAGCCTCCATTGTTGAGATTCATCTTTTGAAATGCCTCGCACATCTGCTCCTTTCATTCCCCTCGCCCCATATACCCTCCTTTATGCCTACTTCATCTATAGGCCTGAAACTGGTTACTCCCCTTTTCTCAGCTGCCTCTTCCAATCCTGTTCCCACAGGCCCACTTTCCTACACGCTCTTAGGCCATATAATCTTCCAATACTGGTATCGTTTATCACATGCTTGGGAAAATTTAGTCCTCCTCTCAGGTTTCATTTTCCTTGACACATCTTTCTTCTCCTTGCCACTATCCTTCAAGATGTAGTTCAGCTATTATCTCCTCTACGAAGCTTTCCCAGGTCCCTCCCACTCAATCAAAATCACCCTGTGAAATATAATAGCCCTTATTGTTGAGATATTATTAATTGCATCATTTTGCTTACCCTACGAACTTGATTCTTTATTGTTTGAATGGTTCTTTATCATTCAAAAGATTCTTTATTGTTTGACTCATTGAGCCTTTAAGTTTCTTTAGGGAAGGGCCTTTGTCTTATTCTTTGTTTCCATTACAGTACTTAGCCCATGCATGATATAAACGCTCAGTACCTAAAATATATACCATATGTGTGCATGGTTTCCATCTATGCCTTAACTCCCTGCCTTCTTCCCATTCCATCCCAAACACACACACTCACTCACATACATATTTTTATGGAAGAACACAACAAAAACATCATTATACTGAGGGCAATTCACATAGCCTTTTGGGAACTCGCTTCCTCATTTGCAAAGCAAGGAATGTAGAGGAGAGAACAACCAAGATCCCTACAAATGCTGACGTCTGAGATTTGTTTTCTCCCTTTTTTTCTCCTGCTGTATAACTGTCATCACTAATATCAGTAAAGATTTTCCTAGGCAAAATATACTTTGCATAGTGAAGGTTTAAATTAAATACCTCTTGGATTACTACCATTCTTTGGGAGGCATAGGTGGAGAGTTATTCAAAACTACCTTCTCAGGCTTTACCTGATGCCTTGGGGGCACTTATACTAAAAGCCTATGACTTGAATGGACGAGTTCATTAGTCAGTAAAAACTGGGGTTTGCTGCAGAGCAAACAACCCTGACATCTGAGAGGATTAACACAGCAAATGTTTATTTCTTGCATCTGCTATAGGTTCACTGCAAGAAAGGCTCTGTTCTATGTCACCCTCACTCTGGGATACAGGCTCAGCCACCTGGAGAGCAGTGATGGTAGAAGGAGGAAATGGTGAATTACACGCTGGCTCTTAAAGACTTTGAGGTAAAAGTGACACACTACTTCTGCTCTTCATGGTCTAAAGCAAGTCACATGGCCACACTGAACTTCAATTCAGGAAAGAGGAAAACTGCAGTCGAACCATCTGCTTGGAAGGAGGAAAACCAGAATATTGGGGAACAGGATAACAAACACAAATTCAGTGAGAAATACTCAAAACGCAGATACCACCATTTAATCAAATGGGAAAATCTGGAAAATTTGTTCTGCTCCTCATTTTTCCCTTCTACAAACACTGATATTTGCTGAATTTTCTTGACATTTTAAACAAGGGTAAGAGAAAGCAAACATATTTTGAAATCTAGATTTTAATGCATTTACCATTCCAAAAATTTTGTGTAAGACTCTCTTCTTGGAAAATCAAGGAAAGAATGTTAAAAATAAGTATTTAATACTTTTTCTTTATTACTTTAGATAGGATGAAATGGAGGGCAAGAAGAACATACAAGTGAAAGAATCAGTTATTATGTCTTAAAGTACATTGATCTTTTGTATATCTGAAACAATGTTTATTAAGGTATGCTGTAATTGAATCCAACTATACTAACTCTGTGGTATGATTCCAGGCTTTCTATGAGAAAGAATTATTTTGGTGATAAAACTAATATGAAAAATAGGATCAGAATAAATCATCTAAAGCTCACTGAATTTTATTCTTAAATAAATAACAGTGCATGTCAACAAATCGGGACCTTGTAGAGTGTGTAACATAAATTAAAATACTTGGATAAGGCACTTGTTTATTATCTATTTTAGGCCAATTCTAATGAGATGCAATTAGCTAAGTGATACTTTTATCGGTGAGATAATTCAGGCAAAATGTGTAATTGTACTGCTTCTATTTAGTTTGGGGCATGTAGTTTCACATCTGAAGAAAAGAAAAATTTTAAACAAACAGTATGTAAATTCTGGCCTATGAGAGACTCTGATGGGGCATTCTGAATTTATTTATTTGAGTTTTCCCCAGTGTTTCTCAAAATGGGAAGAGTCAACATTTATGGTCTGTGGGTTGCTGCTCTTAAGCCAAACAGAAAATATCTGAGTGAAGAAACAAAGAGGCCAGAAGTGATCATCCAGAGAAATTAAAATGTATCTTTTAGAACCACAGGTAGAAACATATGTAGAATCACATGTTTCTTTAACTAAATATAAATTAGTCCTTTCATATTATTGGTATGTATTGCAATATTTCTCAGGCTTGAAGAAAATCAGACTTTACGGCTTGGATTGCTCTGTTAGATCTAGTCAACCCTATGCATATGAAATTTTTGTTGGCAAAATTTTATATACGTTGGTAGATTCATGCCAAGAAACCTCGTTTCAACTATTCCACTAATGTTCATGACATTTACTAATAGTTGGGAGGAAGCAAAGGCTCCTGTAATGGTGGAAAGTAAGAGGAGAGACATGGAATTGATGACCACAGAAATCAGATCTATAATAGGTCTACAGCAAGGTTTCTCAACTTCGGCATTGTCACTATTTGGGGCCAGATAATTCTTTGCTGTGGGAGCCTGTCCTACGCACTGTAGGTATAAACAGCATCCCTGGCTTCTACTTACTAGATGCCATTAACACACGCTATCTACACCCCACCGTCCCCAGTGTGACCAGCAAAAATGTCTCCAGTCATTGCCAAATGTCCTCTAGAGGAAAAAAAAATCACCTTACAGTTGAGAACTACTGGTCTACACCATGAGAGGATTTGCCACTATGGAATCTGAACTGTTGACTTTCTTAAGAAATTGCTTTTCACTTAAACTTTAATTAATTTTAGGTTTTCTATGATAAGCTAAATCTTGTATTACACCAAACTGTGTGATTTATCATTTATATTCTTTCCTATGGGTCACATTTTACAGATAAATACCTACAAAGACTATAGGAGGAGCGAAAATTAGAAACATTGAAGAATTTAGAGACATACGGACTATTGAACTTGTCACCAAACTTTTCCAAATATTTGATTCAGAATTTTGGTACCACCTGTAGAAGGAAATGTTGATACCACCTGATTGTTTTTGCAACCTGTAATCAGGTCATAAAATCAAGAGATTTAGAAATTACACAGTTCAACTCCTTTATTTTGGGGATTAAAAAATGGGGTTCAGACAAGATAAGACTTGTCCAGTTAGTTCCTGGAGCCAGAGGCTAAAATTCAGATTCCTTTTCAAAACATGTGTTCTGTCTCTTAAAATGTTATAATTTTTGTTGCTGCTGGAGGTCCATTTCGTATTACATGTGTCTCAGTGTGAACTGTTTAGCTGTGCTGTACTCACTGAGAGACCTGAGTAAAGCAACCCTACTTCAGCAGAGCAAGTTCTCCTTCACTCATCAGAAACCTCATATTTCAGGCAAAAGAAGTATTATTCATTCTTTCTTATATTGAGACATCAGGTAATTAAGTATCCTGAGGAATTTGCAGAGAGCTGAGGCAAAAATATTCATAATTTGGATATGATATGACACAGGAAAGACCAAAAATTGTTTATCAGGTTGTAAAAAAATAAGGAGGAGAAATATTCTTTAGAATATACAATCTGGCATTCTATAGAAGAACTTTCAGTACAATCCAGAAAAACTTCCTTTGATGAATTGTAAAAAATGGTAAAAATATATTCTAAAGTGAGAAGCAGAATTTTGTTTATACCAGTAATTTAAAACTGGAGATGAATAAAGTAGAGAAAAATAAGAATGTCTCTCTGCTTTTGTGTCATTATCGCAGCACATCACCTATTATGTGCCTTTGGCCTAAATAACTATCTAAAAAGCTAAGAGTATACCTCTGACAATTTGCACAGTAGAAAAATTTTGGACTGAAGGAAAATTTATGTAGGAAGAGGATTTACAGAAATTCATTTAAGCAAAAAGGATTTACTGTATAGCACAGGGAGCTATATTCAATATCTTGTAAAAACCTATAATGGAAAATAATCTGAAAAATATATATAACTGAATTCCTTTGCTGTATACCTGAAACTAACACAGTATTGTAAATCAACTATACTTCAATTAAAAAAAGAAATTAATTTAGGTTCTTAATTTAATATTAAATATGTATCCTGTGGCTCTGACCTCATGTCTTGGTATTCTGGTCAAATAGATGAAATAATTTAATCAAATGTTAGATTTACCTCTGTAGTCCAGAGCCAGGTGCATAGTGTATGGTTTGAATATGAGGGGGTGGAGAGAGGAAGGATTGGAAATGAATATAAAAAGAAATAAAGGGGGGAAGAGAATACTGACTGCTAAGTCCAAAGTAGGTATTTTTGTTTATATAAACACTGTAACAGCTCCACTCAAGTTACATAATGGGTTGCCTTAGGTCTCAGATTTCTTCAAAGGCTATGAACTGGGAAGTATAATAGTCTTGCCCTTTCTGTCTTGGAAGCATGAGAACTCCATGGATATCTCTCAGGTGATGCATGAAACTACCTAGTACTAGGCAGCCCATTAGCTCATATTTCATGTGGTAAACTCTAACCTTCAGTGTGTTAGACCAGTGGCTCTCAATCAGGAGTGATTTTTGTCCCCAGGGATATTTATCAATATCTAGAGACATTCCAGCTGTCACAACTGGGGGACGGGGGTGCTACTGGCGTCTAGTAGGTAGAGCCCAGCTATGTTGCTAAACACCCTAAAATACACAAGACAGTCCTCCATAACAAAGAATTATCTGGCCCAAAATGTCAGTAGTGCTATGGGTGAGAAACCCTTTATAGACACCTGCTAATCCTCCAGAGAAGGGATGGCAAACCATGGCTCATGGTCAAATGCAGCCTGGCCTGCAGGTTAGCAATGGTTTTGCCTTTTTAAATGGTTGAAAAGAGATTTTTAAAAAGAATATTATTTTGTGACTTGTGAAATTTATATGAAATTCACATTTTACTGTCTATAAATAAAGTTTTATTGAACACAGCCACACCCATTCCTTTATAAATGTGGTCTCTGGCTGTTTTCACAGTACAATGGCAAAGTTGAGCAGTTATGACCAAGAGCACATGGCCCACAAGCCTAAAATATTTACCATCTGGCCTTTTACAGGAAAAGTCTGTCGAACCTTATCTAGAGACATATCAAACGAGCTGTCATTTATTTAGGAAGGTGATATGACAGACTTTAGCTTAACTCTTGGAAGACTTCCATTACTTGGATATTTAAACTGTTTTTATAATTTTCTGAACTTGGGGGTGTGAGTAGGAGGAGGGATATGAGGAAATCCTGAAAAACAATGACAAATTAGGCTGACAACCAGTGAGTAAGTGGGGCCATGAGGTTGAAGGGGGGGAGAGGCTACACTTTTGCCATCTGATTAGAAAGATAACTGTTTACTTGATTACCTAATCTGCTATTCAGATAATAAATAAGCAAAGCTATTTGTTATGAAGGGAAGGGGCCATGTGTTGTCGCTCAGAAGCTTTTATGGCTGTTCCAAGAGCACATCACAACCTTGAAGAGTGAACTACCCATGAATTTTCAAATGACTTCTCCAGCTTCTCTTCTTTAAAAAATAAATAAGTCTCAAGCAGGTGGTGGTGAATTAAAGACTTGTATACGGCATTTATAAAAGTTACTGACAGCAGAGATTGCAGAGGAGTTTTCACAAGGTGAGTATTTATAGAAAAAGATCAAAATCCACAATTCATGCCTTCAGAAATGAGGTTAGCAGTATTACTCCTTTCCTTTTAGGAGCGTTGTTGATGAGGCTGCCTGGGAGGCTGCCTGTGTAGGAATTCCTCTCCTCTAAAAATATTTACAGATGTTCCTCACCTTCCACGTTTCTTGTTCCGCCTACTGTATCTCTCACACTAAATAATTCACATTCTAAACAGAAGTGAGATTCTCCTGAAAACATATGACAGAAAGACATCTGCTATTGGTCTCATAAAATTGGGATATTTTTTGGGGGAAGAGTGAAAAGTCATCAAAAAAGATGTTCTACATTTGAACCATGAGAAGCTAGCAATGAATATTGTTAGAAAATATTTTTGAAATTAGAAGAGGCAAAATTCTACTTTAGTCAATGTGAAAAGAATTTTGAAAAAAAAAAAGAAATGATTAAATAGGATTTTAAAATGCTTTGCTTTTAGCACACTGGGGGTATGAGCATATTATTTAATAATATTTAAAAACTACTCTTGGGGACTTCCCTGGTGGCACAGTTGTTAAGAATCCCCCTGCCAGTGCAGGGGACATGGTTTCGAGCCCTGGTCGGAAACTGGAAAAATATACAAACAGCAGTTTTCAGACATTGGACATCAAGTGCAAGACAGTTACGTCTGAGAGATCACATAAAAACATTGTGAGCCCCAAATTGCCCTAGCTCTTTGCCTGATAAGATTCCTCAGCCCTCAACGCAGAGAAGGTGAACTCAGGAACCTGGCAGTTTCCATTATTTGAGGAGACAGAGTTGGTAGTCTAGGGTCAGCACAGAATACCAGAGAGAAGAGAGTTGCACAGACAGAGAGCTTCAGGATCTGCAGAAGCTCTCTCTTGAATCTTCAGCTGAGTAAAAATAAGTTCATTCATGTAAGGAAGTTACTTGGGTCAGGGGGAAGCATGAAGGAACAATCTCCATATTTTACATGAAGCCAAGAATAGTTCATGTTCCCACCAGTCAGAGTGAAAAAACCTTGTAATTGAAAGGCATGAGGTAGAGTACTCAAAAGGAAATCACATTGGTATTGGGGCAAAAGTAGCCCTAGATAATGGCTTCTCTGGTCCTATCTCACAAAGTTTAAAATCAAGTCTCAAAAGGGTCAACTGTTTTCAAGTAAGTTTACCACATTTCAGAATAAAGCCCAAGAATATTATAGGAATATAAAAATATCTACTCACAATAAGGGGGAAATTCACACTGTCCGGCATCCAATAAAAAATTACCAGGCATGAAAAGAAGTAGGAAAATAAAATCCTCAATGAGTGGAAAAATCAATCAGTAGAAACAGATGAAGAAATGGCACAAAGGATAGAATGAATAGACAAGGGCATTAAAAGTTATTGTAACTATTTTCTATATACTCAAGAATGTAGAGGAATGATTGAACATGTTAAGTGGAGGCATGGAAGATACACAAAGGCTCTCAATTTCTAAATTAAAATTATGCCAGAAAGGAGTACCAGCAGAAGAGGCACCACAGAAGAAAAGATTAGTTAACTTGAAGACACTGCAGTAGAAACTATCTAATATATAGAGAAAAAAGGCCAAAAAAAGTGAAAAGAGCATCAGTGAACTGTGGGACAATTTCAAGTGGTCTAATATGTATAAAAGGCAATCCCCAAAGCAGGGGGGAATGTAGGGAACAAAAAGATTTGAAGAACTAATGGCTTAAAATTTTCCAAATTTAATGAAAGATATAATCTACTGCTCCTAAAAGAACAATAACCTCACAAACAAAAGAAACATGAAGGAAACTACACTAAGGTACATTGTAAGCATATTGCTTAAAAGCAGCCAGAGAAAAAGGACATAATTGCATATAACGATATGAATGACAGCAGATTTCTTCTAGGAAACAATGCAAGTCAGAAGACAGTGGAGCAATATTTTTAAAGTAGAGAAAGGGAAAAAATAAACTGTCTACCTAGAATTCCATATCTAGTGAGAATATCTTTCCAAAACCAAGACAAAAATAAATAGTTTCTTGACTCACATATACGATACTAGAAATTTGTCCACTTTATCTGTTTCTAAGTGCATTGGCAAAGTTTGTTCATAGCATTCTCTTATTATCACTTAAAATCTCTGCTGCCTGTAATTATTTTCCATTTTCATTTCCTGTATTGGTTATTTGTGGTGATTGCCTTTTTCTTAACCAATAAGTTAGAGGTTTTTCTATTTTCAAGGAACTAACTTTTGACTATGTTGACTCTTTGGATTCTATTCTTGTCTTCAAATTCTATTTCATGAAGCTCATTATTTTAGTTTATTTGAGGTTAGCTATCAGTTTCTAGCCTTAACTCAATTCTAGTTTAAGCATTTAAAATATAAAATAAACTATAACTACCTTTGTGTTGTCTCTCATGAATTTTTATTTATAGGATTGTTTATTACCACTCAGTTCTAAGTATTTTTGATTTTTCCTCCTAGAAAGTGATAAAATGTTTCTTTATGTCTTAGAAGAATGTGTGTTCTTTATTTCTTTTGTTCAGACTCTTTATACCTATTAAATCAAGTTAATTATGTTTTTGGAAACCTCTATTTTTACTTCCATGTGCTTAAAATTATTAGCTTTGAAATTATTATGTAAATTTTTCTTATATCATTTTGGACTTGTCAATTTCTCCATGTACTGCTTTCTCCATGTGCTTTATATATTTTGAGAATATTTTGCTCAGTGCATTCAAGTTTAGAACTATGTTTTCCATGCAAATTGTGTCTTTTGTCATAATTTAGTATGACAAAAGACTCTATCCCCCAAAAGACTTTTATTTTGAAGGCTATATTACCTGATATTATTATAGTTACCAAGTTTTTCTTTTATTTATTATTTTCCTGACATGTATCTTTTCCTCATTTTACACGTAGCCTAAGTATTCTTATTTGTGTCTGATAAAAAAACATTTAGCCTCTTTTTAATCTAATCTGACAAATTCTTTTAGCTAATATATTTAGAGAGAGAGAGAGACTTGTTCCTTCTGTCTTACACTGTTTTGTTCTTTTTTTGATTTTGTATAATTCTTTTTGCATTCCTTACTACTTTTTGAATTGCTTATTTTGTTTCCTTATTCCATTTCCTGCCCCATTCTGGTTTTGAAGTTACATATTATCTAATATTAAGTGTGCATATTTGGGATTTTACCACGCACACAACTCAAGAAAGTCTAAAATTAATTAGTCTTTTAAATCCTCTCTAAATCCTCTTCGAATACAAGTGTCTTAGAAAACTTTAATTGATTACTTCTTTCCTGGCTTACAGGCTTCATTTTTAATTGTTTCATCCAGTCCTCTCTTCTAAAACACTAATTTAAACATTAATATTTCATTAGACAGTTTTAAACACTTTTTACCTATATGTTCATCAGTTTCTTTGATCAACACTTCTTACATCTCAGGCATTTATTCTGGGTTTCTTTTCTTATGAATTAAATCCTTTAGAAGTTGCTTTAATAAAATTATTTTGGTCTCAAGCTCTCTCAATTTTTATTTATCTTTCTCTCAACCCTTTGAAGATATCATTCTGCATCTTGTCTTTCAACTACTACAAACACTCTACAGGAAAATTATGGTTATGAATTAAGGCATGAATATAAAACATTTATTTGAAATCATTTCATACTATTATAAGATTAGAAATAATTTTATTTGATAACAGGCTTATTTTAGATGACTTTTAAAAATCAATATGGCTGTATAAGTGATCCTTTTTTTCAACTGAGCAAAACTGGTGGATCCGATTAATGCCTTAGATGAAATATTTTGTTGAAACACTCAAAATGAGTGCTATGGCAATCATGTATGGTTATAGCTTAGATATCAAATACTCTGCAAATGATGCTGAAAAGGTTATAATGAATGTATGAAAAATAAGTATTCCTGGAAGTGTATTTTGAATGAAACCCAAGAATGGTTATTTCACATGAAACATGGCTATAACTTCCAAAGCAATTCATATTCTTGACCAATCTTTAAAAAGGCAATACAGGGGCTTCCCTGGTGGCGCAGTGGTTGAGAATCTGCCTGCCAATGCAGGGGACACGGGTTCGAGCCCTGGTCTGGGAAGATCCCACATGCCGTGGAGCAACTGGGCCCGTGAGCCACAACTACTGAGCCTGCGCGTCTGGAGCCTGTGCTCCGCAACAAGAGAGGCCGCGATAGTGAGAGGCCTGCGCACCGTGATGAAGAGTGGCCCCCGCTTGCCACAACTAGAGAAAGCCCTCGCACAGAAATGAAGACCCAACACAGCCATAAATAAATAAATAAAAAACAAATACTTAAAAAAAAAAAAAAGGCAAAATACATTTAACATGCACTCAAATATTAATTTTATTAAATATATTCTAACTGGGTGTAGACCTTGTACCAAATTGTATGTATTTCTTCCCTTACCTAAATATAAATATATATTGAAAAAAGTTTTTTTGAGAGAAGAAGAATATTTTTTCTCCTTCCTGGTTGTTGTTGTTTAAATTGAAGGATAACCTATATGAAGAAAAATGCTCAGATCATAAATATACAGCTTGATGAATTTTCATAAAGTGAACATACCCATGTTGTGACTTGAACCCACATCACAAAACAGAACATTAGCCGTTATCCCAGGAGCCCTCTTTGTGCCCCTTTTGTTCACTACCATCCCTCAGGGGCCACTACTATCTTGTCTTCTAACACCTGGGCTGGTTTTGGAATAACATTTATCTATTAAGCACACAATACTACTGAAAAAATGTTTTATGGAAATTAAAAGTTGGGTGCAGTCATGCCGTCCTATTTTACATCTATTTGGATTGTATCTAAACCAAAAGACAAAAACCTGACAATCCCTTTGCAGCCAACCCCCTGCCACCCCCCCCACCCCAAGGGATACTCTTTGGAAGGAAGTGAGCGCTCTCTCAGATACGCAGACCTGGCTGTGCATGCTGCATGTCTGCCGAAAGTTTTCCTTGTGCAGAGATGGTAGGTGTGAAAATATGGGCAGTAAAGAGCCCGGTATTGTCATGTGAATTATACCCTGGCTCTGAACCGCTCCAAGCCACCAGGACAACTCACAGGCAGAAAGAGAAGCCCTATGGAGTGAGGCTACAAGTCAAGTTGTATAACCATGTGTAGAGGCTATGGTTTTGCCCCCTTGGCATAAAACACGCTACTGGGGCAGGCACACATTTGCATCTGCTTGTTCTTTCTGCTCCAGGAGAGCCTGAGCACTGAAAGTATGCCAACTCTTAATGGAAATCTGTTGCAAGTGATGTGGCTTGAAAGGCTGCTTTCACCTGAAGTGAAAAATTAACTGTATGCTATCTCTTGATGTATTAAGATACATCATCAACACACTCTAGAGACCACACATTTGAGCTGCTTTACGAATGGCTAGTTTTGGTCTCAAATACTCCTCGCCAGGGTTATACCAATAATCTTGACTCCACTATTACATTGCTTTCGTAACATGGGATAACCGATCATGTAGAACAGGGGTCCCCAACCTCCGGGCCACAGACTGGTAGCAGCCCGCGGCCTGTTTGGAGCCAGGCCACACAGCAGGAGGTGAGTGGCACTCGAGCGAACGCCCATCTGCCCATCACTTGCATTACCGCCTGAGCCATCCTCCCTGTCCCCTGTCCGTGGAAAAACTGTCTTCCACAAAACCGGTCCCTGGTGCCAAAAAGGTTGGGGACTGCTGATGTAGAATCCATCAGGACAGCGCAGAACGCATCATGTGCTTGGTTTCTGGAATGGCTGCAATGACCATATTGTTGCTATTTTTGCATTTTACCTATATTAAGCTACAGAAGATATTCTCAAGTGAAACAAACACAATTGAAGGACCTTTTGTTTTGCACTTTTTGTTTTAGAGAGATCAACAAAGTTTTAACTCAATCATTTAGTCTGTCACTTTTGTTTCAGGATTGTAATCATGTTAGGGGGTACATCCATCCATTCACTGAGTGTCTACAGGGGCCAGGTTGCTTTCCCATGTCATCTAATTTAGTTCTTGTGAAATATTTTTAATAAGGAATTTGAGGCCCAGAGAGGTTAAATAGTTTCTCCAAGGTCACACAGCCAGTGGCAAAATTATGATTTAAAGTCAGGGTTAGTTTAACTCTAAAAGCCAAGCTTGTCCCCTAGGCAACACTTCTAAAACATTGTGTAAATATAATGGTTAATAATGAAGGATTTTATAATCTTAAATTCTTTCAGTAAATTTTAACTGAGGATAGGAAGTACAGTCATGCCCATAGACTTCTTCTTCTCCATTATTCACTTTCCTAAATAATTAGCCCTGACTTAAAATGCTATTAATATTTATCTGCTACCATCTTACATTCATAAAAGGCTTTATCATTTCAAAATAAAGCCCTATTCATAAACACATTTAATCTCACAATAACCCAGGTTAAAAGGGGCATGTATTATTATAGGTATTTTACCCAGAGCTCCTCCAGGGCTGCTTAAAAGTCTTGAATTAAATGAAGCACCATGTTAGGATCTTTTGACACCGGAATTGTTGAAAATCAGTTTTACTGAGTAGTCTCTACTTCCTGCCAATGTGCTGTCCAGGTGCAGACTGTCCAACCGATTGAATGAAAGATCAGTCCTCATGGAAACCTGGACCACCCAGCACCTCTCAGCTACGGGGGTATTTTCCTGCTCATCACCTCATGGCTTCTGCCTCTAAAGACCAAGGGATTATGATTTCTTCCTGCTCTCTGTTCATCTCTTAATGTCTAAACTATGTCAATAAAAACAGTGGCTCTTATTACACAGAAGATACGGCAACCAGAACTTTGAATGCTGTTTAAGGCTCACAGCAATCACACAGATGAGAAAATGGAGACCAAGAAAAGTTGAGCAACTTTCCTAAAGCCACACAGGCAAGTGATGCAAGCAGGATTCAAACCCAGGTCAGTTTGGCTATAAAGTTTGAGCTTTTAATTCTAGTGGATTCAAAGCTTATGTGGGTAGTAGGTTCTAAAGTTGGTACAAAACTGGAAAATTGAGAGAAGCCAAAATTGCACTGGAGAGCTTTTAAGTCACCTCTAACCTACCACATCCCATCACCTCTCGAGAACTCCAACACAAATAACCATACTACAGTACAAAACAGATCAATGTATCTTTGGCTGGGCAACAGGTGATGTGGCCATTTTCTGTTTAGGCACCACATTGTACAAAAATATTAAAAGCACATTCAGCTCAGCAGATTTTCACTTACTCTATGGGGTGTAGAAGGAGGAACCGCAGATCCTGCCTCTGTCTCATCTTCATTTAGGGGGTGGGTATGTGCTCAGTGAGCAACTTGCAGAAAAACACGGACTCAAGTTAGCAGACCTGCTGCTTTGGGTCTACTTGGAATTTCAGAGAATGTGTTCCATTCAGGAGAGCATCCCAAGTGTCATTCATATGTAAAATGTTTATACTGCTAAAATGCAATGTCAATGACACCAGAGCTATGAGAGAAGAGAAATGCACTTTTAGGGTCAAAGAATCATACAAAATATTTGACTTCTAGACAGAAAACTGCATGCCTTTTGGTAATGTTGACCAAAATACATCCTGGAAACGAACTATATCAAACTACTCTATGAAACACCAAATGGCTGGAAAATTCCACAAGTGGAAAGACAGAAGAAATATCCTACAATGTTTAAATTTGGTTCCACTCCTCTCTCTCCCAAAGACCCCCACCCTCCTCAGCAAGTGTACTGCAATTTGCAAATGAACAGAATCCACCACAGAACGCTATAGAGTCTGCAGGTCTTTTATTTAAAGTCACTGAGAGAAGGTTGGATTGGGCTGGTTCTTTGCTATTCAGTCTGGACCTTTCGATTAGGCAGAGTTGTCATGTGAAGGCACAAGGCTATAGGCCAAACTACACAGAACTGCCTAAGGGAGAAACCCAGAGCCCTGGTTTGATTAGTTGTGGCCAAGTTATCAAAGCTACACGACGAAAACCTGGTGGTATAAGGACCTGCTTCTTGGTTTGTTTGGAACAAGGTGCTGGAAATGGCGAAGGCAAAGACTTTCCTGGACTCCTCTCTAATGCCATACTGTTGTTCCTTAACTGCAGTGGAATAACTTTGCAAGAATTAAAAGTTTGGCTGAAATAGTATTTCTGTGGATCAGAAAACAGTTTTGAATGGTGTAAAATAGGATTACAACTCACACTCTATTTTTAGAAATATCACAGTAGAGGTAGCTAATATTTATTTAGGTCTTACTAGGCACTGTATTAGTTGCCTAACCTCTTAGACGATAAGTGCTGCCATTATTCTGTTTTACAGAAGAGGAAGCTGAGGGGTATGGTAATTAGTAACATGGACGCATAGCCTCCTTCAGCAGACAACAGGAGAGTGAGTTCCTACAGGCTGCTGCAGGAGAGGATTCTTACTGCTTCCAACCCAAAGCAGCTGCAAAAGATAAGGATCAATTACCATCTGGAAAAATATTTAAATAAACATTAAAATTTCAAACAATTATCTTGGGCAGATAGCCTACAAAACCCAGTTGCTTTAAGTCCAGTAAGGCCATAACAGATGCCCATTCACTTACGTACTTGGGAGTACATTTTACACCTAACTAACCTTGGCAAGCTTACCTGGAATCTACATGGCTCAGAACCAGGGATTACTTGAGAGTTTTACTGATATTGTCTGTTTCTGTCCCTGGTTTGCAAATTGTCAGACCTGCTTTTGAAAGTTTTCTCAGGGTACTATCAGCATATGGATCTTACTGACCATGTGGACACATCCTGGAGGGAACCGGGGCCGTTTCTTAAAGGAAGACGGTTGGCCTCTTTACTCCAGTACCGTTATAGTTAGGAGATACAGACTAATTTCCAAAAATTTATCAGTGTTTGCTAAAGCTTACATGCGTATCCTCTGTCAGCAACTCAGAATGCCTAGCGCTTTAGTTTCCTTTTAAGAATAACATTCTTACATCTTTACTATCCAGCTTTGTGAACAAAAGAAAAGAAAAGAAAAGAAAAGAAAAGAAAAGAAAAGAAAAGAAAAAAGCCAATGAGAGAAGTGGTGGTGATGGATTCTTTAAGGCCCACATAGTCCAGGCTCATTGTGTGATTAAATCAGATTATAGACATACACCTATTGGACTCACTCTTAGTTTACAGGTGAGAAAGCTCTGTCTCTGAGAAACTGTCCACAATTCCAGCACTAATAAGAAGGGGAATTAAAGACTCATGCCCGGCCTTCCTGGTTCCCTGCTCAGCCTTTCCACCATCTCATCCTGCTGCAGAGATACACGACAGAGTAGCCAGAGGAAAACATCTTCAATCCCTAAATATTTTAGCCTTCACTGTTTTTAAAGAAAATTCATAATTGTTCTCATAACTATCTGACAACTCATAAAATTTATTATCTCTCGTCCTATAATCCTAACATAATCATAAAATTTGGAATGATAAAAACAAAACAACACATTCTTTGGAAGCAAGACCTGAGACTTTACTCAAAATATTCTTTATAGCAATATTATAAATAATTCACAAACATAATGGTTATAAAGAGTAATAATAAAACCGAAAAATGTACCAGATTTTCTCCTGTATTTAATCAGCCCCCTTGTCTGTCATCTGTCTTTAGCCAAAGCAGATGAACTGCAGTCAAAACGTTTATTTATTATACTATAAACCAAATACAGATAATGAGTTCAAGTTTTTAAAAACTGGCACGATTTTTGGCTTTGAATAGACACAGCCATAGCTGAGGATATGCCAGCATTTAAAAATATACACTATTACTAGGAAGAAAATTAAAGTTGAAAAAAAATTAATCTGTAGAATGTGAAACACTCAGTTTGATCATTTTGAGAAAATTAAATTTACTGGATTAAAAATGGTCAAACTGCAAATTAAATGAAAAGAGGTAGTTAAGATCCAAATTTTTAAAGGATATGAATAATGAATATTTTATATTTGGAATACACAGAAAACTATAAAGGAGATACTATAAAATTTCCATAAACTCACTGACAAGAAATAATCTGTTAATAGTTTCATTAGGTTTACTCTCAGTTTTATGTAAGTACATGTAAAAATACAATTTGTAAAACTGGGTAATATTGTATCAGTTTTCTACTATGACTTACTAAAATTATACCATTATCATGTGTCCATGTAAATAGCCTTCAAAACATTTTTAGGAGATTTATTTTTAGGAAATACAATCATATAGCTAGACTTAAATGCATTTAGCAATTTCCTTCTCTTTTGGGGGGCAGATACCAGTGATTCACATTTTTCACAATTACATATAACTCTGGGATGAACAATCTGTAAAAAAAACTTGTGTGTGATCTATACTTATTTCCTTGGGATATGGTTTTAGAAGTGAAAATCCTTTTTCAAGAACTACAAACATTTTAAAGATTATTGATTTGTTTTGTAAAATTGCTTGTCAGAAATGCCCCATCATTTTTGCTTATTAAACAAAAATAAAAACAAAATCTTACCAATTTCAGAGATGATAAAATATTATATTTTTATTTTTGTTTGTATTTGTTAGATCAGAAAGAACTTCAATTTTTCTTTTTTACCCATTTACTGAACAATTCTGGATCTTTTTTTGTGACCTGGTTGTTTGTTATTTTTTACTTTTTGTTGGTGATTTTTAAAAGTTTTAAAAAATACATTACATTATGACTTTTATGTCAGTATATTTTTCTAGTTTGTTATATATATAGTTATATATAGTGGTTTTTATATATACAACATATAGTGTTTTATATATATATATATATATATATATATATATATATTTAACTGAATCACTGTGCTATACACCTGAAACTAACACAATATTGTAAATCAACTATACTTCAATAAAAAAATTGGATTAATGAATCATATACATATATATTTTAAGACACCACATCATATGTGTGTGTGTGTATACACACACACACACACACACACACACACACACACATATGATGTGGTGTCTTAAAACAGAAATTGATGGGTTGACGGAAGTGTAGTGACAGAGGCTCACAGGAACCTAACCCAGTATTTCCCCTAGAAGCAGTGGTTCAGCATTTGCTAATCCAGTGTTTGTGGTGACTTTATAGGACAGAATTCTGGTGAATAATGAGAATCAACTGTAGTGACCAATGGAAAATAGTTATCATACAGCATGAACCGAAGAATCAATAGAAAAGGAGTTCTGAGAGAAACAGCCTGGTTTCAT
The DNA here is from genome assembly GCF_028023285.1 of Balaenoptera ricei. Classification (NCBI taxonomy): domain Eukaryota; kingdom Metazoa; phylum Chordata; class Mammalia; order Artiodactyla; family Balaenopteridae; genus Balaenoptera; species Balaenoptera ricei. The sequence goes on from NC_082647.1 coordinate 8,202,516, forward strand.
GGAGGGCAGGCACAGGCAGGATGGCGCCCAAGGAAGCATCATTTAGGTCTATTTCCAACTCACCAAGTGCCATGGTTAACAGCTATTCCGGACAAAGACTTAGTACTACACTGTTTCTATGTGAAGATTAGCACAATCATTTGGTAATGGCTCTAGTGCTCCCAAGATGAAAAGTACTACATATTCTTGAAGAACAGACTTCAATTTCTCAAACATAGAACTGAAAAATATTCTTCCAGTTTGGATACTACAAGTTGAAACAGAAGCAGCTGATCTACCTAATAAAGGCTATAGAACTATTCCAGAGAGATGATATTATCAGAATAAATATTTTATAAATTTTAATTCAAATTTATAAATACAAAGTAATTAAAATTCGTTAATGTTAAAGCATGTGATGAAATATGTGACATTTCCTTGAAGTGCACTCATGTTGGCCAAGAAGGAACAGTTATATTTAAATGCAATGCTTCATAAGCATAAATCTGAATTTGGAAATGAAATCAAGAAAAAATAGCAGGTTGATACTGACAGCTGTCCCCCAGAGAGCTGTCCACTAAAATTCCTAGCTAATAAAAGAGAAATTAAGAAAGAAGAAGGAAAGAGCGGGAAGACATTTAAAACTGGAGTCAGAAGATTTTGGAGTCTGTTCTTGGGCAGGATGGCCTCAAGAATTGAATTTTTCAGAGGTTTAAGAACTTGAATTCCAGGCAATAATTAAACTACCTAAACTAGTATGGGATGTCTGCTGGCCAGAGAGGGGCAGTGGCAAGTCCAACTGGGAAACCAGATGGAAAGAACTATGTTAAGAGGTTACCGTGCTTGAAGGTAAAGCAGGGATGAATGAGAAACCAGAATAGACATGAAATTAAGCGAAGGTGAACACTGCAACTTAAAGATATATAACCTGTAAGGTGAATGTTACAACCTAAAGATATTATAACCTGTAAGATGAAAGTTATAACTTAAAGATACAACCTGTGAATTGCTTACCTCCATGTAATTAGATGTAAAGTATATGTATGTGTAATGCTACAATTGCTCAGAAGTAAAACAGATTTTGTACATCATATGGTTAACTAAAAATCAAGTGCTGTGTTTGGGTAACTAATATTTAAGGAGAAATTAGAGGAGAGAAAGGTTCCTGACCCCTAATCCAATATCAATTTTGATCACAATCTATTGCATAATTACTTATATATTTTTACATAAAATTATTTCCAACATTATATCATTATCATTCATAAAAATTATTTTTTATGGCTGGTGATTTTATGAGGACAATATTATCAAACATTTTAACACTTGGTGAGAAATTGATACATCTTATTTTTGAATCCTACGACATACGAACTGTTTATCTGCTGGATTATTTGATATGATTGGCCTTGCATTATTGCTACTTGTGTGTGTAGTTGTTTTATTTCCCCTTCTTTGCAGTCCTTCTAGTATGTATTATGGTTTTGTAAACATGCTAGTCATTCCATAAATATCTGTTGAAATGTATTCTTCCTCTAAAATGTTTCTTGAATCATCTTATTTTCTTTCTAATGCATGGCTGCCACCTTGGTCCATCCCTCATCCCTCCTCATCCCTCCTGCCTAGATCGAACGGCAGGAGGAGTTGTCTAACTAGCCTGGTGCTTCTGGGATTTCTGGCTCCAGGGGTCTGGTGAAGGAACATGTTGGCTTGGTTGGTAGTGATCTGACTCACAAGAAATTGATTACTAATAAGTATTAAGTATTAAGGCCTCTAATTTTCAACTCTAATAAATTAGAGCAGTTATCTGAATAATAGTATCACTATTCTTATTTACCCATCTACCCAACTTGCTTTCTTGAGGAGAGAAAGGGATGGGGTGCAGACAGAACACTGGGAATCAGGTATAATTCTGGATATGCCCAGGGTAATGTAACATGGAAGTGAACAGTTTCAACTGATAGATAGTTAGAAAATTTCTAACTAGAAGATGCAAATCCTTAGGTGAATAACTGAGAACATTTTTTATCAACTAGCTTCTACAGCTATTTCTCATTTTCTACAATATGAACTTTTGGTTTGGTCAATTCCATCTCTCTCTACTGTGTCTTGAATATATTCCTGATGATTCTTTCCAACTAAAATGTCTTCTCCTTCCAAATTAAGTCCCACATCATCACAGTTTCTTGCAAGATCATGTCAGCCTACAATGATCTTTTCATCAGAGCCTCCTAAAGGAAGTATCTTTGGAACTGTACAATACATACTTACTCAACATCCTACTTTGACATATTATTTAATACTCAAGTGCTTGTCTCATAACTTTTCTTTATCCCGCTAAGCTTTCAACTGGGAGAGGCCATATCTTGTATGACCCCCTACCATTCATACCTAATAAAATGCCATTATGCACTTGCAGTTCTTAAGTCAATATTTATGTAACAGAATTAAATGCTCTCAAGGGGAGGAATAAGTGACTTCATTTATAAAACTAATATCTACTTCAGAGACTATTTAGAGACTATTTCTTGAATCTTTATATTTTCCATAAAAATGTTGCTCTTCTTATGTGATACCATGGTTACACTTACAAGATTTGGCCACATTACTCTATGGTGACATCTTACTAAGGTAGTTATAGGGCATGGAGACATTGCTGTCTAGAAAAGGACTCTGAAGTCAAGAAGGTAGAATTGACTTTCCTGGTGGCCCCCAAGTTAATAATATGTTGCAGCAGCTTAAGTCATTAGCAGGTAGGAATTTACCAATTGTTAATTTTTATTTATAATTTTTTGAAATCAATTACATAATTTTAGCTTCAGAATGAACATGACGGCAATGTTTTCCATACTCTCTCCTTCCGATGGTCCATGATACAGTAATGTGCAGTGGTTAGATTACTGCGGGTTTTGGTATCACTATTTGTCACTTACTAGCCATGTGGCTCAGAACCTCAGTGCCCTTGTCTCTAATACAGATATGCTAATAATACCCACTTGGTAGGATGGTTGCAAAGGTTAAATAAAATAAAATAAGGTGTATAATAAGCACTCAATAAAAGGTAGCCGTGACAATTATGATTTTTTTGATTATATTTCTGCACCTTTGTGACTATCTTTTGAAGGCATATTGAGTAAGACAAAGAACATTATTCTTAGAGTGTAATTATTGCTATTATCTGTTTTTAAGGAGGAAATTAACTCTTCTGAACACCTATAATTTGCCAGGCATAGTGAGATGAACTTTCACATGCTACCTCATTTAATTGCAAGGTAGATGTTTAGAGAGGGAGTTTTGCCTAGTGGTTAAAAAATAGACTCTGGAGACAAACTGCCTGGGTTCAAAATCCTGGCCCTGCTATTTGCTGGCTGTGTATCCTTGAGAACGTGACTTAACTGCCCTGCGGCTTCATTTCTTTTTCCCGGAAAATGTCAATAAGGAGTGTTGTGAGCACGAGAGGAGTCATTATACGTAAAGCGCTGAGCACAGTTCCAAAGAAGACACTCAATAAATTGTGGCTACTCTTTAGCTCTTGTTTTTATAAATTAGAATACTGAAGCTCAGTTTCCTCACCTAAGGTAACGTGACTAGTAAATTATTAGTTGGCTGAGTTAGAATTGAACTCGACCCCCATATGCTTTTTGTTAGGTTTGTTTGTTTGTTTAATACAACAAATTTACAACGGGTCATTTTCATGTCTGTTGCAAGCTCAAGTGAAACATATCTTTAACCATATAGGACACGGAAAATATTTTATAAAAAAATTAAGTCAAATATGCCACTGAACAGTCAAATATACTTCTCTGTGTAACACTTAAAAGGAATTATGAATATATTCAGAAAATTCTTTGGAAAATTATCTTTGGGCATCCAAAATAACACATATATGTATAACTGAATCATTTTGCTGTACACCCGAAACTAACACAACACTGTGAATCAACTATATTCCAATATAAAATAAAAATTAAAAAAAAAGGATACTGGTGAAGAATGGTTGTGTCGTTACCTCGAGTGAGAACAGAATAACCAGCACAGCATCTCAATGGCACAAGGAAACAAAACCAAGGAACACGAAACACCAGGGACCTGCCCAGGCACATTTTGGTGCAGACCAGTGCCTACTTATTTGTCTAACCAGGAATTAAACAGGAAGCAAGGGAAAATAGGGAGAAAAATATAAATCTCTGAGTTAAAAATAGTCTTATAACTACAAAGCAGCCAAAAAAAAAAAAAGATCTCTTTTCCTTTGAAAGACATCCCTTTGTGTTACAGTTAAGGCAATGGGCCATGATTTTTTCATAACTCAGTCATCGAAGCCTTAGCTTGACAGATGAAAGCCAGCGCCATACAAGGAGCAGCTCCCAGCAAATTGAAGACACAAAGGAAAATGGAAGCCCCCCACCCCCCGTGGGTTTCTTATATCAAATGTATGTGTTTTCTTCTTGGAAAGTCTTATAAAAATCAATGTTTTTGTTAGGTACGTTTATCACAGCACATGATTTTATAATGGTTAATAATAAGGGAGTCAGAGGTGTGCTGATTATTTACCTTCCTGGGGTAATTGTCAAACAGCCTTTATGTGCTTTGCAAGGGCTGTAAAGTGGTTTAGCAACATGTTTAATTCTCACTGGGAGGTGGCAATGTATCAGACTGATGGAATATGTATCATGTCAAAATGTCAGAGACAGAGTGTCAAACCATAAATAGATGCTTTTAGCAGGTAAAGTCTTGTATTAAAGCTGATATTTAAAATTGTCTGAAGAGCATTTAGATTTGTACATAATTCTCAGTAATAGTTTACAGAACATTTGTGTGATGTATGAATAGCAGTGTGCTGGAGACCAAGATTCCCACATACTGGGTAGGGAACCATGACATTTTTGAGGTGGTTCTTGGTTTAAATTCATTCACTGTTCCCTGCTTCCCAGAATGTAAAGGTGCGGTTTTAAGCATTTTCCAAAAACACAGTGACTGTACCTGTTAATTTGGGAGGGAGGGGGAATGGATGTTTATTATGCAGTAATACTGAGGATGCTGAAAAGGGATGAAGTAAACCGCATCCAGCCTGGGATGAGAGAGGAACTGTGAGATCAGGCTGGATAATGAATCCCCACGAGGTGGTGCACTCCAGTGCCTGTAAAAAACAGCAAACAAATAAGCTTGCCACAGCAGGTACAACGGGCATAAAACAGAAAGGGAGAAGGAGAACAGGGGGCAAATCCAAGCTAGTAGAACCTGGTGCAGGCAGGGGCAGGGCTGTTACAGTCAGATAGGCGACAGCTCTTCCAGAAGCAGAGCTGTGTCTGCCCTTAGAGGTAGTGACAGGTGGTCATGATGTCAACACACTTAGGAGTCAAAGGGAAGACTGAGATTTCAGAAGAAATCAGGCAACAATTACTCCTTTCCCCTTCCCCCCAGCCCTTGGCAACCACTGCTCTACTTTCTGTTAATATGAATTAAATATTTAGATACCTAATACCAGTGGTTGTTGTTTAAGGGGTACAGAGTTTCAGTTTTGCAAGATGCAAAGTTCTGGAGATCTGTTGCACAACAATGTGCATATACTCAACACTACTGAACTGTGCACTTAAAAATGCTTAAGATGGTAAATTTTGCATTGTGTGGGTTTTTTAAATAGCAATTAAAATTTTTTTAAAAAAGAAATCATCCAAAATGATAGGCTGCAGCTGTGACAGCTTCTTGGCCTTTTAAGCTGCTCTTTCAATATGCCTGGCACCAAGCACAGAGCCTGGCACTTGGCTGGACAAACCTTTATTCCATGAGTACATTTCTGAGTGAAGGACAGACTGTAGCTCACTTCAGAGTGTCTGTACACAAGGGCTTATCAAAGTACATGCCAGATTTGGGGGGATAATTTTTAATTGTATATGTTCAGCAGGGTTTCTGTCTCATTCTGTCTATTCAAACTTGGCAGCTACCATAATACTTTGTTCAAGGTGGGTTCTCAATAGATGATGACTATTTTAAACTTGAGATAATTAATAATAAATTATTTGAAACTATGCTGATGACATTTCTTCCCCAAACATAGATTGTATCTCGATATTCCTCATAATCTAGGTTTAGTTGTGCATTTGCTCTGACTTGGTGGAAATATAATCTGATACAAAGAAAAAAAATAGAAAATACCAGAGAGAATATTACATTTTAGGAAAAATTGTTCCCTGTTGGGTAGAGGCAGCCAAAGGGAGCCCCAGATTAATCTAGAGTTGGGATGCCGCAGCTCCCTGTTCTTCTCCACTCCAGACTCCATATTTGTGGACTATCGCAGCTTTTCATGTCATTAAGAGTTGACGCCCTCGAGACTGTCATACAGAGTGAAGTAAGTCAGAAAGAGAAAAACAAATGTCGTATATTAACGCGTACACGTGGAACCTAGAAAAATGGTACAGATGAACCGGTTTGCAGGGCAGAAATTGAGACACAGATGTAGAGAACAAACGTATGGACACCAAGGGGAGGAAGCGGCGGGGGGTGGGTGGTGGTGGGATGAATTGGGCGATTGGGATTGACATGTATACACTGATGCGTATGAAATGGATGACTAATAGGAATCTGCTGTATAAAAAATAAATAAAATAAAATTCAAAAAAAAAAAAAAGAGTTGATGCCCCATCAAAGCTTAATGTTGTTGAATCTCTAGCCACATCTGTGCACAAATAAGGGTCAACCTTTCCATTAAGGGTTTGGGTACTTGCTGTCACACTACATCAGTTCTGTTTCCTGTTAATTGCAGTTGGAGGCTCATCTTCTTTGCCAGGTGCCTTTTCTGAAAGGCCAATAATCATTTTTCTGGAGTTCTCCAGGGTTGGTATGCCTGAAAGCATAGTAGTTGGCTAAGTAGGTGTAGATGTCCCTTCCAACTAGAGGATAATCATAGTAGTGTCAATCTTGTTTTCAGAGGCATAATAAGGCAGTCCAGTGTGGCCAAACAGAGTCACATACTTTCATAGAAGCTTTGTTTGTTTAGAAATTGTTTCTCTTTATAGGTGTCTTACATCGATAAACTATGAACAGAAGTCATGGCGGAAAGTGGAAGTCTAGAATGTGCAATTATCTAAAACTGTTAGGTATGCTTCCATCTTTCTTTCTCACATACATAATATGGGCCAACCCAGTACCTAATGGCAGTGTAAAGAAAGATCAGAACTGAGAGCAAATCTGAAATTACCCCTTTTAAAAGAATCTGCTCACTTTTCCTTTGCCCTCCCTCCACCCCAAGAGTTGTTCCCATTTCCCTTGCACCGTTACATATTCTCCACATCTAGATAGGGAGCTTTTGGCAGACAGAAACAGGGCTCCTTGCACAAAGCCAAAATTCAACTTGTTGATTAAATGAATATTCAAATGAATAAAATTTGGTGTGTGTGTGTGTATTTTAGGGAAGGGCCAGTTGTGTGGTAGGGCTTATAGAGAGGGGAGGCATCAATACCTGTTGGAACAGTTTCCAAACATTGTTCATGTGTGTTTCTTAATCCTGGCTGCACATTTGAATTACCTAGGCAGTCAAAAATACTGATGCCAGGGCTCTATTCCAGACCAATTGAGTCAGAATATCCTGGGAATAGAAACGACATATAAAGAAGTTTCATCTGAGGTAATTTTCTGCTTTTTCTTTAAGGCTTTATGGACGAGAGTGTCTCTATAGTCTTAAGCTTATCTCGAGCATATGTTATTTTTAAGTTAAGTTCAGAAAGAGCATTATCATTTTAATGCTTTTGCTTGTTTTGGAGGATTTTCCATTTATTTGCCTTATTTTTGTTTCCCCTAAGCTTACTTTGGCCACATGGTTTCATTTTAGAAATTCAAACATTTGCCTTAAGCTACTTGTGAATTTAAAGAGCAACAACTGAATTTTAAGTAAAAACCCCAAGGGAAGGAGAGCTGACATCTGAGTCTTCGTGTACATGAACTGCAATGATTCCCTGGGTTTGTTAAGACAGATTAATTTTTATTTTCCTGTTTCCCTAATTACATTTTGAAGTCTTTAAAACTGTGTTTATATTTCAAATCCGCTTTCACAGGAGCTGAACATTACTAGCTAGACTTGGAATTCGGTGAGTTGAGCGATAGTTGTGTTCATTTTGTATCACTGATCTAGATGTAACCCATTAAAATTTACCAGAAACCCAGAGTAGCAACAGGTGGGCAACATGGAAGGGTTTCCACTTAAAACAGTGGAAAGGAGTACAGACCTGTGAGATTTTAGGGAAGTTGTTTTAGAGGAAAAGGTGTTTCAGGAAGGGCATGTGCAAATGTACACAAACACAAGTTACCTCCCATTTCAAATCAGACACTGATCTCTAGCTGTTGGTTCTGATACGGTAAATTCCAGGTTTCCTTAATTTTGAAATGGGGAGGAGAGAACAAGGCCCAGAGAGTCTGATACACATACTACCTGCCTTATAATTTCTTCCCACCATATCAAGTCAGAGGCATAACTCACTTCTATACACTAAGGCTGCCATTTTGGATGGATTGTCATTTGAGGAGGTGGAGGAGGAGGAGGAGGCCAGATATAAGTGACTCCTGTTTTCCAAATACTCATAAGACAAAGCCTTAGTAATGTTTTCAAATATTAGAGTGGTATACCATCTATTTTTAAAAATAATGATCAGTGGATCATATTGGATGTTGAACCTGAGGAAAATATATCAGAAGAAAATTAAAGACCCTAATATAATTTCATAGGCTAAATTTTTAAAGAAGCCTAGCAAATCATCTCAAAATAGCGCTTCCAAATTTGAAAAAGAAAGTGATCAGAATTATTATCATTTATTCTTACTTTTTGGCTATTAGGTTTTAGATAGATATATTTATACCTAAAAAAATACATAAAGTTGATTTTATGTGTCCTATATGTTGACTCTGGGGAACAAATTTCCCTTGATCAGATGTTTACACCCATTTTGTAGAGATAAGTAATAGTAGAAAGCAAACTGGACCAGCATCAACAAGACAACTGCTTAAAAGATAACATTCCTTCCTGATCTTGTAAGGGGACACGACGATGCTTAGATCTGGATTGTGTAAACTGTCAATAAAACGTCATTTAATATACAGCCCTCTGTCTCAATAAACTTATATAACTGCTTCCTGATTTCTAATGGGCAGAAGTGTCCTCAGAGCTTTCTGAGATGCTCTGCCCGGGTTATAATCCTCAAATTTGGCTCGAATAAAATTTTCCATTTCTTTTTTAGATCGACTGATTAATTTTTCTTTCCTCCTAGATGTCAATTCTCCTCTAACCCTTGTTCAGCTGGCTCTTCTGCATTTCCTCTGACCTTGAGAGATCTGAACAGGGGAGCTGTGAATTTTCCAGGCATCTCACGTGGTCTCCAGCACAGGGCTCCCTCTGGCTGGCTTCTGCCCTCTGTCCCTTGCTGACCACATACACGACATTGTAACGTCAAGCTTCGTGTAGCGCCTGGAGGGTCTGTCTGGGGCACCACCTGTGCCTGCTGGCTCATGGTTTTCTCTAACCCTTAGCTTCCCAGTAGCCCTGCGGTTATCACTAAGATCTTTCAGTGAGACTCAGATGGACTGTCAATGTCCTCCTGGATAGAGCCACGGCCACGGCGTGAGAAGCACAGTGTATTCTACCTTCTAGAATTTTCTTGCCAGGTAGATTTTCCCTAACGCCTAAGTCCCTCCTTAGCATTAAGTTAGATGCTTAGGGAGGCACATTAGTTCTTTCAGACCACTAGGGAAACATCTAGGGCACTGCCGCTGCAGTAACACAGTCAGCGTAGACAGATGGGAGGCGATTTGTTGACTTGCAACAATAAAGCCGGTAATGTTACCCCAGAGACCTGGAAGTGGTGAATGATCTTCCTTAAGCAGCTAACTAAGTCCTAGGGAGGGACGGAGCCATAGGGAATGCGGGTTTATTGTGATGTTAGGAAGAAACAATTAATGTCGCCTCTGCCTGAGTCTCCTCATCAGTAGTAAATCAAGGGTAAAATACTGCCCTTTCCTTCAGAGGGATGGAGCCCAGCCAGTGACAGCGGGAGAGAAGCCCCTGCAGAACAGCACAGGGCAATGCACCGACCCTCCCGGGAGCTCTGCTCCTGCACCCATCCATCGCTGACCCAGGGCAGAGCATGGCACCAGCTCCACCTCTACTGAAATGCTATCCACACTGCTATTAAGTAGTATTCAATTTCATTTCTGCTTTTACTAAATAGTGAAGAAAATTTATAAAGTATATGTGAAGTACAGAGAATCATCATGAATAGCTTCGTATTTACCAAATTTTAGGGAAAAGAACCTCAGCATTACCCTAGAAGCTTCCTGTTGACTGAGGAAGCATTAATATTCCCCTCAGCTTGACTAAACTCTAGTAGACAGGTCTCTGCCTGATTCTAGGCCCCCAACCTGCCTTTTCTTAGAGAATTTAAGTCTTCTCCCATAAATTTAGCCTCCATTAAAATGACAGTAAAGGAATAATAATAATAAAAAAATAAACCTCTATAAACTCACAAGGACAAACTAAAAACTGGAGAAGACAAAAGCAGGAAACTTGCAATTGTACATTTTCTGCTTCTTTGAGACGTCTACAACACTGAAGGTCTTTCTCAAGGACCTGGGAACCATTCATCTGAAATGGAATCATCAAGAAAGATGGGGTCCCTATCTCCCAGTCTCAGTCAGAGGGTAGGAGACTAATTTCCATAAGGGCAGTCAGCAAACCCAAGGGCCTCCAGAACTTTTCCACTAGCTCACCCTAGTGCTTAAAGACTCTCCAGCCTTTGAGTCAATGCAATGCAGTCGAGTTTCTCTCCCTCTCTCTCTCTCTCAGTGGTCTTCACTGAAATCTTCCTTGCCATTTTTAACAAGCGGCTGGTATAATTTTTCTTTTACACTCTGTGCCCTGACCTGACAGCACCCGTTTTCTCCTGACTCAGATGAAACTGTGCTCCCGGATTTGGGCTTAATCATCCCTTTGTTTTTCTTTAGAGTTGATCCCATGTTGTAGCCCTAAACCATTTAATTGTTAAGTTTTTGTGTATTTTTGAACTTCATATAAATGAAATTACACTGCATATTTCACATTAAATTACAAGAATAAGCTTTACCACCTGCTGAAAAAGAGTTGGATAAAGAAAACTGTTACCAAAGTAATCATGTTTTTCATAACTCTGCAAATAAATCAATGGGCCAAGAGCCAGAAAAACTAAGACTAAAAAAAAACTTAGAGACTATTTAGCCTCTAAATCTCACTGTAATTATGCTTTCTTCAAGCATATATTGTTCGTTGACATTGAATTTCTGTATCATGTATATTCAGTAGTCCCCATTGGCAGATAACTGCAACTCTTGAAGACAATCAAGCTTTTCTTTAACTTTATATTTTAAAAGAAAAAAGAGTGACATATTAAGCAAATGAACAATTCTCCTTTCTTTTAATTAGATTCCAATATTTTCCCAATATAGCAATACAATATGCAAAATGATTAAGAAACTCTAATTGCAATTCTAGTTTCTGATTTCACGAAGGCCCAACAGTCAAATCTTTATTGATGACACAGAATAATTCAAATTAGAGAGGTCTAGAGAGGATTAAGAAAAACTCCAGGAGGACCAGCAGGACTTGCTAATTGGACGGAGCCACAGCAGCTGGAAAGCAACACAGACAAATACAAAGCCCTAGACTATCTCTTGGAAAGTGTATTTACACGCACACTCAAAGGGGTCAGAAGTTAGTTAAAGGCCATTCACCAGGTGTCTGTCCTATGAGGATTTCCAATCAACAGGTATTATATTAAGAGTACATCCTAGAATGGATGCAAAATAGTTCCAGACACTTAGAACTTCCCCCTCTTTGTCCCTACCACAATTCTACCAAACAAAACAGCACTGCAAATATTCCTTGGGGATTAGGTGCAGATAACTGGTCTTATTTTCATAGTTTGGTGACTAGAACAACTTCTCAACTTTGATCATCAAGCAGTTGGGTAGCATCACAGTATTACTCAAAATTTATTCTACAAATGTATAGTTGGGAAAAAATATGACCATGCATTCCTTGAAATTACAGTCAGTTTAGGTATTACATCTGCATATTTAAAATTATAATTAGAATAAAGTATAGATGCTGGACTGATATTTATGGAAGCCATCAACTGTAGAGTGGGAATATACCTCCACTGACCCCAAAAGTGTTTTAAACTGTGTATGTAGAGAGAATATTGTTACGTATTTTCATTTCCACAGCCGTGTAACTATTCTCTCTAGCTATTCAAAACATTAATTTTTTTGCAACTTCCCTCATATCGCCAGTGTCCCAGTTGGAAGCCAGAGCCATATATTTTCTGCAAGCACAACAAGAGAGATTCATTCATATTGTTGGGGGCAATTAGCAAACTCTGCAAAAGAAAATAATTCCCATATTTTCCGCAGCATAATGCCTCTAAGACTAATTAGAATATTCCTTATTATAGCCGCTTTTCTAGCTACTTGGTGAAATTTATAACTGACATTAAGTGTAGAACTTTGGAGTTGCACATGTGTTTACTTTGCTGAGCTCCCCATTACCTGACTAGAATAATCAAAAGAGAAAATTTACAAATGCAGTAAATAGAATGACAAAAACACACTCAAATTAACATCTACTAAAAGAGTAAGTGTGTGCCCCAAGGGAGACCTGAGTCTTCTTGGTAGAGAACAGCCTTTCTCAGTGGCCGCCTATCCATGGCGTGTTATTTAGGTCGGGAGAGTATGGAAGCTGACTCCTACGATTAATGTAACATAATCTCTGCTTTTTTGGGCTCAACAAAGTTATGGGTTCCAGAAGCTGAAAGGAACCAAGGTCAGTGTTTTCAGCTCCATCAAAAACAATCTTCAATTTCTGTCAATTCTTTTAGGCCGTAATCCTGTCAAAGCTATGAAATCCTTTCCTCATTGTTTCATATGCTGCACGTGTAACCAAAATGAACATCCTCACCTACAGATGGAAATTATGACATTAGATCAGTGTTTCCCAAACTTGCTTGATGATACAATTAGCTGGGATGTTTGTTCAAAATACAGACTGTCTTGTCTGATGAAATTCTAAATCAATAGTTTAGAGTGGAAATTAACAATCTGTATTTTAATAATTTCCCTGGCAATTGCTTTTATTTGACAAATAGGAAAAGAAGGGACTGAATGACCTTTATAATATCTTCCAGTTGTAGCATTCCATGAATCCATAATCATTGTCCATACCAAATGCCTCCTTAAAAAAATAAATTAAGAAAAAAATCTTTTCTTGATTGGTAAACAGACTGCCAAAAAACAAACAAACAAACAAAAATTGGCAGATTGGATTTGAGAGAAAAAAGATTAAGAAAAAACTCCAGATATCTGGGGAAGCCTAAAAGCCTAAAAAGCTACATAGATTCTATTGGCTAAACTTTTCACCCAGTTACCATGACAACCTTCATATATGTTGTAATGTAGAGAAAATTAGATATTAACCTGGATAGGCCTTTGGAGGAAGGGTGATATTTCAGACAGTGGTGATTTAGGCTGTTCTGTGGACCCCACGCCTAATGTTCTCATCGGTTCTTCTAGTGGGCCTTGCTAAGATCTGAAATCCCTTGCTTTTCTCACACAGAGGCTTGTGAAAACCCAGACAGAAAATGAGGGTTAGAGTGCGATTTGTTAGTCCAAAGCCCGTTGGGTTAGTAACTGCTCTCTGTTTTGCATCAAAGCCTCTATTCACACGGGAGAAAGCTCCAGGAACAGTGGTTGCTGCCTCTGCTCAGAGCACGGGCTTGGCACTGATGGTGCGGGAGCGGGCTGTGATGGGCTTCAAAGAGTTCCACGACAATGTGGTTTCCAGGACGTGCGCAGCTCGCGCCAGACCTCAGGTACTCATCTGTGCGGTCATTATTTTCACACGTGGGATCTTGCTAGTCCATAGCCAGACGATCAGGGGTCTACACTTCATTGGAATGTAGCAGTTTTCAACAGCAGCCTTGCAGAGTTTTAGAGCTGCAGGTGGGGCAGGAGGGCGTCTGGTCCAAACTCAGTATTTTAAAAAATAGGAATCTAAGTGCAGAGACCGGCAGAGACAGGATGAGAACCCCGCTTGCTCTCTGCACTCCAAACTCACCGCTCATTACACTCCTCTTTATTCTCGCACACGGAATACTTTTAATGGTTTTTCTATACTGAGAACATTTTCTCTGTTTTATGGCATAAGCCACCGTTTCCTGGAAGGCAGTGGGAGAAGCTTGCCTGCTTGTGACCAGAGACATGCACTCAAGACCCTGCTCCTGCCTCACCTCCTCTTCCCAGGTCAGAAAGTCCTACATGTTCTGTGGTGAAGCAAACAATAGTGTGACAAGTCTAAGAAGGAGGCTGGCACATACTGACATGTTAGCAAGCCTCTAAATGCACGGAAAGCTGTCATACAGTCACGTATAGGACGCATTCAATGTCGTTTCCAAACATATTTGCTTTCAAACGTCCCTTTATGAAAAGGATGCTGCTGTTTTCTCTCATTATGGATAATTATAAACCCTCATGCATTAGAATTAAAAGAATATGGGGGCTTCCCTGGTGGCGCAGTGGTTGAGAATCTGCCTGCCAATGCAGGGGACACGGGTTCGAGCCCTGGTCTGGGAAGGTCCCACATGCCACGGAGCAACTGGGCCCGTGAGCCACAATTACTGAGGCTGCGTGTCTGGAGCCTGTGCTCCGCAACAAGAGAGGCCGCGACAGTGAGAGGCCCACGCACAGCGATGAAGAGTGGCCCCGGCTTGCCACAACTAGAGAAAGCCCTCGCACAGAAACGAAGACCCAACACAGCCAAAAATAAATAAATAAACAAATGTGGGGTTTAAAAAAAAAAAAAAAGAATATGGAATGGATTTTTGGGGGGGGTGTTCAATCACAATTTAATTACAATGATGAGATTCTCAAAGAGGTTACTGCAGAGAATGACAAGCAAGTATATAAAAGGTAACAGATTAAATAGTCTAGAAAGAGGAGAGGTTGAGAAGAGGGCCCTTAGATGGTTTTGAGTAATAAGGTAACAGGAAGTACTTGCTTCTCCCTTTGACTGCCAAAAAGATGCAACGTTGAGCCCCTGGAACTCAGGGAAAGGAGAGGGTGGGGGCATGAGTCCTAAGAGCATGGTCTGATGCAGGGCCCAGGGAAAAAATGCTTTCCTGGGAAGGGCTTCTTGTACCTCGATGGGTGACAAACTTCAATAATAATAATAATAACAATATCTCATGTGAAATTTAATAATTGTCAACTTAGTAATAACCTGTAACAATTTATAATAGAATTACATTTGTTGAATTAATAGTGTCCATATTCGGGGCCAAATAATGTAGAAAAACGCCAATCATTAGAGTCATGATAGGGACTTCCCTGGTGTTCCAGTGGTAAAGAATCCGCCTTCCAATGCAGGGGATGCGGGTTCGATCCCTGGTGGGGGAACTAAGATCCCACATGCTGCGGGGCAACTAAACACGCACGCCACTACTACTTAGTCCACGTGCCTCAACTAGCGAGAAGCCTGCACGCTGCTGCGAAGAGCCTGCATGCCGCAACTAAGACCCTAAGCAGCCAAAAAAACAAAAAAGTTAGAGTCATGATAATATGTTCAATGGTGAGTGTTAGAAAACTGGGACTAGGGGGGAGAGTTGGCATCTAGGAGACTATGTCCTCCCTGCACCCTCCCAGGAATCATTGCTAATACTGGGAACAAAGTTGGATTTCCTATAGTAATGTGTCATGGAGGATGTGTACTTTATTCAGATATTAATAGACACGGTGGCCCTCAAGGCTGGAAAATTTAGACACTATGGTTCCAGTATCAGGCATAGATTCTTTCACAACTAGCCGTGTGTATACAACACACTTTATTTTCATGCCCAGCTGGTATGGAGGCCACAGCTTCCAAATAAACTGATTTATCTGTGAAGCTGAGTTCTAACTCTTCTTGGTATTTGGAATTTTCCATTGTTCATCTAGCTAGCTCTCCAAGGATTAATTCTCAGACTGCAATAAAGTAATTTCTTACATTTTAAAGGTTTATATGTAGGTTGATCTAAATAGGATGATTCACAAGTGGAAGAAGTATGGAGTAGACTATTTGGCAAATTGTACTCTCAAGGCTACAGCTTAAAAAGGCAACGTTTGCTGCATCTGGGTACTGTTATGTTCAGGACACTGCCCAGCGCAGATGATCCTTTAATTGAATAAGATCTTAGCGGTATGTTATAAAAGGATCTCATTAAAGTTACTCTCCTGGCCTTTCCTTTCTTCAGCACAAATGTAATTGCAGTATGCGGCAAGTTTCCTATTTGGGAGGAATATTCACTCCATTCTAGGAGGCAGAGTTCCTGGAATCTTCAACTCAATTTAAATTACGAATGCACATAAATGAGGGAGGACTTACAGTAGGTTGGTGTTAAAAGATTGATGTACGGACGGACGTAAGGAAGTCCCCAGGGCATCAAACCACACCCGGCTTTATCCAATAATTTCGTTTGCCACAAATCAGAAAACTGAACCTCTAAGCTGGCTGCTGCCGAGTTCACCACGGTGCCTCACCCATGAAAAGTGGTGCAGCTGTGTGTGCATTTCACAGTGTGAAGTGCTGTTTATGCCTCATGCCTCATCTTTCCTATCCTTGGGCAGCCTAGGAGCACTGCTGCCTAGGAGGCCATTGGGCATTTCTTCCCCAGTTCAGGCAAATATCTCCCAATAGACAAGAGGAAGCCCTCAAGGGAAAACAGAACTAAAAAGAAACACAGAGGTTTAGCTTAATGAAACAACAGATGAATATTTAAACTAATTTAAGTATGACCAATGAGCTGCATAAACTTTATCATTAATCACTCTGGCACACATGAGCTTGTTTTCCCGGCTAAAAATTATGCCGTTAAAATTCAGTAAAACTCAGTCACAGCGCATCTCTCTCTAGTGATCATGGTTAATGTTGATGATTCCCAAGTTTATGATGGATTCTGTTCATGACTTGAAAGACTTTTGTCTCCTCTCTTTACCTTTTGGGAATCAGTAATTTCAGAGGAACCATGGAGCTGAGGTTTGACTGGGAACAACTGTCTCAGATTTCTAATATCCTTACAAGAGTCATTATGGCGGCATTGTGATGAGAGCAGGGATGGAGCTGCTACAGGTGAAACCCAAAGAAATGACTGGACACAAAAGTTTTAGTCCATGACCATCTATGAGATACTTAACAGCGTTGCATAAGCGGGGCCATGGTGCCCCACTTCAGGGAATCTGTTCTAAGTTCAGATGTCAAGCATGACAAAGCCCTTCCTGACAACAGGGCTTTCAAAGCTCTGTTCCCATCACTGTTTCTGTAACACTGATGATCTGGCAGAGAGTGTGGCTGCAAGAGGCTGCAGACCCAGGGGCTCAGGTTAGGAAGATGAGAGCATTAGGCAGCCATTCACAGAGTTCATGGAAAAAGACAAAAAGCAGTAATAAGAGTGCAAAGGAAAATAATGGGCAGGCATGCCAGCATGGCCCAGACGGAAGTAACATGGACCCAAGTGTTCCCATAGCCATGGTCATGGAGGTGATTACCCGCTCCACAGGGAGAAGCAATGCTGGATAGCCTTTATAGATTTTTTTTTTTTTTAACTGTAGACTGTTATATGTAGTTCCTATTTAGAGTGTGCGGTCTCTCACTTTAAAAAACTCTGTTGTTGTCATCACAAAGCCTTGATATAAAGAATCCTCATGAAAAGTTTATGTGCAATACTTGGATCACATTGGGGCAGAGACGCTCGAAGTGCGAAGGGAAGGGAGTAGCAAGGGTGATGCTGCAGGCATGGAAAAGAAGGGGGTGTGGAGCAAGCGAGGCACTGGCAAAGCCCACGGGGTGGCCACAGCGTTCTCTTCTGTATCCGCCCTTCACGCCCACAAAGGAGATGGAGACGGTGAAGTACTGCGTCTTGTGACAACGGAACACGGAAGAAGCCAAAGCAGGTGTCCGATGCGTGATTCCTTTCCCCCTCTCACCCCGTCCTCCAGCCCTGACTCTGTACGGCTTTGGGACAATCACTGAGTCTTTGGGATGGACTGTCCTGACTTCCCAGGTCTGAGTGCCGCCGCATTCCTGCACTGAGGGTACTGGCCTGTGCCCGTCTGCATTCTCTCCTTTAAGCCCGGGGAGCACGCAGTCCTTTCCAGCCCGCCACTGAGTTCCCAGGGGCCACCTCACACCCTCACTGCCGTGTAGGGCTGCTCAACGGTATTTGTCCAATTGAATGAAATTGAGGCCGCCGGTTCCTCACAAGTTAGGCGTTCCCTTGGCCACTGGCCCCCTGGAAGAAGCCCCTCTCATCCTTCAGGACTCAGTGCTGGGGTGCCACTTCGAGAAATCCATCCCTGATGCCTCCCCACTCAGACAGACTGCCCACGGTCTCCTCAGCGGCCCTGTCCTGACTTCCAGCCAAGCAGCAGATCACAATTTATTCTACTTCCTTATTTACAAGACTGCTTTCCTTCTAAACAATAAGTCCCTTTAAGGTGGAGAGCATGTCTTACTGTTCTTTTGTGTCCCTAATACCTAGCTGACTCACTGGTACATAGCAGGTGTTTCATGTGTATTTGATAAATGTCATCGAGTTGACATGTGGGAGACTAAGTCCCCAAAAGAGCCATCCTGCCTTGATTCTGCAATTGCTTGTCCAACCATCTTGGCGTTATTCTTTTTCCGGCTTTATTGTTAGCAGTCTACAGAAGGCAGGGAATTAGGAGCAGGTGCTAACTGAAGATGTGATGCATGTCCTGCTTCACGTGGACACAAGGTGGAGAAGAAGAAATACAAGAAATGATTCAATAACCAAGTCAGGGACTGACGGTCTCAGTGCAGAGCGGCGCCTGTTCCCAGGAGTTGCCTGAGATTTACCCCATTCCAGGATCTGACCTTTTTGGTTTTCCTTTAATTACGGCAGAATTCAGTCCTGCTGGGTTTCTTTTTCACGCTCACCTCAGGAGACATACACATTGTGTGTTCCAACAAAGTAGTCTGAAGAAAGGTAATTAAAGGTGTTTATCGTAAAGAAGAAAAATATACTTTGCTTTAGCTTAAGCCAGATTCCATGTTTTAAGGCAGACAATAAATATATCAAAGGAAAAAATATTGTTTTACTGAAACTGTGGGGCACACAATCATAAAACTCCTTCCTTGAATCACTTAGTCCCGCCAATGTAAAAAACACTAAATAGATAAAATTAACTAAATGCCTTTAACTAGTATATTTCTTGGCCAAAAATAATATGAATTCTCAGGTGAAGATGATTTATCAGTAGACTGAGAATACCACAGTAAAAGTTCAGTCATTTATCTTTGCAAATCACAACTTTGTACTCCCCCTGCCCCACCTCTTTTATATGTTTTGGGAAAAATATGCCTGCTTAGACCACATGGATATCTAGTAAACTTGAGAATATAGTTAATCCAAGACTAGTGATAAAAATAAGATGAATTGCTCTTGCTTTGCTTTGGTGAAAAAATAAAAATAAAAAAATTGAAAAGCAGGTCATAATTGTGGGTGTGTGCCCAGTACAAGGAATAGAACTTCCTTTTCTTTCTTTGTTTTAGCATCCTGGTAAAGGCTAAAGAGGAATAAAAGTAGCTCCAGTCTTCAAGTATAATTCAGGGTGGGGAACTGACAGATAAACTACTAGTAATAATTAATAATTAATAATAATAACTATTATAACATAAGCCTCAATTACGTGACAGCTAAAGGTGCAGTAATATCCTTTGGTTTTTGGTTGCTCAGAGAAGTAAGTAAAGAATCCTCTGAATGAGGCAGACCAAAATTAGGTGTTGAAGAACCAGTAGGATTTCAGTTGGCAAGAAGAGGAAGCAACATGCCACATCTGCAAATAGGGAAGCTGTAGGCCGGTTGGAAGGATACTGGGTGGTCTGGGTCCTGGGTCCTGGAAAAGTGAGAATTCCTATCGTGATGCTGGAAGATGCAGTCTGAAGAAGCCAGAAGATGAAGGCTGGGGGAGATATGGGGCCACATCAAGGAGGACTATGAAAGTCATGCTAAAGAAAAGGCCTCGGGAATTCTTTGGAGAATTATTTTCACGCCAGTAAAAACATTTTCACGCTTATGCCCTGGAATATTCACAGCCCACCTCTGCTGCAGACTGCTCTAGGCTGGGGGGAGGCAAAAAGCAGGGCCAGGACAGGAACAGACACTTGCCACCAAAACGACGCTAAAGATTTCCAACACTGATTTCGTAAAACCCCGTGGTTGCAAGAGACCTTGAGTTCACTGGTCTTCACATTTCTGGGAGCTCTGGACCAATTCAGAGGGAAAAGAACACCGTGACCCACTTTTCCCAACAACTTTTCAGTTCAAGAAAATGAGCTAAACAAACACACAAATCTTTGTTAGATGCAAGCCCAGCCTCTGACAGAACCTGATGTAGTTTTATGGTGAGAGTCATACTCTCTTTATGTCAAAATGCAAGTACGTGACATGAGTTCATGTGACAAAGGTCTGGGTTGGAAACCACGGTGGGGGACGCTCCTGGATACTGCTGGCTATTGATCTCAGTCACTTTCTCTACTGAGTAAAGAGATGCCTCGGCTTTCCCCTCCCAATGTACCCACATGCTCAACGCAGTCTCAAATGTAACTTGTTCTTCAAACCCTCATGTCTTCTCATTTTCCATTTTTTCCTTATTTTGTATGATTCTAGTTCATTGTGTGACTTTTTTCCTTAGCTACTAAGGAATATGTTTTTGAAAATTCAACCAAGAACATGCTTATATTTACTGTCATCCTTTAGAAGTGAATTTTCAGCCCCCTTGCACAGATAATCACTCGGCTCTATCTTACAACCATAAATATTACAAATAAGTAAACTGACAGTAACAAATTATGGGAACTTGACCACTACTATCATCAGCCCCATATTTATGGAGTCCTCCTAAAGTACCCGCACTAACAGCTCAATAAATCAATAGTTAGCCACGGCTGCAATTAGGCCTTGGGTCTCTTGTAGATATTCATAAACCCAAGGAGGTTAGATGCGAGACTGGTGTCAGAAACTGCATGCACCAATCATACTATTTTTCACAATATGATGAAAAACAGTTTCTAGGGAGCAGCAAGACCTCCTGGGATGCTCTGAGACCATTCTTGGGATCTGTGTGCATCGGAGAATGCTTTTTCCCTGTCTTTGCAGTGATTTGGAAGAGGAAGCATTTGTATCTTATGAAATCTTGCACAGGAAGATTAAAAACGTCCGTCACTGCCTTTCACAAAAACAAAGAAAACCTCGGGCCATTAGAGTTGTGGGTAGCCAACCTTATTTTGACCAGGCGTTCCTGTATCTGTTTTGAAGCAACATTTTCCCAAATGGGATGTATATTTTGAGGGGGGGATCAATGGGCTACAATTATGTCATTTACTAGAGTACACTTCTCCATGGTCAGTTTCAAAATCATTCTAACATGATGGGCGTTTCTTATTAATGTCTATGGTGGAAAGCCTTGGCAAGAAAGTGAGGAGGAAAGAGGTGTGCGTTTGGATCTGGGGACGTTTAAGGAAAACTTGGAAATGGGGTGACAATGCTCTTATGACTGAGTAGCGTCACACGGTTTTAGAATCATTCTAGTCACATAGAAGTCAATAGTTAGATCCTACTTAGATTCTGGTTCTGGTTTAGATTCTAAAACTAGAACATGTGCACAGAACAGATTTCGACCAAGTTTTACAGTTTATGAAACCAACCTAAGATTCCATTTTAGTTCATATTATTAATTTTTTAATATTATATATTTAGTTACTATCAATTTTTAACATAAGCAGCCTTTTAATGTAATAGATATGAAAACATTTAATGACTCCAAGTCCCATATATAAATATAAAGAATTTTTACTACCTCCATTATATCTGCTTCGCTTTGAAATATTTACTAAAATGTAGTTTCTTTGTTTACCAAATGGACGACGATAACAGCAGTTAGTTTCATAACATATTGATAGAGTTTTGAAAAGATTTAATTATTAAGGAAAAAATGTTTATTTTCCTTTTGTACATTTCTGGAGCCAAGTTGGGCAACCGTGTGCAGATGAGAAGCGTGGACGGTGAGCTCAAGGCAAGACTTTGCTGAACTAATGCCAGCCATGGATTTATCCTGACCATCCATCCAGAGATCCTGTGCTTTGTGTCTAGGCATCACCACAATGCATGATAGATGAATTGGGTTTAAGGAAATACCCTTCTTGAGTATTTCTCTTCAAATCCAAAAACGGATAAGACTTTCCTCTCTTTGAGAATTTTGGGAATGGGGGTGCTCTGTCCTTGGGATGTATTAGTCAAGAAACCTGAATAAGTGCACAGATCTGTTGAAGAAAGGGAAGGAATGATTTCCAGAAATACTCCCCTTTCAGAAACCTCCCATTTACATGCTGTCACACACGACTTAAATTTAGGACCTAAGATTATTTTTAAAACCTATGTGATTAGGGGAAAGATACCTTTTTACTTGACAACCAGAAATTTCCCTACTATAGACACACCAAAAATGTTAGCTGGGGAGTATGATTATGGTAACTTTTCCTTTCTTTACACTTCTCTGTATTTTCCAAAATTTTGATAATGGGCACGTGTGACTTTTATAATCAGGAGAGAAGCATTCTCTTGTGAATCCTCTTGAATCTGCTGCTTTCTTTCATCTCTCCACATCTGTGTCTCTTCAGCTGCTTTTCCCACATAAGCTAGACACACACAGACACACCGTTCGGTGTGAGCATGGCGACTCAGTGATCTTAGGAGGAGTCAGCTTCACTGGAGCGTCTGGGTGACTCTGGAGTTGAGAGGCAGTGATGGCGGCTACAGTGGGAAGCGGCCACACCAAAGCCACCAGAAGAGTCTGAATCACAGATCTGACTCCAGGGCTGGTACGGGCAGACACAGGCGTCATCGCCAGCGCCATCTCCGGGTGGAGGTCAGAGGGCTGCAGTAAAAACACTCTTCCTCGGGAGGAGACGCGCCCACCGTGCTCTTCTGCATGTGGGGATACACAGGCAGGCACAGAGACTGGACATCTTAATTCAGAACTGGTGCCCGAGTCACAGGGGCATGTGCTTCCTGCAACACCTGAAGCCAAAAGTAAATAAAACCATACAGATCGGTCAAAGGCTTGTCAGTTTTCTTGGCTTCAAAAAACTTTCTTGTGAACGCAGTTGGTAAGGGAAGCTTGAAATCAGAAGCTAACGGCCCTTTTCATTAGGCTCTGATACCATGTTTTTGGATAAAGTGAGTTGGTGAATTGGAAAGGATTAGGATTTGAGTTCCTAAAATACTGAAAGTATGTAGTCTAATCCACCAGATCTACAAAACAGTGTTGAAATCTCTCACCTGGAAACTTTCATTTTGAAAGCTGCTTATTAATCTCTGTGTATTCTGGATAGAAATCCTGGGGGGGAAAAATCAATTTTCCTACCAGCATCAAGGCAAAGTATATGCAGAAGCATGTGCCTCTGACGTGTTACACCCTTTTGAGGAGGAAAGAGGTGTGCGTTTGGATCTGGAGATGTTTAAGGAAAACTTGGAAATGGGGTGTAATGTTTCCAGGTCAGTTTAGCACCTTGGCTACAAATTAAGTGATGCTCAATAGTGTGGAGGTTCAAAATCATGTCAGACATCCGTCTGTGATCATTTGCACAGAACAGCAGCAGCAAAAGGCACAAGCTTTGCGACATCAGGTCTCCTGAATGCCCTCCTGATTTGGGTGATCCTGACCAGGGAATGCTTCTGAAACCTGGCGTTTGTAAGCAGAGCCCACTGTGCCAGGGTCACAGACGGGGAGCTGTTTCCTCTGTTTGTAAAGTTGAATGTTGAATCAACACAAAAGGAGCCTCAGGAAACCAGGAAACCAGTTTAGCACGGAGGACGGAGGACATCAGCGCTTACACATCCGAGATGCTAAAAGTGCCATTAAAGCTCTTTAACCACAAACAGCAAGGCTGGTATTTGCATCTGCTTGAAAACATACTAAATTATGTTCTACAAGTTAAGGAGTAAGATCGTGGATTTCCTTCATGCTAATAGGTCGGCATTTTCAATCAGACCTGTTCAGGCAGCCCTGGACAATGGTGTTACAAAGAAAGTGTTTACTCTCAGGAAAAAAAAAGTGACCTGGGCTGTAAAAACGCAAGGGCATGGCCATGGGGCTCAACGACAATAACGACAGATAATGTTTTGTCCTAAATTCCTCCTCACAAGAAAGAACCTCACACAAAAATAAACCCTTCCCCAATTTTCTTCACTCAAAACCTCCTGTCTCAGTAGGGCTTCCTTCATCACGACAGCAGGTGTAGATGTGATCTGTCCTAATTCCAGCACGCTGCCACAGCCTGCAGCCAGCTGATATTTCCAGGTTGGTTCCAGTGAGTGTTTGCTTTCTTTTAACTTGGGAGTTTTCCTTCTTTAATTAGGGCCTCTGCTGAGATCTCCAACCTGTGCCGAGTGGGTTCTCAGTGTTTCACTAATAGGTTTCAAACTTCTCCTTGATCTCTTTGTACTCACAAAGGGCGGCGGGTAACGCACGTGGAAACAGCAGCAGAGTGAGACGGCTGCTCCAATGTTTCGGTGACATTTGGGGAGTAGCAGAGCCGTCCTTCTTGCTGAAGTTTTCTATTTTATCAGAAGGCTTTGATGTACGGATTTAGGGAAAGTGACCAAATTTATGGTGAAATGGTGGTTTGGATCTCTGCCGGATGTCAAGTAAATAACATAAAGAATGATGGCATTTCAGTCCTCAAGGGCCCTTTCTCAGTTTATCTATGTGCAGAGTTTTGTTGTTGTTGCTATTCGTGTGAAATGAAACTATTCCATTCTTAAGCTCATCGAAAAGACCACGTCAAAGAGAGGTGGGATTCTTTCATATTTACTTGCTTCTATTTCTTTTTAAAACTCATGTTCAAGTATCACGTTTAAAATGTAGTAATACTGGGCAGTCCCCAGCTGGTGAATGGATTCTGCTGCAAATTTTCATTTGTGAACTTATTTGGAATTCTGAGCCCATTTTCCCAGAAACGCTACAGTGACTGAGTTCCAAATGAGGACTTTAATACTTTTAATACCAACTGAGATAAAATGTAATAATGTATGCAGAGGATTCAGCATTGCAACAATTCAGAAGCATTGCAATATGTATACTTCTGAGTATTATCAAATGTACGGCTCAAAAACTAAACCATGGTTAATTTTCTGGTACTCGGCAGTATCAGCTGACACTATTTTGTTTCCATGATCATGGTCCTTCATTTCATAGCTGAAAATGGACCACGTAGGCCCATTTTACTCATGATGTTACTTAACTTTATTACAAATTATACCATCAAACATATATGCATTCTGTATCAAACACTAACCAATAGCTATTCCCACATTTTCTTTTACTGCAGAGCCTATAAGTCATGGCCACAAATAGATCAATCTAAGGCAATTAGGGAAATTCTATTCCTCATGCCAATAACTGATTGACTTAGGGACTGACATATGGTTCAATGATTCAGTTCTGGTCAATGAAACACAGCAAGAGGTCCACTTAGTAATTTCTGAGAAAGTGCCTTTTTTCCCCCTTCGAACACAGAAACAAAATAAAGTAATAATCTCTTTTCTGCTGGATGTTGCACCTCTGTCTTCATGTGATGCCTGGAATTGGGGTGACCTTTTGGAAGGGTGGGCATGGGGTGGGGTTGCCACCTAGTCGAGTTTTAAGGAATATGCTGCGAGCACAAGATTCTCCACTTCTTTCAAATATCATGATAGTTAATACCTCTCTATTTAAGTTCTTGCATTGTGAGTATATGGGGCGTTCACTGCTGGCAGCACCTGATCTGCTTACTTAGAGCTTTACTGATATTTCAGTTCCACTATTTATTCTGCATGGAGGAAAATCTTTGAAACCAACACACCGGAGCAATACCTCTCTTACCCTGAATAAGGTCAGTTCGAGAATAAGTTTCTATTGTCAGCATGCTGGGGTGAGGGTTGGAAAAGGAAAATACATTTTCCCAGCTCCTCCTGAATCGAATCTACGCTCTCCTGCTTTCAGCATTGTGAAAACTACCAGAATATCAGGTCCTTGTTCATTTAACTGGGGGGGGGGGGTGTTCCTCATCACTTGTGCATAATACAAGAACAGCAAATTTAAACTATAATGAGATGCCATATTACCACTATCAAGTTGTCAAAGTACATACACAGAGTTCATACTATTTGATTAAATGTATTACACATTTCCAAAAACCAGATCAAAGCCATTGATTTCTATATTTTAAATAGATGCATTATATTATATGTGAATTACATCTCAATAAAAGTGTCAAAATTTGCATTTCTATACACCAGCCATAGGTAGCTGGGCCACTCATTGGTGAGGATGTGGGAATACAGGCACTGTTATATTTTACCAGTGGGAGGCTAAGCTGGTATGACTTTTTCAGGGGCATTTCGTAAAAATCTTAGAAAATTAAAATATCTCTTAAACTTAACCCAGAAATTCCACTTCCAGGAATGTTTCCTTACAGATAGGCTCTACGTATCCACAAAGTATGTACAAGGATATTATTGTAGTATTATGCATAATGGCAAAAGCGTTGCTTATGACAGTCTTATATTTAAGAATAACATAACTTTTACCTTTGGAAGTTAGCTATCAGGAACTTGGAAATCCGTGAAAGAAAATAAAAGCTTAATTAATTCTTGACAACTAAATGAGAGTGATGAGTGTGAATGTTTTATACCCCTGTTTATTACTGGCATGACACGCTTCACTAGGAAACCGTGAATTCGTTTATGAGGTTCTGTCTTGTTTTTATTCAAAAAACAGTCTTCAATTCTTTAAAGAAGATATAATCAACTTTTCATTTCTGGTATTATGACAAAGTAGCGGGTCTGAAAATCTACAAAATAATTCCTATAAATGCTGCATAAAATATAACAAGTGCTCTTTCAATGCATAGCTGAGCACTTGAGAAGGTAAGCAAAATCCTGAGGTCATACAAGGGAGACAGGGACGACTACGAGGGTGGTGAGCTGGCACTTCCCTGGGGACATTTCCTTGTCTTGGAAAACAAGAGAACTGAGGGTGTGCAGTTTTCCAGGGACAAGGAAATGCCTAGAGTTCCCCCAGGGTGGAGTGTTGGAATCTAGAGGTGAAGCCCCTCCAGGCTGTATCTTCAATGCTAAGTGAGGCTAGGAAAGCATCCGGCCACCGGCCACAAGAAACGGTGCTGAGTCACCTGTCTGGCCCAGGATACTGGATTAGCAAAAAAACCCTCTCCTGAAAGTTCATACCAACAGGTCTGCCCTCACATAGGTTTACAATTTGAACTTACATTATTAGATTGTCCAGAAATCCCAAGCCAAGAAATAAACATAAACATGAGCCAGGCATGTATCAAGGCACCTGCCAGAAGCAAACTCAAACCTTCTCAGGACAGATCAACATCAACCAAAGATAATATTTGTCCCAGAGACTACAAAGTGCAAAGAATAAGTCAAAGGATAAAAAAAATTACAAAATGGAAGAGAAAATAAGTCACTGTGAAAAGTGTCAGGAAAAAACTCCTAGACCCTCAACATAATGGAATAATTATAAACAAGATACAAAACAAAGATACATATATAGGATAGTTGTAAGGTAGATAAGAAAAAATTGAAAATGTAAGAAAATAATAAAATACCATCTAGAAAGTTGGGCCAATTTAAGGCAAGCCAAAAGGAAAGTTTAGAAATAAAAAGTATAATCAGTAATAGCCAAAAAGTGGAAACTGGATATATGAATGGTGATATATTTATACAATGGAATACTCTACAGCAATAAAAATAAATGGACACAACTACAGATAAAAACTTGTATGAGTCTCAGAAATATAATGTTGAGTGAAAGACGCTAGATACAGAGTTGATACTATTTGATTAAATGTATTACACATTTCCAAAGACACATCAAAGCCATTGATTTATATATTTTAAAGAGATGAATTATATTAAACTGTCAAAATTTGCATTTCTATATACCAGCAATAGTTAGAAAATGGAATTTGTTAAAAGATAGTAGTTTTTAAAAAAGGAAGATACTGAGAATTCCCTGGCAGTCCAGTGGTTAGGACTCCTCACTCTCACTGCCAAGGGCCTGGGGTTCAATCCCTGGTCAGGGAACTAAGATCCCACAAGCCACGCGGCCAAAAAAAAAAAAGAAGAAAAAAAGAAAAAAAAAGATACTATTTGTAATAGCAAGATGTGTGTAAATTTTAGCTAGAAACTTCAAAAACTTAATTAAAAATCAACAACGTGAGGAGATTTACTCTATCAGAGATCAAGTCCCATTTAAAAGATGCATCCATCCAGAATGAGATTTGTGCAGCTCTGACAATATGACCAAAGGAACAAAACAGAGAGTCCCCAAAAGAGATCTGTGTATGTATGAAACTTGATGTGTGTTGATAACAGGGGAGGCTATGCATGTGTGGGGACAGAAGGTATATAGGAAATCTCTGTACGTTCTGCTCAGTTTTTGCTGGGAACCTGAAACTTCTTTAAAAACTAAGGTCTAATACAAAAACAAAACAAAACATAACAACAACAAAAAAAAACACCTTGATGTATGATAGTGGTGGCTTTCCAAGTCAGTGGAGAAAGGATTTTTTTTCCCCCATGTATAATAATGGAAAATTTGGTTACTCATAACATCAAAAATAAGAAACTCAATCCTTATCTTGTGCCATGTCAAAAAATGAGTTCCATATATATTAGTGTCCTAAACATAAAGAGTTAAAACTTTTCAAAGAAAAAAAGATTCTCGCTATGGCATGGAGCACAAAAGACAATACTTTTATGACACAAAACATAAAACATAAACTAAAAAAGGAAAATTGATAAATTCTACTGTATTCAAATTAAAACCTCCTGTGCATCAAAATATATCATAATCCAAATGAAAAGAAAGACCAAGGCTAGGAGATAACTGTAATGTATACAAGTGATAAAGTATTAATATCTTGTCTCTCTATATATCAACATAATATCAGTATAATTGTCAAGCCTATAAACATAAATTAAGATTTGAAGAAAAATGAAAATATACTCAATCTCACCATTAATCAGAAAAATCCAATTTAAATTAGTTTATTGTCATCAGTTTATATGATCAAATTGGTATAACTAAATTAGTCAATACTAATTGTTATGGAGTAAGTTGAGCCAAAGTAGCTTTTAGAAACTTACTTGGGAGTGTAAATTGGTAGAATAATCTGGAAATATCTAACAAAACCCTTTAAAACCCTGTAAACACACATAGATATAGTTACACCTTAGAGAAACTTGCATATAACTACACAGAAACAGTAAATGAATTCTCAGAGGAGTGATATTTGCAATAATAGAAAGCTAGAAGCAACTTAAATTTTCATAAAAGAATGTGAATAACTTGTAGTATAGTCATCTGAATGGAAAGCCCTAAGACAGAAAAATGTAATGAACTACAGCTGTATACATCGATATAAATAACTTTCAGAAACAATATATTGAATGAAAAAGTTTCTGAAATATGTATTATATGATGGTATTTATATAAAGTTTAAAATATGCAAAACACACATGCACAGAGGCAGTCTTTGCTTTGCAAAGTTCTGATATGCACAAATTCCAGTTACTACGGTCTAGTTGAATATACCAGTGTCCCGACAACATTATTCAAATTTCAGTTACCCTGGTATAGTAAGTGTGAGTAATTGCATGATATACTAATTTCATTGTGCAGATGCATAATGTTCAAGCTTCACTGCTAGTTCTCCTGTCCATAAAACTTCAGAAATAACAGATGTGCATCATAATCACTGACAAATCATGTCACTTCTTTCAAAGTCTGTTGGTGATTGGTCACTGCACATCTGTCATTCTTTTCACACACAGACAGCAAAGCATGTAGTTGTGTGGCCTCCTTGTCTCCCAATGATAAACCCTGTAGATTTTTACAAAAATGGACAGTTGAAAGAGGGTTTGGCCAACAAAGATGAAAGTGCATCAAGGAAATGAAGAGTGATAGGGCTGCAAGTGGAATATGAACTGAACATGAATGGAGTTTGAGAAGAAGTCTCTGCCACTGTGTGAGAGACTCTAGCTATGCACTCAGAGGTACTCGGTGAAGCAAACTTATCTACATAAACAAGGAAAGTGGTTGTGACCATAAAAAGGATAAAAGATGTTCTAGAGGAAGTGACAATGGCACAATATTTCACATTAAAGGAACTCTCAGAGAGATTTCATGACTTTGAAAGAACAAAGGATAAAATGATAGAAGCTGATTCAAACTTAGGAGTGTGACTGCAAAAGATTTCTTGCTCCATATTGCAAGTGATACAACGAGAAGAGAAAGGAAGCACTATCTGAGCTACTCCTGATACATTTTTCACAAAGAAACAAAACACTTTAACCTGCAATGTTTCTAATGTTTAAATTACAGTAAAGAAATATTAGTTTTATTAATTTTTCTTTTCTTATACATTCATTACTGACAGTAAGTTTTTAAATATTTTGACAAAATCCTTAAAGGGTATGAAACGATTGTAATTTTTGCCATTGATTATTAATATTGCACTGAATAGTTTCAGCCTGTACATTCATTTTTATGTCTCAGAACTGTAGAAAGCAAAGACTGCCTATATATACTTATATACAACAAATAAATAAAAGTATAAGGATATGCAAGAGAATGACAAATGACAAGTCCAGCATATTATATTCCCTTTGGAATATATAAAAGAGAAAATATGATTAAGGACAGGTACACAGTAGGCTTCAACTGTATTTGTAATATTTTTAATGTTTTATCTGGTGGTGGCTATCTGAAAGTTATTTTATTACTTTATGCTTTTCTATAAGTCTAAAATGTTTTATTAGAAGGAAAAGAAACAATAACCATGTCAAAGAGAAACAATGTTTTTATAGAAAATGTAAGGAGCCCTGGAAAATATAACTAGCCCCTTGACTTGGGCTGTCAGTCTTACAAATGCAGTGCAAAATCTTTAAGGAAAAATATGAGCTTCTGGAAAACTTGCTGTTTCTTTGATTAAAAGTTGCTAATAGTGAGGAAATAAACTGCACATGCCCACCTAGCCCCTTCCATCCAATTCACAGACTATCATATGATTTCAAGAATTAACTCTAAGGTTGAACTCAGAAGCACCCTCAAAGAAGATCAGACTTTATGGTTCTTTTATGGTTCTTAAGACGTTTGCCATGAAGAAATGCCCTGTGAGGGTTAGGTGGAAAGAAAGTTTCTGGGTCACAAGAAAGTGATAAAGAAATCAGACATGAGAACCAAAACATGCCTTTCTGCTTTAAAACTTTTCAGGAGGCAAGTTCTCATTATTCTAGAAAACATTTTAGCCTAGTTCTTTTCTTATGAACCTTGTAAAACAAATTGTTGGACGTATTTGTTTCCTATTGTTGCTGTAACAAACTTAGTGGTAATTTCTTACCTTACAAACTATAGGTCAGAAGGCTGCCGTGGATCTCGTGAGACTAAAATCGAGGTGTCAGCAGGACTGCATTCCTTTCTGGAGGCTCTGGGGAAGAATCCGTTTCCTTGCCTTCTAGAGGCCCCCTGCGTTCCTTGGCTCAGGACCCCTTTCCTCCCTCTTCAAAGCCAGCAAGAGTAGACTGAGTCCTCCTGTCCCATTCCTCTGCCCCTCCTCTGCTGCCTCCTTCTTCCTCTTTTAAGGACACGTATGATTAGATTGGACCTACCCAGATAATCCAGGATAATCTCTCCATTTTAAGGTCCATAACACTCAACACTCACACCGACAAAGTCCCTTCTGCCACGTAAGGTAACACCTTCTCAGGTTCTGAAGATGAGGATGT
The DNA here is from genome assembly GCF_028023285.1 of Balaenoptera ricei. Classification (NCBI taxonomy): domain Eukaryota; kingdom Metazoa; phylum Chordata; class Mammalia; order Artiodactyla; family Balaenopteridae; genus Balaenoptera; species Balaenoptera ricei. Next base: position 8,234,414 of record NC_082647.1, read on the forward strand.
GCACATCTTTGAAGTGGGAGAGGCACAATTCTTCCCACCACAGATATTTTTCAGTTCAGCTGCTGTACAGGAATTCAAAACCCCAGCCAAAGACCCAGGCATTTTACTGTATCCTGTGTTAATAATGAGTGTGGAATGCAAGTAAACTCAGGGTTGGAAATCACTCATAAATTTTCTTTGGAGTTTTGACTGGTGATACAAAGGAAGCGAGAATTTTTACCCTAAAACAAAGTATTTAGAGCAGTAGAATCACTATTACCACATACCTACCACTAATATAGTCAACCCTAGAGCACAAACTCAATCAAGCCTTAAGGTCAGTTCTTATGGTGCTTGGTTTATAGTGGGGAATAAATGATCTTTCTGTGTTACCAACGCAAATCTCAGACCTACGTTCCCTGAGATTTGGTAGGAGGTTTCGTTTTCACATTTCAATATTATTTTCAGCCAGAAGTACACATAAATCTGTAGTTTCAGGGCTTTAGATGCAGTCTAACTTATAATGAGGTAAATTATTTCTATATTGTCAATGTAAAAGACTGCTTACAGAGGAGAATAGCATAATTTCTCCATAAGCAGCACAATTTATTTATCTGAACTTTGGAAAATATAGTATTTCTACTCTGGTAGACTATTGAGGCAATTCAAGTAATCACCCAAGTCCCATGAAAAAGTCCTATATTTTCTGAATTTGCTCTGTTTGGTTGAGAGCACTTAGATGTCTTCTGAAATATGTGTTTACTTAATAGAAGACAAGGCACCATTTGCCATCAATAAACTCACAAGGAAAAGAGATTAAATAATGAAACGTGTAAAGCATGTGTACTGCACGGTATTGAAACCACCAATGTTGCAAGAGCACCTGAATCCTTCAGTGCTTAGTTTCTTCCAAATAAGTTTTTCTATAGTAACTGTTCTCAGAAATGACCTTTCCTTCTGTTTATATAAGGCAAATCAGATGTACACATGAGTCTTCATAAATGAGTGAGCCAGAGACATAAAAGCTTAAGAAATATTTGCTGGAATGTTCTATATATTCTTATGAGTCCAAGGATCTGGTGTTCATGGAAACTTAGCCTCTCTTGAATGTACAGATTACTGTGAACATCTACTTGAAAACTGAGAGAAATTATTTGAATTGCCCACTTTTGTGAAAGAACAGAATGTGATTTAGAATTTTCTCCCATCAATTCTTTTCTTTTTCCTCTGAGCACATGTCCAAACAAAGAAACCAAAGACAAAAAAAAAAAAAAAAAAAAAATCTGCAGCATTAGCCACCTGGTATCAAATCTGTAAGCCTGATTTGGGCCTTTTTTTTTTTTGTCTGGGACATTCAAGTTCCTCTTAAGCTTATTGGCATACAGTACAGGCTTATTTCTCATAGAGTCTTTCTTTCATATTTTCTATTTGGAAACATCAATATTCCTGCTTTCAGATGTTGGTATCACTGTTCCCTCTGTGCCTGGGTCCCACCCTGGGCTTTCACAAGCCTTTGTGCTCAGAGAGGATGATTTAGATACAGTAGATATGTAGAGATTTGTTAGTAATGTGCTCATCGTTTTGTGTTCTGTGTTGCTTGTTTTTTCCCAAGATCACAAATGTGTGTAGGATATTTAAGAGGGATACAGACACCAGATGAATGCTATTTGGAAGGGTCACAGACTCTTATAAGAATCTACTGAAAACAGTGGTGTCCCAGGGGACTGTGGACCCCTGGAAAAACACCCCTATGGGATCACACCAAAATGCAGTGACTTGAGTTAAACCATTTTGGAGAACAACTGAATCAAAACAAAGGTCTCTTTAGTAACTAAGCAATAACACTTCTAAATCGTGCTGGACTACTGAAGCAGCATAATGCCACACTCATTGGAAAATGAGAACCTTTCGAAGCTTACTGGCTCCTTCAGATCAATTTATGATAAAGTCCTCCATGGATCATATATTCCTAAAATAAGATTGAGCCTTTTGAGGGAAGATATTTGTAAGATGCTGTTTCACCTTTAGCCCCAATTTTCCAGTTTATGACATCTGCAGGTTGCTCTCGATGCCACGGGGCTACTGCAGTGCCCTTCAGCATCTCCCCTGCCTGCAGAGGATGCGGGAAGGTGAGCGGGCTGAGCTGCAGGGCTTCGGGAAGACACGACGGCTGCGTGTTTGCACTTTTTGAGATGCAACAGTTACAGGAAGGAGGGAGGCCGTGAAGACTGGACAGCAGTCCCCGTTCTCCACCTTGATGTCTCCAGGGACTCTTCAGGGAATTTCAGGCTTGCGTAGGACAGTTGAGTCCTCCCATAAATAAATGAAAAGTGCTACAAGGACGGTAAGTTACCAAGGAATCTGTTATTGGGAATGCGGGGATGCACCCAAGAAATAGCAGAACTCAGTTCATTGGGAACATTTTCTCAAGATAAGAAAGTAGAATTCAGCTCCTTAATTATTTGAGGACTCACACATACCTGCTTCATAAGCTCTCTGGATTAGCTAAAGAAGAGGAGATAGATGTTCAATTAAAACTTATTTCTTGGGACAGGCTGACAGGTACCTCATGTGATATTCTTTCTTCCTGTCCAAAACCCTGAGAAAAGTGTTAGTTCTATTTAAAAATCTAACCAAACTACAACTAATAACAAGGCTAAGAGGTTAGAACAGAAAACATTTCTGTGATGAAAGATGAAGCATTTTAATTAAAGTTTAAAGAACAGGGGCCAAGAAAGAAGCCCCATTTGTTTATTATGTTTTAAATGGATACTCCACTGGGTCATTTAATGTCTTATAAGATCTTGCTGGAAGAGGTTCCACATGAAACAGTAATAAAAAAACAATTGATGTAGGAAACTAAGGGACCTGCATCGAAAGGGCAATGAATGAATTTTCTTATATTTCATAAAAGGTACTCATATTCTTTGGAAACTTTGCCTGCCAGAAGGACGTTGGAGTATTGGTAGCTGTGTTCACATAATGGAACTTTTCTTATTAATGTTTTAACACCTAAAAGCCTATTTAGTTCTATCATAAGCTAAGAAAGATTTCTGTGGTAATAATTCTAATTAACTACGCAATTTATGTAAAGCAGTCAATTGAGAAATACCTCCTAAAAATACAAGACATCACATACTAGAAATTATGTTCTAGGGCTGGCATAACATAGAAGAATTTGGAATACTGGAATATTTCTTCATCATGATTAGAAAGAGCAGTGCTTACATTAAACTGGGAGTACACAAACTACACGTAGAGACATCTTGTCTACTTATTAAAAGTAAGACAAATTTTCTTATAAGCTATATACCATCAAAGCTATATATATCACCTTTGTTTTATTTCTAATTTAGTGCTTCAACAGTTTTTAATATTTGATGTTCTCTCTTATTGAATGAATTTTTGTAAGTTACCATAAATCCTTTCTAGAATTGATTAATAAATCACTTATGTTTATAATAGATACTTTTGTTACCTTCATTCAAGAAATATGCGTGTAATGATCTTTACTGAGCACAATATTTATGCAAGGCACTGTCCTACGTACTGGGATTTCAGAGATAAATAAGAAGTAGTTTTTGCTGCCAAGAAGCTAATTGTCTAAGTATTTATCTTAATTAGTGAAACTCCTAAGAATGAAATCTCTTCATAAGGAAACTAATCAACCAAGGGGAAAAGTCATTATTCACGAATTTAATAAATTATGAAGTTTTGTGAAGGACAGCTAGTCATGTAAAACAAACTTCATTCCACAAGGTTTCTACCTACACTCATCTAAAGGAATTGGCAATAGGAAAAACCCTAGAGAAAGATGGAATGAGTGTCTTTTGAGTTCAGTGGAATGTCTTTTCCCCCAGTCTCAACTTCTGATGCCCTTGCCAATTCTCAATGGTACTTCTCTCCCAATCTCGGGTCCTCAATACCTCTTCTCATCAATGGAATCGGAGAGGAGGTATAATCACTCTTGTACTCTTTGGGATTAAATTGAGGGTGAATAAATTTCAGTCAATACCTTGGCAAACATTTTTCTTTGATATGATAATGAAAAACTTTTTGCATGTTAGAGAGACTCCGGGCATTAGCAAGCAGATAGGAAGTATTATTGGTTGGGAGAAGTACCCTTTATCCTACTTATCAAGTCCGGCCCTTAGTAATTCTGATCTCATCCCTTCAGAGTGACTGGGATGAGAAACTATAATTCAAAAAGATACATGCACCCCTATGTTCACAGCAGCATTATTTACAATAGCCAAGACATGGAAACAACCTAAATGCCCATCGAAAAAGATGAATGGATAAAGAAGATGTGGTACATATATACAGTGGAATATTACTCAGCCATAAAAAAGAATGAAATGATGCCATTTGCAGCAACATGTATGCAACTAGAGATTATCACGAAGTGAAGTAAGTCAGACAGAGAAAGACAAATACCATATGATATCACTTATATGTGGAGTCTAAAATATGACACAAATCAACTTATCTACAAAACAGAGACAGACTCACAAAACAGGAGAACAGACTTGTGGTTGCTGGGGGAGTGGGGTGGGGAGGGAGAGGGATGGGTTGGGAGTTTGGGATCAGCAGATGCAAACTATTATATATAGAATGGAAAAACAAGGTCCTACTGGATAGCACAGGGAACTATATTCAATATCCTGTGATAAACCATAAGGGAAGAGATTATGAAAAGGATTGTATATATATGATAACTGAATCACTTTGCTGTACAGCAGAAATTAACACAACACTATAAATCAACTATACATCAATAAAATACATTTTTTAAAAAAAAGAAATGGTCAGAAGGACCTATGCACTGTGTACTGTTCTCCTCCAAGTCAGTGCCCATTGCTTCCTTGGGGAAGACCCATGGCAGCTGAAGCTCCTTGAGAACTGATGCTTGGAGCTACTGGGCACCATGCCTTCTATGCTCACCTCTTCCACAGAGTAGAATGTGCCCTGTCAATGGGAAGGTTTCCCACCTGCCTTCTCTGTGCTTCTCATCTGGGCAAAGGCGGGCCACCAACATCTCCGCCACGTCTAATGCAAATACATCTCTCATCCTTCTTCCCCAGTGTCACGTATCTGTTAAACACAAATGGCTTTTTCGGTAGCATGGGTGTACTTAGGTTTTTATATATGTATACAGTACCTACTCCTAATTTTAAAAATTAAACAACAACAGTGACTGTAGCAACATTATCTGAGCTCGCTCCACGTGTACGCCATCGCGCCAGGCTCTGCAGCAGATACAGTGACGAGCAAGACTGGCTTCTGGACTCAAAAGCACTCACATTCCGGTGAATGAACTAAAGTCATACAAGGGAAACCAAGGTGATGTGCTCAGTATGAAGATATGAAAATTCTGAACTGTAATACTGTTTTTAAAATTACTTTTTATGCTGAAAAAATCAAGATTTGGGGCAAAAGTCATTTTAATGAATCTGACTGGTTAACTAAAGTACTTTTAAGAGAAATAATTAACTCCCATAATAAATAGATAATAAATGTTGGTCTCCAAAGTGGGCACTCTTAGGGGACTATATATGACCTCCAAAGTGCTTCAAATCTTTTTGAAATTACATGCAAAATTTGTAACTGTATGAAAATGTGCATTTTTCTAGCAATGGGGATCAAAGATAAAAGAGCTCTTAATTCAAGAAAAGGTAAAGATCCATTGAAATGCTTGTTCTAAATACATACCGTCTATCAAAGTTTTATGAAATTCTTGATGAACATTTTGCTGTCATTTGGAAAAAATGTATGCTTACCACCTTACCACCATGAAAAGACATATGTGGCTGGGGGGTAGATGTGGGAACAGAAGGAGAAAACATAGTTAAACTATCACATTGTAAGTATCTTGTAGAAATTTGGAGATGCTCTGCTTTTCTCGTAATAATTAACTATACATGCCGCTAATTATAGTGCAGAAAGATTGCATCAAGCCATAGAAAGAATCTGTGAACTTAATGGTCTTTTTGAGTAGTGAAATCATTTTTTCAGGAATAGACTTTCTAGGCATACAATAACTTATGTATAATAAAAAACGTATAGACATAGAAAATGCCATTCATTTGGAAAACCATGAATATAAGGGTGTGAACTGACAAATAATCAAGCTCATTTCTGAACACAAGCTAATGAATGAGCCTTCTTTAACAGCTGAACTATGAAAAAATACCAAATTGAAAAAAATACATCAGAGAATCTTATAGAAATATTTTGTAACTCTTCTATTTGCTCTGATAAAAACGCTTTATTTTAAAAATCTTTCTCACAACTGGTTCTAGGTGGCTTAGTAGATACACTACTTATCAAAAGAGAACAAATACTCATTCAGAAACACATCCATGCATGGCTTTTCTACAGCCCAAATACAGATGTCTCAGTTTAGATGTATTTGAAAACGCCTCGAGTAGAAGAACGCTGCTGCTTTTCTGTCACAACCATTCTGTAGCTGGTGACTCTGATCACTGCAATGGTGACATTCACCACCAAGTCCTCTCACAGCTCAAAGCACATTGATTACAAGATACTAAAAAATGAAGGTTAGTAATTATGAACCTGGTGTTGGCACTGACAACAGTGTGATGGGATCTTCCAGGTGGGTTGCCTGGGACCTCAGGTAGGTTGAGTCACTACCGTGAAATCTGTTCAACACTGTGTAGAGCCGTGTTGTATGTGGAGAGCTGTGCCGAGTACTTGCGTGAAAGGCCACGGTTCTGGGGCTCAAAGAGCTTACAGGCTCTGCAGCAGATGGTGTTCTCTGCTGAGCCAGCTAGATGTTTCCTGACCATTGCAGCAGGTTGACTAGTGTCACCCCCAAATCCATATTCATCCAGAACCTCAGAACGTGACTGTTTGGAAATAGGGTCTTTGCAGATGTAATTAAGGTAAGGAACAACATGACATCATACTGAATTAAAAGTGGGCCCCAAATCCAATGACAGTGTCTTTATACGAGACCGAAAAGGACACACCGGCACATGGAGAAGACAGACAGCCATGTGAAGAGGGAGGCAGAGACTGGAGGTTTTTTGCCACAAGCCACCAGAAGCTAGAAAAGACAAGGAGGACCCTCTCCCAGAGCCTTCTGAGGGAGTGTGGCCCCACCAACATCTTGATTTTGGACTTGCAGCCTCTAGGACTGTGAGGGAATAAAATTCTGCTGTTTAAACTCCCAGTCTGTGGTGTTTTGTCACGGCCGCCCTAGGAAACAAACGCGGCTGTTACCTCGTCCGTGTGTCTGTGAGTCCTCAGCTCTGCGCAGCCCTCGGGAGCCTAGTGTTGCCCGGAACGGAGCCAGGCGATCTTTCTCTTATTACACAAAAGGACGAGGGCTTCCTGCCATGGGTCTGGTGCAGCCTTGCCAGACTACAAAGGCTAAGAATATGGCTTTGGAGCTAGTCAGCCTGGGTTAGATTCCAGCTCTGTCATTTACTGTGTGACGTGAAGCAAATTACTGAAATCTCTGGCTCTGTTTTCTCATCTGTCAAATAAGGATAATGATGTTACCTTCTTCAGAGAATACCTGAAAGGATTAAATGAGCCAAGTCTGTAAAGTGTTTAAATCACAGCTGACACATGGTAGATATTTAGCAAATGTTGTCTACAATCATTATTATACAATTATTATTATCTGAGAGTTGTTATCATTCCTGGGTTTCCCCACAAAGGCTTCCTCGCCCCAGGAGGGCACCACCAGGTGAGCCGTACCATTGCACAGAAGAGTGCCAGGACAGGAGGGTGGTTTCCTGGGAAGAGAACCTTCTCCTCTCCAGCGAACTGCTCCACGGGGTGCAGACTCACCATTAGCTCAGGTCGCCTCACCTTTGTCCTCCCAACAATCCTTAGCCAGCCTTTACATAACAAACACAGGCTGCTTCTCTTGGAGCAGAAAGACCACCTGAATTGTGATTCTGTTTTCTCTGAATAGGTGGTGAGTTACTGTTTTAGGTTTCCAGGGCTGTTGTAACAAAGTACCACAGACTGGGTGCTTCAAACCACAGAAGTTTATTCTCTGAGTGTTCTGGAGACTAGAAGTCTGAAATCCAGGTGTCGGTAGGTTCGGTTCCCAGCGATGGTTCTGAGGGAGACTATGTTCCGTGCCTGTCTTAGCTTCTGGGGTTGCCAACAATCCCTCGCGTTCCTTACCTTGTGTGAGGGCAACTCCTGTCTCTTCCCTGTGTGTGTCTGTGTCTCTGTTTTCTCTTCCTGTAAGGATATCAGCCACACAGGAGTAGAGCCCACACCTGAGTCCAGTATGACTTCACCTTGACCTGACCATTTGCAAACGCCTTATTTCCAGAAAAGGTCACAATCACAGGCACTGGGCTTTAGGGGGGACCTTCTTCCACCCACGACTGTCACCAGATATAAACGAAGCAAAACAGAAAAACCTGCCAGCCACCAACAATTTCACAAATTTATTCAAAATATTAAAAACTATCTTCTTTGGAGAGGTTTCCCACAGTTAAGAAAGGCTTGTCTAAAATTAGTAGCTTTAAAAAAGTCTTAAAAGGAAAGATTTCTATTATGAGACTCAGACAATGAGTTTTAAATGTGTTTATGTTACACCATTGTAGTAAGTTGGACCTATTGTAACCCCTTCATCAAATTACCTAATTTTCTTCATTAGCAATGTTCCTTTTATTTTTAAAAACTGGAGAAAGATAAAACTGCATGAGCACTGATCTTTGAAATTAAACATAAGTGAGGAGTTTAGTATTTTAATTAAAGGAAACCTTCAGGAGATTACTCCCCTCCTCCTATTTCTGGCCCACACCCCCTGCTGCCTGTAGAATATATGCAGCTCTCAGCTTAGCATTTGCAGGCTTTTCTGGTTCCAAGTCAGGTCTCATTTTCTCATTTGAATATTTATCCAAATGCTTACTATGTGTCATGTACATATTTTTCTGCAGGAACCTTCTGCCTTTATCAGTTTGGGCTAATTATTGTCTAACATATTCAAGCACCAGTCCCTATGTAAAATGCCCTCACCTCACTCCCTCCCCCGCTCCTTCAAGATCCCACTTGGGGATCCCACACCTTCCACCTTTACCTTTGTATGCTTTCTTCTAAAGAGATGCATCTGTTCATCTCTCTATCTTATTAGAGGTTGTAAATTCTTTGACTGCAAAAACCATCGGTCATGCCTCTGTGTCTGTAGCCTGTCACGATGCCTTGTGTACAGCTGGTGCTCAAAATACATTTATCATTGATAATTGATTGATTCTTTTGTCCACTTCAGATTGTAATGCATTATTTCTGAATGACTTTGACAGAAATAACAGTGGTTGCATTGTAGCAGTTTGCATTTAAACTTAATTCATACTAGTTTTACAAAATGAAGGGGTTTATAAAAGTTTTATTCTTTTTGTATAATATTCATAACTATCATTATTGAGAACTCACTGCACCAGTCACTGTCTTAAGCATTTTACGTACATTTGTCTCATTTTACCCCCATGGTAACCTTTTGTACTAAGCATAATTATCTCTATTTTACAGATGAGGAAATTGAAGCTTAGTGAAATTAAATAACTTTCCCAATGTCACACTGCTGTTACATGAAGAATTTGAGCCTAGGTCTGTCTGCCCCCAAATGTTGTGTTTTTAGCCAGAGTTTCTATAATTTCCCTGTCATAAAAAAATCTTCTTAAAAAATTCTTAAAAACAGAATCTTGGCCTCTACTCTAGAGATTCTGAATCAGCATCTCTGTAGGAGGGGGCTGGGAATCTGCATTTTGACAAGCACTCCAGGGAATTTTTGTGATCAGACACATTTAGAAAATACTCAACAATATGATATGATTTACTGGTATTTATAAGAAGTCTCTGTGTTGAATGTTTTCCTATATATAGTTTGATTTTCATCACACAAATATTCCTTGAGGCTCAAACTGATCAGATGCTTTTTGGTCTTTTCTGACATTAGGTTTAGTCCCTGAGGCAAAAACCCCACCTTTTCTCTTCTTTCTTCCTTAATCCTTTCTTACTCCAGGAAGGATCAGAACAGGCCACTAGAAGCCACCAGGAAGACTGACTTCCGGGTAGGGACAGGTTCTGGGGTTTCTAAAGCAGCCTCTCACTGCTGCTCTGCCGTCCAACATGGCAGCCACTCGCCGCATGTGGCTATTTAAATTTAGGCAAATTAAAATTAAATACAATTAAAGAATTCATATCCTTGGTCAGGCCAGTCCTATTTCAAATGTTCAGTGGTTACCTGTGTGGCTACCGCATGGACAACATAGGCTAAAGAACATTTTTATCATCACAGAAAACCACTGAGTAGCGCTACTGTAAAATGGTAACACACAAGCCAACACAGGAAAACAAAGTTCTGGATCCTTAGTGCTCTGTTTCTCTCCAGCAGAGAGCTGCTCTCAGAGACGACAGCTCTGTCTTAACTTCTTTGTGGCTTTTTGGGTGAAAGAGCATGGGATGATTCTGAAAACACCATTACAAAGGCCACGGACTCAAATTTATTATTGAACTCTATAACTACACGTACATAGATCTGTTCTGAATTAAGGATTAGTTTATCATTAATTCAATGTTTTCAAGGGGAGGAGAATTTACCACCCCAAAATATGCCTCTTTGGCATACTGATTACTTTGGGCTGATTATTTTTAAGAAAACAGCAGACACAGGAAATAGCTCTGAAAACAGACGGAATGAAGTCACCGTTCTGTAAAAGAAATGAGCATTTATAAGAGACGTCTCCGTTTGTGAAGGTGTCTCCTAGAAACTCTCACTACGGAGGAGACAGTAACTTGGATGCGCGAGGCAGCCTTACCCTTGCTCACTACGCTGTTCCTGGTCCACCTCCCGGCCTTCCCTCCCCGCCACAAGCTCTTCTGCCTTGGGCTGAAGATGGTGTTTAAGGTGATGGCTTGGGCCATGTGGAGGCGGGCTCAGTTTTCCTGTATATCTCCCTTGTACACAGGAAGTATACATGCTGTTAAACTTTATTTTTCTCCTATGAATCTGCCTTTTATTACAGGGGGAGTTTCAGCCAAGAACCTAGAAGGGTAAGGGAAAGTTATTTTTCCTCCCCAACAGTTTTAACTTCTAGATGAGAAAGGTGACTTGTGCCCCCTTTGGACGAAGCCCTAAACTATGGGTTTAAGCCTGGGATGGATCCAGACCTGTTGGGTCACAGCACATTCTCAGAGCAGACTCCAGAGCACCTTATGTCAAGTCCTGTTGGTGCCAGGGCACGTGGGAGAGAGGGGGTCTGACTGCTAATCTCATTTTGCCTTCCTTCCCATCTCTAACAAGAGTTCCTCCAATTACTCTGAGTTCAAGTAGTTTTCAGCCCCTCATGGGGGTTACCATGAGGTAGGTTCAGGATTGAGGTGACTGAAGCAGTAGTACAAATGCTAAATTCTGAGGGTAAGCATATCTGCTTGTGTGTGTGTGTGTGTGTGTGTGTGTGTGTGTGTGTGTGTGTATTTAACAGCACCAGAGGGAGGGAAAATCTGTATAGGAGTAGAAATGGTAGAGACAATATTACTTTATTCTAAAAATAAGTGTCGGCCATTTTTTTCTTGATTCCCCAGTAGGTGGTCCTTGTAAAGGGAAGCAAACAGGTAGGAGGGAGCCCCAGCTACTAGAGCTACATAAGCCAGAAGAGTTAGAAAAACAGTCCAGGAGTTTTCTCAAGAACAAAAAGTCCTAAGAATTGATGTTCCAAACTGAGATGCTTTTGTTGGTTTCTCTTATCCTATCAGACATAATTTGCTGACTTGTAGGGCATAAGACAAAGTCTGGATTTAACACTGCCCACCAAGAAATGACCAGTTTCAGATGTGATGTGGCCACCTGAAGCCCAAGGTGGGGTCAATAGCTCGTTCTCTCTCCTCAGTCCCGAAGAGAAGCTGTAAAGTTTGCTTTATTACAGATGTGACCCTGAACTACAGTCTTATTTCCTATAGATGTTCAAGACATGGTGACTTCTTTTTGGGGTGTTGTGTAGTGGTTTGATACGATTTCAAATCCACTTGTTTATGACAAAAATGAAGTTGTAAGAGTGAAACTGTTTTCAAGAATGAAGTTATCGTTTTGATATGAAAATGTAATTGCATGTCAGGATGTCATCACCCACAACAGTGGTTGTGGATAAGCACTCAGCAGCTGAGGGCCCCCAGGGGGACTTACCAATAAGAGCATATGAAGAAGCAGCTACGTCCAGGGGACATTTGGCTATAAATGCCCAGAGTTTGTCAGAACTATTCCAGAGTGTTCATTCTGGGCAAGGTTACCCTTTGCTGATCTAAATAGCTCTCTGAAGACCTTGGGGTACAGCTCCTGCTGTGGCAAAGGCGACTCTTACTTGCAGTGGCCCAGGGAAGATGATCGTGGCTGCCAACACTGGTCTGTCGTTCCCTAGCAACAGGCTCTAGCAACAGGGGACTTCTGTTTTCACTGGCAGCCAGACATCAGCTTGTGGTTGGTTAAGCCACCTCCCCTGAGAACCAACTCATATAAATATACACATCACCTAAATTTGGACTTTATTCCTTTCATCTCTCCTTGCCTGAAACAATAGTGTAATTAATCTATCATTGATTTTGAGTATGTTATTTCTTTACTGGCTTATCAAGAGACATTATCCTGTACGCTATTGGTTTATGAAACCATTACAATACCCGCAGTGAACATGTGTTAAATAAACTGTTGGCAAAGACAATCTCACTCTCTGAGCATAATTTGCCCCAAAACAAAACATGCGGTCATTAGCATAAGTCAGGAAAACTGTCGGTTCTACAAGCAAAGAAAGGCCCAAACTTAATTTTGGTGCATCAAACTATCCTTATACTTAAACAATAACAAACGCACTTTTCCATATGTAACCTTGAAGGATTAAGACAGAGATTATGTTTTCTTGAAATACAGAAGTAAAGATTAAAGAAAGGTACATAAGTAAAGAAATAAAATGATCAGAGTATCTTCTCTGCTCTAATTCTTGGGACATGTTATCTGTTCACATATCCAATTCCAAGGTGTTAGGTTATTTAAGAAAAAAAGGTCATTTTTGGGGGTTTTTTTGGGGTTGTTTTTGCTTTCTGTTTTTCTGTTTTTGTTCTTGGTATGGAGGTGGTCAGAGCTAACTGTATCTTTGGTCAAACCATAAAAGTAAGCCAAGTACCTAGTGAAAATGAGGTTATTTCACGGCAATCTTGACATCTTGAGCTAGTTCACTATTATCTCAGGTATGACAATGGGAAGGCGAACCAGAGCAGAGTATTTGAGACATATGTGTCTAATTACAAATCTGGTGAAAACCAGCAAAACATTTCTGCTGAATATCAGGCCATATTTTAAGTCCAAGTCCTAATTTGCATCTTATTTAGTATAATCAATTAAATTCTAAAGGTCTAAATTCCACAAAAAAAGTTGATGGGGGTTAGTCTACTAGAGTTGAATTAAGGAATACTTACAGCATCAGATAAGGATTACAGTAAAGGTTGTTGAGCTGTTTCATTGTCTAAGTCAAGAAAAACCCCGAACAGAAGAGCCATGGATAGAATCTTCATGGGCAAACCACCTCTCCTTCATCAAAAGACCCAGCTCTCCTTGCTGATTCTGGTTCTTCTATTCACACTTCAGGACTGACAGAGATTCTTGATTAAGTGTTAGTCTAGCAACTGATATCTTCCCCTTACAGGCCACTTTAAGGTATGCATTTACTTTATGACAAATGATTCCTGAACTGGCTCAAAGATAAAATGAATGAATAGGACATTGGGGTCCCTTTTCTTTCTTTCTTTCTTTTTTAATTTTTAAATTTTATTTCATTTATTTATTTTTTATACAGCAGGTTCTTATTAGTTATCTGTTTTATACATATTACTGTATACACGTCAATCCCAATCTCCCAATTCATCCCACCACGACCACCCCCCGCCGCTTTCCCCCCTTGGTGTCCGTATGTTTGTTCTCTGCATCTGTGTCTCTATTTCTGCCCTGCAAACCGGTTCATCTGTACCATTTTTCTAGGTTCCACATATATGCGTTAATATACGATATTTGTTTTTCTCTTTCTGACTTACTTCCCTCTGTATGACAGTCTCCAGGTCCATCCATGTCTCTACAAATGACCCAGTTTCGTTCCTTTTTATGGCTTAGTAATATTCCATTGTATATATGTACCACATCTTCTTTATCCATTCATCTGTCGATGGGCATTTAGGTTGCCTCCATGACTTGGCTATTGTAAATAGTGCTGCAACGAACATTGGGGTGCATGTGTCTTTTTGAATTATGCTTTTCTCTGGGTATATGCCCAGTAATGGGATTGCTGGGTCATATGCTAATTCGATTTTTAGTTTTTTTAAGGAACCTCCACACCATTCTCCATAGTGGCTGTATCAATTTACATTCGCACCAACAGTGCAAGAGGGTTCCCTTTTCTCCACACCCTCTCCAGAATTTATTGTTTGTACATTTTTTGATGATGGCCATTCTGACTGGTGTGAGGTGATACCTCATTGTAGTTTGATTTGCGTTTCTCTAATAATTAGTGATGTTGAGCAGTTTTCATGGGCTTCTTGGCCATCTATAAGTCATCTTTGGAGAAATGTCTATTTAGGTCTTCTGCCCATTTTTGGATTGGGTTGTTTGTTTTTTCAATATTGAGCTGCATGAGCTGTTTATATATTTTGGAGATTAATCCTTTGTCCGTTGCTTCGTTTGCAAATATTTTCTCCCATTCTGAGGGGTGTCTTTTCGTCTTGTTTGTAGTATCCTTTGCTGTGTAAAAGCTCTTAAGTTTCATTAGGTCCCATTTGTTTATTTTTGTTTTTATTTCTATTACTCTAGGAGGCGGGTCAAAAAAGATCTTGCTGTGATTTATGTCAAAGAGTGCTCTTCCTATGTTTTCCTTTAAGAGTTTTAGAGTGTCTGGTCTTACATTTAGGTCTTTAATCCATTTTGAGTTTATTTTTGTGTATGGTGTTAGGGCGTGTTCTAATTTCATTCTTTCACATGTAGCTGTCCTGGTTTCCCAGCACCACTTATTGAAGAGACTGTCTTTTCTCCATTGTATACCTTTGCCTCCTTTGTCATAGATGAGTTGACCATATGTGCGTGGGTTTATCTCTGGGCTTTCTATCCTGTTCCATTATCTATATTTCTGTTTTTGTGCCAGTACCATATTGTCTTGATAACTGTGGCTTTGTAGTATAGTCTGAAGTCAGGGAGTCTGATTCCTCCAGCTCCGTTTTTTTCCCTCAAGACTGCTTTGGCTATTCAGGGTCTTTTGTGTCTCCACACAAATTTTAAGACTTTTTGTTCTAGTTCTGTAAAAAATGCCATTGGTAATTTAATAGGGATTGCACTGAATTTGTAGATTGCTTTGGGTAGCATAGTCATTTTCCCAATATTGATTCTTCCAATCCAAGAACATGGTATATCTCTCCATCTGTTTGTGTCATCTTTGATTTCTTTCATCAGTGGCTTATAGTTTTCTTAGTACAGGTCTTTTACCTCCTTAGATAGGTTTATTCCTAGGTATTTTACTATTTTTGTTGCAATAGTGAATGGGATTGTTACCTTAATTTCTCTTTCTGATCTTCCATTGTTAGTGTAGAGGAATGCAAGAGATTTCTGGGCATTAATTTTGTACCCTGCAACTTTACCAGATTCATTGATTAGCTCTAGTAGTTTCCAGGTGGCATCTTTAGGATTCTCTATGTATAGTATCATGTCATCTGCAAACAGTGACAGTTTTACTTCTTCTTTTCTAACTTGTATTCCCTTTTATTTCTTTTTCTTCTCTGATTGCCATGGCTAGGACTTCCAAAATTATGTTGAATAATAGTGGTGAGAGTGGACATCCTTGTCTTGTTCCTGATCTTAGAGGAAATGCTTTCCGTTTTTCACCATTGAGAATGATGCTTGCTGTGGGTTTGTTGTATATGACCTTTATTATGTTGAGGTAGGTTCCCTCTTTGCCCACTTTCTGGAGAGTTTTTGTCATAAATGGGTGTTGAATTTTGTCAAAAGCTTTCCTGCATCTACTGAGATGAACATATGGTTTTTATTCTTCAATTTGTTAATATGGTGTATCACACTGATTGATTTGTGTATACTGAAGAAGACTGCATCTCTGGGATAAATCCCACTTGATCATGGTGTATGATCCTTTTAATGTGTTGTTGGATTCTGTTTGCTAGTATTTTGTTGAGGATTTTTGCATCTATCTTCATCAGTGATATTGGTCTGTAATTTTTTTTTTTTTTTTGTAGTATCTTTGTGTGGTTTTGGTATCAGGGTGATGGTGGCCTCACAGAATGAGCTTGGGAGTGTTCCTTCCTTTGCAATTGTTTGGAAGAGTTTGAGAAGGATAAAATTCACCTGTGGAGCCATCTTGTCCTGGACTTTTGTTTGTTGGAAGATTTTTAATCACAGTTTCAATTTCATTACTTGTGATTGGTCTGTTCATATTTTCTATTTCTTCCTGGTTCACTCTTGGAAGGTTGTACCTTTCTAAGAATTTGTCCATTTCTTCCAGGTTGTCCATTTTATTGGCATAGAGTTGCTTGTAGTAGTCTCTTAGGATGCTTTGTATTTCTGCAGTGTCCACTCTAACTTCTTTTTCATTTCTAATTTTATTGATTTGAGTTCTCTCCCTCTTTTTCTTGATGAGTCTGGCGAAAGGTTTATTAATTTTGTTTATCTTTTCAATGAACCAGCTTTTAGTTTTATTGATCTTTGCTATTGTTTTTTTGGTTTCTATTCATTTATTTCTGATCTGATCTTTATGTTTTATTTCCTTCTACTAACTTTGGGTTTTGCTTGTTCTTCCTTCTCTAGCTCCTTTAGGTGTAAGGTTAGATTGTTTATTTGAGATTCTTCTTGTTTCTTGAGGTAGGATTGTATTGCTATAAACTTCCCTCTTAGAACTGCTTTTGCTGCATCCCATAGGTTTTGGATTGCCGTACTTTCATTGTAATTTCTCTCTAGGTATTTTTTGATTTCCTCTTTGATTTCTTCAGTGATCTGTAGATTATTTACTAACGTATTGGTTAGCCTCCATGTGTTTGTGTTTCTTACGTTTTTTTCCCTGTAATTGATTTCCAATCTCATAGCATTGTGGTGAGAAAAGATGCTTGATATGATTTCAATTTTCCTAAATTTACCAAGGCTTGATTTGTGACCCAAGATGTGATCTATCCTGGAGAATGTTCGGTGTGCACTTGAGAAGAAAGTGTAATCTGCTGTTTTCGATGGACTGTCCTAAAAATATAATAAATCTATCTGGTCTGTTGTGTCATTTAAACCTTGTGTTTCCATATTAATTTTTGGTCTTGATGTTCTCTCCTTTGGTGTAAGTGAGGTGTTAAAGTTCCCCACTAATATTGTGCTACTGTCCATTTCCTCTTCTATAGCTGTTAACATTTGCCTTATTATGTATTGAGGTGCTCCTATGCTGGGTGCATAAATGTTTATAATTGTTATATCTTCTTCTTGGATTGATCCCTGGATCATTATGTAGTGTCCTTCCTTGTCTCTTGTAACATTCTTTAAAGTCTATTTTATCTGATAGAGTATTACTACTCCAGATTCCTTTTGATTTCCATTTGCATGGAATATCTTTTTCCATCCTCACACTTTCAGTCTGTATGTGTCCCTAGGTCTGAAGTGGGTCTCTTGTAGACAGCATATATATGGGTCTTGTTTTTGTATCCATTCAGCGAGCCTGTGTCTTTTGGTTGGAGCATTTAATCCATTCATGTTTAAGGTAATTATAGAGATGTATGTTCCTATTACCATTTTCTTAATTGTTATGGCTTTGTTTGTGTAAGTCCTTTTCTTCTCTTGTGTGTCCCACTTAGAGAAGTTCCTTTAGCATTTGTTGTAAAGCTGGTTTGGTGATGCTGACTTCTCTTAGTTTTTGCTTGTCTCTAAAGCTTTTGATTTCTCCGTGGAATCTGAGTGAGGTCCTTGCTGGGTAGAGTAATCTTGGTTGCAGGTTCTTCCCTTTCATCACTTTAAATATATCGTGCCACCCCTTTCTGGCTTGTAGAGTTTCTGCTGAGAAATTAGCTGTTAACCTTATGGGAGTTCCCTTGTATGTTATTTGTCATTTTTCCCTTGTTGCTTTCAATAATTTTTCTTTGTCTTTAATTTTTGCCAATTTGATTACTATGTGTCTCAGCGTGTTTCTCCTTGGGTTTATCCTACTTGGGACTCTCTGCGCTTCCTGGACTTGGGTGGCTATTTTCTTTCCCATGTTAGGGAAGTTTTCGACTATAATCTCTTCAAATCTTTTCTCGGGTCCTTTCTCTCTCTCTTCTCTTTCTGGGACCCTTATAATGTGAATGTTGGTGCGTTTAATGTTGTCCCAGAGGTCTCTTAGGCTGTCTACATTTCTTTTCATTCTTTTTTCTTTATTCTGTTCTGTGGCAGTGAATTCCATCATTCTGTCTTCCAGGCCACTTATCCATTCTTCTGCCTCAGTTATTCTGCTGTTGATTCCTTTTAGTGTATTTTTTATTTCAGTTATTGTATTGTTCATCTCTGTTTGTTCTTTAATTCTTCTAGGTGTTTTGTTAAACATTTCTTGCATCTTCTCGATCTTTGCCTCCATTCTTTTTCCGAGGTCCTGGATCATCTTCACTATCATTATTCTGAATTCTTTTTCTGGAAGGTTGCCTATCTCCACTTCATTTAGTTGTTTTTCTGGGGTTTTATCTTGTTCCTTCATCTGGTACATAGCTCTCTGCCTTTTCATCTTGTGTATCTTTCTGTGAATGTGTTTTTCGTTCCACAGGCTGCAGGAATGTAGTTCTTCTTGCTTCTGCTCTCTGCCCTCTGGTGGATGAGGCTATCTAAGAGGCTTGTGCAAGCTTCCTGATGGGAGGGACTGGTGGTGGGTAGAGCTGGGTGTTGCTCTGGTGGGCAGAGCTCAGTAAAACTTTAATCTGCTTGTCTGCTGATGAGTGGGGCTGGGTTCCCTCCCTGTTGGTTGTTTGGCCTGAGGGGACCGAGCACTGGAGCCTACAAGCTCTTTGGTGGGGCTAATGGCGGACTCTGGGAGGGCTCATGCCAAGGAGTACTTCCCAGAACTTCTGCTGCCAGTGTCCTTGTCCCCGCAGTGAGTCACTAGCCTTCAAAGTCTGATTCTGTAGGAATTCCCCCTCCTGTTGCCAGACCCCCCAGGTTGGGAAGCCTGACGTGGGGCTCAGAACCTTCACTCCAGTGGGTGGACTTCTGTGGTATAAGCGTTCTCTAGTTTGTGAGTCACCCACCCAGCAGTTATGGGATTTGATTTTATTGTGATTGCACCCCTCCTACAGTCTCATTGCAGCTTCTCCTTTGTCTTTGGATGTGGGGTATCTTTTTTGGTGAGTTCCAGTGTCTTCCTGTTGATGACTGTTCAGCAGTCAGTTGTGATTCTGGTGATCTCGCAAGAGGGAGCGAGCGCACGTCCTTCTACGCTGCCATCTTGAAGCAATGTCCCTTTTCTTTTTAATTTGGGACTTTAAAATAAATCTAGTTCCATGGAGCTGTTTACCATGCCAATAGGTGTATACAAATTAAAACGTACCGTTTTATATATGTATACCTGGTGAGTTTTGAATTAGGATTTATTTTAATGACACTAATGCAATCTTACATAATGTTTGCAATAGTTTAGTACAGGTTTTGTTTTGTTTTGTTTTTTAATCCAGATGACTGTAAAGATTGCTGCTCTGGAACTATCAGCAAACTTCAAGAAGAGGTTACATTAAAAGTTTTCTTCAGTAAAGTTCCTGAGTTTGCAAGCCCTGCATGTAGTTCAGACTGTGAAAAGAAGCTTTATGAAAAGCCAAGTAGGTATCATAAAATAGGTGAACTGGAACACAGTTTTAATTATATCAGAGTGAGGTAGTTTATAGCTCACAGCTTAGCAGCCTAACAATAGGTCTGAAGTACTGACTAATTGTAATTTTGTCAGTAATAACCTAGAGACACAGATAAACAAAAGTGTGGAATAGTCCGCTTGGATCTCCGAAGGGCCAGGGGGGTTAATCTAATTTAGATTAAACAATGAGTTCTATAAATTTAATACTTCACGTGCATCCTGATTTAGAAATGCCAGAGAAAATACAGAAACTTAGCAAAAAAGGTTTTTTTTTTTTTTTAAATCCTTAATTTGAAGATAATCATCGGATTCAAGGGATTTTCAAGGTACAAAGGAATAAAAGTTTTCATTTAGTTAAGATGAATAAATGTGCAAAAACCTTATTGAGGTTAAAAATAGTTGTGCATATAAATCAAGTGATAGTTCCTCTCTTGGACCTCTATAGCAATTATTGTCTCTGCAAGTTTTCTGCAATTTATCATGAAGTGCCTCGTGGCACTACCTCCATTGTTAGCCTGAAATACTTATTTAAACCTTTTGTGGTTATTTAACCATTCATATTCATTTAACGAACACATATTTGAGCTTCTCAATGTGGCAGGCACTGCCTTTGTACAGGGTATAGATCTCTGCCTGAGTTTCCACCTACCGTTGGGGGTGAGGACAAAAATAATGCAAATTCACAGAGAAAAGAGCTGCTTGTGCAATGGATAATTTATCCTGCCTTTGTCCCAAGTTCCTGGTTAAGAGCTTCTAGACCCTTGGAATTTCCTGAATGATAGCAGTATCATTGTTATTCATGGTGGGCCCCTAGATACCTTTTATTATTATTTTTTTAATTTAATTTTATTTTTTTTAACATCTTTATTGGAGTATAATTGCTTTACAATGGTGTGTTAGTTTCTGCTTTATAACAAAGTGAATCAGTTATACATATACATATGCTCCCATATCTCTTCCCTCTTGCGTCTCCCTCCCTCCCACCCTCCCTATCCCACCCCTCTAGGTGGTCACAAACCACCGAACTGATCTCCTTGTGCTATGCGGCTGCTTCCCACTAGCTATCTATTTTACGTTTGGTAGTGTATATATGTCCATGCCACTCTCTCACTTTGTCCCAGCTTACCCTTCCCCCTCCCCATATCCTCAAGTCCATTCTCTAGTAGGTCTGTGTCTTTATTCCTGTCTTACCACTAGGTTCTTCATGACCTTTTTTTTTCTCTTCTTTTCTTAGATTCCATATATATGTGTTAGCGTACGGTATTTGTTTTTCTCTTTCTGACTTACTTCACTCTTTATGACAGACTCTAGGTCCATCCACCTCACTACAAATAACTCCATTTCATTTCTTTTTATGGTTGAGTAATATTCCCTTGTATATATGTGCCACATCTTCTTTATCCATTCATCTGTTGATGGACACTTAGGTTGCTTCCATGTCCTGGCTATTGTAAATAGAGCTGCAATGAACATTTTGGTACATGACTCTTTTTGAATTATGGTTTTCTCAGGGTATATGCCCAGTAGTGGGATTGCTGGGTCGAATGGTAGTTCTATTTTTAGTTTTTTAAGGAACCTCCATACTGTTCTCCATAGTGGCTGTATCAATTTACATTCCCATCAACAGTACTTTTTAAGATGGAGAATGGCCCTGCCCGAAAGACCAACCATGGGATTAGGGGGTTGGGGCTTTGAACCAGGATATATCAGCCCTGTCTCTAGGGAGGAGAAGGAAGGGAAGCTGGAGATTGAATTCAATCATGTGACCAATGACTTACTGAATCATGCCTACATAATGAAACTCCAGTAAAAAATCTGGACATCTGAAGTGCACGTGAGTTTCCCTGGTTAGTGACACACACTGATAGGCTGAGCGGGTGATGTGTCCACATTCCATGAGGAGAAGACATAGGGACTCCACATTTGAAACCCTCCCAGAACTCACCCTGTGCATCGGTTCATTCAGCCAGTCCTGATTTGTATCTTTGATAATAAAACTGTAATCTTTAAGTATTGTGCTTTCCTGACTTCTCCGAGTCATTCTCGTAAATTTTTGGTCCTGAGGAGATGTTGGGAACCCCCAAATTTGTAGTCAGTTGGTCAGAAGAGCAGGTGGCTTGGGAACCCCCTCTAAACTTGCAGCTGGGGTCTAAAGAAAAGGCCGTCTTCTTAGGGACTGAAATCTATGCTGACTCCGGGCAGTTCATGTTAGGGTCGTGTCGTAGCATTGCAGAGAGATTTCAGACTGTGGTCAGTTCTATTGGGAGTGGTGAGATGTGGGTGACTGTTAGCTGAGTGGGCAGGGAAGCTCTCGTGGAAGAGTTAATATCGAAGCTGAGACCTGCAGCCCAGCTGAGCCTCAATGGGGAGAAAGTTCCAGGCAGAGGAAACCACCAGGAAAAGTTCTGGAGGTGGAAACAAGCAGAGCACGTTGGAGATATGAGACCAGTGGGGCTGGCATGGAAGAACTGGGGATGACCGGTGGGTGGGGCAGATCACACGAGGTAGCCTCATAGCATGTGGGAAAGGGCTGGCATTTAAAGAGTGATGGGAAGCTATCAGCTGGTTATAAGTCAAAAAGTGCTGTAATTTGATTCACCGCTTGGAAAAGTCACTCTGGATAATAAGTGGAGAAACGATTATGGTGGTGAATGTGAACTTCAGTCTGCAGTGTTTATGTCTTGATTGCCAATGTTTTTGTAGGCTCTTTGAGGGCAAGAAATGTAGTTTGTACTTCCTTATATTCACACAGTGCCTCAGATCAATGCTGAGTGTATATATAGAAGCTACTGTATAATCTAGGCTGAAATCTGAGTGTGCATGGAGAAAGACAAGAATGTAGCAGAAGGGGAGGCGAATCCTTGCTCAATATCATCAGTGGGTGAATTGGAAGGTTACTGTGACTGAGTTTGAAAACCAGCTAAAATCTGCATTAAAACAGCAAAATATTCTGCCATAATTCCATACATTTTTCAAGTCCTACACATTTTTCCAAAAAATTTTTAAACTCTAGGTCAGAGGTTCAGCAAACTATGGCCTTCAGGCCAAATCCAGTCTGTTTCCTGTTTCTCTAAGTAATATTTTGTTGTAACCATCCACGTCCATCTGTTTACATATTGTCTACGACAGCTTTCACACTACAGGGTTGAGTGGTTCTAACAGCCTGTATGGTCCCAAAGCCTAGAATACCTCCTGTCTGGTCTTTCAGAGAAAAGGTTAGCTGACTCCCTATTTGGATGAAAGGCTCCTTTTGTGGTTGTCATCGGGAACGGTGAGTGCTGTGTATGTTATTGGGCTCTTTGTGCATTTTGCTAGGGTCCTCCAGGTTCTCCAAGGGCAGTTTCCAAAGATGGTAGCAAGCAAAGGGGGTGGTTTCCATCTGCTTCCAGCAAAGGAGACCAGAGAGAAGGAAATGAGGGTTGTGTGCATGGACAGACATCACCCTGGGAGCTCGGCAAATGCAGCTGAGCTCTAAGCAGAGGTCGTGGCCACCACCTCCCAATCAGGAAGGAGGGTACTGACTGGCTGGGTGCCGACTCTCAGCTATGAGACAAGGCAGGTCTTCTCCAAGAACAGGTGGAGTCGAGGGTAAAGACAGTGGGATATAGGACAGGGAGGTGGGCAGAGCTTTTCTGATATCAAGCCTGTCACTCTTGCCATAATGAACGAAGGTAGTAATAATGGTGGTGATAACAACCAGAGAGCACTGACTGTGCAAGGCTGCGGGGAATTGGAGTTTAAAAGAACCACTGCAGCGATGCAGTTATGATTATTCTCATCTGCAGCTGAGAGAAGGTTGTGAGCAGGAAGTGGAAGACCAGGGAGGTTAAGGAACTGGTTCAAAGGCACATGGCTGGCGAGGGAGGGAGTTGGGATTTGGAGCCAGATGTGTGTGATTCCAAAGTCTATGCTATTCAAAGTGCTGCTCTATAACGTTGCTACTCAGAGTGTGGTCCACTGGCCAGTGGCAGCAGCAGTAGCATCTCGAGTCCTGGCCCAGACTTCCTGAATCAGAATCTGCATTTTACCAAGATCCCCAGGTGATTTCTGAGCACATTAAAGTTTGTAAAGCACTGCTCCTCAAGACCTCCATACTTTTTTCAAACTCCCACTAAGAATCCAAGCTTCCATCCAAATTTCCACTTTGTCAGAATTTTCACCCTTGATATAATATAAACTGATCCAGGATGGGAGCCATGCCCCATTTTTCTCAGTAAAGGCTCCTAAGTTGAATTAGATCCTAGAAGCAGATCCTGGAAAGGTAAGAAACTGTTTCACCTAGCATTTTTCTTGATTCCAAACATGTTCCACACCAGAAATTCTTAGAACCAAAGGAGCAAGCTTAACTCTCTTCTGCAAAAGTTTGGAGAGATCACTTGGAAAATTCAGCAGAGGAACCCAATGGTGGGGATTCAATTTACAGAACAAAGTCCCTCCTGTACCTGGGATCCTGTGACAAGTTCAGGGAAAGGATGGGCACCCAGGGAGCGGACACCAAGGAAGCAAGACTCACTCAGCCAGGCAGATCTCCTCTGTGGGATGTGATGATTCCTCTAAATACAAGCAGTATTTGAAAGGATAGGGGGAAAGTCAGCCACATGCATACAAATACCACATCTATTGTAAAACAGAAATACTACCCCCCAACTGTAACTAATTTTACTTCCCACTTCTACAGTGAGTTTGCAGCTAACTTTGAGTGGCCAAATAATATTAAAGAGCTGATTCTTCTCAGGGGCGCTGTCCACTTCTAACCATTTAAAGTCACTCTGGAGTCTGGAAGACCAAAGGGAAGGCTTCCTTCTTTCTGCCTCTGCTGCCTGTGTCACTGGAGCTGCCCTTAGATGTGCCCAGAGGGCTCAATCCTTTAATGGGAATCAGCCTAGGTTTTGATCCTGAAAATTTCACTATTTCTGCTTGTTCTTAAGAGACACTCTGGCTTCTCGGTCGGTAGTAGCCTATGGCAATAGCAACAGAGGCTGGAGCATTAAGAAAAAAATAGAAGTTAATGGTTTCTACACATAACTGTGGGTGGTTTTTATTTGTCTTTTCCCTGTTGGCTACTATCAGCCAAAAAAAATGCCTAGAACTAGAAGTAAAAACAAAACACACAAAATAAAGAAGTCACTAACTTTCTGTCATTGACCCCTCATCCCTATGGTTGTGAGTTTTCTATCAGGGTTTCCAGACAGTTGATCCCACAGCGGGGCAAGATTAAGAGCTCAGCACCACTTTATTGCTCTGCTTGGCTGTTGATGGGCAGGGACCCAGGGTCAGAGTTCCAGGTCAAAGCTCCTTCGGATCTCAACATTCATCTTGGCCACAGGGAATTACTAAAGATGAAGGCTCGTGTCAAACTCTCTCTCCCTGTGCTCTGCCATAAACCAACTGGGAGCCCCTGGGTCGGTCACTTAACCTCCCCATACCCAAGTTCCCTCGTCTGTAAAATGAGAGGTTTGTACTGTCTGATCTCTAAGTCTTCCACCGCTAGAATGTTGTGATTCTTTGTTCTTGCTTTTAGCTGTACTTGACACAAGTACATACATCTACATTTCATGGGAAGAAATGGGGAAACGAAAAGAACGTGGAGCATCTGCTCTGGAACCACACCGATCTTCTGGCCCCAGCTCTGAAACTCATTGGCAAACCATCTAATAAGTCTGATTCTGTTTTCTCATTGGTACAAAATACAAAGATATCACCGCATACAGGATGTTGGGAGAATCAAAGAGAGAAGATGAATATAAAGCGCATGGCTTACAGCCTGCATGCTGGGCCCTTTCCCTTTCTCGTCTCTTCCAAGCCTGAAGCAGCAAAGAAAAGGGGGATAAGCAAACTGTCTACTCTTCTCTGGAGCCCAGGGAGCGGCTTCCTCTGCACAATCAAAACCGCTTCCTGAGCCCAGATGAGCAGCTGCCCCTCTCTCCTTGTCTAGTCCTCTTGGGCGGCACTGAGTGTGTCTCACACAGGGAGATGGTGTGGCCCGTGTGTGCCCCTGGGTCCATCCTATGGGGAATGATACTCATTTGAGCCCCCAGTGAAATTGTCTTATCCTGGGAGAAACAACATGTAGATAAGTCATTGCCTTGCCTTCCTTGGTAAGGGAATGGCTGGTGATGGCCTTGGTTTGTAAAAGTCTTACAGTAAAGACAGGGTGGCCTTTATATATCTCGGGCACATATGATTGCATTCCCAAAGAACAAATGTCCACAGTCATTTGGATAAAACTCCATCATCATCTTTATTTCTTTCACTCTCAGCTTTGTCTCTGTCCTCTGAGTGTTCCTGTTGGATGTGGTCTGCCTTGCCTTTTCTTCTTGGCCTCTCAGAGTCACCTCCGTAGCTCTAAGAACCTGAATTTACATCTTAAATGCCCACCATAACTCCAGTGCTTGGCCTGCTGTGCTGACAGCCAGGGCGGGTTTCAGGCACGGACTCAGCTGTCCTTGAGTAACACGTTTTCCTGATTGTTTCTACCCAAGTGTATTAAAAACACTTGCCTTTGTAGAAAACTTGCTCCTAATTAATTGTTTAAAGTCTCTGTATCCCTAGAGGAAATCTGGGAAATCTTTACCTTATATGGTGGAGAATAAACCAATTATCTAGCAAATACTTTCTACAATTAATTATAGTCACTATATATAGTACAAAAAAGACTCTTACCTCCAAAACCCGAAATAGTTTGTTTTTGAACTAATTCCATAGAAGTTTAGCAACTCCGTCCAAGAACAATTATATTTTTAAATTTGAAAACAATTTCTACTCTGTCAACCGTTTCGGTCCTCTAAATAGCTCTCTTGTTTCTTCCTAGGCGAGTAGGCATGGTTTAAGGGGGTAATTTGTAATCTTACCTCACTTTTTATCTTAGCTAACCATCCATCCTCAGTCACACTTTCAGTTTCATTTAGATTTGAGGCTTCCATTTGAACGTGTTTGAAAAAAAAAACCCCAAAAGTATAAGGGCATAAGCATTTTACAGTGCTATATGGGAAATGCAGCAGGTCTGGAACTCACTGATTTTCTTAGCATTTTGATTATATGGGTCTATGAGTTCAGGTGAATCAAAGTAAAAATGAAACTCAGCAGGCATGATGAAATCAACTGAAACTGCCGAAACCGTTGGTCAGAGCCCACAAAAATTGTTTCATTCTCTAAGACTGGGAGGTAGAAGCAGACCTAATTCAAGAGACAGGTTCCGGGAGCTGTCATCATTCAACTCCTCAAATAGAGAAAGACATTTCTCGACAGTGGATTTGGTTTTTTTAAACTGTACCTTTGCACAGACTTCAGTAAATGACACAAAGTTAATCTCTGAAAACAACAGGATAGATGCATGATACCACTTTTTAACTCATACAAATTGGAATCTAATCCCCCCAACATTCATGCTGTGTTGGTAACTGGACGTGGGTGGGGAGAGACCCAGATCAAATACTTTTAAAACAATTTAATTTCTGCCATTGACTCAGGGATGAGAATGGAGTCGGGGAAACAAGCCTGACCTTGTGCAGAGAAAGCTGTTTATGTTCTCTGCTCTGTCTTTCCTCTGGGAGCCTCCCAGAAGCAGCAAAAGGGGGCACAGAAATTTGTTGCGTAGATGACATTTTAAAAGAAATATTTTGTTCATCTGTAAAACAGAAAGGCTAATATTTACCTTACCTACCTCGCAGGGGGCTGTATCCAAGGACACCATACATGTGTAAAATCTGGAAAATGCTATGAGGTAGACACTTTATCATTACTGTGTCCACGTTAGAACATTCTTAAAAGGAAGGTGAGCATCAAAACCGCTAACTGCTACCTGGCAATTCAGGTACGAGGTATATAACATGGCCGGTTGCCTACAAAAAAACGAAGATCTCTCTCTCTCGGACACAAAAGTATTCCACATAATTGCAATTAAAAATTGACTGTGCTTTTATTTTCATGAAGTATCAGGTAAAATACAGATAAAGTCTTGATGAAGCTGCAATACTACAAGAATCCTGAGGCCATGCAGTGTCAATGAACAGGATAGCTCTTTGTCTATCAGTTGGTCCTAAGAATGTCTCTAAGAGCAACAGCCTTGGGAAAGAAATGCAAATGAACACTGACCACCATACTTCTCCTATTTTCTCTATTTAAATATAAAGTCTGCCTAAAATATACTATCACTCCCTTCTTGAGCACCAGTTGCAATAATTTTAGACCACAAGTCTATTAAATTATAAAACATTTTATGTTTTCCAATACTTTTTAATGTGCATTTCTCAAAACATGGTTTGAAATTCTTTTTTTAACTCACCAGAGTACCTAGTAAAGTGCTAGACAAATAGCAGACACATAATAAATTCTTCCTGAGGACTGATTTATTAAGAGAAAACATGCTAATATTAGCTATAAACTGTTAATACACTCCCACATATACTATTTAAAGTAACTGGACTCTTTAAGAGTGGTAAAAAAAATTTGCAGAAGTGGGATTGTACAACTATATTGACTTAATCCATTACTTAATGGGAACCCTTTCTCTAATTTAAGGCTAACTTTAGAATTAGAATTGATAAGTGAGAAATACTTTACCTTTATATATTAATGAGTAATTATGACATAATGAAACTGATTTTCACTAGATAACCCATGAGAACCTGCCTATTTTGAGAGTGACACTATAGTCCATCTTTCAAAATATGTGTTTAAAAAGGCATATATATTATTATTTTATGTCAATATCTTTTCTTAAGCAGTTGAAACAAAGTTTCCTATTGCACAGTTCTACTAAGCTAGACATACGAAGTATTATTGTTTAATAAATGCATGACAAAGCTCTTTTGACCAGTTTCATTTTAAGGATAGCATTTTCATTCTCTCTGTGTTAAGAAGGGAAAAATCAGTACAAACTCCATCTCTCTTTTGTATCAGGAACACTGTGTGGTTTAATTGCTGACAGCCTCGATGTACTAAGTAGTAAACAGCTGAGCATGCATCATTACATTCCTTAGGACACCTCTTTGAGTGGATGCAATAATTTATTACATTGAGTAGGTCTAATTCTCCCTTGATTTATGGAAGCGGTAATAACATTCCGTCTGACAGAAGGCTTTGCTAGGAGGAATCCAGATCTAGGCACTAAAATCTTTATGGCCTCCCCAGGAGGAGTTGGGACGCAGGTGGTATTCTGAGCACCACAGCGGAGAAAAAGGAGGGGTTTGCCTGAGGTCTTTTGACAAGTCAGCTACTCAGGGAACAGAATCTAGTCTCCTGATGCCTAGTGCACAATCACAAAAGCATACTCCTGGAAGGGCTGCCCAAATCATGTGTGCAGACGCGAAGAGGGGAAATGACACCCAGGATGCTCACTGCAGAATCCCCATAGCAGCCTGTCACCGGTTCCCTCCGACTACGCATAAAGCACACTGAAGGGTATCAAACAACATAAAATCCTAATGGTACCCTTAATTAGGTGGGATCATCAGGCTAACTCCCTGACTGCCAA
Organism: Balaenoptera ricei; assembly: GCF_028023285.1. NCBI lineage: Eukaryota > Metazoa > Chordata > Mammalia > Artiodactyla > Balaenopteridae > Balaenoptera > Balaenoptera ricei. Next base: position 8,263,736 of record NC_082647.1, read on the forward strand.
CAGCCCCAAATTCCTCTCTGTGGTGCCGAATCTTGAAAGCAAGATGTAGTTACAGAAACACTCTTTGGCTTACAAGGGACCATCAAGCTCTGATGATGGTGAAATTTGATAGCACTAATGTCAAACTTTATATGACGATAATCCAAGTTTACAATGATACATTAAGCCCTAATGCTACTATTTTTATCACCGTAAACTCAGTTTGGGGTGATATAAATAGTCATGCTAATGGCATTAACAGCAGCACTCTGGAAGCACAGCTGTTGAGTGCTGCTTTTATGCTGTTAGCATTGCTACTTTATCACCATAAACTTAGGTAGTCACATTTGCTACATACGAATATACAAGAAAGATGGATAGCCACATTTTATGCCCGTATCTAGCCTCCCGTACTGAAGACTTACAGCTTGCTGCCCTCCTCTGTGTGTTAAGGTCTGCCTAGCCCTCCAGTTGGCTCTGTTTATACCGAACAGCAATCTGTTTTCTGCCAACCTCGCGTTTGCTGGGAAACACTATTTAAAATTGGTAAGGAGGTGCCAGCCCCAGCTACGGGCACACTTACTGTCTCCTTGGCAGCGCAGGGGACCCACACTCAGTTTGGCTTCCGAGCCTTGCCGGTCAGTATCTCCAACCACCACCTGGCTTACTGGCAGGTGATCTTTGTAGGTTAAGAAGCCAGCGTCCTTCCTCCTGAATCACAGGGAAAGACAGAAAAGCATGAGGAGGCTAAGTTAGAAACATGTCTTTTTGATCATTGTTTAAGTTGTCTAACAATTGACCACATTCCAATAAATGCTCAGAGGTGCACTAAGTAGAACCACAGTTAGAGTTGTTCCCTCTCTTCCATTGGGTGGTTCCACAGCTCATGGCTCAGAAGCAACTGTGACCGCTTTGCCTTCTGGAAAACAAAACGGACAGCCTGATTTCCAGAGAGTCACAACCGATACACAGAATGCTATTTCAGGTTGAGTGTAGACTACCACGTTGCTTGAAGTACACACACCAAATGCTGAGCATGCACGCAGAGTTTGCTGTTGTCACGGAATCAAAAGTTCAACAAAGCCAACCTGATCTCTTGCATAAAATTAGAAACAAAACCCTATTAAAAAACCCCCTTGTCTCCTTAATTGCTTTGAAGCAGTTGCTTCAGAGGCTTTCTTCCCTGCTGTGCATCAGCTAAATAAGAGATACTTGTAGGTCCTTCATCTCTTCTTGTTTATTTTAACAGCTGAAAGAGTTTATGCAAAGTTTCCAACACAGAGCAGGTGCTCACTAAGTGTCTGTTTCCATCGATAATGAGGAGTGGAGTTGAGATGCCAGCCCAATTTGGCTTTTCTCTTAGATTTGTTCTCTTGTTTATTCTATATCTATCTTGTTTCAGGTCTCCTAACTCAACCCCATACCCACTCTAAATAGAGGAAGAGGGCAAGGCTAGTTGTAAAGTATTGATTCTAGGATGAAGCATAGAAATACAGGAGATGTTCTTCGGGATGGAACCAAGGTGAGCTACCATGCAGCACAGATTTCACCTTAATAGGAAATTCCTATCCCCTCATCCTCCTTTTGTGCTGCTGTGGCCGAGAGATTCCCTCATTTGGGGCTAGATGACTGGGAGGCACAAATCAGTGTAAGGTCATTCCACAAATTTATCTTTTTGCATGATTTTCTGCACTGTTCAGCCTGAATGTAAATGAGAATTTTGAAATTGTATGTACAACTGATCACAGGAAAGAAAACTGATTTTGGATGATAGAAGAATGAGAGAAAAGTTGGGGGGGGGCGGCGCTGGGAGGAATTGGGAGATTGGGATTGACGTATATACACTTTGGATACTATGTATAAAATGGATAACTAATGAGAACATACTGTATAGCACAGGGAACTCTGCTTAATGCACTGTGGTGACCTGAATGGGAAGGAAGTCCAAAAGGGAGGGGATACTTGTATATGTATGGCTGACTCATTTTGCTGTACAGTAGAAACTAACACAATATTGTAAAGCAGATATACTCCAATAAAAATTAATTTAAAAAAAAAAGAAGAATGAGGGAGAGAGTTCAATAATCAGGTTAAAGATCTGTCATTTGCATCTCTTGCAGGGAATTGAGGATAACCAACTTGGAAGCCTGTCTCTAAAATGCTATGCTATTAGGAGCAGTTACTTGCTCCTCTGACCTTCTAGAAAGTCACTGAACATATGCTCCTTCATGTGTCAGGACCCACAGAAACCCAGGAAGGAGTCACAGAATTTAGCCAGTGGACCGCAAACAAGTGTATTTTCCACTGCCTTAGTTATTTCAATGAGTTTCCAAGATAAAGTTTAAAAAAAAATTTTTTTTTTTGGGCTGCTGCCACATGGCATGTGGGATCCTTAGTTCCCCGACCAGGGATCGAACCCTCACCCGCTGCAGTGGAAGTGCGGAGTCTTAACAACTGGACCGCCAGGGAAGTCCAAAAAAAATTTTTTTTTAATCAAATGAGAACTAAGATCATGCAGAAAAGCACTGTGATTCTCACTGACATTGCAGCTACTGGTGATCCAGCCTCAAATCATTTATAAACCCAACTCCTTATATTAGAACTTCTATCAGTTAAAATCATGTTAGAGAGGGAAGAAAGTCTTTGCTATTAAATTTGATATTTAATGTTTCTTAAAGGGAAATAAATGAAAGCACCCTTAATAATATACTGTGATTTGACAACTTAGTAGAATAATGTGCATTCCTGTGGAACTTCAGGCCGAGATTCTCTACAAGTTCATTATCACTTAGAATTAACTGACTCTAGATCAGGGATTTGTGAGCTAAGTCCTGAGAACCATTCATCTTGTCGCTTTTTCTGTGATGGCCCATAAGCTTTTTTTTTTTTTTTTTTTTTTTTTTAATATTTATTTATTTGGCTGTGCCAGGTCCTAGTTGCAGCATGCGGTATCTGTAGTTGCAGCATGCATACTCTTAGTTGCGGCATGTGGGATCTAGTTCCCTGACCAGGGATGGAACCCGGGCCCCCTGCATTGGGAGCGTGGAGCCTTAGCCACTGGACCACCAGGGAAGTCCTATTTTTTAAAATTTTAAATGGTTGAAAAGAAATCAAAAGCAGAATAATATTCTGTGCCATGTGAAAATTACATAAAATTCAAAGTCAGTGTCCGTAAATAAAGTTTTACTGAAATAAAGTCACTTTTTAATTTAACTTTTTTTTACAATATTGTCTATGGTGCTTCCAGGCTACACTGGCAGAGCTGAGTAGTTATAATAGAGACCATATGGCCCTCAAAGCCTGAACTATTTATTATCTGGCCCTTTATAGAAAATGCTTGCCAACTCTTGCTCCAAATCATCAGTGTCCATTTTTCCTTTGGGAATTTATTGAGCAAATATCCCACTGACAATCATGGTGGCCTAATGTGCAACTTATCCCCACAGTCGAGTGTAGGGTTAGGGAAGGGGCATGAGAATATCTCTGAGGTGGGGAAAAACGCATTTAAGCCAACATTTGTTTACTCTAGCAGCGAGAAGTAACTTAAACCTTATTAATAATTAACTTTCTGATGGGCGTTGCACCATGTGGCCTGCAGTCATGTGTCAGGATGCTCAACATCCTTACCTGATACTTGGTATTGTTGGTTCGTTTACAGTGAATGAGAAAGTGACTACTTTATAACAAATCTTGTGTTACTATAAGAGTATTTTGGAAACAAATGTTCGGAAATATTCCAATCACTATGTAATCTTATTGCCAAAATTTATATGTGCATAACCTCATAAGAATTTACACATCTACACACTTCCACAACTTGAAAACATAATTTTAAAATATTTGTAATAATCTTGTAAATGTAGAGTTCCAGTGGGTTTTGGACTTATTTTATAATACTGAAATGGGTCATTATTCAGTTACTTTGCAAATAAAACTTATTCAGAGATGACAGAAATTTACTACATTTTATCAAAACCTTTGCATTACTGGTCAATGAAACTGAAAAATTAACATCAAGATTCAGTAGGTGCACTTAGCAATATACCTTTATCTAGTTTGTTATATGTACCTTTAGGTAATATTTTTCAACTATGATAGCCAATAAAGTCAAGTATCAAAATGAAAAACACAGAGAGGCAGATCTTCAAATTGGTAATCCAAGATTATTTAAAATAATATGTATTTAATCACATCACAGTTACTAAAACAATTAAAGGAAAAATGATTAATTTCTATTAATATTTTAGATATTATTAATGACTTTATATCATTTTTTAAAACTTTATTTTTTTTTATATTGAACATAAAATGTTAATTCACTAGAACCTGTATCTTACTTTTATACTTATTTGTAAATATGTGCTCAAAAAATTTTTAAATAAGGTATCAAAAAATATGAAGAACACTGCTCTAATTCATAGAAAACAATAATAACAATACGGCATCTATCATTGAATACCTATGTATATTAGACTATTTCTTGTATACAACATCTAATCTGAAATCAGTTCTTCCGTAGAGGCATCATTATCCCCATTTTACTGATGAGAATCAGAGAATTTATCTTGACCAAGGTCACCAGCTCATAACTACAGAGTCTGGATTCAAATCTAGATTATCTGGATCCCAATCTAGGATTTTCCACAAAAAAGAGGGGAGAAACAAAACAGAAGAAAACCAAAAAACAACTATGTCAATTAAAAGCCTTTTTCTTTTAATTTTCATTTACAGATGAGGTGAAAATGTACCTTTTTAGATACACTTAGCTATCCTGAAACATTGAGAAAATTATTTGTGATTAGTAAGTTCAAAGGTATCTGTAATGTTATACTCACAGGCACCCCCTACGCCATCAGCACACTAAGTAAAAGTGGTCTAGAACCACCCCATCCCCAAGCTAACCACTGTTTTTAATGGTATATCGAAGTTTACAAAAGGTTCCAGTTCAGCTAATACAGAAGTCCCCCTCAGCCTCGGGGGATACGTTACAAGACCCCCAGTGGATACCTGAAATCACAAATAGTACTGAACCCTATATATACTATGCTTTTTCCTATATGTACTGTATATGTCTGTGATAAAGTTTAATTTATAAATTAGGCACACTAAGAGATTAATAACAACTAATGATAAAATATAACAATTATAACAATATACTGTTATAAAGATGTGAATGTGGCCTCTTTCACACACACACAATATCTTATCATACAAATTTAATGCCTTTTGCATCCTAACTAAGCACTGTGTTGTAACTTTTGCAGTTTGAGGTATGACAGCAAAACTACCACGAATTTCTTTTTCCTTCTTCACAGTTTCATGGGCAGAACATTCGTTCTCACCATGAACCTTAGCAACGTCAGCATATGGTTTTCTTTCCGTATTAAGCTGCCACCTTTTCACTTGAAAGCAGCGCTTTACGGCTTCTCTTTGGCATAGCTGAATTGCCAGCATCACTGCTCTTGTGCTTTGGGGTCATTATTAAGTAAAATGAACAAAAGCGCTGCAATTTTAAACGAATGAATTGTTTATTTCTGAAACTTTCCATTTAATATTTTCAGATCATGGTTGACCAAGGGTAACTGAAACCACATACAGCAAAAACTTAGATGAGGGACGACTGTAGTGATAACCCTCAGATATTCCTTAACCAAACCAAGAAAAGAGGAGAAAATAATTAGCAGCTGAGAAAAAAAAATACAAAGTTACCTTCTCGATCACTTTTGATCAGGGATATAAATAGGGCCAGGGATTTTAAAGTCACAATCAACTGTTTGTGAAACTCACTGAACAGTCAACTCCCCTGGAAACAAATTGGTTGTGGAAACAAATTCATGGGTGGCAATAAAGTGGTTTGGCTAGCATGAAGTTTCTTGTGTGATCCTACAGCATAACCCACTTTCAAAAAATGATGTGTGGATGAATAGAAAATAACCTGAGACCTGAAGAGGCACCCTTCCAAACACCTATAAGACTTCTATCTTAGCACCTGTGTGAAAATTACTTAGCAAGCAAAACAAGCCTTCACTGAAAGTTATATCTTTAATGATCGAGGTCAATCTAATTTAGGGAGATATTCAGTAACTATTTATCATGTTAGCATAATCTAATTATATCTATTGCTAGGCTGGTACATTAGAAAAATTCTATCATCCATTTCAAATAGGCCCTGAACTCAGACTCTTGCATAATCTTTCTATCAGTGTTGTTATTAAAGGAAAACTTGATTCTACAGAGTTTGCTTCTCTAACCTGGCATTACAGTTATTTTGCGTCAGTACTATTGTTCTGAGGAACTCTGTCTTACTTTGCTGCTCTTCCCTTGCCTTCTTTTCTTATCCTGCTGAGAAAGCAAACAAGCCTCTAGGCACGCTGGTCTTGCCCTTAGCTCAGTAAAAAAAAAAAATCCTTAGACGAAAATAAACAGTCCAAACTTACAATTATAAGCTTGTTTTTCTACCAGATGTTATAAAAGTTACCACACTATGAGTATGTTCTATAATTCCAGCAGAGAAGAATTTCTTCTGCTTTGTGAAGTTTTAGAAGTACTTGTTTACTTAAAACAAACAAACAAATAGAATTACAGTCAGTGAACATTCATGTATTTCCATCACAGAATCACCAAGGTAGAAATTTCTGGAAGAATACAGGAAGTCAAAGATTTAGCTACAGAAGATGTCAAAGAGACATAGAAATGGGGAATAAACACATGAGAAGATGCTTAATATCATTAGTCATTAGAGACATGCAATTAAAAATCTACTGAGACGCCACCTTACTCCTATCAGAATAATAGAAAAGACAGATAATAAGTGTTGACGAGGATTTGGAGAAACTGGAATCATCATACATCGCTCATGGGATTGCAAAGTGGTGCAATCCCTTTTGAAAGTAGTTTGATAGTTTCTAAAAAGTTAAACATAGATTTACCGTATGACCCAAAATTCCATTCCTGGATATCTACCCAAGAGAAAGCATATGTCCACACAAAGACTTTTAGGTAGATGATTACAGAAGCTTTATTCACAAAAGCCCCAAAGTGGAAACAACCCAAATGTCCATCAACTAGTAAAAGGATAATCAAAATGTAGTATATCCACACAATAGAACATTGTTCATCAGTAAAAGAAATTAAATGTGGATACATACAACACAAAATGAATAAACCTCAAAAACATGATGCTAAGTGAAAGAAGTCAGACACAGAAGACCACATATGCCATAACTCCATTTATATGAAATGTCCAGAAAAGGCAAGTATATAAAGATAGAAAGTAGATTAGTAGGTGCCGGGGTCTGGGGATGGGAATAAGGATAAATGGCAAATTCCCAAACTACCTTATAATAGAAACTGCATCTCATTCAGCAAAAACCAAATATCTATGGTTTACCAGGACATGCCTAAAAGTAAAATTCTATTCAATTGTCACCATTGGCCGCTGTAATCTCCTGGAAATGCCAATACTTTATAGCATTAAATCATCTCAAGGACCATTTCTAAACTTTTTGGGATATTTTGTGTAATTTTTGGTTCAAACAATATGTTCAAATTACCTATAAATTTTTGTATCTTTCCTCTGGACCCTTTCTGTCTCCTAATGGCCATCCCCAGACATTATGCTACTTCGGAAAAAGTAGACTGTACTTTTTCCATAGCAAGTACTCAGAAAAAGTAGGCCAGATGGGTATAGCCGAGATGACAGATAGGAAGATCCTGAACTCACCTCCTCCCTCAGGCACACCAAAATTACAACTATTTACAGAGCAACTATCTATGAGAACAACCTGAAGACCAGCAGAAAAAAGTTTCCACAAGTAAAGATACAAAGAAGGAACCACAAGACAGGTAGAAGGAGTGGAAACAGTGTATAGTCAAGACCACACTCCTGGGTAGACAACCCACAAATGGGAGAAAATCACAATTGCAGAGGTTCTCCCCAAGGAGCAAGGAGTCCAGGCCCCACACTGGGCTCCCCAACCTGGGCGTCCTGCACTGGGAAGATGAGCTCCCAGAACAGCTGGCTCTGAAAGTCACTGTGGCTTGTGTACAGGAGAGCTGGAGGGCTGTAGGAAACAGAGACTCTGCTATTAAAGGATACATGTAAAATCTCATACCCTCTCAAGCCAGAGCAGAGGGAGTATTTTGAAAGAAGCCTAGGCCAGACCGACTTGCTGATTTTGGAGAGCCTTTTAGAAAGGTAAGAAGCAACTGGGACTCCTTCTGGGGATACAGAGGCTGGCAGCAGCCATTTCGGGGAGCTTGTTCTACCACGAGGACATTAGTGCTCGCAAGAGCCATTTTGGAGTCTTCCCTCTAGCCTATTAGTGCTGGGGCTTACCTTCCCACCAGTGGGATGGCACCAGCCACAGGTCCTCCCAGACCCAGCAGCCAGCTGCCCTGGACATGGACCTCTCTACCAAAAAGCCAACACCAGTCTGGGGTCCCCCCAGGCCCTGCAAGCAGCCACCTGGGACTCAGCCTTGCCCACTAGTAGGCTGGCACTGGCCCTGGGAGCCCCTGGACTGCACAGCCAACTGCCCTGGGACTCAGCCCTAACCACCAGCAGGCAAGAAGGCACCACACAAAGCAGGGCCTGGCAGCCAACTGGGCTGAGGGCCAGCTCTGCATGCCAGCATGCCCACAATAGTCAGCTCCTCCACAACAGAAGGTCCCATGCAGCTCACACAGAGGGCATCCATAGAGCATATAGCTACGGTGACCAAAGGGGAGTTTGCTGCTGGGACCCACAGGATGTCTCCTACAGAAGAACACTTCTCCAAGATAGGGAAATGTAACTGACCTATCTTATACACAGAAATAAACACAGAGAATTAGGAAAAGTGAGGAGACAGAGGGATATGTTCTAAACAAACAAACAAGACAAAATCCCAGAAGAACTAAATGAAGTGGAGATGAGCCACGTACCTGATAAAGAGTTCAAGGTAATGATTACAAAGATGCCAAATGAACTTGGGAGAAGAATGGATGAACACAGTGAGAAGTTTAACTAAGAGTCAGAAAATATAAAGAAGCAAACAGGTGACAAATACAATATCTAAAATTAAAAATACACTAGATGGAATCAACAGTAGATTAGATGATACAGAGGAACAGATCAGCAAACTGGAAGATGGAGTAGTGAAAATCACCCAAGCTGAACAGAAAAAAGAAATTAAAAAAACGAGAATAATTTAAAAGACCGCTGAGACAACATCAAATGTACTAAAATTGGCATTATAGGGATCCCAGAAGGAGAGGAGAGAGAGAAAGGGAGAGAACTTATTTGGATAAATAATAGCTGAAAAGTTTCCTAACCTGGTAAAGGAAATAGGCATCCAGGTCCAGGAATCACAGAGAGCCCCAAAGAAGATGAACCCAAAGAAGTCCACACCAAAATACATTATAGTAATTCAATAATAAATGGCAAAATTAAAGATAAAGAGAGTCTTAAAAGCAAAAAGAGAAAATCAACTAGTTACCTATAAGGGAACTCCCATAAGACTCTCAGCTGACTTTTCAGCAGAAACTGTGCAGTCCAGAAGGAGTGGCACAATATATTTAAAGTGATGAAAGGAAAAAAACCTACAACCAAGAATACTCTATCTGGCAAGGCTAACATTCATATTGGAAGGAGAGGTAATCAATAAGGACATTGCATAATGATAAAGGGAACAGTCCAAGAAGAGGATATAATAATTGTATGTATATATTCACCCAACATAGGAGCACCTAAATACATAAAGCTGATATTAATCAACATAAGGGGACAAATTGACAGTAACACAATAGTAGGGTACTTTAACACCCCATTTACATCAGTGGACAGATCAACCAGACAGGTAATCAATAAGGAAACACAGGCCTTAAAGGAACCCTCCTACGCTGCTGGTTGGAATGTAAATTGGTACCGCCACTATGGAAAACAGTATGCAAATAATGTTAAAAATTAAAAATAGAACTATCATATGATCCAGCAATTCCACTTCTGGGTATTTTTCTGAAGAAAACAAAGACACTAATTCAAAAATATATAAGCACCCCTATATTCACTGCAGCATTATTTATAATAGCCAACATATGGAAGCAACTTGTGTCCAACAACAGAAGAATAGATAAAGAAGATGTGATATATACATACATATAAATAATGGAATATTACTCAGCCATAAAAAAGAATGAAATCTTGCCATTTGCGAAACATGTATGGACACCTGGAGGGTATTATGCTAAGTGGAATAAGTCAGACAGAAAAAGACAAATATTGTATGATTTCACTTATATACGTAATCTATAAAATAAAACTCTCAAACAAATATAATAAAACAGAAACAGAGTCATACATACATACATAAAACAAACTGGCGGTTGCCAGAGGGGATGGGTTGCGGGGATGAGTGAAATAGGTGAGGGAGAATAAGAGGTACAAACTTCCAGTTACAAAATAAATGAGTCAGGGGATATGATGTACAGCATAGGGAACATGGTAAATAATATTTAATAACTTTGTATGGTGACAGATGGCAACTAGACTTATTGTGGTAATCATTTTGTAATGTATAAAAATATTAATCACTATGTTAAATATAATATTCTAAGACAATTATACTTCAGTAGAAAAAGGTAACTACGTGAGGTAACAGATGTGTTAATTAGCTTGACTGATTATTTCACAATGTATACATACATCAAATCATCAAGTTGTACACCTTAAATACATACAATAAAAAAAAGTAGGTCAAAAGGTAAAAACCTATAAGAATTTTCCTGAGTTTTTCTGGATAGTTACTATTCTACTATTAACTTGCACTAAACATGTCAGATTCAGTAGTACTATTTTTATTAAAGGACTTTGCATTGTTCTTATTCTTTCCATCTCTTAAATAAAAAACACATAAATAACTTACAGTTGTACAGAGTTTAAAAATACTCAGTGCTTTCCCTTGGATGATCTCATTTGCTCCCTATAACTTTGGAGGTACAAGGAAATAAGGATATACAATTGAACCTGACAAATTTTGATTCCCAAATAACTGTTCAGAAACATATCCATTATGCAAAGTGAGACAGACTCTACCAAGGAATGAGATGTGTCTTCAAGATATAATACCAAATACTACCTAATTATTTACTAGTTCATACCTAATGTACATAAGAAAGGCAGGAAACATATAGACTCAAGTCAAGGATAGTTTTAGTTAAAACATTTGTTTTCACGTAAGAGCGAATTTTTATTTGCTTTTTTAATTTATTTTTTATTTTTTTGGTCCTCAACTCCATCTTTCTAGATCTTCTCTGCCTGGAGATGCACTCCACGGCCTTTCCTTTAACAGGAAATTAATACTCTCATTTTTCCTCTATCCTTGCCCCTATTAAAAGCCACTTTCAGAGAAAAATGTGACAAACCATTCCATCCATGTTTAAGAAAAGCAATACCTTAATGAGACAAAAGACTGCTCTTAGAAATCATATCTCTATGAATGGTGGAGGCTGGATTGGGGAGAGGGAGGAATATTTCTAGCATCACTGAAACAACTACATGGAGGTGATTACATGTTCTTAAAAAGGCAGCCCTACCATCACCATGGAGCAGGTTGGCTAGCTCCTCTATGTTCATTTACGAAAATCATGATCAGAAGTCAATGCCTTTGTTCACAGAGCACATGGGGGCTACCTAAGCATGGCTGGATCATGAGAAGTTGAAATAAACAACAGAGCTGTCTAATACACAATAAAGTAGAACTTTTAAAATACGTCTAATGGCATCCTCAGTCACCATTGACTATTGAGCTTTCCTCAATGGATGTAAGGTACTGTTTTCTACAAAGCAATTAGAGTAATTAAGAAAACAACCATCACAATTAGATCTTTAGAATCACTGAATATGTCCCCTATGAAATGGAAGTAATTACAGATTCAATTACTCCTTTTCAGTGGGAATAGCTTAGGCCTTTTGTAAATGCATGGCAATTATCTGTTCAGTTTAGAATCTCTTAGAAAGCCTTTGTAACCATTTCAGGATTCTACGCAAATTGTTCTTTGATTTTCCTTCTGGAATGCAAGTTCCCTGAGGCCAGATATATTGTCTCATGCAACTTTATAAACCGAATACTAGTAAGCACCTAAAAGTGGCTCATTCCATATGTTTCATGATTGAATAAATACATGAATAAACACAGAAGTCATTTAGGCACAATCCTAAAATAGTAATCAGTATGTGCTTACTATCAATGGTGAGAAATGAGAAAGAGACCTTTCTTATAATTGGAGTTCCTTGAATGCTCTTTAAACAGTTTCATTATTTCTTTTCTGTAATTGAGGTTTTATTTTTTCTTTAGAAAATCATATTCAATTAGAAGTTTCATATATAATTAATATAATGGAAAGAATTAGATCTTAAAGACAGGAGTCCTATTTCAACTCTGCACCTATATAAAGGTAAGTTACTGAATTTATCTGGGCCATTGTTTCTTTACATAGATAAGCTATATATTTTGGTTCTGAAGGGTATCAGAATATGCAACTTCAAAGTATGCCTCTTTGGCATATAGAGTATTTTGAGCTAAAGGCCATTGAGGTCGGTAGACACAGGAAGAGTTCTAAAAACAGGGCACAAGTTTTCTTTTTGTAAAGGAAACCTGCATAAGAAATCTTACTAAACAACTCTTCTTTACCATGCTTCTCCTGGTCACTTTCTCATAACTTGCCTCCCTCACACAGAAGTCCCAAACCCCTTGTCTTTTGGCTTAAGATGGTATATGAGCCCAAGTTCTAACCATCCCTTTGGGTTATTCATCACTGGGTACTTCCATAGGTACATAGGTACTACCATAGGTACATGTTAACAAACATATTCTGTTTGTTTTTCTCTTGCTAATTTAGAGGACCCCAACTGAAGAGCCTATGATGGGTAGAGGAAACTATATATTTTTTCCTCCCCTGTAGTTCTTTGATTCTACTTATGTTTGTTTACCTTGTTATTACAGAAAACAAATAGTAAGCATTGGAATAAATTTGGCAAACTTAAATGTGTGGCTTAAAACATAAATATTTGGTCAGTTTTTCAATGGCATGGGGTCATTGGTAGCCCTTTGAGGACAGGACTTTGTGGTTCTATGTAGTTTCTCCAGAAAATATTAATACAGTATCCAACATATGGTTTGGGAGATTAGTTTTCACCCTTATTTTTCAGGTGAGGTAACAGATTTGGAATAAAACTATGCCTGGTCTAAGGTATTCAACTAATTAGTGGCTGAACTAGGAAAAATAGACCAATCTCTACCACTCTAGAATTTAAGAAGAGAAAATGCATGTTTACATTTCTCAAATTCTGCTTAAATAATTTCAATTGTTTTCCTATAAATGATATGAAAATCTATTCTTTTATCATATAGGAAAATTGTTTCACTGAATTGAACTATTTACACCCATATTTTCCCTAAACAAGGGTTCCTTGTGTTTTTGAAAACTGTGCCTCATATATTATATGATTGGCAAGGACAGAGTGTACTTGATGTGTGGCCCCCTTGACTTTTCCATGTATTTTCGTCACCAGCAATTAATGGCCAACTCCTGGTATCTCAAAAGTAGTCAATGGGAAAACCTTTGCTTATACTGGCCCTGCATATCTTTTAAAATTAAGGTGAATGTTCTGGGTTCTCTCAGTGTTCCTAAAGCTTTATTTCTAACCAACAGACAAATGAAGACAAATCTTGTCACTTCTGACTCCCCTCTGCTTTGTCATGGCTCCTCTTCAGTCTTGCTCCTGGCTCGATGGCCCTTCCTCTCTAGGTAGCTTGTGACTGGCTTCATCCCACAGGTTCTGCATTTGGCCCACAGGGCACATGATGCATTCTTGTCTCACTGAACTCTGAAAGGGGGGTGTTGACTACATCCTGCAGTCCCTTCACTTTGAAGCCAGTCAGGGAGACTCCAGGCTGCTGTGAGCCGGTCCTGTCCTCTCTAGCTCCAGCAGTCACGGGTCAAGCTCTCTGATTCATTCTCGTGAAGTTCTCCTGTCCCTCTCCCGTAATGGTGGGATGGTTAGAGGTAGACAGAATATGCTAACAACTCCACAAATAAATCTTTCCCATTGGTCTCTTAAACTTCTCCAGGAATTTTTAGGCTTCTCTTACGTCACCCAACGTAGGTAACTGAGCCAGAGCTGCACTTGGCTTTAGAATGTGGGGGTACTTGACCCCTTAGTCAAGTTCACAGCCTTGGAGCCAGTGCTAAAAACTCCAAGACAACCAAAGTCACCTAATTTATGATCCTTTCCCTGAACATGAAAAAAATCCTAATAACATTAGGATTTAACATAAACATTAACATCAGATTTTCATCTGATTTATTCTCTGTGTAAAGTATTACTTCACTGTCCTCACAGGTTTTCACAATCATGAAAGAGAATAATCAGACTCTCCATCCCCTAAATTTTTTCTTAAATAGATTACTCACAAGAACACTGGTTCTGATGAATTTGGCCTCAGAAGAAAGTTTAATACACCTTGAATTTTTATTTTGTGGATCTGACCATCCTAAAAGGTACTTTTTTTCAATGATACAAGCATTCTTCTTTTAACTAAGGAGCATTGCTTTTTCCCTCTATCGCCATTTCTAAAGCCCCCTCTAAGTAACACAAATCCATAGAAATGATTCTTATATTGATGATTACCACACTCTTTTCTCTACAAACATCACATCATCCTTGACATATTTTGTCATTCCCACTTCATCTCAGCAGCTCATTTTTCTCCCCTAGTGCACAGAAAAGACTTGTTTGAAGGTGGAAGTGGTTTCCTTTACCCATTTCTGAACTCCGTAGGGCCCTTAAGAGGATAGATATTTGTTTTTATGTTATCAATATCTTGAAGATGCTGTGGGATGTAAACATGTGAAAAAGGCCTCAGCTAAAATAAGGAAAAGCACTTACTCTTTAGGATGAGATGGTCCAAATAAAAATAAAGTTTCAAATTCTCTCTCGGTAACTGAGACTAATGCGAGGCAGAAGGCAGCCATGGAAAGAGGCTTAAGATTGCTATCAGTCTCAAGCATGAAGGAAGACAGATGACCCAAGGAAACGGAAAATAAATGATCTGAAATTTGGGAGGAGAAAGCCAAAATAATTATGTGTAATATAAGCCTGATGAGAGCTTCAGGGAGAAAAAAAAGTAGTCAATTATATTAAACATTGCAAAGATGTCTAGTATCTAAAAAATTAGAGTGCACATTGGATATATTAATATGGAGATCATTGGTGGACCTATCTCAAAGACTTCCTGTAGAGTAATAAAGAAAATTTTCAATGACTGATAATCAAATGGGAAACAAGAGGGTAGAGACCAACCCTAAACTGTTATTTTGAAGTTGGAATGAGAAATGAGAAATGGAAGAAGCAATAGGATAGAAGCTAGAGGAATCTGCAGCATCAGGAGATTTTGTTTACACACTGGGAGCTGAATCAATTATGTTTTATCACATATGTCTCTAATCAATTTGCCGACATTATTTTACAAGCTTTTGGAAGCAAAACTCATGAATGTCCTATGTATACAAGTAGTGTATAGATGGCATATAACCCTGTCCTGAGGACGACTTGAAGTGGCATATAATTAGCACATTCTGACCATTGCTGGGGAATACAAATAACAAGTGCAGCTTCCTTTTGTTTCTAATCCAGGAAATAAAGAGCACCTGATCTCTTTCTTCAAATCAAAACTAATCAAGTGAGGAACACCTGGCCTTTCTGAAATATGATAGCCAACATATTTTGGGAAAAGATTCTTGGACCTGCACTCTCGGAGAAAAGGACTGAAAGAAGAACTAACTAGGTAATTTCACAGTGAGGTTTGGAGTTTTGTGGTTAACTCTAGCCAGCTGGGGCTTTGATGTTTATTAGGTTTGGAGAAAGACAGAAATTCAGTAACCCACTCAGGGACATTCTAAAACTTCGGTTAATTAGATTTTAATAAACAAGGTAATCTCTTTGGCAAGTTTACTTTGGAATTTAGAGGGTAAATCATTTACAATGTAGTCCAGCTTATACAAATTAAGAGGCATATAAATCGTCCCCACAGAAGAAAGGCAACAAAAATCCTTCACTGTTAATTGAGCGATAGCAAATACTGTCAAAGAAAAGAGTGAGTGGCCTGAACTTGTAGGGCTATGCAAGTCTTGAACAGTGCAAAACTCAACTTAGTGGCAGTTTTATAGAGAGAATAAAGCATATGAGTGTCTTGTTTGTGTGGATTTATTTTGCTCTAAGAGGATCCAGGAGGGGAAATCGCCACATTCTTCTGATAGGCAGAGTATCCAGTTTGCAAATAACCTGAAAATGGAAACGTGATGCAAACAAATCCGCGGAGGATTAGCCATTTTCTTTCCTTGGAGCGCACATGATTCCGATGACTGATTTTAACCTTACTTAGAGGTTACATCGGTCTGCTTAACTGCCATAACAAGGCATCACAGACTGGGTAGCCTAAACATTTATTTATTTTCTCATAGTCCTGGAGGCTGGAAGTCTAAGATCAAAGTGCCAGAAGGGTTGTCTGGTGAGGCCTCTCTCCTTGGCTTGCAGACAGCCATCTACTCACTATGTCCCCACATGGCCTTTCTTTTGTTACACACAGAGACAGTGAGCTAGCTCTGGTGTCTCTTCCTCTTCTCACAAGGACACTCATCCTATTGGACTAGGGCTCCACCATTATGACCCCAGTTAACCTTCATTACCTCCTTAAAGACCTTATCTCCAACGACAGCCACGTTGGAGGTTAGGGCATTAACATATGAATATTGGGAGGAGGTGACATAGTTCACAGTTAAGTCTATACAGTTGTATACAATTTTCCATGTTGAGTTTTGGAAACATTAATTCTGAGAGATGATTATGGGTTTTCTGGAAAGAAAAAAGATATTTGGTCTCTCAAGTGTGGGAAATGCTGTATATGTTCTATATTTCACTCTTGGAGATGCAAAATACCAATTAGTAAAATAAAGACCATGACATTCCCTACATTGAGTAAAACCTATTTAACTTTGCTTAACCCAGAATCCTGGAAAATGGACTTTTTCCCTAGCACACGTATCAGTATCCTGAGAAAAAACATTCTGCATTGTACTAGTCTGTGAAGCATGGTTTTTGGCATTCTGTGGCTTCTCAAATACAGCTTAAATGGCAAATCATTTACAGAGCTTTCAGATGAGACTGAGATAGAAAAGTAGAGAGCACTGGTGTGTACTTAACATCTTAATTGTAGATGCTACGTTCGCCCTTGTGTGTACTTGTTCCTACCATACAAAGATAATGTGTCCTGATCAATTAATACAGAACAACTCCTGGGCTTCTGTAATAAAGCCCACTAAATTAGTATTCCTTCCATGGGAAAAAAATAAGAAGCTACTCGACCCAGATGTCCATCAACAGAGGAAAGAAATAAATTGTGATATACTCGCATAATGGAATAAGGCACAGTGATGAAATAAAATGAACCATAGCTCCACACAAAAACCTTGTCAATATAAAAAAAAAAATCACTGATGGGAAAAATCAAACATAAAAGAGTACATGCTGAACAATTCCATTTACATGATGGTCAAGAACAGGCAAAAATACCCTAGGAGAATAGAAGTCAGAATAGGAGTTACCCTTGTGGAGATTGTTGAGGAGGGGGCTAAGAAGCCGACCATGTTCTATTGAATAGATCTTGATCTGTGTAATTATTTTATGAGGACACCAACATAAGAAATGATTGAGCTGTACATTTAATATTTGTACACTTCACTCTATAAAAGTTACAGCTCAAGAGGGAAAAGCATCATGGCTCATTATTGCTTTCTAGGACAAAGATGAAATTCCCAATCCTGGCCCTTTCGTAATATGACCCTAAGTTACCATTCCAACATTCCATGTGCTCCAGGGGTCCAGGCATATAGAATATAATGTAATATCCACTCCCTGCTTCCTGGACATCTGAACCATTTATTATTCAATGTTGCTGTTGACTTTCACGCTTTCCTCTGTTTGTACAGGTTGTCCCGTTTTCTGAGATGTCCTTCCTCTTCTTCCTGCCTACTGAAATTCCACTCATTCTTGTCCAGTTGTTTCTTCTGTAAAGCCTCCCCTGACGTCGCCAAAATGAATTCTTGTTCTTCATCTGGGTTCCCACAGCCATCTATCCCTAACGACAATGTACTTACAGCTGACATAGATTAGGAATTTTCTGGGACTTGCCTGCTTTCAAATATTTATCTCTTTGTCTCCACAGTACATTGCTACTATGTATTCTCACTTTTGTCTTATTTTTCTCACTTTTGTTTTGGAGCATGTGGCCAACAAAAATATAATTCTAATGATACAGTAAGTTTTATAATTCCTTATCCTCCTCCTTAGCCAGTGTGACCTTATTTCCTTGAATAAAGATTCTCTCTTACTCATTTTTGTAGCCACAAGACTCGACCTTGATAATGAAGTGGCAATCATCTCTGTAATATAAGTAAATTTCACCTTTCTAGAAGCAGACAATTTGCATTGTGAATTAAACACGGTATATTTTACTGTCACATTTTTGTTGCTGTAATTAAGTGATGAGAAGGCAACATTTTTGATTATATCATTTACAATAGTCATCTTTTTCCTGGGCAGGTTGGGATTCTGTTTAAGAAACGGGGGGCTGGTGTCAAACTGTGCTCAATTTCTAGGTCTTCCTTCCACAATGGGCAGCTTGTCTAAGTCTCAACTTCCTCATCTGTTAAAAATTTTTCTGGGTGAAAGTTAAATGAGTTAACTGACTGTAAATTACTTAGCATTGTGCCTAGCACAAAGTAAGCATTCAATAAATATTAGTTTATACCATATGAAATTGCCAATATTCAACTGTGTTTCACATAAAAATGGCAGTTTCATATGATATAATGTAATCTATTATCAAAATCACCATTATCACTTCCCTTTACAATGCTGTCCATCCAAGGGCTCATAATCAGTTTCTTTTTAATATTTAGTACAATTGGTACACAAATTCAACATGTGTATAAAGTAGGCTAGGCTCATGTGTATAAAGTAGGCTAGCATGTATAAAGCATGCTGTAGGCTCATGCTTTTTCTCTCAGGTAGTGAAGGATGCCTTGCTATAGACAGAAAGGGAACCAAACAGTCTCCAACTCTTCCTCTGAGAAGAGTTACCTCCTGTACAGTTTCATCAGCTTCAAACTTAACGCCCAGAGCACGTAAACTAACATTCTCACTCAAGTGCACACATTCTAATTAGATCCAAATATAAATTTCTTTAAACACTGTATCTACAAAATGACTTGAAAAAGGACTCATGAAGTTACTTAAAACTTTCAGGGAGAATTTGCTTCCTTATTCATTCAACAAATATTAATTGAGAGTCCAGTAGTTTCCCGCCATTGGTCTGGTGGGAATGCAAAAATTAATGAGTCCTAACTCCAATCTTCAAGGAGCATATGGCTTACTAGGCTATTCATGTCTTATTTATTTTTCCATAATTAAATAATTAAATTAATACAATATTCCTCCACCATGGCACATCAGGGATCTGTCTCTTTTGTTTCTGTTTCTTTTTACCAATTTTCTGTTGCCTTCCCCTATTTTTTCTTTCTTAGTATTCCATTCTACAGTTTTTTAAGAACAAAGTTTACCCCTTTTGAATAATTTTAATCTCCTAATTTAATTATTTTAATTAAGTCCATATTCATTTAAATAGTTATATGCATTCTTAAGGGAATCACATTACTTAATTATAATTAGATAATGAGTATTCGATTACTGAGCTTCTAAAATAAAATTTATAATGCCAGGGACTGAAAAGCACAATATCTAGAATCTTTTATTATGGAATTACCAATGAGAATAATCTATTGGGAATAACTAACTTGTTCAAGCTGGTTAAAGCAAGTGCATGTGAAAGTAAATGTTTTAATATTACCTGATAGAAATAGCCTCCCCTTTATTTAATGTCTTTTTTTGGAAGACTGAAGAATGCATTACTCATAATGCCATTCCTGGACACAAAGACCCTCTGAGATGGTAGACAATGGTACAGTTCACAGACCCCGATGTTTAAAATGTAAACCAGCAGTGTGGGATGGAGAACTCCCTTCTCTCTGAGAATCTTTTCATCATCTTGTGCATTGATGCTTTGTGTATCTGTTAAATGACCACACCAGCTCACTTCAAATGGGCAAACAAGAGGTACCACTCACTGTGACTTCTCCAGGAAATATCAAATATTCTTGGTCTAGAAAATAAAATAGATCTAAAAGAAGTACAACTATTTAGAAGGAAGCGGAAGAGAGATCAAGAAATGGATTTTTCATTTCTGTATTCTGGGGATAAAAGACAGACAAAATGTTGAGGTTAGCAGGAAAGAGAAGTGCAGTACAGGGAATATAAATCATTGCTAGAAGGGAAATATAACCTTTCAAGGAGCCAAGTAGGAGATATCTGATGTAAATAAGTTAGGTCTGAGAAGGAGACCGAAGTGTATAGAATCAAAAGATACTTGATTCAGAAGGCTTTTTACAAAAGAGGGATACAATGGACTTCTATATCTATGTGCACTTACCTCCTTGCATATAATTTGTGTCTTTAGTTAACATCACCAACTATGTTTTTGTTGCACTAAAGAATTACCTGCATGAAGGCTGCTACTTATAACCATGATCTATAAGAAAGAAGGGAAAGGCTTATTTCTAGGGCTTCAAAAATAAGAAAGAAAGATCCTAAGATACTTGGATATGGCATCTTTGGCAATGCCATAAGATGCCCCTGAGCGTCCCAGGGGGGAGAGTCTAACCCACCACTGCCCACTCTCTTCTGATCCCAGCATGCTGGGCTTATCCTGTTTTTAACATTCTTGGAATAGGAAATAATACTCCAGTTGATGCTGGTCAAGCATTGCTGCATATTATCATCACTATTATACAATCTTCCTTTTCCTTCTCCATCTGGAATATTCTTATATTTGGCAGGCTAATTACTGGCAATCCAAGTTTAGATATCTATTTTAATTGAATACAGCTGAACCTTTAATAACATCAGTACTGGGAGCCAGGCCCACCTTAGTGGTTAATCACTGCTATGCATTGCGTTTCTTTGCCATTTGCTGCTTTAGATCCTGCCTGTAGTGTGCCAGTGGTGGCATAAATCTCCTTTGTATAACTCTGGCTTGTCATACTCATTCATTCAGTTCTAGATGCTGACTTATGCAGTCTAGCAG
The DNA here is from genome assembly GCF_028023285.1 of Balaenoptera ricei. Classification (NCBI taxonomy): domain Eukaryota; kingdom Metazoa; phylum Chordata; class Mammalia; order Artiodactyla; family Balaenopteridae; genus Balaenoptera; species Balaenoptera ricei. The sequence continues at coordinate 8,284,954 of NC_082647.1, forward strand.
GTAATTCATCTGCTTCTCCCAGCCCTCAATAAACACTGGTTATTATTTTTCCTTGTACATGCAGGAAGTATAGTGTCCAAAAGGATCTCAATTAAGAGCCTAAACTATAATCACTTCATGGTCCCAATGGTTTTGTTGGGCTTGTGGGAATGGTGGGCCAAGGGGTGGCTTGTTAAGCCGGTATTTGCATGAAGTGGTCAGCAGCCTTCTGAGTCTAAAGGAAGAAGAGAGCTGAAGGGCTAAAGCTTGGCCCTAAACAGTGGACCAGGCTTGGGGCAAAAAAGGAATTTTGAACAGAATGAGATGACACTCAGATGGTGCAAGTTACTGCTAAGAAGGATGCAATAAAAACTGATGTAGGTGACCTTCTTCAGCTGGAGTGATGGTAACTGCCTGGGCTGTTACGCTCAGTGGCCTGAGCGTTGGACACCCCACAACTGTCCTAGGAAAGTCCAAGAGACATTCAAGCAGCAGCTGGAACAAGAGCAAAGGGCACTGGCAAATGCCACAAGGCAGGTGGAAAGCATATGTTTGCCATCCCGCTTGAGCCAACCATTGGGAACTCTGAAATAGCTGAAGGGAATCTGATTGTGGCTTAAGGTTCCAAGATCGTTAATTCAGAGGTAACTGGAGAAATGCAATTTGTTATATCATTATTAAGCTGATGTGGCATGGGGAAATAAAAGCCCAATGGCCAAAGAGGAGAATGACAGGTCTTTAAACACCTGATTTCTACCTGAGTTTTCAGAACCCAGTTTAATAAAAACTAGTGTTTTTGTATAGAGTTATGTTCAGTGTGGAATTTCGACATGATATGATAGCATTGTCTGGGACCTTGTTAGAAATGCAGATTTGCAGGCTCCACCCAAACCTACTGCAAAAAAACCCTGCATTTGGCAATAGTCCCAGGTGATTCATATGCACAAGACTTTAGGGAACAGGAGACAAACTGATGGCTTCAGAGTTAATTTGGCCAACAGACAAAAATAGCAATTTCACCCTCTCTCTTTATTTACAATATATGCCTGACTCCTGTAGGCAATTGAGCTTTAGTTATGGTAGCATAATTTAGTTCACAACATTTGGAATTTGTATGATAATATTTTAACAAAATTATGTAATATTTTATATCTGTAATAGTCTAGTAAGATTTTTGGCCCTAGGTTTGTCAATCAACCTATAAAAGGAATTCCACTCCCATGAAGAAAGAAGGGCCTACTACGAAGTCAATGTACCCATTCTCCTCTTAGTTATTTTCAATCATAAGGAAATGAATGGATCATAATCATCTGGAGACCTTGATGGCGCTTGATGACCTAAAGATTTGTGAATAGGTGTGAGACTGAAATCTCTGATTTCAGATCAGAGTGATTCTGATACCACTCCTCCTCTCCAATCTTTAAAAAAATACATAAATAAAACCAAAATAGCATCTACAGAGAAAGTAATTTGTATTTCCAAAATTAAGCAATACTTGCTGCCTAATATTTACATAGATATCCATTTTTTTGGATTATTATAATTAGTTATACTAAATAATGAAAACAACACATTTCAGACATAGGAATGAACTTCCAGATAATCTAATTCAAACCACTCATTATACAAATAAGGAAACTAAGACCAGAAAGGTGAAGAAACTTTGCTTAAGATCATAGCATTTATTAATATTTCTTCTTTTTATCTCTTTATATATCAATTTTATTTCTGTTTAATATGTACAACCCAATGTTTATGGCATTTTAAACTTTGATTTTAGTAAAACAACTCTACTGATAATTCCAGAATTGCCAAAGCTTAACTTCTTGGTTACCTGAAACTGTACACATAATAATCATTGCAATTTTGGACAATGACCTAGGAACATCATATTTCTTTGACCATCTCACTTCTCTCTTTCTTTCTTTGACCATCATCTTTCTCAGGATTGCTTTGGCTATTTGGGGTCTTCTGTGCTTCCATATGAGTTTTAGGGTTATTTTGTCTATTTCTGTGAAAAATACCAATGACTTTCTTGGCATCAGCTTATTCAGAGGGATTCAAATCAGGATTAAGTATAAATAGGACTTACTAGTAGGGGACAGTATAAGGAGTGGTGTCTTCATAGGGTATAGGGGCTACTCTCCGGTCTCTAAGTAGTCAATTCAAGTACGATAACACAAGCAATACTGGATGGGTGTTGGTGCCACTCTGGCTTAGAAGCCCCATGATGCACAGGAGCGAATATCTCTTATGACAGACCCGCAGGCACAGCTCTCATGGGTCTGAGCAGGGGGTGTGCAATTACAAGAATGCTGCAGACTCAGGGAAGCCTCCAAACTATTTCACTCACAGTCCTCCCGAACCAGATGCAGCTTACCCATCAGGGCCATTCTTTTTAGCATATAGAATGTGCCTAGAAACCCAGCTGACATTCTACCTTTCTCAGATTTCCAAGAGACTAGAGTTAGAGAGTTAACCCCAAATCATTTTTCCATAGAGAAGGAAAAAGAAGTTTTTTTGGTTTTTGTTTTTTTAAACCATTACACGTCTACACTGGTATGTAAATCTGCAGACACACTTGAAGAAGGATGCGGTGGGATGACTAATTCCACTGGATATCAAGACTTGACAAAGCTAAAGTAATTAGTAATAATGTTCTAGGAAAAGAAAATAATTAGAATGATGGAATAGTATAAAAAAGAGAGCTCAGAAACAGACCTACACATTTCTAGATTGTTTGTGTTCCCCCCAAATACATATATTGAACTTCTAATCTCCAGTGTGATGGTATTAGGAGGTGGAGCCTTTGGAGATGATTAGGTCCCGAGGGTGGAGCCCTCATGAGTGGGATTAATACTCTTATAAAAGATACCCCTATGGAACTCCCTTGCCTTTTCTGCCCTGTGAAGATACAGCAAAAAGACCGCTGTCTGTGAATCAGGCAGTGGATCCTCACCAGACACTGAATCTGTCAGCAACCTGATCTAGGACTTCAAAGTGTCCAGAACTGTGAAAAATAAATTCCTACTGTTATAAACCACCCAGTCTACGATATTCTGTTAAAGCAACCTGAACAGACTAAGACAGACACTAACTACAATAAAAAATATAGAGCTCTATTAAAATCAAGAATTACAAGATGCTATTAAAAGATACCATGAAAAGAGAAAAAAGAAAGCCACAAAGTGAGAGAAGAAATTTGCAACACACATAACTGAAAAAGGGTTCACACCTAATACACACAAACAATTCCTACAGATTAATGAGAAGAAAGATAAACATTTCATTGGAAAAATGAGAAAGAGACGGTATCACTTTTGGAAATCCAGGAGACCCATAAACCTATGAAAAGTTGCTCTATCTCATTAGCATCAGGGAAATGAACATTAAAACCTTGATTAGAGGGACTTCCCTGGCGGCACAGTGGTTGAGAATCTGCCTGCCAATGCAGGGGACATGGGTTCGATTCCTGGTCCAGGAAGACCCCACATGCCGCAAAGCCACTAAGCTGGTGCACCACAACTACTGAGCCTGTGCTCTAGAGCCTGTGAGCCACAACTATGGAGCTCACCTGTCACAACTACTGAAGCCCGCATGCCTAGAGCCCATGCTCAACAACAAAGAGAAGCCACCGCAATGAGAAGCCCGCGCACTGCAACGAAGAGTAGCCCCCTCTCGCCGCAATGAGAGAAAGCCCACACGCAGCAACGAAGACCCAACGCAGCCAAAAACAACAACAACAACAACAACAACAAACCTCGATTAGATGCCATTACACAACTACCAGAATTGCTAAAAGTATTTTTAAAAATTGACATTACCCTGTGATGGTGAGTATGTGGAACAGCAAACTTTAAGTCACTCGTGCAGACATGTAAATTGATAAAATTGCTTTAAAAAAGGCTTTTGCATCATCTACTAAAGCTGAAGATTTACAGTCTTTGATCCAGCAATTCTACTTTTAGATAGAATAGATCCAAGAAAAAACATGCTCGTGTGCATCTGTAGATATGAACAAGAATGTTCATGGTATTATCTGACCAACTCAAAATTGGAAACAACCCTAGTACCCATCAACAGTTTAAATTGTGGCATATTTATACCATGGAACATTATGACAATGAAATCAACTATGGCTATGTACCATGACATGAATGAATCTGACAAATTTAACGGTGAGCAAAAGCAATACAGGCAGAAAATCCAGGCAGGATTTCACTTCTATAAAGTAAAGAAACTTGCAAACCAAATTTATGGTATTAGAAGTCAGAATAGCAGATACTTTAAGGAAGGAGGGAGCAGTAGTGGTTCAGAGGGAACCTGAGGGGGACTTCCAGGCTGCCAGTAATATTCCATTTTGTGTTTCTGTTTGTGTGATGGTTTCATGAGTAAGTGCTGTCAGATAAATCATTGAGTTATGCCATGTTTGATCTTGTGTACTTTTCTAGATGTCTTATATATTATAATGGAAAGGCTTTGCAAAAATACATTAATAACAGATATTATGCGACAGATGGAGGTTAGGGGCAAGAGAAAAGCTTTCACTGTATGTGTTTGTATATTTCTTTGGTTCTTGAAACAAGTAAATATGTTACTTATTTTTAAAAAGAAATCTGATTTTTGACAAAGATGAAAAAATAGAAGATAAACTAAAATCTCACAGGAAAGCCCTGTGGTCCATGGTCATTTCAGGGCCTCGGTACAAGAAAGTGTATTAGTTTGCTAGGGCATCCATAACAAAAGACCACTGATGGGGTGGCTTTAACAATAGAAACTTATTTTTTCACAATTCTGGAGGTCAAAAGTCCAAGATCAAAGTGTTAGCAGATTTGGTTTCCTCTGAGGTCTCTCTCCTTGACTTGCAGAAGACCTCCTTCTCACTGTGTCCTTACATGGTCTTTCCTCTATGTCCTAATGTCCTCTTCTTATAAGGGCACCAGTCAGACTGTGTAAGGACCCACCCTAACAGCCTCATTTTAACTTAATCACCTCTTTAAAGATCCTATCTCCAAGTACAGTCACACCTGGAGGTACTGGGGGGTTAGGCCTTCAAGGCATGAATCAGTGGTGGGGGGCAGGGGGTGCAATTCAGCTCATCACAAGAAAGGATGTCTGCATGTGCTTCAGCTTGGGCACATTAGCCTTTGGGCAAGGCAAAGGCTCAGCACCATTTGGTTCTCCTAATGGGCTTCTTTTTTTTTTTTTTAAACATCTTTATTGAAGTATAATTGCTTTACAATGGTGTGTTAGTTTCTGCTTTATGACAAAGTGAATCAGTTATACATATACATATGTTCCCATATCTCTTCCTAATGGGCTTCTTAAACTAGCAAGATTTCATTCTAGTCTCTGCTGCCAACTCTATCCAGATTTAGGAAAAATCCGAGGAGACGTACTTTCCTTTGGATGTTTCCAGAATTTCTATTATGTGTCATAGCCCACTTAAACACAACTCAAAAGAAAACAGATTCTCTGATGTGTTCTGCTTATCTCATTGAGGGCTATTCTTTTTTTCCCCCTGCCAGAGAAATAATCCTCTTGAGATACTCTCCAAGAGTCTTTTGGAAAATGTTATAGAACAATATACCCATGAATACTCATGTATTTTGTGCTTTTTAAAACATGGAAAGTAACCAAATTCTATGTCATAAAATTCAGATTTAATAATGCATATTTATTGAGTTATTCAAATATAATTATTATTTTATGGTAGTTGAAAGAACTGGTATATATAAGCAAAGCAATAGCTAAATAGGCTGAGTGGGCTATAAATCCTGAATTGTTTTCAATATTTGCAATGTGCAAACCATGATTTCATTTTGCTATGGAATTCTTTCTTGAGGGAAAAGTATTTCACTACGAATAGCTCCTATGTTAAATCATGGTTTGATTACAATTGGTGATTCTCAGGTCAAGTGTGATCACCAGCCATCTCTGGGGACTTGCTGTGCTGAGGTCAAATCTGTGTATGGATCCCTTGCTCTTTCATCTGTATCTCAGCTTGCGGGTCCCAGGGTACCAAACTATTTCCATAATAAAACTAAGACATTATTTTCTTTTCACTCTCATTCTCTTATTAGTGTATAATGGAATTTTCTAGAGGCTACATGGCATGTGATTATAACAGATTAAATATGAGGACCCAGTTGCTTCTATTAAGCCGGACGTTAGAGATTTGCAAAATCATGAAACAATGCCACTCTTCTCATTAATCGTTTTTTGTTTTGGAAAAATACAGTTCTTTTTTTTTTTTTCATAAACAAAGTGATTATTAATTGTTAGTTTAAAATAAATTAATCAATATTTAAAAATGTTTCAGCTTTAATTTCTAATACATTAAATATTGATATAAAAAAACCATATAAATAAAAGCTTTTTGGGGCCTCAATGTTTACAATCGTAATGAGGTCCTGAGATAAAAAAAAAAAAAAGTTTGATAATAATTGCTCCAGAGGAACTAATCTTAATCCATATACTTGGGGTATGCAAGAAATGTCAAATGACATTCATTGTCCCTAAATTGAACTTTGAGAAGCCATTCTGCCATTTCATTAGTGGTGGGAAATTCAGTACCAGTGGCACAACTCTGTTACCCTCTTTGGATCCACCAAACCAGATGAATAAAATGGGTGTAGCTGTTTTTACAGAGAACCAGGAGGCTGGGTGCAAAGCAAGAACGACGTGAGAGATCTCTGCTCAGCGGAGGCGTTCTACAAATCCTCCTTCTACAAGTGGTGAGAGTTTTCAATGACCAACAATGCTGGAAAAGGCATGTCTTCCCCTTACAGTCACTCTAAAATGTATCAGTAAGAAGAAGCAGAATTTCTCCTGATTCTACCAGAGCTTCTACCTACAGATCAGAAGCTCTCATGAACAAGGGGAAACAGTAACAAATACGAAATACGAAATCTAAACTAGGAAAAGTCCACACTGCTGAGCTACTCCAGTGCTTTCTGCTACCATATCTTCCTGGGCCCTCATTACTTCTGCGTTTCAGGTATATGAGTCCATTGTCTGAATAAGGGACGCATACAGTGATGCCTGTCCTGGGAAGTTATATTTCAGTTGAGTACGGTGCCTATTCTGAACTTTCCCCAAACAGATGGATTACAAACTGCTATGAAAAAAATTCTGTGCCCAAATTATCTGTGATCATCTGATATGCTGTTGCTGTTCCATGTAAATATTCAAAGGTGGTTTATAGTATGTAGCTTTTTTCAAACATTTTGATCAAAAACTCATTTTTTCCTGGATCAATTATTAACCTCTCCCAGTACTACTCTGTGTAGAACAGACTTAACGTAATAAATAAATTTTAACAGGATTTCAGTTATCAGAAACCAAGTAGTGAGTGAGAAATTTTTGCTTTCCTAGATCAGTTTTTCAAACCTTTTTACTGTGATTAACAGTAAGAAGTATATTGTTTCATTAGGACTATGCATGCACACAAAACTGAAATGTAACTGAAACATAACTGGAACAAAATTTTATAAAATATTTACCCTTACAGAATTTGGTGTACTCTGAATTTTATAATCTAATTCATACTATTTTTAAAAGTATTGGTTACTGGCTATTAAAATGATTTCACAGCCCATAACTCTGAAAAACAATGTCTTAGATGACTCCATCAACGGGTAAAACTAGGCCACTTTAAATCACTCATCATTTAGTAGCATGATTTTGAACAAAATGGGGAAAAACATACTTGCTCTGTCTACTTTTAATAGGTGCTTGCTAGAATTAAAGAAAAGAAATTGTATGAAAGCACTTTAAAAAGTGTGAAGCATTGTACATATAAGCTATTATTATCAATTAAAACAGTCATTTCATCTGTGATGCATTTCCAAAAATGAGGACTCTATAAATAGTCAGATTTAAGATGGGCCTGAAGAAACTAGAAGAAAAACGTAGTGTGAAATTATCTCATCTTCTTTCATTGAAATCACCTCTTCAAGTCGAGTCAACTATTTGGTCTTACACGTTTCACTCTGATGCAGCAATGGGGGAATTTTCACCGTATGGATTTTTCCCTCCCCCCTCAGTGCTGATCTGAGTGCTGAATGATCTTAGGTTTGCCGATCCACCTCCAACCCCCAAGGATGCTCTTCTTCAGGTCTTTGCATATCTTTGTGTGCAGGACTATCTATCTATTATGATCAGTTTCCTGTACACAGCAATACAAAATTACAAGAAATAAAAGCTTTTAAAAGCACATATCGTCTAGGGACTTCCCTGGTGGCGCAGTGGATAAGACTCCACACTCCCAATGCAGGGGTCCTGGGTTCGATCCCTGGTCAGGGAACTAGATCCCACATGCATGCTGCAACTAAGAGCTTGCATGCCGCAACTAAGGAGCCTGTGTGCAGCAACTAAGGAGGCGGCAAGCCACAACTAAGGAGCCCGCGAGCTGCAACTAAGGAGTCCACCTGCCGCATCTAAGAAGCCCACATACTGCAACTAAGGAGCTGATGAGCCACAACTAAGGAGCCCTGGACCCATAACTAAGGAGCCTGCCTGCCACAACTATGGAGCCCATGTGCTGCAACTAAGGAGCCCACCTGCTGCAACTAAGACCTGGTGCAACCAAATAAATAAATATTTTTAAAAAGTACATATTGTCTATAAAAATAATAACCACAAGGTTCATTTTCCACTATGCTGGATGAGCTATATGATCTTCTTTCTATGTGGATTGTCTATTTTTAAACAATAAATACGCTTTTTTATTAATTAAAATTCATCTTAAAATACAATCTTTCCTAAAGCAAGGTCTCTGTAATGAAAATGATCAATCACTTGCTGTTACCCAATGACACTATTCAAAATTAGAAATGAGCTTGTTATTTCACTATTTACAACTACAAACAGGCTCAAAGATTTCATATTGTAGACTAAATTAGATAAATAATAGGGAGAGTGAAAGATAGAAGTAATTAAAAGGAATTTCACATAACTAATTTCAAATATTTAAAACATAAAAAAATGTTCTATGTGCTAATACCTGCTTTTCTGTTTCCCGGGAAACTCAGTTTTTTGTTTTTTTTAAATCATGTTTAAGAAAACTTTCCCTACCCCTAAGTTCATATTTTTCTCTTTTAGTTCATAAATCTTTTTTGTTTGCCTTTACATTTGGGTTTTTAATCTACCTGGAATTGATTTTTATGGTGTGAGGTGAGGACATTTCATTTTTCCCCTATGGACACCTGTATGTCCCACCACAATTTATTTGAAAGATGATCTTTTCATCCTTTTTTCACTGATTTGTCAGGTCAATATTGTCACAAATTAAGTATTACATATGTATGGGTCTATTTCTGGACTCATAGTGTGTGTGTGTGTGTGTGTGTGTGTGTGTGTGTCTGTGTGTCTGTGTATAAAACATATTTTACCAAATGAATTAGAGCTACTTATAATGTGATAATCTTAAAAATCAATAAAGTGTTCTGAAAACTCTAAAACATAGATGAAATTGAAGAAGACACAAATAAATGGAAAGATATTTTGTGTTCTTGGATTGGAAAAATTAATATTATTAAAATGTCCATACTACCCAAAGCAATTTACAGATTCAGTGGAATCCCTATCAAAATATCAATGACATTTTCCACAAAAATAGAAAAAACAATCCTAAAATTTGTATGGAACCACAAAAGACCTCAAATAGCTCAAGCAATACTGAGTAAGAAAAACAAGGCTGGAGTCATCAAGTTTCCTGATTTTAAACTATATTACAATGCTACAGAAATCAAAACAATATGGTATTGGCATAAAAACAGACACATAGCTCAATGTAACATAATAGACAGCCCAGAAATAAACTCATGCATACATGGTCAATTAATTTTCAACAAAGGAGTCGATAATATGCAATGGGGAAAGGATAGGCTCTTCAATGAATGAACTTGGTAAAACACCCAGCTGATACATGCGGGTAGCCAGAGGTAAAAGAATAAAACTGGACCCCTATCTTACATTATACACAAAAATCAACTAAAAATGGATTAAAGACTTGAACATAAGACCTGGAATCACAAAACTCCTGGAAAAAACACAGAGGGTAAACTTCTGAAATGGGTCTTGGCAATGACTTTTTGCTTTTGACACCAAAAGCAAAGCCAACAAAAGCAAAAATAAACAAATGGGACTACCTCAAACTAAAAGACTTCTGCCCAACAAAGGAAGCCATTAACAAAATGAAAAAGCAGTCTACGGAATGGGAGAAAATATTTGCAAGCCACATATCTGATAAGGAGTTAGTATCCAAAATATAAAAAGAACTCAGAAAACTCAATAGCAAAAACTCCCAAAACACCCAATTAAAAAAGGGCAAAGAACCTGAATGGACATTTTTCTAAAAAAGATATACAAAATGGTCAAAAAGTACATCAAAAGGTACTCAACATCACTAATCATCAAGGACATCCAAATCCAAACCACAGTATGATATCACCTCACACCTATTAGAATGCCTGTCATCAAAAAGACAAGAGAAAACAAGTGCTGGTGAGGATGTGCACTGTTGGTGGGAATGTAAATTGGTTCAGCCACTGTAGAAAATAGTATGAGAGTTCCTCAAAAAATTAAAACTTGTACTACAACATGACCTAGCAATCCCACTTCTGGGTATAAATCTTAAGGAAATGAAATCATTCTCTTGAAGAGATATCTGCACCGCATTTTCATTGCAGCATTATCTACAATAGCCAAGACAAGGAAACAACCTAAGTGTCTTTCAACAGATGAATGGATAAAGAAAATATGTTGTAAATATATATATATAAAATTTATATATATATAATGGTATACTATTATATATAATATTGTATAAATATATGTATATATGTAATATACAATGGAATATTATTCAGCCTTAAAAAAGAAAAATTTGACATTTGCAACAACATGGATGAGACTGGTGAGCATTATGCTAAGTGAAATAAGCCTGAGAAAGACAAATATTGCACAGTATCACTTGTATGTGGAATCTGTAAGGAAAAAAAAAAAGTCAAACTGCATAGAAACAGAGTAGAAAAGTGGTTGCCAGGGTTGGGGGTTGGGGAAATAGGCAGAGGTTGGTAAAAGGGTACAAACTTTTAGTTAGAAGATGGTAAGGTCTGAGGATCTAATGTATAACATGGTGACTACAGTTGATAGCACTATATTATATAACTGAAATTTGCTAAAAGAACAGAACTTGTGTTTTGACCAAAAAAAAAAAAAAGTTAATTACGTGAGGATGTAACTCAGTCCTTTCACAATGTATATATATATCAAATCATCACATTGTACACTTTAAATATATTACAATTTCATCTGTTAATTATAACCTAATAAACCTGAAAAAAGCAATAAGACATAGATTTAAAACATTAAAACTGAATATGTGTCTTCATATATGTATATATGTATATATATACATATGTACACATGATCTAATTTTTCCATTTTTATACTGTTATACTTTTCATACTGTACAGTCCCATGAACAGAAACTTCTGTTAATTCCACTAGACTCTGTCAATATAAAGGGACAGACAGTATTTTTTATTATGTTTTTAGTGCATAGAATTTTGCATAGCACACTCTGGATACTGAACATACACTTCTGAGTGATGAGTAAATGAATGGATGGTTGTTTCTAAGACAATTAAAGTAAAATAATTATCTCAAAATTTAGATAAAAACATTAAATATAGCATTCAAATATAAATCATTAGCTGAAAGTAACCATGCTTTTCAGTACTAGAAATATACATAACCTTGAATATATAGAAGGATAAGATGCATATCACCGAATCAATATTCAGTGATTTTCAAATAAATTCCATTAATGCCACTGCTTTCAGTAAAGTCCATAAAGTTGTCTTTTCTACTTACTGCCCTTTTTTCCTCCTGTATAATTGTAAGGCTGTGGTTAAAATGCAATGATATTATCTTCTACTCACAATAAAATTGACCTTTAACAGCTTTTATTATATTTAAAATAATGCTAGGTCACTTGCGGGCTGTTTCCAGCAATATTGCAACATCTGAAATAAACCTAAATCTGACTTGAACAAAATCTTGAAAGGTAAGTTAAGACTTTACAGAGGTCTCTGGAAGAAGCACCAAGATATAATTATGTTGCATGAGCCAAAGCAGAATATCTTTTTTTTTGTTTTTTAATTTTCTCATTCATTCCATTTTTTATTTTTTTAACATCTTCATTGGTGTATAATTGCTTTACAATGTCGTGTTAGTTTCTGCTGTATAACAAAGTGAATCAGGTATATGAATACATATATCCCCACAAAGCAGAATATCTTAAAGTCATCTTTATTCACCTCTGCCCATATTTCACTGACCACTCTCTCCCCTTCTTTTTTTCTCCCCTGAAAGTGTTTCATTCGTTTTCTTTCCTGTCTTCCTGCTCAACTCCTTTCCATCCTATTTTCCTCTCCATCTCTTCTAGATCTGCCCAGGCCCTTTCTAGTATAAATTGATAGAGCTTCTGTATTAGGTAGGATTGTGTCCCCCAAATATACTTTCAAGTTTAACCTCTAGTATTAGTGATTGTGACCTTATTTGGAAATAGAATCTTTGCAGATATATTCAAATTAAGATGAGGTTGGAGTAGGGTTGGCCTTAATCCAGTGATTGATATCCTGGTAAGACAAGGGAAATTTGGACCCAGAAGACACAGAGAGAATGCCATGTGATGCCTGAGGCAGAGACTGGGGTGACATGTCTACAAGCCAAGGAACACCAAGGATTGCTGGCCACTGCCAGGAGCTAGGAGAGAGAGCACAGCACTGCCGACACCTTGATTTCAGATTTCTAGTCTCTAGAACTGTAAAAACATAAATGTTGGTTGCTTTAAGTCACCTAGTTTGTGGTGCTTTGTTACAGAAGCCCTAGGATAATAATTCAGTTTGTCTCAGCACTTTTCAATTCTTTTCCCACTTACTCTGATCAGTACAACCAATAGAATTGATCTTCCTTAGAAGGGGGAAGGGGCATCTATGGCCAATTAGATGCCAACATTTTTGTCCAACTCATAAAACTTAAATTATTTGACTACATGATCTTGCCCTTCTCAGGATGAATCATTCCCACTGCTCAGCCTGCTTTAGAGGACATTGACCTGAATACAAACTATTCTCAGGGAGATTTCACTTTAGGGAGAAGAGACAGAGGAACACATAAATTAAAATCGAGTGCAATTAGTGTTTCCCATTAACCTAAGAAAAAGTGAGCAAGAGGAGCATCCACGGAACAATTCTTACTTCCTCACATTTTAGACGGAGGAGGACCACGTATATTGAAAATAATGTAGGACTGGAGAAAACTCACTGGACCAGAACTTGAAAGACCAGGTATCGGCACAGGATTCCTCTGACACTTACTATGTGACCTTGGGAACACCACCTAACTTCTCTAAAGTCCTCAAGTGCAAAATGAAAAAAGTTGGACTAGATATTCTATAAGGCAGTGTTTTTCAAACTGCAGGCTGAGATCTATCCGTAGATGGTCATTTTAATTTGGAGGATCATAACCAGCATTAACAAAATAAGAAAAAGAATGAAAAAAATAGGAGATAACAAAGCGCATCAGGCTCTGTGCACAGTAAAGGTAAGTAATATTTCATGAAGTTCAATTTCAGTTTTGTACACATGTGTGAAGTATCTGTGTTTATGTATGTTTGTACTTGGTTAACGTAACATGACTTTCTTTCTGTGGGTAACAGTTCACGTTTTTAAAATACACTGAGCTGAGTTCCCTTTAAGCACTGCACTGCTAATAACCTCTGATAATTAACATATCACCAGGTGGACTATATTATTATAGGCATGCATTTAATTACTTGAAATATATTCAATTTAATGTGCCAATGATCTGTAATCATTGAAAAGGGAAAATTTAAATGTGCATGCTTCTGAGATATAAATATATTTTATATTTTGAACTAAACAATGAACTTAAGTTTTACATTGAGGGGGAGCAGAATATGCCACCCAAGAATGTACCACTTTGGCAAGTGGGTTATTTCAAGTGCAGATAATTGGGGCCCAGTAGACTCAGGAAGAGCTTTTTACCTCCCCCTTAATTGCCTAAAAAACTTTATAATTTATAAATATAAAAATAATTCATAACTCATATATTTCTGTGCCAGAAAGTGAGCTATTACCAGAGATAACTTTTTACATCAGAAAGACTTATCTGTGTGGCCTGGCAAGCATCTGTTTACCAAGCACTTGCTCTTCTCAACTTCCTGTGAATTGTTTTCCTCCCATTTGAAGCCTCAGACTCCTAACCCCTTCTCCTTAGCTCAGGATGGTATGTAAGCCTCAATGACCTGACTGCCAGAGAGTGCCGTAGTTTTATGGGATTTCTGCACGTATGAAATTTGTTTTTCTCCTGTAAATCTGTTTATATCAATGTAATTGTTAGACCAGCCAAAGAACCTAGAAGGAAGGAAAGGAAAAGTTTTCTGCCCATACAACATCAACATTACATTTTAGGTCTCCATGTCAATCTTACCCACATACCTGGATTAAACCCAGTTTCAAAAATTGAAACTATACCACCTTAGGTTCTCATAACGACATTTCTTTTGAAGGTACACATTGCTCTAAATTTTTGAATTGCTCTTTGACTTACTATTTTCCATTAGAGTTTTCACTTTGAATTCAGCTGCTTATACATACGTTTCCAAACCACGACTACTCATCCCTGGCTATTCTTAACCTGCTGGCTCCAGATCTAGTATCTGCTACCCCCCAGCACCACCCTTTCCTCGTTTAGTCTAGGACATATACTCCAAGAAGCATAATGCTTCTTTTATTATACAGAGGTTTGGACAATTCTCTCTCCACTAAAACCTGTGGATGAATCTTCTTTCTCCTCTTTCCCTATTACAGAAAAAATATCCTGATTTACTCTCCAGAACATATTATAAATGTACCTTTCTGTACTTTTCCCTACTGCTGTCCTCTGAATCTCTTATAAGTTCTCACATTCTCCTGAGGGACATATACAAACTTTTTTTCCCCCCCATTCCCTATTTACAGAGCCCAACTCTTCACTTTTGGGCTCCCGAGTGGGGCGGTTTGGGTAGAGCAGAGCTCATGCAGTCTTGCGGACTAGGATACAGGTGTGTGCAAGTTACCTCAGCTTCCCCAGGGATGCCTAGAGGCTGCCTATTTTCCTAGGGAGAACTGACTTTGCCCAAGGGTGTTACAATGTTACAGCACATTAAAGATCAGCTGAACTGTCAACTTTGAAAGAGGACTATTAGCAATGCAAATGTCAGCTTCCTGCATTTGTGATAAGCACAATAAACAAAACTGCAAGGACTTCTTTTTTTTTCCCTTTAGCTTTTCTAGGGGAACAGCTCAAACAATGATGAAAAAGCCAGTTCTCATGAGACTGAAGCTGGTTCATTTTACCTGTCTGATGTGTTAGCCAGCTGGATGGACTGCATTAATTGTAATGACACAGTCACAGCTGAGAACAGTCTTCAGCTTGCAAAGTTAGTGCGTGATAAGCTATTATTTCTTCACAACTGTACTTGGCGTTCATCAGCTTTCCACAACCCGTCCTGGGCTCTGGCTTGAAAGACCTCAGGATGCTGCAGAGCACAGGCATCCAAAGAGCCAGCTGACTGCAATCGCCTTCCTTTCTCCTCAAGCTCCTGATGGGTGGGAATTAGGACCTGACGGGAAAATGTCACTTGCATTTGGCTTCTGAGAGAAATCTAGCTAACCGTGTACCCATAGAAAAATGACTGTTTTTCTTCTTGGTTATTGTTTCCAATTCAGATCACAGTTCCCTCTTTTCTCATATGGGCAGTGACAAGGTACTATTTATTTTATATGAACCTCCACTCAACCCACAGTCCTGCGTGGAAGCCGTTCTTCTTGAAGCTTCTTAAGAAGAAGTTCCCTGAATCCTGCTTGGGTTCCTTGACTTGCAGCCCAGGGTCAAGCTTCTACGGAGTCCCCCCCACAGCTTTTCTGGATTCTGTCTGACCTGGCAGAGTTGCACCAAACCTCCCTGATCTTTCCATCATTAGAATGTCACTGAGGTCACTAATTCTGTTTCCTGATAAAAACCAATTTTCTTTCAAATTCCTCCTTTCTGGGAGAACAACAAGTTACCCTGAGCTGTAATTCATTCACATCTGTGTTCCTAGGTATAAGTTTCTTCTTAAGGATATCTTGAGCCAGATAGGATCACTCTCATAAAATCCATGGCTTTGGAGAGACGATATATTTTTTTTCTGCAATAGACCTAAATCTTTATATGTATGTTTTCCTGTTCTGTGTGGTTCTCATCATCTTGCTTGCAAATTGTGCCTTTTTAAAATTTTTTTCTGGAATGGGAAGAATGAAATCCTAAATTCATCATGGAGGATAATTAGGATGAAAGAAAGTTTATAATGCGCTTTGAATAAACCATGACAAAATCTGCATAAACATGGGTTTGAGAAGAAGAGTTAATTTTTAAGTTATGTTGTTATTTTCCCCTTTCTTCCTAGACTGTGAGGCAAATTAAAAATTTTTGTATAGAAATGGTATTTAATTTGATCACTGGTCATTAAGCCAATAGAAACCATGTTTCCATCTGAAACCTTAACCATCTCCAGGGATTATGAAGACCAAATAAATCCAAGTTTATTTTTTAAATTAATAATTTCAAAAAAAGAAAGCCATTTCCAACTTAGAGTAATAGAACCCCTGTTGTGGGCAGGGCACTCATTGTGCACTGTGTGAAGGTTCAATATTTCCCTTTGTAATGTGAGAGACCCAGTATGGCCGAGAACACCCCATGTGGCTTTGGCATGTCCTGGTCTCTCAGAGCTATTTCTCCCCACCCACTCTTATACAGGACTTGAGCCTTTGTCTCTCTCTAATAAAACCCAATTGCCCAGGCAACGTTACTGATCTACAAGAACAATTCCTCCCTCTTTGCGATAGGGACAGAGTAAAGGGACAAAGTAGGTGATTGAATAGTTAATCCCACTAGGGGACTGTAAGTAAAGAGAAAGTATGGGAGCCCCCTGTAAGTTAATGGTCACTCAAGAAAACAGGTTTGCTCAACCACAAAACCAAGCAGGCTTGCTTAGCAATAGAAGCATGCAACAGAAGCATGAGACATGCCCCCAAACAATAAAACAATGGTGACATGAGACCCACATTCTGCCCAATGAGCTCAGTCAATTAATGATTCCTAGGACATGTTCCTCTGCACACACTAAAAATAAAAATATAAGGAAAGGGTGACATTACATTAAAACCTGAAATGATTTACCATATTTTAGTATATGTTACTGCCTTTTTGCTCATTTCCATTGCTCCATAACAGTTCCTGCTTGACCGTGTAGGGACAAGAAAACTCACCCGCCTGACGTGGAGGAGGAGCTGAGCTTGTGTCTACTCAAGAATGAGGAAGAAGGTGGTCTTCTCCCTCTCCCCACTTTTCCTTTGATTATAAAAATGAAGCCCAACCAAACGTAAAATGGATGGCTGGTGGGAGGCAGCTGCATAGCACAGGGAGATCAGCTTGGTGGTTTGTGACCACCTAGAGGGGTGGGATAGGGAGGGTGGGAGGGAGGGAGATGCAAGAGGGAAGAGATATGGGAACATATGTATGTGTGTAACTGATTCACTTTGTTGTGGAGCAGAAACTGACACACCATTGTGAAGCAATTATACTCCAATAAAGATGTTAAAAAAAAAAAAAGAAGCCCACTAAGTTCTTGGGGCACGGCACCCTCTTGCCCACCTGCTTGTAAGCCTCACAAGTGTCCTATTCTAATAAATCACTTCTTATCTATCAGTTTGCCTCTCGCTGAATTCTTTCTGTGCTGAGACATAAAGAACCGGAGCTCCTCAGAGCCCCCCAAGAAGCATTTCTGAGGTTTCATTTGGAGAGCCATACTTGACCATTGAAGGAGTACAGAACATGCCACCCCGAAATATGTCGCTTTGATATACTGATTATTTTGAGCTGAGGGCACTTGAAAAACAGCCAATGCCTGGAAGAAGCTTTCCCTGAACTCGCCTTAGCTGCCTAAAGACAGATCCTCCAAAAGGAACTCAATTGTCATCAATCCCCTCCCTTGGAGTTTCATCAACCAGGGTGGATTGACTCATCACAGAGAAGAAGACTAAAAGTTGACACCACACCCAGACAAACTTTTTCAAAAACGATCATATCTCCCACCTATTCTTTTAAGTGCACATTCATCTTTCCTAAAGATCATTTACTCTGTCCTAAGAGGCCTCCATAACTCCTGCCTTTCCCCCGCTAAGATGGTATATAAGCTCATAGCTCACCATATTTTGGAGTATTCACTTTTTTCTCCTGTGATGGCCCCATGTGTGTAATATGAAAAATTAATAAATATGTATACCTTTTCTCCCTGAATGTGCCTTTGGTCAGATTATTTCACAGACCCAGCTATTGAGCCTAGGAAGGTAGAGGGAAAGAGTTTCCTTCTCTACACCAACTATTCCTAAAACCAACTGAAATTTGGACCCTCTCCTGCTAAAGCCGCATAGAAAACCTCCTATCATGGCTCATGTTCACGGTGTTCTGGTTATTTTCTACCACATAAACAAAGTTATCTGGTTTACTTGGAGGAATACCTTGGTACTTAACTTTTTACTTCTTCCTGGTCTGCAACCTCCGCATGTTATTGATTCTTGAGTTTTCATTCACGCTTTTGGATTTTTGTGCATGACTTAAGTAAACCAAAAGGTCAATGTGGCAGCACAAGGTTAGGTGGGTGTTTCATCTTCCCTCCTTCCCAACCGAACCCTTGGTGGAGTGAGAGCCTTTTCACACTGATATCAGGTTAGAAGCTAGATTTGTTTACCTTGTTGGTGCTCTATCCTGAAGAAAGTGGCCTGCCTGAGGAACAGTCAAGGACAAGGTTTGCAGACCTCAACTGCTGTGTATTTGTGTTGTGTGTTTGGAGGATGAGTAAGAAAAATATGGAGAATGGAGAAAGGACTCCTGGAACTACGTCCAAAGTACCCAGGTGGGAAGAGTAAAGAAAATAATTTAAAAATCATCTTTCAGAATCTGAGCATGTTTGTGATTGGCTATGGGGAAGAGTTTTGTTTGTGTGAGTTTCTTTTGTGATAATTAATTGTGCCTGAACACTCTTCCAGATGTTGTAGGCATGACGGCAGGCTTACATAAGTAATTCGTGGCTCTTTTTCTTATTCTCATGGCAATCAGCACATTTCCTTCCACTGTCCCGAAAGAAAAGCATTTTTTGAATCCTCAAAATTATACTTGACCCCTTTAAACCACAAATTTACTCTGCTTTACAGCTTTCCTGCTTTGTACTGTAAATGCTGAGTGATTGAGACACAAATACACACAAAAAAATTATTTTGTTTCAGAGTTGAAAAGATCCAGGAAACTTAAAACTCTCTCCTTTCCTTCCTTCTTAATTTCAAATTGATTGAAAAAAATCACATCTTGCTCTGTTTCCTAGAAATTTAAAATTTATGTTAAAATTTTATCTATACTTACACCCATTGTATTTTTATAGATCCAAATCAGTCAGTGGCAAACAACATGAGTCTTTAAAAAAATATTTGCCATGATCCTACCAAAATAAAGAAGAGTAAAACCATTATAAAACACCTCTAAGAGGAAAGAATTTTTCCCATCAATTTTTTAAAAAGAAATTTGGATAAAATTCTATGCAATCTATTGAAGCTGTGCAATGCAGAGAAGATATTATGCATTCCACCTTAACATATTCCTTTTGTGCATTTCAAGAACTATGCTTGGAAGCATCAAGCCTTAAATTATTCTGTAATTGGCAGGCAGCAAATAGCAATTTCAAGTTCCAAGCAGTGCCAAGGCCAAATAGAAGACATTTATAATGGTCATGCCTAAAAAAAAAGTTTAGCTTGAAGGATTATCTACAAATTGAGCTATAAACACAGTATTGCCAACACTGGGGAGAAACGAGGGGAAAAGAATTTGTTATCATCAAAGTATTTCACTTTGCAAAATAGTTGCGTATCTGTCCTACAATCCTTTAAATGTTCTGGCCTATCGTAAGTATTTATTTGGAATGGACGCTTAAGAAATTTGAAGCACATTTAAAACAACGGCAGACCAGAAAGGTAATTAATGATTTTAATTTTCCCTATTATGTGTAACAGTTGCCTGTAAAAGTACTGGCAAAACACAGACACTTGTCAATTTCCCTGAGCTTGTAAACATGGGCATATGTCTCTTAACATTATTTTCTTTTCAATTAGGATTTTTAAAAAATCTTGCCCATAGGCAGATGGTCTTGTTAGAAACATGAAATGCTGTTTCTCTCATGTGTTGACATTTTCATGCCCTTTTAATTGTTTTTAAGTAATAACACCCCTACTTTATGTATCACGAACATCTTGGAAAATCAGTAGTCAATGTAGGATAATCATACTACTTACTTATATTCCTAAACGTGGTATTTACTTCATGTGAGTGCCCACGGCTTGCACATAACAGACTATGGGCAACATTTTACATTTTTATGTTAAATATTTCTGGAGAATATGGGTATTATGCTGTTTTGATTTTCAAAATGGTGCAAAGAATAAAAAACTAGAATGAGAAGCTGGTATGCTAGATCTTCCATTAAATAGAAGATCCATTAGCATTTAGAACTGAAAGGTAGGACTTCTAGAAGTTATTCTTCATGGAGATGGAGAGACCAGGAAAGTCCCACAGTGAGTATGTGTTCATTCCAGACAAGCATTTGATTTAGCCAATCATAAAGTCTTTGTTGATACGTGGGGACATGGCTGAATGATGGAGATGCTGGGTGCATTCACCACTTAGGAACTTCTGGAGAGAGACTGCTATTGGAGTATGTGTCACATGTCTGTTCTTGGACTTGTTCTGCTTAATATTATGAGCAACAACTTGGAAGAGGAAGCATAATATGAAATCTGTGGGTGAGCCAAACGTGGACATTTCCATACAGCTTTCAGAGCAAGATTAATATGATCTAAATAGATTGGAAAATTAAAATAACAACATCTAATCCAAGAGGATTAAGTGGAAATTTTTCTGGTTAAATTCAAAGTACAGAATGAAGATATATGACTGGACATCACTTCACGTAAAAATGATTAGAAGACTTTACACAAAAACGTCATCTGTGCCAGTAGTGAAATAAATGCAGTGGTATAAAAAGTTAATATACTCTTGGCATGTATTGAAGGGTCTGGTATCCAAACCAAAGGAAGATATGTATAGTCCAACTGTATTCAGCCTTAATCAGGACATACATGAATGTCTGCACTTATTTCTGGTTGCCATAATCAGAAGAACACTGAAAAATCTGATGGTATCAGTGGACAGTAAGATTCCAGAACTACTATGGAAACTGGGGATTTTCAGTCTGGAGATGTTTTAAAGACTTGACAGTAGTTTTCACAAACTTGAAGGACTGGGAAATAAGAAGTGCATGCTTTCTGTATTTCTCCCTGCACTGGGCAGAGCTGGGATCACTGAATTTAAGATATAGGAAGACAATTGTGACTCCAAGGAAATATTAAGCCTCCAAAACACTGATCATGCTCTAAACTGCTGCAGGAGATACTGATATATCCAAATAGGCTTCCACAGTAACTGGCTGGAATATGTCATGGGTTGGTTTCCTATAAAGGGTAGAAATTCAGGTGGGATGATCTCAAATTACATATGATTTAATGATTTCTTAGGCAACCTGTGTTAAGAGTTATCAGAAAACACTTACACATGATTTTTTGTTTTTGATTTGCTAGGGAATGAAAGGTTTAATTCTACAGTGAACTTAATTATTTCAATATTATTTGAAATTCCATTATCACTGGGAAATCCATCAATGTTGGTCCCTACTAACCTGTTGCTGACTCAGCCCAGGAAACAGGTGGGTTAAAAGATCAGACTACTGTATGAGGCAGGTGCTTCATTCAGTGCTGCTACTCTTGAACTGGACCTTGAACCTCTAGGACCACTTTTCTAGACCTGCTTTAAGCCCTGCTGAGACTTAAGGACATACAGAACCCCAGAAATAGCCGTGAGGTCCTGTGTCAGATTGAAGAGAATAAGTGATGCCACATGAACCAAATTTGTCTTAAAAGCAGATGAATTACAATGGTGAGCTAAGCTGGGCAGCCAACAGTCAGAGAAGTGTGGCCAAAAAAAAAAAAAGTCAGGCCTCAGATTCTTAAGTAGACATGATCACATTATCAAAGAACTGACACACTTTAAAAATATCAGGATAGCTGGCTCCAACTGTAATACAATAATCCTGCATAATCACTTAAATCCTAAAGCTATATATTCACGGACGGAAGGGCAATGGTTTTAAATGAAGCAATGACCCAGCAATAAATGGCACTCCCTTTAAATGTCCCTTGTTTGTGGGGACATTCAATCACAATTCATTATTTTATAGTAATTACTGAATCTTAATGTGTCACATTTGGACTCATTAAAAACAGACTAATTACATTTTAATTCTGTAATCAAAATAGGAGCAAACCTGGCATCTGAGCAAGGAAGAACTCAGATAGAGAACTGACATGTTTGTGTATCCACTGTCATTCACCGAGAACTTTGTTTATAAAGACACACAGCTATTTTCTGTCTGCTTAACTCTCTGGGGAGAGACAGTCCCTTGGCCATGACAACTTCTGCTGTGAGTGTTGTCTAGAAGTTGTGTGTGCTACGAATAACATTTTAAGTGCTGGCAGGAGAGAAGCGAGGGCTCACTATTTCAGAGGAGCTACTGAGAATCCTGGTGTGAGGCAGTTTTTTCACCTTCTACCGCCATTCTGTTTGCCTTGTAAAGTCTACACATGCAACTCCTAGTTGACAAATAAGCCCATGGTCCCTAGAATGCCGTCCAGGGTTTCTCTCTTCCACTCAGGAGATGCCTCACCACAAAGCCTTCTTCAAATCCCCCGCCCTATCCCTTGATACACTGTTCCCTTGGGAACTACTTCTGCTCTGGTCCCTCACATTCTGGCCACTCTCTGGACCAGGTTGTGGGTGGACGTGAGTGTCTATCAGGTAGTGCACGTGCAGAAAAAGTACTGGGGTAGTTCCAGCTAATAATACCTCAAAACAACTCCGGCAATGATAAATTACTCTTTGACAACAGAAATGTAAGATAAATTATGTTTCTCTTTTTATGCTGATTGCTTCTAGTATCATAACTAAGACCATTCTTGGGACTTATAGTGAAATGGTATGATAATTTACTTGTTTTATGGATTTATCTAAAAGATTTTCTCTTACGTTCGGAAACTTTGGCTCAGGGAAGGTGGTTTTCAAGATCATATCGTCCCACCATTGTTCCCTGAGCTTTACTGTGCCTTTTGTTTTCTCCCATCAGAGGCAAAAAAGTCTGGACCACTATATATATTGGTAAATTTGGGTGTTAAATTCTTCAAGAATCATTTTGAAGGCTCTGATCTTCTTTGTTTTAAAGAAATTGTGTGGAAAAGCAAAAAATTTATAGCTTTGAAGGCCACTAAGAGTGACTCAGGTTAAACCAAATAACTCTCAGACCCAAGTGGGAAAAGAAAGAAAACCTTTTGAATGGGGTATTTATTTACTCTTCCTTGCAAATCCACTGTGT
The DNA here is from genome assembly GCF_028023285.1 of Balaenoptera ricei. NCBI lineage: Eukaryota > Metazoa > Chordata > Mammalia > Artiodactyla > Balaenopteridae > Balaenoptera > Balaenoptera ricei. The sequence continues at coordinate 8,308,577 of NC_082647.1, forward strand.
GTGTGTGTATGACTGGAAACAGACAGTTACCTTTACTTTTGATTATGATATGATGATATTTCGAAAGCTCCTTCATTATTCATCTCAATGCATTTAAATATCTCCTCTTTATTTATTTATTTTTTTATTTCCTTGCTTGAACTATAGGCATGTGACCACAAAATTCTATATGAGTAGGTGCTAGAGGATTCAGATAGATTTCATGATTGTTTTTATCTCACCGTCTTAAAATATATGGCTTTTTAGTTAAATTCAAGTAAAATATTACCTGATTCCCCCCTCCCCTTTTTTTGGTTCCTGATACATATTTAATTGTATGATTATATTTTATGTTAACATCTTTTTATTGATTTTAAAATTTGTCTGTCATGTGTGATGAGGAGTGGATTATAATACTTGTATTTAGCCAATTAATATTAAAGATAAATGAGCCCTTGGGCTAGGGAAATGGGAATGTGAAGTCATAAAATCTAATATTGAAAAGTAGAATGAAAGTTGTGAATCAATATTGGGATTTTTCAGGTATTACTTTTGGCTCCAGAAGGGTGCTCTATGAGCAGGCATTAACCTCCAGTTGAGTTCAGCATGAGATCAGGCAAGATCCCAGACATGAGAGTTGGTGCTCTCATGTTTCTTTTTCACAGGAAAACTAGAGAAACATAATGGCCTCAGGCTATTAGTGTTTGGTGAAAAGTGAATACAGTCCTGGAGTCTGACCAGATTCACATGAGACCTACTTTTGGAAAGGAGCATGTGTACTTTATAAATTGTACAAAATTTAGAGTAGTCACACAAAAAAAGCCCCAAACAAACAAGCAAAACCCCTCTACATTACCTTTTCTTACCAGTTAAAACTAGCCACACATAAAGTTAGAAGGTCTGTTTTAAAATTCCCATTCTCTGGGTCTGTTCTTCTTTCTATTAGAAACCTCTGTCTAAAACATCTGTGCTCACCTCTGTGGCTCAGAATTGGGGCTTCTCTAGCATTTTGGTTATTTTCATCTTAATACAATGTAAATAAACCAAGTATCTTACTTTCTAGCAATTATTCTCACAGGGTTTGAAAGAACACTAAAAACAGTAAGATGCTTACTACAAAACAGTTAGATGATAAGAGTATAAATATGGTGGCTATTAAATAAAAATCTTATTTAAAATTTAAAACTGAATAATTTTGGCCAATTTCTCTCAGATTTTGAGTGCTGCCTCACCCCTTTTGTCATTTGTAGGAGTTTGTTACAACAGTCTGAATACTAATCTTTTCTAATATAATTATCCTTTTCTAGTCTGTTACTTATGTTTTAGATTTACCTATGGTGATTTTTTTATCTGAATATTATAAGTTTTTGATGAGGTCTAGTTAATTAATATTTTCTTTATGATTTTCTCCTTTCCTACCCAGATGTCACAGAGATATTACTTACATTTTCCTTTAATATTTTTAAAGTTTTATCTTTTAATATATTTACATTTCCATTTTTTTACATTGAGGTCTATAATCTCTGAATATTTTTTGTTCATTTGAGGAGGGAGAATTTATTTTATTTTTTCAAATATTGAAATCCAATGATTATAATATCATTTGTTTTCCCTTCCCCATTAATTATTCATGTTTCCTCTTAATATACCAAGTTCTTTTATGTACAGATCAGTTTCTAGATTTTGTATCCTGTTTAGTAATCGACTTGTCTCATGGGTCCTACATGCTTAAATTCTACAGTTCAGTGTATAGAGTGGTATCTGGTAGTAAAACACTCCACTCCATTTCTTTCTCTTTCCTATATGCCTATTTTTATGAGTGGTGAAAGTCAGCCCTAATTTTAGACAAGGATTTTTGATGCAGAAAAAGAAAACAATGGTAACAGCTTGTAGTTGCCATCTCTACCCAGGAATCAGTGTTGTAGAAATAAAATGAGTTTGGAGTCAGCCATGGGGTCAAAACCTAGCTGCCAATTTGAAGCTGCAAGATGAACAGAAAAAGAGTTGCTGCTGCCGAAACTCACCTCCCTCACCTGAGAAATGGGAACAATGCCCCTGTTTGTGGGGACAGTCATGAGGATTAACCGTGGTAAAGCTATAAGGCACCTGGTGCATAGTGGGTACTTGTTAATGGTAACTACTTTTATTATTGTCATTATCATTATACAGTATGACTTAAAGGACAGTTAGAGTCTGTAGTCCAAAATCCCTCTTATCTCATGATTACTGCTGAAATGTCAATCTCCAAGTCACGGACAAAGAGTGGAGAAATCATTAATACCTCAGTGGGGTTTAGGAAATGAGACTTTGGTGCTGCTTTTTAGTATCACCCAGGGAATTAGGATACACACCCATGAGTTATTGCTTTTATCCAGTGGTCTCAGACATGATCTGAAACATGGGGGTCCGCTCCAGAAAGTAAGGTGTAGGTGGTAGAGAGAGGGTGTCCATGGGAAGAGGATAAGCCCACAGGGTGCCTGCAAGAAGGGCACCAGGAGATAAGAGTAAGGTTCCAGGATGGGTAGTCTAATAGCCTCAGGAAACATCCACCCTCCAGCTATGCCTCACTGACCGCATATTTTGTGCCCCACACATATATCGGCCACTAACTGGGATCTGAGTATCTGTTGCTCAGTGTTGGTCAAGCCATGGACAACTCCTGTCCTTTGGAAGGTGATGTCAGGTGAATGTATGTCGGTGGGAAGCTGGGGAAAGCAGTTTAAAGATCTCTGTGAGAGAGCATAAAGGGCATGGAGACCCGAATAGAAACAAATTTCTAAAGCTGGCCACAAGAGTCACGATCCAACCGATCTAGTTCTGTCTCTGACTTTTCCCACAATCCAGGCAAGACTGACTGGTCCGCTACCTCCTCCTCTTAAGTCAAGCAGTGAGGGATCTAAGAATAAAGTTCTGGAGCGGAATCAGATAGGTGGTGATCACTGTGGTCGAGGTGATGGGGGTGAGAGTGGGGGTGGTGTCTCTTGACAACACAGAAAACACTGGCAGAGACTGAGGCAAGCTTGCTCTGTAGTTTGATGCCACCCCTTCCCTACAGCAATGGGCTCACGTTATCCGTGGCCGCAAAGCTTATTCTAACTCATTCACTCTCTTGTTTTGTTTTCTGTGTCAAAGGAGCACAGAAACCTGCAGAGCTCCATTTAGGAGACCCAGGGCATAGAGGGAAGGAAACAGGAAGCTGATCACTGTGTTTCCTATTTTGAGTACTGTGTCCCCAAAATCAATGTTTGAGTGTCAAGAATGCTTACTGTAATAGACCCACACAGATTACCAAGGGGTGTGGAGTGCTGCATTGTTTTTCTTTGTTTATTTTGTTTCGAAAAGATAGATTTGAAGAAAGAGGAGAAAAAGGAGAAACACATATTTATCATACCCTCAAAATGAGGGAGGGGAGAGTAAATGAATACATGTAGTCATTTCATAGTTGAATGAAGCAAAACTGGTCCAGGTGACCCTCTCAACAGACCCTTTATCATTCCATGTTGAACTGTTTTTTCTCTTTTGCATTCATATCCCAGGATGCTGCAAACAAACAAAACCCCTTCCCTTTCTAACATCTGACCCTGTTTTACAACCAGTCCCTCTCTGCCTTTCAGATTAAGCCATGCTTGAGTGACCAGCAACCCTCACTCACCCTTGGGTCAAGATCCACTGGCCCATAGTAGGTGAGTATAAAAGAACACCATGTGCAAAAACGCAGCCCTGGAAAAGAGACTGGGTCTGCAGACCCAGATTGGTGATTTAAAATCACATCTTTCTGTTTTACTTGCTTTTCCTAAAAAAACTTGAATTTAAATAAATTTATTATCAAGACCTAATGTGCTAAGATAGAAGTCCTTATGTTTAGTTATTTTAGTGCCACTATAAAAAAAAAATCAATATATGTCTTAAAGAGTACAAGAAAAGACTAGTTATTTAATCCATTTGAGAATTTTTTCTTATCCTCTCAACAAGCACACATTCATTTGAGCTTTTACGAGATTCAAATTAAAAGAAGAGTTTTATGAAGCTAAGAGAGGAATGAAAATAAGGGTTTTTTAGCAAGTGTTACATTGCATCTCTCCTAATAAGCTGATGTCCTGCATGCTACAATGTGTGCATGATTTCCAGGTAAACACATATACAAGGAGAAAGATAACCAAGTGGAGAAGGCAAATGTATAGATGATTTTTTAATAATTTTGAACAAAAAAAGAGGTATACTAAGATTTTTTTCCCTAGCATATTAAATGAAAGATAATATTGTTCTAAAATGAAGCTCTTTAAAAAATCATAAATTAACTGACTAGAACAAAAGGGCAAGAACATAAAAAAATTCACTGGCTGCTTATAATAGTTCACAAAGTAGCTAAAAATATATAAGGACACAAATTAATCACTAACCTTGAATCACACTTCAAAATATATTCTCTCTCAACCCTGATTTAACATAATCTTGTAAATAATTTGTTACACAATTTCAACTCACAGTTTGCCAAGAGGTGGCATAAAATGCAATTTTGAAAAAAAAAATGCAATTTTGAGCTGATGCAAATAAATACAAACTACTAAATTCAGCCTGAGCATTTCTGAAAGACAGATTTATCCAAATCTTTTAGATAAAAAGAATGACTTTGCTTCAGATTTCCGGTCAATGTAAATTTCTAAACGGTATGGCCAAAGACATACCTAATGTTCTACCAACGTCAGCTCTAAAATTCATTGACTAAAATAAGTCATTCCAAATGTCTCTGTATTTGTCTTGCAAATTTATACGCAACAAGAAGGTGCGGGGCGGGGGAGGCTTTCGGTAAATGAACAACAATGGAACTGGATAAATTACAAATCTCTGTGTATTTCTAGCAGTCAAGTGTTTGGGGGAAGGGTACCGAGCATATTGTGAATAGGATGTTACACAAGCTTTTCACTTCTGGGCTTCATTTACAAGCTGCAAGAGACTGTTATATTCATAGACTCTGAGACATATATCCTTTCCATTTTGTGGTAATGTGTGGTTATTTAGACCCAAGTTCATGACTCCAGACCTGGAGATTATATTTGTATCTATAATTTCCTGTGCTCTCTTAGGTAAAAAACCTTGAACTGGATGCTTCAGCTCCTTTCTGTGCTTGAAAGTGTAACTTTTATGGTTTAATTCACTTACTAATCATCACTGCATGCTGGCTTTCCATCATGTGGTGATTTTGAAACCTCAGAGCTTGGTAAATTTTGATAACTAAGGCCAGGTACCTTAGAGAAGCAATGAACCAATTAATTTCATGCTTTGGAGGAATAAGTCAGTTCTAACTATATGCCACTATACAAGGTGAAGAAACAGAGGCTCTGAAAGACTAAGAAACAGCTTTCAGGCCACACAACCAGGAGGGGGCAAAATTCAGTACTTTTTCAATTTTATGCTAAAACTACTTCATATAAAGAAGTGAAAGTTAACCATCTAGAACAATATTCTTTTGCATAAATACAGATCATACAAAACAGGCACACCGGCTGAAAAACCACTGTTTGACTGGCGCAGGAAATTCCTTAAGAGGCAAATAGTGCGGTGGCCAAGAGCTTGCCTCTGGGGTCTGCTTCCTGTGTGCTGAGGAGAAAACTCCCCAGGCAGCATCAGTAGTTATTTCTGAGTTGGGAAAGAGCTCTTCTGCATTTAGTTAAACATCTCAAAGTTCATTGGCGAAACACAGCTTATTTTCCTCCATGAAATTCTGAAGATACTGCATGTGTGCAAAGGAATGACTTGGGTTTAGAAATTTATTTTGAAAGAATGATGGTATTGGCCAATTTACTAGCCTATGCCTGCCAATTGTTTGGAACAAAGCTATTTGATTTATTCCACAATATTTGAAATCATATTTATTCCACTTTTCTAAGCCTTAGAGTAAATCAAACTTCTTTTTAAACTTTATTTAGCTACTAATGTCCGCAGCTATTTCAACCATTCTAACCACACCTTCAGAGGTTTTCTCAGTATTGCGCAGGTTGCCATGGCCACCCACCGTGGCTAGATATGATTAAGACAGAGGTCAGTGGATGGCACAGTAACTGTTTGGGGGGAAAGAATGCTGTCCATTTTCCTCGCTTTAAAAAGTTATCTTTGAGAAGTGGAAGTCTTAAAAAAATTTTTTTCTTTATGAATCTAAAACTAAATATAATAAATATATGTACATTATATTTATCTTACAAGGAGTTTCTTCTACCCTTTCTAATACATAGAGTTGTTTTGGTGCCTTATTAGAGTGAATATTAAACCTTGAAAAATCTGCTGTGATTATACAAGACCTGACTTTGGAGATGAATGTCAATTTAAATTGGTTTCTCTGGCATTTATTAGTAATTCAATTTTATTCTGTGTAATTAATTATAGGATTATAAATAATTAAAATTAGAAGGGAAATATAGTCTTCAGACATCTCCAAACCATCCAAACTACTTTTAAATATGTCAACCTGTCCTAAGAGTCAAAAACTCCATTGTCTATTACATAAACATGAATCAAGAAAGTATCTTAAAAACACTATTTTCTTCATGTAGATTTCCCCTGTGTCCTCAGTTTTCCTTCATAAAATCTTTCTTTTCTCCTTTGTCTTTTTTTTTTTGACATTTATCCTAAATGTTCAGAAGACAAACTCTGGTACAAAGATTATAGAGACTTCTCGGGGACTGCAATCTGTAATATTCAATCAAATTTTAATTTTAATTTGGAAAGGATGCAATTATATGTAGATCATAGTGATATGATGCATTTCAACATGTAAAAAGATGTTGACTTTAATTTTCTTTGAATTTTAGTAAGATCTTTGGTCTACAAATACCAGAGCTTGAACAATCTCCAGGAAGTATATGACAAGGGATTTAAAAGCATAAATCAAAGAGATCAGATAAACTCTGACAATTTTATAGCCTGCTTTTCACATTTTGTCATGGAAGTAAAAAAGCACTTATGTTCTATTCTTATTATGAACTCACTAAATATTTTAAGTCCTAATCTCTGAAGTCTGTGGTTTTGATGCTGTGCTTCATGACGCACTGGAGGTTTCATTCTTTAACATCCACTGTTGAGGGTTAGGGGAAGGCAATGCATGTAGTAGGTGGAGCTCTTAACTGCTCCCTCCCTTTGCCCCCAAATGCTCCATTTTAATCTCTTTTCATATTAGACTTTCAACTAGGATTTCACTTGAAGAAGGTATACCCCGCTCATAGGACATTTGCATCTGATTTAAATTTCAAGTTGAGGATAATTAAATTTATTTGTTCTCACAATTTCACCACTCCTAAATACTTCCATGTGCTATTTAACATTTTTTTCATCATTAAAATTCGCTCAATCTGAAAAGGCTACCTACTGTATGATTCCAACATTCTGGAAAAGGCAAAACTATGGAGGCAGCAAAAGGATCAGTGGTTGACAGGAGTTGGGGGGAAGGAAGGATGAATTGGCGGAGCACAGATGATTTTTAGGCAGTGAAAATGTTCTGTATGATACTATGATGGTGGATACATGTCGTTATACATTTATCCACACTCATTGGATGTACAAAATTAAGACTGAACCTAATGTAGACTCTGAACTTCGGGTGATAATGATGTGTCAGTGTAGGTTCATCAAACATACCGCTCCGGCGGGGAAGCCGATGGTGGGGGGAGGCTCTGTGGGGTGGCTGGGGTTTATAGGAATGCCTGTACTTTCTACTCAATTTGCTGTGAACCCAAAACTACTCTAAAAACTGTTAAAAAATGAAATTAGCTTATTTGTAGTATTATGTTAAGTATATATCTGCACAATTAACTTCTTAGAATTTCTTATATTTCCAAAAGGGTGCAGAGAAAGTGGTTTCCTAAGACAGAATCTACTCCTGGTGAAGACGCTGTGAAGATTGCTGAAATAAGAACAAAGGATTTAGAATATTACATAAACTTAGTTGATAAAGCAGTGGCAGGGTCTGAGAGGACTGATTCCAATTTTGAAAGGAGTTTTATTGTGGGCAAAATGTTATCAAACAGCATTGCATGCTACAGAGAAATCGTTCTTGAAAGAAAGAGTCAATCAATGTGGCAGACCTCACTGGTGTCTTATTTTAAGAAATTGTCACGGCCGCCCCAGCCCTGAGCAACCACCACCCTGATCGGTCAGTAGCCGTCCACATGGAGGTAAGACCCTCCACCAGCAATAAGGTTACAACTCACTGAAGGCTCAGATGATGGCTACAATTTTTTAGCAATAAAGTAATCTTAATTAAGGTATGTAATTAAAAAAAAATACCATGCTATTGCACACTTAATAGACTACAGTATAGTGTAAACATAATTTTTGCAGGCACTGGGAAACCAAAAAAATTGTGTGACTTGCTTTACTGTGATATTTGCTTGATTGTGGTGGTCTGGAACTGAACCCTCCATATCTCTGAGGTCTGTCTGTCCTCATAACTAGGGGCTGCAGGAAAGAACTATGGCAGGAGCTGAAGCCGTATTGTTCAAAACAGCAGCATCATATATATTTTTACACTCACTAAAATAATAATGTTGGCACATTGAGGATAAAACATTAATGCAATTTTGTGTACCTTAAGGTAGTTTAATAATAGTTTGGAATTGAATGGTGCATTTTGATTTACTTTGCCTATCCTTTCTAGAAACTTCTTTGGATCTTCCTTATCAGTCCCAGGTTCCACACATATTGTTTTTTTCTGATCTGAGAGGCTTGGACAACTCTCCCTCTGTCGACCTTCGTTGGCCACATTACACACAGCTCAGTTCCCATACGCGGCACACAAGTGTCCCTTAGCGCACGAGACCCCAGTCTCAGGCTGTGGTTACTTCGTTCATCTTTCTCAAAGATCTACTGCTGCACCTGGATTTCCTCTCTACTAAATCTTCTCTATTTTCAGCTCTCTGGCCCATTGCTCTAGTTCCCCTTTCTCTCCAGAGGAAGTCTGCATAATGGTTCAGATCTTGGGCTCCAACATTAGACTACCTCTGTTTATCCCATTCACTGCTTATTAATTGTCTTGGGCAAGTTAATCAACCTCTCAAAGCCTTGGTTTCCTTACTTACAAACTTGACCTAAAAATGGTAATTGCTTTATAGGATTGTTGCAAGGATTACGTGAAGAAATGCAGATTAAGTACTTAGACTGGGCCCTCAGCATTTGGGAAGCCCTCAGTAACGGCCCAGAGCTGTCCAACACGGCAGACGTGCACTGGCTCGGGAGCCAGCCTTGCTGGAGGGATTAGTTTCCTGTGGCCGCTGTAACCAAGTACCATTAACTGGGTGGTAAAACCACAGAAACCTCTGCCTTTGTTCTCTTCTCTGTGTGTGTCTGCCTCTGTGTCTCTTCTTCTCCTCTTACAAGGACACCAGTCATATTAAATCAGGGTCAACCCTAACGACCTCATCTTAACCTGATTACATCTGCAAAGACCCTATGTCCAAATAAGATCACATTCACACGTACCGGGGTTAGGACTTTAACACATCTTTTTAGGACACACAATTCAACCCCTAACACTAGGGAAGGGACCCTGGCACTGGACAGTGGCCACCTTCTCTCCCTCTTTCCCTCCTTCCTAACTGTCCTTCCTCTTATCCTAAATTGTTTCTCATTTAGAACACTTGTCAAATCCCCTGACCTCATTTCCCACATTCTAGTTTTCCAGTATCAGATATAATACTTCAGGTGTGGTCCACTGATGCTTGCTGTAGAGTCCTGTAATTTGGACACCTGACTAAGGTGATATTAGGAGTATTTTGTTTTGTTGTGTATTTCCGTAGCTACATCATACTGATGCCTCATGTTGAGCTTGGAATAAATTATACTAAGCTGATTTTTTTAACCCCTTCTTTACTAACCACTCGTAACCATCTCTCATGATGCTTCAGCCTATTTTTCTTTTTCTGAATTCAGTCTTGAGAGAGTTAATACTGATGAACATGGCCTGAATTGATCCTAGAATTGGAATGGACGGGCAGTCACAGGAAATACTATGTGTAGTTTGAGTGGCTTCTAGACTTTGCAGCCTGGACCAAGCATCCTGTGGCAAACCAATGGCAGGATGGACCTGCTATGGAACATAATCCATCACTAGAAAAAAATCCAAGCTGCCATTTGCATGTTATCATATTCCCTGAAGAATTCCTTCCCCACAGTGTTCTTGAGAGTCCCTGAAAAGCCATCAGCACCTTTCTGGAAGACTAAGAGGCAGTCTGAACCTTTCAAAAGAAGCGGGAGGGAAGCTTGGGTGGTGGTCCTCCAGACCTGGGCTTGACCCTTCAGAAGGCTGCCACGTTGGTACCAGTGATCGATTTCTCTCAGTATTGACTTTGAATTACAAGCAGGGCTGGGGCACAGTCATCACAAATCCAACACATTCCTTTAGAAATGGGAAGGCTGCTCTTGACAAGAAAGATTGGCTGTTTTACATCATTGTTTTCCTTCCCCTCACTATATTCCTTCATTTATTTTCCTCTTGTCTTCATTTTCTTTTCAATATTTGTAATTTGCATTGGCATGCATATTGTAAAATGTAACAAGGATTAAATGTGATTATTTTAATGCTTTCTATACTAGAAATATATACTATGGATACTCTACAATGGGGATAATTTGTATGTGGCTAATTGGGACCTGACAGGATCATTCTTAACAATTTCCTCCAGAGGGTTTTCTTTCTCTAGAAGAGTTTACAAGTTCTCTTTGATATGCAAAATGCACACTTTAGAGGTCCACCCCTGTGTCTTAGACTTATTCTGTATTCTCATCAATGAATTCCCCTCCCATATTTGTGTACTACCTCTGTACAGAGTGGGCACTCAATAAATCTGTGTTGAATAAATCCACCTCAATCTTATTTATTTGACCCATTGCTCCCCCTTGATTAGGCTTACAAGTTTCTGAAATTCAGAAGCCTAAGAAAATAATTACAAATATTGCATAAAAATATGAATCTTCACAAAACTCTATGTGGAGGTGATAATACTATTCTCATTTTATGGACGAGAAAACAGAGGTGAGAAAAGTTAAGTACACACGTTTCCACAGTCATACAGCTAAGAAGCAGCAGAGGTGGCATCATCTTTTATTGTCACTGGTACTAGCAGAGTGCATGGTGGAGACTCACTGAATAATTGGTTAAATGAATGAATGAAATAAATGACTCTCGAAAAATCTATTTTATATTGACGATTGCATCCAGGCCCTTAGGACACAGGATAGTTTCCATGCAATGCAATAAGCTGGCCAAAATATCCCCAAATAATAATAATAGAAAATAATAGTGCTTATCATTTCCAGGCATTGTCGTAGCTATGAAACCTTACTGCTAATAGGGCTGAGGCTGTCTGGATCACGAGGAGTTTAACAGGCTGCAAATAGCAGATTGAGGCCAGATTAAGAATGGTCTGCAATGAAGGCTAATGGCCTCTGCCAATAAAATGGGGCTATTACAATTGGAAATCCCATAAGGCCCATAATATCCCTCTTTAATTCATTAGTTATTATGAAAATAAGAAAATGGATAAAGCCTTCATTATCTAATCATTTCTCTGCCTGTCAATTAAAATTAAAAAAGGATGGGAGCAGGATGAGGTCTGTGGAATTGTAATGCTGAAGGGATCAAGAAGATATTGTCTTCAAGAGGGAGGAGATATGGGGATATATGTATATGTATAGCTGATTCACTTTGTTATACAGCAGAAACTAACACACCATTGTAAAGCAATTATACTCCAATAAAGATGAAAAAAAAAAAAAAGACATTGTCTTAAATCTAACTTTCAGCAGGAGGCACAAGCACAAAAGCTACCTGCCTGCCCAGTGTTTCTTGAGGACCACAGCCCAGATACACACCAGGGACTCAGACACGGGCTGAATGCTTGGATATGTAAATGGATATTTGTGAGTTTTCAAAATTACTATCATCAGTGGTATAATCACTCACTTGAAGGAGATCTGATCACAGGTAAGAACAGGCAACCAATCCTCGCTGGTCCAGAGGGCCATACATGGAAGGAAGGCCCTGCATGTCCTCTGCACAGGCTTGAAGCTCCTGCATCAGCAAGCAGTGGACAGGCAGGGGAGCGTGTGTTGGCCACGAGAGTACCTTTATGGACATCCTTTTCAGTTATCTGCAAGGCTATTTTATCAGTCAACCTTGACTCTACACCACCATGAGAGAGAGAAAAAAAGTTTTGCGGAGTTTTTTTAATGACATCAGCACAGTAGAAAGTAGACCTATTAGTATTCTATTGCTGCCATAGCAAATGACTGCAAAGTGAGTGGTTTAAAACAACAGAGAGTCATCATCTTACACTTCTGTAGATTAAAATTCCCACATGCGTCTGACTGGACTAGAATCAAAAGGTTATCGGGGCCAAGCTTCCTTCTGGAGCTTCTATGAAAGAATCCATTTTCTTTCCCTTTCCAGCTTTTAGAAGATACCTACATTTCTTGGTTCATGGACCCACTCTTTCTTCTTAAAAAAATAGCAATATACCATCTCTCTGTTCCTTTTTCTGTCATTAGATACCAGATTTCTTTCTGACCACAGCTGGGAAAGTTTCTCTATTTTTAATTTATTTGTATTTATTTGTATTTATTTATTTATTTATTTTGAAATCCGGTTCCTGCAATTCTGCCTTGTTTTCTTTTCTTCTCTTTTTTTAAATTGGGGTATAGCTGTTTTACAATGTTGTGTTAGTTTTTACCATACAGCAAAACGAAGTAGAGTCTCCTGTGCTATATAACAGGTTCTTATTAGTTATCTATTTTATACATATTAGTGTATATATGTCAATTCCAATCTCCCAATTCATCCCACTCCCCCATCCCCATTTTTTCCCCACTTGGTGTCCATGTTTGTTCTCTACATCTGTGTCTCTGTTTCTGCCTTGCAAACCAGTTCATCTGTACCACTTTTCTAGATTCCACATATATGCATTAATATATGATATTTGTTTTTCTCTTTCTGACTTACTTCACTCTGTATGACAGTCTCTAGGTCCAGCCACATCTCTACAAACGACCCAATTTTGCCCCTTTTATGGCTGAGTAATATTCCATTGTATATATGTACCACATCTTCTTTATCCATTCATCTGTTGATGGACATTTAGGTTGCCTCCATGACCTGGCTATTGTAAATAGTGCTGCAATGAACATTGGGGTGCATGTGTCTTTTTGAATTATGGTTTTCTCTAGGTATATGCCCAGGTGTGGGATTGGTGGATCATATGGTGACTCCATTTTTAGTTTTTTAAGGAACCTCCACACTGTTCTCCATAGTAGCTGTATCAATTTACATTCCCACCAACAGTGCAAGAGGGTTCCCTTTTCTCCACAGCATTTATTATTTGTAGATTTTCTTTTTTTTTTACATTTATTATTTATTTATTATAAATTTATTTATTTATTTATTTTTGGCTGTGTTGGGTCTTCATTGCTGTGCGTGGGCTTTCTCTGGTTGCGGCAAGCGGGGGCTTCTCTTGTTGCGGAGCTCGGGCTGTAGGTGCGCAGGCTTCAGTAGTTGTGGCGTGTGGGCTCAGTAGTTGTGGCATGCAGGCTTAGTTGCTATGTGGCATGTGGGATCTTCTCGGACCAGGGATCGAACCTGTGTTCGATCCCTGCAGTGGCAGGCAGATTCTTAACCACTGTGCCACCAGGGAAGTCCATGTTTGTAGATTTTCTGATGATGCTCAATTCTAACTGGTGTAAGGTGATACCTCATTGTAGTTTTGATTTGCATTTCTCTAATGATTAGTGATGCTGAGTATCCTTTCACGGGTTTGCTGGCCATCTGTATGACTTCTTTGGAGAAATGTCTATTTAGGTCTTCCACCCATTTTTGGATTGGGTTGTTTGGTTTTTTGATATTGAGCTGCATGAGCTGTTTATATATTTTGGAGATTAATCCTTTGTCTGTTGATATGTTTGCAAATATTTTCTCCCATTCTGAGGGTTGTCTTTTTGTCTTGTTTATAGTTTCCTTTGCTGTGCAAAAGCTTTTGAGTTTCATTAGGTCCCATTTGTTTATTTTTGTTTTTATTTCCATTACTCTAGGAGGTGGGTCAAAAAAGATCTTGCTGTGGTTTGTGTCAAAGAGTGTTCTTCCTATGTTTTTCTCTAAGAGTTTTATAGTGTCTGGTCTTACATTTAGGTCTTTAATCCATTTGGAGTTTATTTTTGTGTATGGTGTTAGGGAGTGTTCTAATTTCATTCTTTTACATGTAGCTGTCCAGTTTTCCCAGCACCACTTATTGAAGAGACTATCTGTTCTCCATTGCATATCCTTGCCCCCTTTGTCATAGATCAGTTGACCATAGGTATGTGGGTTTATCTCTGGGCTTTCTATCCTGTTCCATTGATCTATATTTCTGTTTTTGTGCCACTACCAAATTGTCTTGATGACTGTAGCTTTGTAGTATAGTCTGAAGTCAGGGAGTCTGATTCCTCCAGCTCTGTTTTTTTTTCTCTCAAGATTGCTTTGGCTATTTGGGGTCTATTGTGTCTCCATACAAATTTTAAGATTATTTGTTCTAGTTCTGCAAATATACCATTGGTAATCTGACAGGGATTGCATTGAATCTGTAGATTGCTTTGGGTAGTATAGTCATTTTCACAATATTGATTCTTCCAATCCAAGAACATGGTATATCTCTCCATCTGTTGGTATCATCTTTGATTTCTTTCATCAGTGTCTTATAGTTTTCTGAGTACAGGTCTTTTACCTCCTTAGGTAGGTTTATTCCTAGGTACTTTATTCTTTTTGTTGCAGTGGTGAATGGTATTGTTTCCTTAATTTCTTTTTCTGATCTTTCATTGTTAGTGTATAGGAATGCAAGAGATTTCTGTGCATTAATTTTGTACCCTGCAACTTTACCAGATACATTGATTAGCTCTAGTAGTTTCCTGGTGGCATCTTTAGGATTTTCTATGTATAGTATCATGTCATCTGCAAACAGTGACAGTTTTATTTCTTCTTTTTCAATTTGTATTCATTTGTTTTTCTTCTCTGACTGCCGTGGTTAGGACTTCCAAAACTATGTTGAATAATAGTGGCGAGAGTGGACATCCTCGTCTTGTTCCTGATCTTAGAGGAAACGCTTTCAATTTTTCACCATTGAGAATGATGTTTGCTGTGGGTTTGTTGTATATGGCCTTTATTATGTTGACATAGGTTCCCTCTATGCCCACTTTCTGGAGAGTTTTTATCATAAATGGGTGTTGGATTTTGTCAAAAGCTTTTTCTGCATCTATTGAGATGATCATATGGTTTTTATCCTTCAGTTTGTTAATATGGTGTATCACATTGATTGATTTGCGTATATTGAAGAAGTCTTGCATCTCTGGGATAAATCCCACTTGACCATGGTGTATGATCCTTTTAATGTGTTGTTGGATTCTGTTTGCTAGTATTTTGTGGAGGATCTTTGTATCTATATTCATCAGTGACATTGGTCTGTAATTTTCTTTTTTTGTAGTATCTTTGTCTGGTTTTGGTATCAGGGTGATGGTGGCCTCATAGAATGAGTTTGGGAGTGTTCCTTCCTCTGCAATTTTTTGGAAGAGTTTGAGAAGGATGGGTGTCAGCTCTTCTGTAAAAGTTTGACAGAATTCACCTGTGAAGCCATCTGGTCCTGGACTTTTGTTTGTTGGAAGATTTTTAATCACAGTTTCAATTTCATTACTTGTGATTGGTCTGTTCATAATTTCTATTTCTTCCTGGTTCAATCTTGGAAGGTTATAGCTTTCTACGAGTTTGTCCATTTCTTCCAGGTTGTCCATTTTATTGGCATAGAGTTGCTTGTAGTAGTCTCTTAGGATGCTTTGTATTTCTGCGGTGTCTGTTGTAACTTCTCCTTTTTCATTTCTAATTTTATTGATTTGAGTCCTCTCCCTCTTTTTCTTGATGAGTCTGGCTAAAGGTTTATCAATTTTGTTTATCTTCTCAAAGAACCAGCTTTTAGTTTTATTGATCTTTGCTATTGTTTTCTTTGTTTCTATTTCATTTATTTCTGCTCTGATCTTTATGATTTCTTTCCTTCTGCTACCTTTGGGTTTTGTTTGTTCTTCTTTCTCTAGTTCCTTTAAGTGTAAGGTTAAATTGTGTATTTGAGATTTTTCTTGTTTCCTGAGTTAGGACTGTATTGCTATAAACTTCTCTCTTAGAACTGCTTTTGCTGCATCCTATAGATTCTGGATCATTGTGTTTTCATTGTCATTTGTCTCTAGGTATTTTTTGATCTCCTCTTTGATTTCTTCAGTCACCTCTAGGTTATTTAGGAACTTATTGTTTAGCCTCCATGTGTCTGTGTTTTTTACTTTTTTTTTTCCTGTAATTTATTTCTAATCTCACAGCGTTGTGGTCAGAAGGGAAGCTTAATATGACTTCAATTTTCTTAAACTTACCAAGGCTTGATTTGTGACCCAAGATGTGATCTCTCCTGGAGAATATTCAGTGTGCACTTGAGAAGAACGTGTAATCTGCTGTTTTCTGATGGAATGTCCTATAAATATCAATTAAATCTATCTGGTCTACTGTATCATTTAAAGCTTGTGTTTCTTCATTAATTTTCTGTCTTGATGATCTGTCCATTCGTGTAATTGAGGTGTTAAAGTCCCTCACTATTATTGTGTTACTGTTGATTTCCTCCTTTATAGCTGTTAACCTTTGCCTTATATATTGAGGTGCTCCTATGTTGGGTGCATAAATGCTTATAATTGTTATATCTTTTTCTTGGATTGATCCCTTGATCATTATGTAGTGTCCTTCCTTGTCTCTTGTAACATTCTTTACTTTAAAGTCTATTTTATCTGATATGAGTATTGCTACTCCAGCTTTCTTTTGATTTCCATTTGCACGGAATATCATTTTTCCATCCCCTCTCTTTCAGTCTGTATATGTCCCTAGGTTTGAATTGGGTCTCTTGTGGACGGCATATATACGGGTCTTGTTATATCCATTCAGCCTGTCTGTGTCTTTTGGTTGGAGCATTTAATCCTTTCACATTTAAGGTAATTATTGATATGTATGTTCCTATTACCATTTTCTTAATTGTTTTGGGTTTGTTTTTGTAGGTCCTTTTCTTCTCTTGTGTTTCCCTCTTAGAGAAGTTCCTTTAACATTTGTTGTAAAGCTCGTTTGGTGGTGCTGAATTCTCTTAGCTTTTGCTTCTTTATAAAATGTTTGATTTTTCTGTCGAATCTGAATGAGATCCTTGCTAGGTAGAGTAATCTTGGTTGTAGGTTCTTCCCTTTCATCACTTTAAATACATGGTGCCACTCCCTTCTGGCCTGTAGAGTTTCTGCTGAGAAATTAGCTGTTAACCTTATGGGAGTTCCCTTGTATGTTATTTGTCGTTTCTCCCTTGTTGCTTTCAATAATTTTTCTTTGTCTTTAATTTTTGTCAACTTGATTACTATGTGTCTTGGCGTGTTTCTCCTTGGGTTTATCCTGTATGGGACTCTCTGCACTTCCTGGACTTCAGTGGCTATTTTCTTTCCCATGTTAGGGAAGTTTTCGACTATAATCTCTTCAAATATTTTCTCGGATTCTTTCTCTCTCTCTTCTCCTTCTGGGACCCCTATTATGTGAATGTTGGTACGTTTAATGTTGTCCCGGAGGTCTCTCAGGCTGTCTACACTTCTTTTCATCCTTTTTTCTTTATTCTGTTCTGTGGCAGTGAATTCCATCATTCTGTCTTCCAGGTCACTTACCCGTTCTTCTGCCTCAGTTATTCTGCTGTTGATTCCTTCTAGTGTATTTTTTATTTCAGTTATTGTATTGTTCATCTTTGTTTGTTTGTTCTTTAATTCTTCTAGGTGTTTGTTAAACAGTTCTTGCATCTTCTCGATCTTTGCCTCCATTCTTTTTCTGAGGTCCTGGATCATCTTCACTATCATTATTCTGAATTCTTTTTCCGGAAGGTTGCCTATCTCCATTTCATTTACTTGTTTTTCTGGGGTTTTATCTTGTTCCTTCATCTGGGACATAATCTTCTGCCTTTATATTTTGTCTTTCTTTCTGTGATTGTGGTTTTCGTTCCATAGGCTGAAGGACTGTAGTTCTTCTTGCTTCTGCTGTCTGCCCTCTGGTGGATGAGGCTATCTATAGTTTCTCTATTTTTAAAGACTCGTGATTAGATTGGGCTCACCTTGATAATCCAGGATAATCTCCCATGTCAAGGCTTCTACCATTAATCACATTCTGCGAAGTCCCTTCTGCCACATAGGGTAACATTTTCACAGGGTCTGGGAATGAGGATGTGAACATCTTTGAGGACCATTATCCTGCCTACCTCTCTAGCCTACGGTAAACGTACACCCTTCTCAGGGCTGACAAAGATAGGAGGCAAAGTATTAACATCCATGCTCATTTCCTCAAATTTTCCAAACATCCTCTATTTCCATCTTGATCATTTATCTCCCTGCATATAGAGTAACTTATTTTGTGTTAATGTCAGGCATTAAACTAGCCTAACACAATTAGCATGCTTCCAAAAAAATTAATGCAGTATCATACATCACATATAGTAAGGTAGTATGTATATTTAACATATATATATGTGTGTGTACATGTGTAAGTATAGATAAACATATTAGTAGACACATATGATTAGCATTTTCAAAACTCTCTTGGCCAAATTACCTTACTATTTAGTACAAAATAACTTTCCAATTTTTGCTGTGCACAGTAAAAAATATCTACAAGGACAAAAGTATCAGTGTGTGTCTCTGTGTGTGTTTACGGCTCATAACAAAAAGATAGTTTTCAAACACTAAAGAAAACCCCTAAATCTCTAAAGCAGGGGTCCCCAACCCCCAAGGCATGTACTGGTACCAGTCTGCAGCCTGTTAGGAACCGGGCCACACAGCAGCAGGTGCGTGGCAGGCGACCGAGCAAAGCTTCATCTGCCGCTCCCATTGCCTGCATTACCGCCTGAACCATCCCCCCACCCCTCGTCCATGGAAAAATTATCTTCCACAAAACCGGTCCCTGGTGCCAAAAAAGTTGGGGACCGCTGCTCTAAAGGGCTACAAATTTGATTCAAATTGCAAATAGTTACTGAATAGCTGCTAAGTGGTAGGCACGAAGGGTTTACAAACACAAATGAGGCATGCATGGTGTTTGGCATCATGAATCTTACCATTTGAGAGAGAAGACAGATATAGAGGCAAAGAATTACAGTTAAGGTACAATATAACTTTATAATAAATGTAATTTGCTTTGGGAATGTGGGGAGGCAAGTTTTTAATTCATGAGCTGTTGCTAGACATTGGGGGTGTGGGCAAAGTGAGGGAGACTTCCTCGAGCTGGTCTTCACTGGAGAATGATGTTTAATTGGCAGTAGTGTGATGGGATAGTTCAGGTGCAGACAGAAGGGCCAGAAATGAGAAAGTGAACATGTTTTCAGAATGTCCATGATGTAGAGTGAGGAAAAGCTGAGAAGGTAAAAGGAGGAGAGACTTCGGAACTCTAAATAGTAACTGAAGGAGTGTGGATTTAACCATGAAGCTAACGGGGAGCCCTTGAAGGTGTGTGAACAGGATATTAGCAGGGCTCTTTTGAAGAATTAACAGTTGGAACAGAAACTGTTAGTTGCCTCCTAATGCTCATTTCCCCCTTCTTCTTTGGTAACAGAACCCTCATTTTTAGGGAGGCACATTCATGCCCAGTTAAAGGCTACATAACTCAGCCATCCTTGCAGCTAGGTGTGGTCATGCAGCTAACGATATGTAAATAAAAGTATGTAGGGAAAGGCATTTTCAGAGAGAGAAGTCATGCTTTCTTTTTCCCCTTCTCTACCTTCCACCTGCAATGGGAATGTGATGGCTGCAGCTCTAGAAGCCTTACTGGATCCTGATGATGTGGTCAAACCCTAAGAATGCCAGAGAAGATTGTTGGGAGGAGCATGGGCTTCTCTCACACAAAAAGGAAATTGAAATAAGCTTTCATCTTGTTTAAGCCACCCTTCAATCCTCCCTCCCTCCCTCCTTCCTTCTTTCTTTATTTAGTGCAGCTCAACCTAACCTGAAATCAGTGGTTCTCAACTCTGGTGACACACTTGAAACCACAAGAGTTTGCAGAAAATCCAGGGTAACCAGACCTGATCCCCAAAGATATTGATTTAATTATTCTGAGGCAGGGCCTGATGATCAGCACTTTTAATGGTTCCTGGGGGATTCTAATTTATGTGAAGCCATACAGTCATAATGACAGTTATGAAGTTGTAGGATGGGGGGAGAGTCAAGGTTGGAAGTTATTTTGGAAGGTTGTTGCGATACTGCTCCGAACTTAAGATTTAGAACAAAGAGAAAAGCTGTAGTAACAGAGGGTCGGGTATCTGTGAAAGACCCAGGAGAGGTGGTTGGCATGATAAGGAAAAGTGTGATGATGACTTTCGGGTGTAATGGATTTGATCTTTCAGTGGGATACAGACTAAAGAAACAAATAGGCTTCAGCATGTGTGGATTCCCCATGGCCCACACTGATAACATGCCTCACAACGGCTTCGTCGGCACTTTGCTTTCAGCTTAGTGACACGCCTTTTAATTTGATCTTTTTCTCATGACTGATTTTTGGGCAATTTTTTCCCCAGAAAATATAATAATAGATCTCCCTCTTTTTAAAGCATTTTGGAGAGAGGGATGCTGACGGAAAATGAACATTCTTATAAATCTCTCTTGGATCTTAGCTCTGTTTTTCTCAAGACCACTAAATAAGCTATTCTGTTCAAGTCCATTTAGCGTTCTTTTGTTAGTTGTGCCTATTTCGGGAACCCACCGCACGCTCTGAACATTTGACAGGTTCACACCTGATTAATCTCTCTCCCTTTCCTGTCATCAATATTATTTAGGGTCACTGGTCAAACCATATTGACACTTGGCTGACATCGTCTCCGGAGCCCAATTACCTATCTGTCATGATACAATCCACGAGGTGACAGGAGAATACTATGCTATGCCAAGCAAGTTGGCACCAAAGTGTCCCTGAGACAGAAAATAATAGATCATTTTTATGCTTTTTCTGCAAACTAAGAGAGACATTTCCCTGTCCCCATTGCCAGTAGGTCTTTTAAGTCACAGGGCTGCTTTGTATCTTGAGGTATCCAGCACCTGCTAGATAAGCCTGGCGGATGTTTCCTATTTCACATCCCGAGGTGGATTCCTAATGAAAGAGCAGAAACCCTTGCCTTGGGCTCTTAGCCCTGACCCACATATTGAAAAGTAGTTAGGCTTCTAAATGAGTTTACCTGCTAGATTTTTGAGGAATATCCTATTTAGATGCAACTTTACGGTAGAGGAAATCTGGCCAGTGAACTTCAGAAAAGTAAGTATAAGTAATAAAATACGCAGGGTGTAGAACCTTTCTTAAATTCATTCTGGCAATGCTCTGATACTGAAACACATGCTTTGGGGCTAAACAGCATTAAAATAAAAGTTTCCTTTTTCTTTCTTCTTCTTTCTAAAATAATTTTTTTTTAACAAAGTTTAATTTAATGAAGATGGCCTTCATTACATCAAAAGGGCATATCTCCATTTATGTATCTAAAAAGGAAATATATCGATAGCTACTCCTTTTAGTATTTTATTTTATATGCGCATACACATTTATTTGAATATCAACTATTGTTTTGGTCTGTTTAGCAACCAGAAGAGTGTTACTCATAAGTGGTATCAGTGCTCCTCATAATATCACATTCTTATAGTATCCACAAAGAAGACTACTGAGTATCGGGATGTAAGCAATTATTATCAAAAGCAGGATCCCAGAGATTAAAAGCACAAATAGCTGTTTCACAGAATTCAGATCAATGAGAAAAAACATATTTTGCAGTAAGGCTAATGGCATGGACGTTCTTGCTTTCACTGTGCTAAATAGGAGAGGGGAATCTTCCAGTTTGCCTAGACACTCGTTCGAGTATTGGGGCTGGTGGAATCAAGAGCAGGGACGCCATTTTGTTGTTGAAAATTATTCTTCTGTTTTTTAAAAAGAAAACAATTTACTATTGTTTCATTATGAAACAGGGTGCCTGTGGGGTCCCTACTTTTAATTTTAGTTTTTTAAACTACTTTAAAACATTTTAATTGAACAGGTTAAATACGATTATGGCAAAAAAATCAAAGAGTAAATTTAAGATGTAGTATGGCTAAAGACAAGTCTTCTATAAGTCTCCACATCCTTAGTCTACAATAGTTTTTATTGTATAGTTTCCAGAAATTGTCTATGTATGTATAAGGGTTATGGATCTCTATGCATTTTTAAAAAACCAGACTCATCTCATACATGGTGTTCTTCAACTTGCTTTTTGCCCTTTCATCTGGGCATCTTTCTATGCAAGTGTCTGTGCATCTATCGCCTTCCTTTAACAGCCTAAATACAGTGTAATTGTCTAAAACTCTGTTAATAGACATTTCTATTAGGGTTTGTTTTGTTTGGGCTGCTACAAAAAAGTGGAAAATAAAATCTCAGTATTTATATTTGTTCGTATTCATACAAGAATGTAAATGCCAGATAGTGAAAAGTTCAGTCAAAGAATTGATACATGAAAGTTTTGACAGCAATTTCCAAATTTCCCTTAAAGGTGGCTTCCTTGACTTCTCTTCCTTCATGAAGAGAGATCATGAAATGAAACTGGACTGATGTTGTCATTGCACATTGTGGGTCAGACTACTGTCCCAGAGGTGGTATCACCTAGGACTGAAATGTAGATTTGGGAAAATATACCCACCATGATGGCCTGTTCCAGGCCAGTGATAGACTCAGCTCTTTGTTGTAAACTGTTTTAAGCTGAGAATTTTCTCCTGAAAGGGAATTAATGTTTGTACCATCAATCAGCCTGAGAAACAAATGTTCCTCCTCTAGGAACTGAGGTAGGGCTTGGGGTGGGGAGGAAGGACTTCCTCCTCCTGTGGGTTCTCAAGGAGGTTCCAGCCTAGATCCTCATGCTCAGGGCTGCCCTAGTGAGATCATTAGTGAGACCAGGCTGGAGATCCAGGGGAAGGATCGCTGAGAGCCAGGCAGGGCCTCAGGGATCAGAGTGCTGCTGGTGGTCTCTGACAGCGGTCACTTCAGGCAGAAGTGGTACATTTCTCTCGGCGTCAGACTTCTCTAAGTCCCAGCCCCTCAGTAAGGTCTCACTGAAAGACACAGTGGGGTTTCCACATCTGTCTCCTATAAGAGCATTAGTGATAGTCACAGACTGAGACAGCCGTCACCAGCAGCACAAGAATCTCACGAGGCGGCACCAGGGCACTCAGGCACGACGGCCAGAGTGGAAGGCAGAGAGAAGTTGTTGGTGAACACCTATGGGCTGCACCTCGGGACAATCACGACCTAACTCAGCGTGTATTTACTGGATGTAGTCAAAACAATTACAATAAATGTTAGGGGAGCATTTACTAGTGAAATACAGATGTGCATTCTCACTTAGGAGTATCCTCTCATTTAAACTTCACATCTATCACACAAGGTAGGTATTATTACTGTTTCAATTTTTTTTCTAAGGAAATAGTCACAGAGCACTTTTGTAACTTGTTCAAGGTCGCTGAGCTAGCAAGCAACAGAACTAGGATTCAAAACAAGGTTACATTTAGAAAATAATTTGAACCAAAAAAACAAGTAAGGAATACCACAGAAGTGAGTAAAAGTAGATAACAAAATTGAAATCCTACACTCATGTTCATAGCAGCATTATTCATAATCTCTGAGATGTGGAAGCAACCCAAGTGTCTATTGACAGATGAATGGATAAAATGTGGTGTACACATACCATGAGATATTATTCAGCCTTAAAGAGGAAGGAGATTCTGACACATGCTACAACACAGAAGAACTTTCAGGACATTATGCTAAGTGAAATAAGCCAACCACAAAAAGACTGTATGATTCCATTTATATGAGGCACCAGAGCAGTCAAATTCATAGAGACAGAAAGTAGAATGGTAGTTACCAGGTACTTGGGGGAGGGAGAGATTGGGAGTTATTGTTTAACGAGTAGAGAGTTTCAGTTTTGCAAGATGAAAAGAGTTCCAGAGATGGATTGTGGTGATGGTTGCACAACAAAATGAATACTTAAAACCACTGAACTACATATACTTAAAAATTGGTAAGACAGTGAATTTTTTATGTGTATTTTATAACAATTTTAAAAATTGGATAAAATGAAATCATACTGTATATAGTACATGTGTTGAAACTTTTACAGAGTAATATTTGAGCTTGAATCTGGAGTTTGCCTGTCCTGGGCTTGAATCTCAGCTCTATGACTTGTTAGCTGTGTGACCTTGGGGAAGTAACTTAACCTCTCTGGGGCTTCATTTCCTCATCTGCAAAATGAGGAAAAACAGCACCTTCATCATTGGGTCAATGTGATGTTTAAATGACATGATGCATTTAAGCTCTTGAACAATATTTGGCACATAATTAACACTCAAAATGTTCACTATTATTATTATTTGAACATGATGGGTGAGAATGCACATATAAATATTTCATTTTGAGTAAAACTGAACATGTTTCACAGAAAAATGTTATTGAGAAGATTAGATGAAATTAAAACAATGAAAAAATATAGGATGATTACTTTTAAAAATATTCCAAATATTTTGCTGTTAGTAGTTGGAGAGTAAGCTGAGCCGATCAAAAGTTAAGATTCTGGGTTTGAAACAGTGAAGAGGTTCTGCTGCCTGTAAACATTGTCATGGATTATTTCTGGCCCAGGAAGAAAAGCTCCACAGACACGCCAATTCCATTCAGGGTCTATGGCATAGGGCACTACTGGTTAGTATGTGACTGGCCTTTCTACTATTGAGGTGGGAACTGATTACTAATTATAACACAAAGACTGTGCTAATGGATTTTCACCTCACTTATTTCCTCCCATGTATGTGCTCATCTTGGCCAGGACACAACTATCCAGAATTTCTACACACACACGCAGGAAGGTACTGAAGCGATGAATGGCACACCTTCGCTGGTAATTCCATTTTGGAATTGCTAATTTCAGATGTGATGGTTTAGCTCATGGAGTCGGGCTGTCAGAAACCAGGAATTACCCAGCGGTGGGCACTTAGCTGAGACCAAGGCTCACTTAAGTAGGATTCTGGCACTGTAGGTGGGAATATTTACTATTGCTGTGAAGAGTAAATCAGAAATGTTAAATTACATTCAATCTCAGAAATAACTGTGCAGAATTTCTCAGGGCAAAGAAAATCAGGCAATTATTGAGGTGCTTATAGTTCTCACAGCCCACTGCCACTTTGCTGTGAGACACAATCACACTTGGAGCTACAATCTAATTTATCTCAGCTCCATTTTTGTGTATTTTACTCTAGTAAATAAGAAAAAATGCTTAATCTAAGTTTTAGAGTTCTTTAAAAAAAGAACATATAATACGTTGTCTATTGTTTAAGCTTTAAATTTAAAACTTACATATAACTAGTGAAAACATTAAATTCATAAATCATTAAAAAGATAAAAACAAGAGTAGTCTTCCTAGATCATGATGTTGTAGAAAAACACTGGACTAGAAGTTTGGAAATCTGGGTCTTAGTCTTCTCTCCACTTCTCATTTCCAATGTAAGTTTAGAAAGTAATTAAAATTTTCCTGGGCCCCAATTTATGTATCTGAACTTTAAGAAATTTTTAATGATTCCAGCAATCCCACTCCTGGGCAAATACCCAGACAAAACTATAATTTGAAAAGATACATGCACCCCTTTGTTCATAGCAGCACTATTCACAATAGCCAAGACATGGAAATAACCTAAATGTCCATAGATAGATGAATGGATAAAGAAGATGTGGTATATATATACAATGGAATATTACTCAGCCATAAAAAGAATGAAATAATGCCATTTGTAGCAACATGGATGGACCTGGAGATTATCATACTAAGTGAAGTAAGTCAGAAAGAGAAAGACAAATACCATATGATATCATTCATGTGTGGAATCTAAAATATGACACAAATCAACATGTCTAAGAAACAGACTCACAGACATAGAGAACAGACTTGTGGTTGCCAAGGGGGAGGTGGGGTGGGGGAGGGATGGATTGGGAGTTCAGGGTTAGCAGAGGCAAACTATTATATACAGGATGGATAAACAACAAGGTCCTATTGTATAGCACAGGAAACTATATTCAATATCCTGTGACAAAACAATGGAAAAGAATATGAAAAAGAATATATATATATGTATATGTATAACTGAGTCGCTTTGCTGTATGGAAGAAATTAACACAACATTGTAAATCAACTATACTTCAATAAAATAAAGAAAATAAATTTTTTAAGATTTTAGCTGCGGTTCCATTCAACATTCAAGTAATAAAAATAATATACCCTACTGCAATTTTAAACACTCATTTATGACAGCACTTGACCAGACCTTTACGTGAATTGGGAAGCACTATCTATATTTTGCTGGTATGAAAGCTTAGAGACGTGAAATGCCCACTTAGGTCACGTAAAGAGGAAACAGCGTAGGAGGAAACTTTGCACCCACTCGTCTCAGCCCAGTTTAACCAAATGATTCTCTGTGACTGAGGTAAGATGATTGGAAGAAGTAACTTTCTTAGCTGGAGTCTGGAAGCATGAGATTCAGTAGAACCTCTATTTTTACTTTTCCTTCACAACAAATGTGGTTTCACATATGCGAATTTCGCTTGGGTGTGGGCACTAGAGTCTCCTTTTTCTGAGTCTCTCAGCTGTCCTCTGTGGCAGGACGAAAAGAACTGGACACCAGTGACCGTGGAGCACACACTCCGGGTAGCCTGGGCAATGCACCGGCTGGAAGTGCTCCCCAGTCCTCTCCGTCAGGGAGGCTGCACTCAAGTCAGCTTCCTGCAGGGGCCCTGGCTTCCTTCCTGTTCCTGCGGGACCACCAGACAATGCAGTAAACAGTGGCCCTATGCCCAGCTGGCCTGGTGCCCTCGGAATCTGATTCCTCCACTGACAAAATTGCTCTCACTCTTGCCCTACGAGAAGAGAGAGGAGCCAGGGGTTCTTTGGAACACTGCTCAGCACAAGAGCCTGGTCCCGGCATCTCTCTCTGAGGGGTCATAGGGTTGGTGGACCTGGACCTTCTCTTCTCTTGATGGTCTCTGATTTGTCAGTTTCTCTGATAAAGCCTGCTCCGCATCACCGCCACGTGCTATTCTAGAATTCGACTTGAGCCCTGTGGCACAGCAGATCGAGAACGCAAAGGGACCTCTTTCCACAGTCTGCTTTCATTTCTTAAGATTCATTTGGAGCCATCAAGAATTGCAATGAGAATTACATAATTAAGAATTGCAAACAGCTATGTTTCCGCACTGTGCAATTCACAGAATATTTTCCTATTCCACATTCTATTTAACTCTCACAAAAATCTACCAGTCAAGATTTATTTTTATCATACAGACGACAAATCTAAGTTTCAGACTAGTTAAAAACCTGCCCCCAAAGTGGCAAATCTTGGCCTGGATGTAAAGTCTTCTGTATCCAAGTCCAGGTCTCTCTCTACTGCTCCTGGGAACTTTGGAACACACCTCCAGAAACGAACCAATCATTCTAAGATATTGAAAGCATCCACAGAACAGGTCTTTGCCAGGTGCTGGTGAATTCAAAGCCCCATAAGACGTCACCAAAAACTTCTTTTCTTGTGCCAAATAGGGAAGATCATTTTAATAGCTATTTATTGTAAACATATTTATTATACTTTTCAGTTTGCTCAAAATATAGTGCCCCTATCATGAGACGTTACACAAACTTCATAGAAACGAAGGGGTGAGGATGTCTTAGCTGCTACTCAGCTGGAAGGGAACAAGACATCAGCACTGTCCAAGTCCCCAGGCAACTGTGAAAAGTTGTAATCCAATCAAGAGCTTGCTAGTAGGGTGTGTCTGTGAGTGAGGCTGAACAGATCTGTCTTCCCATCTGTGATTTGAATTCAGGTGTGTTCTTGGAAGTACATTGCTCTGAAGCCTGTATGTTTTATCAGTAATCCCATTAATGATGCCCCTCTGGGTTTAGACATGGTGTTACGCTGGAGCCTCAAATTTAATATTTTCAAAGCTGAACTCATCACCTACCCCCTCAAATTGTTATTTCTTAGCCTGATAAGGAATTTAACCATTTCTAGGTGTCCAGTGGGGAGCCTGCCCAGACTCCTCTCTTTCTTCTCACATAGTCATAACTATCAAGTGCTGTAGGTACCACTTCCCAAATATCTTACATATATTCCTTTTTCCATGGTCTTGCCCTTGATGCCTTTCTTTTTATATATATATATACATATATATGTATATATATACGTGTATATTTATATATATATATTTATTTATTTATTTATGGCTGCACCGGGTGGCACATGGGATCTTTGTTGCGGCATGTGGGGTCTTTTAGTTGTGGCATGCAGACTTCTTAGTTGCAGCATGCAGACTTCTTATTTGTGGCATGTGAACTCTTAGTTGTGGCATGCATGCGGGATCTAGTTCCCTGACCAGGGATTGAACCCAGGCCCCTGCACTGGGAGCGCGAAGTCTTACTCACTGGACCACCAGCGATGCCTTTCAAGGACTATCTTGACATCCTTTGCTGACTGTTTTCCTCCCCTCCCGTCGCCGTCCCTATCAAGGTTTCCTCCACGGGGCTCACTGCCAATAAATCCAAACTCCTACCACTCCCTGAAAAGAACGGCAGCTCTAATCTTATCCTGCCCAGGGGCTCAGCCTTACTGTGCTTTCTCCCTTCTTCTCCACGTCACATTCCAGATCTACTGCACTGACAGTTCCCCAAACTGGCTGTCCTTACTCAGCTTCTCCTCCAAGTCAATCATGCAAGGAAGCGTGTGCCTGGCAAACTCTTACTTCTCTCTCAAGCATCCCTGTCTTGTAAGGACTTTCCTAACTCCTCCCAACTCTCCCTCAGTTGGCCTTTAAATTTTCTTGCACTGGTTTTGGTGTATCCTGCAGTGTCTTCTTCAGAGCACTGATTGTTTTATGTCATCTATTTGTGTGTGTGGTTTTTTCCTAACTAGGTTTTGAGTACCTTGAGGACGAAGAGCATGTTCTATTTGTCACTGTATCCCCAGCGCTTGGAATGACAGCTGACAAAAATGAATTTCACTTGGATTCACACACAAGATTTCCCTTTTCCTTCTGAATATGTCGACTCTCTTCTGTGGTAGTACAAAAAGAACTGAACAGTCTGGGTTCCCTGGACAATGGAACATCTGGGACAGTGCTCTCATTTCTGGCCAGGGAGGCTGCACTCAAAGTCTACTTCCCAAAGGGGGTGTGAGTCAAAGCTGAACAGAGAAATGAATCTGAGAGAGCCCACGGAACTTGCTGAAGGACCCACAACTAGTAAGAAGCGACAGGAACGTAAGTCAGGGCAGGGGTTCTTGTTATTGCCATTCTCTGTTTTATTCCCAGTACCTAGAAGACTCCCTGGCACATTAGAGCTCCATCAATATTTGTTGAGTAAATGACTGACAGAATGAAGGACTGACTGACTGACTGACTGAAAAGTTATCTTCAAAGCCCAGGTCCTTCTGATTTCATTCTCCTGACTTCTAGTTTTTGTACTGGGTATGAATGTGTGTGTGTGTGTGTGTGTGTGTGTGTAGATACACCTTTCAAACAAAATTAAAAAGTGAATATCATGATTTCCTCTTTACGATAAAACACAATTAAAGAATAATGATAACTATTTATACACACACACACACACACACAAATTCTAGGCCACTGAAACGTTCAGCCTTGGTAATTCATTTCATTTACTAAAAGAAAAATGGCTTTTGGAAAATAAGTATCCAACCTGACAATCATATAACTTTACATTCAGAATTAGTTTTCAGTAAACTGGTAGGATGACCTTGTCTTGTAAATTGTCCCAAATAGTGTAAAACAGAGGCGACAATAGTACATTGTGGTTGGTCATGTGAGGAAATGCAGGACTTTGCTCTCTGCTGCCGCCCAGAGGCGGGAATGTAGCACAGCCGGCCTCTCCACGTGTCAGAAAACCAGAAGCAGGTGCGGCATGTGTGCGTCTGGGAAGAACCGCACTCAAGTTTATATTCTTCCTCTCCAACTTCTGGGGCCTTTTTCTTACGCAATGACAGCTGATTTATCTTTATCTATTACTGACACAGAACCAGCCATTCACCATGAAGCAGGACAAAAGCCAGTAGAGGGATGAAAGAAACCCAAAATAGATCTTCCTTGAACTGATTTGTATCAGAGTTATGAACAGTTCAAGGCATAAAAGAAAAGTAGACCGGTAAGCACTGTTGCTGAAACCGAGAGCAAAGCACAATTTTTTCCCTTTCTTGGCCCCCCTCTGTCTTTTTCTTTTTCTTTTTTTCTCATCCAGCTACTCAAAGCAAACATTGCAGGAGGTGGAAGCACGCACCACAGGAGGCTGTTTGCAGAGACCGCTCTCACACGCCTGCACACGGGCTCCCTGCCCGCGGCCACCCCCTCTATTGTCACAAAGCACATTTTATAATGCAAATCACTGTCTACTACATGGCTCATTATTTCCCTCTCTGAATAAAATTTGAACACATCAATTATGTGTTCTTCTATTCTAAATGCCTACCCTTGTAGCACTGACCTCTTTCCGCTTTTATATTTTTCAGAACGTCCCTGACATTTGCCAACTGGGTTAGCTCTAAACCTTTCTAACCTATTATCTTATTACTTCAGCACTTTTCACACCTTCTCTTCCGTCTAATTAGTGTGACCTACAGGCGCGCTAGGAGGGCGAGCTCGCACGCTAGCCCCGCACTCACCACTGCTTGTAATCCGCGTCACAGTTGCAGTAGTATTTGGGGTCCGTGCAGTTGCGCTCGATGCCGCAGGCGCATTTCTGAATTCCGGGCCCGGAGCCGCCCCAGTAGTAGTGCTTCTCGTTGGCTTTGCCCACCCACCAGGTGTAAGGGCTTCCATCTGCAAGAAAGGGGAAAGGCACACTGAAACAGGACCAGGACCCCGTCACTATTGTGTCACACTTATATCCCCCCAACCCAGGAGCGGCATCTCTCTCTGATAGACTGAACATCATTCAACCCTCTTAGAAGTCAATCCAATTCAATAACAGGAATATTTAATAAAAAAATATCAGAGGGATTGGTAAGCTCAAGTTTTCCCACTGGGGTATGCACCTCTTCCTTTGAAAGACATGTTTACGTTCAAGCTGCAGGAATTTAGGGGCCTGTTCTGTAAATTGGCTGCCCAGATGGGGTACATCCACAATGAAGGTGTGTAGGCCATGCACCGATTCTTTAATATACAACTCAGTTCATGGCTAGTTGTAATTTTTCTGTGAAATGATAGTCATGGAGATGACAGAATATTAGAGCTAAACATGGACGTATGCCTTAGTATGATCTCCTTATTTTACAGGTAAGCAACTTAGGTCCAGAAAGGTTACACAATTCTTTCAATTACACAGCAGATTGGCTCCCAGACCAGAAGTTTGACACTGTATCTCAGAAGACATTGTACAATGCTCTTTATACAATATTACTTTGCTTTATTATTTGGCCTAATATTCACCCATTCATTCATTCACTCATCAAACATCCACTGTGTTTCCATTATGTGTCAAACATTATAAGAAACTCAGCAGAATAATGGAGAGAAAAGATACAGATTGAGAGTTCAGTTCAATTATTATTATGAACACACAGGAGAGTGGGTGAGGGAAAGGAGGTCAGGAAGGAGGGTTTCCTAGAAGAGGTAACATATTTGAGCTATGTCTTGAAGGTTACGTTACCCAGATGAATAAGGAGGTAAAAGAGAGATACGGACTCCTACGTAAAGGAAGCAGAATGGCAAAGTTCTATATGGAACACGCAAGTAGGAGTGTACCCATCGATGGTACAATAGGGCTGAAGAGATAAGTTTGAGAGGGTAGCAGGAGTAGGTCGCAATAGACAGTGGGTAAGGGTCATAGCACAACAAACTTTGTCCAAACAAGAAGTTATTTTGCCTTGGTTTATTCTTGCTTTTCTGCGTGTACTTCTTCCTATTTAAGAAGGTTGAACTTCATTCTGAAACTAATGGGAAACCATTAAAGTATTTTAAGCAGGAGATTTTCAAGATCAAATTTGTATTTTAAAAGATCTACAGTGAGATGAAAGACAGATTTCAGGGGGATAGAGTCATGGAGGCCAGATGTGATGCTCCTATGTTAATACAAAAGAGAAATAATAAGAGAGTAGTGGAAATGGAGAGGAAGAGAAAGTGGAAAGAGATTTAGGAGGTAGAAGCAGCTTGGGAATGTTGGGATTTGGGTGGGAAGATGGTGTGGAGATTAATCCTGGGTTTCTGGCTCAGGTGACTAAGAGGATGGTGATGTGCTTCACCAAGGTAGATCACAGGGAGGAAGATGAGAAATTTAGGGAAGGTCGAAGAAAGGATGGTGAACCTGATACATGAGGTAGGCAAATGGCTATCGAAGTCTGGATCTCAGGAGCATTCTCTGGGCTGAAAATCCCATTTTAGGAACCATCAGGTAAATGATTGGTAGCAGGAGAGACGTCACTGGAATCTTTTGGATTCCAACAGCATTTAGAGAACAGAGAGGGAGCTGGCCATTGTGCAGGTCAAGAAAGAAAATGGACAGAGAGGGTGGAGGAGAAACAAGCCAAGAATTTCCAGAAAAGCAGTGTGGTCGGCATTGTCCGATTTCATAGCAAAGTCCATTAAGATGAAGGTTTGGACTTTTTCTTTTAATTTGACAGCTAGACGGTCTTTGTTGAGAGGAGTTTCAGGTGAACGATGGGAAGAAGATGCCAGGCAGCAGCAGGCAGAGGAGGGAAGGGAAGGGAAAGGAAGGGGGAGGCCCTGAGAACAGCCTCCCACGCAGGAAGCTGGGGAATGAATGCAATCTCATGGAGGCTGTGCGGCCAGTAAGCCTGCACTTGACAATTAAAGTCTCCAGGCGTATGACTAACATTCCATCCTAATAACTCACCAGCCCTTCCAGGAGGTTAGGTGTACACTTGTCCCAGTATCTGTGCATGTGCTGTGCTTAGCAATAAAAGGAAGAAAAAGTCTTGCACTCAGTGAGCTATCGTGTAAACAGTCACAACATCTAAGCAAACAACACAATAAAGTAAGTGAGGGCCATATTGGAATTGTGCAAAAACTGCTGCTGTGCCTTCTCACCTATGCCAATAGCTTTTTGTTTCTGTGTTTGTTTTTGTTTTATTTAGAGATAGGCAATTTAAAGGTAGGCAACTGTACTGTGAGTTCAGGCTTGATGTAATAAATGAGCAAATGCTCTGAACTTAGAAAGGAGTTATTCAGGTATTGTACTTCCTACAAATCTCCAGATTTTCCAGTTGTGCTGACTTGGAAAAGGTCACTATTATTCCCTTCACAAGATCATTTGGCACCTGAATCTTAAGAAATACATTTGAGTTGATCTGGCAAGCGGTAGAGAGGGAGATTTCAGCACCCTGCTCTGAAGGCAGGAAGATGCCAGCTCTCTGAGATAAGGGTCCATTCTGAAACCTTGTCTCCCGCATCTCTGGGGCCTGTTCCAGCAGATAGGGGGCTGTTTGCTTTCTACATTCAAGCTATTTTGCTTCTCGCTTCTCTTTCCATCAGGGTAAAGAGTAACACATCCAACTTCTGATGCTTTCCAATGTTGGAACCATGACCAATAATAAATTCTTGTTTCCTTCTGATGCAGTCAAGAGTTAAAAAAAAAAAAAAAAAAGGCTTAAAATATTCCATTTACGGAAACTATAAAATCTGAGCCAGGTCATTTGGTTAGTAAGCTGCACTAGGTCTCTGTTGATTCCATCTCTGGCCGTGTTACAGGAAGAGGACAAAGGTGGACGGTGCTGTGCCTACCTTGCAAAGGCCCCTGGGGCCTTCCAGAAAACGACCGAGACTGGTTATCACATCTATTATTCACCACACTGCATCTTTTCAAGCTGACCTAATGCTAAATTCTTTCTCTCAAAAGAAATTTCAGTTACTATCACTGTTTTTGGAAACTAGGGGATACTAACACACTTGGTGGAGGGGAAGAAAGAACCAGACACCCGTAGAACAGGAGTCAATGGGCTGCCTGGCAGGAAATGCCCTTGTTCTGCCCGTACGTCAAAAAGCCCATGAAAGAGTATGTATCTCAGAACCTCAGCTCAATTTCCGATTCTTCCTTCCAGTGGCCAGTAGAAACGACCTAACACTGTTATATTTTTGTCATAAAGAGTGATGATAGATTGCATGAACCAGAGAAGCTGTACGGCTCAGTATTCTTGATAAAAATCAGGACAATGTCAGTCAAGGGAGCAAGGTCATCATCAGAGGCTCCCTCAGCAGGAGACCGAGAAATGCACTGTAGGGGATGTGGAGAAAGAGCCAGCTGATTCCCAACCACGCCTACAGAAGTACCAGGATGCCCAGGAGAGGAAGACTCATTGGCAAGTTGTTTGGGCTGTGGGTGTTCCAGTAGAAGCCCTAAGCTCTGCATGGGACCCAGGCTCTGAACTAACCTCACATGGCAGACCTCAGGGCAGTTCCTATAGGGAAGGACTCCTGTTAGACATCAGGATGGGATCTAAGAAGGTGATCTGCAGTGACGTTTCTTGCATTCAGTGCAAGAAGGAGACACACTACTGACCAGGTGAGGGTAGCTCAATTTCCCAGTTCTTCCCCCATCCCCACCTTTTTCTCAAGTCACTTCTAGTCTTACATAACTAACGTTCCCAGTTAGGGTGATGCAAAATCAATGTTATTTTGTTCTCCTTCCTAGGAAAGTAAGTTAAGTGCAGTACAAAATGTTTTACTTAGCTGTTTCCTCATCTGCCAGGAACAGAAGAATGCCAATAAGAACAACACATTCCAGGGAAAAAGCAAGTTGTACCCTTTGTTATTAGCGTTGGCTACTTTAGTTAAATCAAATCATCATAATTTACCAATTTGGCATATATTTTATATTCAGCAAGAAGAAAATGGTTCAATCTGTGTTGAGCAAAGAATTGCCTTATTTCAGTGCTGTGCTAACGAAGTGTTACTTTTTGCTTTACAAATCATTACTTACCTATTAATTGGCCTTGGGGAAAAGAAGTTAAAGGTGATAAAAATGGAAAGACTTTTTAAAAGACAAGATAAGGAGTGGTGAGAAAAGAAACAATTTAATTATCCAGTGCTAAGAGTTCAAGAATTTCTCTGACCTCAGAATATGAAGATTTTTGTTAACTATATTGAGTAGGTGTAATCACTGCAACGAGATTATGAAATGATAAACCACATTCTAGGTTAACTAGAAGCTGAATTATCAAAGTAAGTCATATTGTATTAAAACAGCCAAATATGGATTGAATTAAATGTAATCATGGCACTTTGTACTCATTTAAGACCAAATTTTATTATGCTGAGGATTTTGAGGATTTATTATGGTTTGGATGACTAAACTGAAATAGGGAGAAAGAAAAGAGGCAACTTGTTCCTCCAAATTTAAAGAAACCAACAGATCTCTTATTTTCTCCAATAACAAGCTGTTTCAGAAACACAAGGGCAAATGCATGGGGACTTCTTGATGAAAATGTGGCACATACCTGTGACTTTCAAAATATGTTCTTTAGAACTTCTGGGCTACACAAAGTAACCTAATAGTCTGCTTACATAAATATTATCCTGGCACATCTACGGTAAGACCCAGTATGGTCACTGGGACATTTAATTAGTTTCATTTCATCCACTTTTGCAGAATATTAAAAAGTGTAATACCTAACATTAAATACTGCAAAGGTTTATCGTCTCCAAAATGAAAACTTAAAAGTATATTTTTAGCTTGATGAAACCTAGTCTTATTATATCTACCACTATCTCCTTATCTACAAATTGTGTTAAAGAATCACAGGTGGCTTTTTAGCAGAGGAACTAACTAGAGCAGGTACAACTGCAGCAGGAACCTGCCTTTCAGTGCTCTGCTTAGCGCCCCCTGCTGACAGCTCCCGTACAGCACTCCCAGAATGCTGTCTGGCCCGTTCTGGCTGTTTGAAGGCACCTACAGTGCAGGATCCTCTTTCTAAAGAAAGACTCATACTCTGAAAAATCTCCCAGTACCCTTCCATCTTTACCGTGGCACCATCCAATCTTTTTTCCTCCACTTCGTCACTAAATTTCAGCTGACCACTCTGATCTGATTACAATTATCCATGGTGACAATATGCTTATTAAGTAAAGATATGTTTAATTCTAGACTGTAGATGCAGAACATTTTTGTACTGGTGAGAACCTTCCATGACCTAGAGAAGAAGGAAGGTAAAAGAACCTTTATAATAGGTTCCAGGTTGGGCTGGAGCAGAGAGGAAATTTGGAGGTGCTGTAGCTACCATAGAGCTCTCCAGATAATCTGATAGTTATAATTTGAAAGATCAAGCAGGCCAGAATCCCCTTTTCCTTCAGTAAGAGATGTGCGCAGTCCAAGGGTTGCAGAGCCCTAACGATGATGCTGACAGCTGCCCCTGCCCCCAGCACCGGAAGGAGGAACAGGCCACTTGTCCTGGAGTTCTGTGGCTTAAGTAGCGGAAGCCTCTCTTCTTGGACATGTGAAATTGGTCCCTATGCAATCACTTCCAGGAACTGCATCAAGGCAGCCCAAGTCTCAGGATCTTCAGAGACAGATGAGGGCTAGGAGGGGATGTCGTGGAGGGAGTACTTCCAAGTTTTTTCCCTCTAGTGGGAAATCAGTACAGGGAAGGGTTTCCAACTTACCTAAAAGAAGATTCACCTGAGGCTGTTGTAAACTATATAGATTTCCTGGACTACAGAATAAAATCTATAGAATAAGAATCTCAGAGGAAGATCTTCAGATGCTGTCACTTAATACCCTAGTGATCCTTATCTTCCTACAGGTCTGCCTTACACTGACCTGTGGAAATGACAGTGGATTTAGTTCACAGAATAGTGAGAGGCCTGGTGCCCGGGTCCCCTTGGGACACCAATCCAGGACCTGTTTTCTAGGTAAGATCTAAGGAGGTCATCACGGTGCTGACCACAGTAACACCTCCATTTAAAATTCCTAATTATTTTTTCTCTGAATAATGTAGTCACTGTAACCCGCCCCCACTTTTTCTGCAATTTCATAACCATGATCCTGAGTCCAAATGGCTGTATTTTACTATTTAGATTAAGAGCTTTAAAAATAAAACTAAAAATCATATACCTTGGCATTTTCATAGACACAAAAACCATCATCTCAAGCCACCCATAACTTTCATGAAATCGCTTCACTGAACCGGGCAACAATATTCTCGTTTGCTTCCCAGCCATCTAGTGCTATGTTGTTCTATGTTAATATAAAGACCAAACAAAGAATTAATCCAAAAAAGTCCTGTGCAGTTCATGCTGCAGACAGTGATGTAAAATTGGGAAAACTTATAATTTTGAAGTTATAATATAAACATTCAATTTGGTATTAAAGGTGAACATTTTATCTATGATTGAATGTCATTAAACTCATTTGATTAGGGCTGAATAGAAATGAGTGAAGCTGATTAGCTTCATGTTACATCTTTCAGAGTTACATCGGATTTTACTATATTTTATTAATTTGAATAGGGACCAAATTTAGAAATGGAGAATTGAAGTTCAGATCAAAATGGACCTGAACTGAAATGTTAATTCATTAAAAATTAATTTCACTGCATAATATTTAAATTTATTTTATTGAATTGAACTTAATAGATTTCAATCAAGGACTGATTCCACTGAGCAGAATTTGACTGAGTTGAATCAAATCACTTTGAATCCTATTCAAATGAATTAGATTTTATTAATTTGAATGGAACTGAAGTGACAGAGTAGATGGAAGTTCATAATTCTGAGCAGAATTAAGAGAACAGAATAAGCCAACCCACTCTAAGTTAACTTGGCTTCAGTTTCTATAGAGGTCATGGGCATTCGTGGTCTCCTCAGTAACTCTGGTTAAATCCTTTGTACCACGGCCCCAGGAACAAATGTGATTAATAGTACCAAAGTGATCGAATGGAACCATATGCTGTTTGTAGGATATAGTGAAGCACTTTTTGAGTCTTTTCCACTGGAAAAGCCCTGGCCAATTATATTAAATATTTCTTTTCCTCTTTATAGAACAAATGAAGAAGGAATTAACGGAATCCCAGGGACCATGATTTGTGTGAGTACTGGTTGCTCCCTTATTTTTATTCTCCATTAAATACTGTAGTTACTTGAAAAAACATGCCTTCCCTCAGCCTATTATTTATACTGAATGTCTCGATATCCTGTGCCCTGATTTTATTAATTTTTATTTTATCTTTTAAATATAAAACAAGCACCTCAGCTTGTTTTGTATTTAAAAGATGGCTATAACTTTTCAAATTAGTAGCAAAATATTGTTTTGCAACTGAAATGACATGCTACATACTCAATAAGCACCTTCTTAGGGCTGGAGAGACAATTTGGGGGGTAGAAGTGAAAATCTGATTCCTGCCCTTCTAAGGTTCTGAGTTAGTGGATACTGAGTTATGTTTAGTAGTTTACAATTATGAAAGCTTTATGCCTGGATATCTGATAGGGCACACACATAGTAAGATGAAAAAATACACACTGAATGTCACAGGAGCAGTTCAGACAGTGGGTCCTATGGGATTTTGGAGAAGGGAGTGATTACCAAGGACCAAGGCAGACTGGAGAGCCTCCATGAAGAGACAGATCTGACTGCAGCTTTGATGGATGGGTAGGATCCAGACAACCGGAATGAGGATATGAGCATTTCAGAATCTCCTGAATGGCTGGGCCAAGGTATGAAGGAAGCACCCCACGCATTTCAGGAACTACGGGGTAATCACTTAGGCTGGTGGGGGCAGTGCTGAGAAGTAGAATTTGTGGTGGGAGAAATGGTTATGGGAATTTCATGATGTTTGCACTTTAGTTTTGTAGTAATGGAAAGTCAAACAAATTTTTTAGATGTTAAAACACTTTACACATACAAATATTATAAGTTTATATAAAGTACAGGGAATAATGATAAAATATATAGCCTTGTACTTAGTTTATCCATTATCATTGGTATATGGTATGTTGTTCTTTGACTTCTAATTTTAATATTAATAAACATGGGACTGTGTCTAGTTTTTTGCTATTTCAACATGCTCTGTGACAATGTGTAAGAGTCTTTTGAGCATATCCCTATAGTGGAATTTTTCGGTCATATGGTTTGTGCATCTTCAAATTGTTTTCCCAGATCACTTGTATGAATGTAGAATCCCACCGGCAGTATATAAAACTTTCAGTTGATCAAATCCTTGACAACCTCTGGTCTTAAGCTGTTAATTTTGACAAATGGTGAATGACAAATAGTATCTTTTTTTTGGTTTTAGTTATAATTCCCTGATTGTTTGCCTTTCCATTTAATTTTTCATTTATATTTCCTTATTTTTAAAAATATCTGTTCATTTTTTTGCATATTCTTATTGGATTTTTTCAGTTTTATTGATTAGTAGAAAATGCTTAGGAAAATGATACTTTAATAATTATAATAATGCAAATTTCATTTTTTTAGTCCTTTTTTTTTTCTTCTTCCAGAACTCTAATTAGATATGTATTAGAAGTTATTGATCTAATTTCTTGCTTTTAATCTCTCCTTCATATTTAACAGCTCTTTGTCTTACTAATCTTTCTAATCTTACTAATCTTACTAATTAAGATTACTAAAGATCTTACTAATCTTACTAATCTTTCCCAGATTTCTGGGAACCTTCTTCAGAATCTGTTTTCCATTTAACTAGTCTCACTTCAGCTGGGTAGAAACTGTTATTTAAGTCTCTTAAGCTTTTAATTTTATCCATTACATTTTGATTTCTATAATGTTTATTTGGCTCTTTTTCAAATGCTACTAATGACTTTTGATAGTGTCTTCCATCATCATCTCTTCAATTTCTCCTTAAAAATAAATCTGATCCAATAATTCCAATATTTAAGTCTTTGCAGGACTGAAAATGCTATTAGTTATTTCCGTTGACTCACAATCGTGGTATCTTGGTTCACTACACATTTCTTGATTATTTTTTCCTTTGAGATCATATTCCTTGGAAATGCATCTCTGGGAATTCTTTGAAGTCCAGTTGAACCTCTCAGATAGTTTATATTTGCTTTTATCAGATACCTGGGGGGTATTACCAAGCTGAGACCTCTTTAGAATATATTTTCAGCTTGAATTTTTTTTTCCAACCGTGCAAATAGTGTGAAATTGACCTGTAAACAGGCATCAGAACAGGCTTTTTGTTACACAGCTTCGAGGGATAATTTCTTTCTTTTTCTCTTTACCTCCATCCAAGGTCCACACTGTCAAAATTCCTATGCTACCTTCCTTTGCAGAGTGGGTTTTTAGGTTTTTTTTTCACTGAGAGTCTAGACTCTTGGATTCTGTTTTCCATAAAGGGATATTTGATTCAACTCATCACTTGGTATGACCTTTCTTCCCCACATAGTCATGGAAACTGAAAATGAAGGTTGCAAGGAACTGGCAGAAGCCTTTAGGCCAGTTATGGCTTTAGCAGTCATTATGCTGTTGGTCCATGGTTTTGCTACTAAGGATCTTCCTCACTTTCATTCAAGCTCAATTGTACATTTCAAAGGATTTAAAAAATATTTTTTGCATGCAATTTTAAATGTTTATAGGGGAGGGCTTTCATGGTACCTATTTGGTCTAATCCTGTAGTAGAAGTCTGTTCCTGTGGGTTTTAAAGCAAGTGAGAAGCATGTCGATGTGATGCTCTGGGATGTGCCATGAGGGAAAGGGGACTAGAAACAGAGGAACCGTTCTAGGAATGATGTGATAAAGACTTGGAGGATCATGAACGCGTCCCATTACAGAGGCAGGGGTCAAATACACCATAAAAGGGAATCAGTGGGATTCGAGAACCAGATGGAACAGCTGGTGGTGACTCCTTGGCTTTAAGGTTAAGCAAATTTTAACGTTTTGAAAGAATTTTCTATTTCAGAGGAGGGTGTTGGTTCGCAGAAAAGAAGTTCGGTTTGATTTTACATAGGGTGAATTTGAGGTGTTAATGGGTCTCAACTGGGGCTGGTTCTACCTCCTCAGGTGTGATTTAGAAACAGTTGTAAGGTGCTACTGGCATTTAGTGCCCTGGGTCCAGGGATGCTAAATGTTCGGCAATGTGTGAGATAGTCTTGTACAACAAGAGCTCTCCCACTGCAAATGCCAACAGTACGCTGGTGGAGAAGCCCTCTCATATAGAAATGGTCAGATGAGGATACACAGAAGACAAGATCTGTGACTTCAAGAGAGAGATCAGAGCCAAAGCTGTGAATCTGTGAGTCATCCATAGTAATGACAGAAACTGAGAGGGGACATAGTACTTGGAATGGGATCAGGGGCCAGCTGAGTGCTTGCCTCAAGGTATGCCCACAACAGAGGAGAAGAAGAAAGACTTAAAAAAAAGAGGCAGCTGCAAAGAGGAAAGATAATCAAGGCAATGTAGTCTGAAGAAAGCTTACTTCTCTGAAGTCTGCTCTCATTCTCATTCCCGAAGGCAACTTATATTACTCCCGTCTTTGTGTTAAGCCACAGTCTATACAGACCTGAGTTACTGCATTCATCATATCGCGTTGCAACTGTTTCATGTGCTCACTTGATCAACCAAGCTTGATCAACATCAGTGGATTTGAGGCTTAGGGGGTCACTGATGAAACTGAAGGGCAGTTTCATGTTTCAAGTAATCAAACTTCAAGAGGTCAAGGTAATGAGGATGTAAGGAAGCAAATGTGAATAATCAAAACAGGGAAGCCCCACAAGTATGAGGAGAGAGAGAGACCAGCCAAGGGGTGATCAGGGAGCAAGTGCAGATTCTACAAGACAGGGGGGTTGCAAAGAGAAAAAGATGAAAGCTGTGATGACTGGGGCCAATGTCAATCAATAACTATTGGGTTGGACAAAAAGTTCGTTTGGGCTTTGCTGTTAAAAACCCGAGCGAACATTTTGGCCAACCAAATACAATCGCTATAATGATTCTTACTGCATCTTCCCAGCATGCAGGAGTCTGAATCAACCCCACATAAACACTGCCTTGGAGAAGATCTCAGGCCGGCTTCCTTATCTCCAACCCACTCTGATGAAGATGCTACTGGGGGCGTCATGGAAAGGACAAGAGGGAAGGATAAGCCTTAATGCCAAGGAGTTTTGAACTAATCCCATCTTCTCTACTACAAGTTAAAAAACAAAATAAAAACTGATGACATTAAAATAATTAGCCTTGACCTTTAACCCTGTCATACTACTCTCAAGACAGTAATTTGTTACTATCTGAAAAATGCAATCTTTGAAGATGGTGGAGTACGACGTGCTCTCACTCCCTCTTGCAAGAACACCAGAATCACAACTAGATGCTGGACAATCATCGACAGGAAGACACTGGAATTCACCAGAAAAGATACCCCACATCCAAAGACAAAGGAGAAGCCACAATGAGACGGTAGGAAGGGTGCAATCACAATAAAATCAAATCCCATAACTGCTGGGTGGGTGACTCACAGATTGGAGAACACTTATACCACAGAAGTCCACCCACTGGAGTGAAGGTTCTGAGCCCCACGTCAGGCTTCCCAACCTGGGGGTCCAGCAATGGGAGGAGGAATTCCTAGAGAATCAGACTTTGAAGGCTAGCGGGATTTGATTGCAGGACTTCGACAGGACTGGGGGAAACAGAGACTCCACTCTTGGAGGGCACACACAAAGTAGTGTGTGCATAGGGACCCAGGGGAAGGAGCAGTGACCCCAGGGGAGACTGAACCAGACCTACCTGCTAGTGTTGGAGGGTCTCCTGCAGAGGTGGGGGGTAGCTCTGTCTCACCATGAGGACAAGGACACCGGCAGCAGAAGTTCTGGGAAGTACTCCTTGGTGTGAGCCTCCCAGAGTCTGCCATTAGCCCCACCAAAGAGCCCAGGTAGGCTCCAGTGTTGGGTTGCCTCAGGCCAAACAACCAACAGGGAGGGAACCCAGCCTTACCCATCAGCAGTCAAGCAGACTAAAGTTTTACTGAGCTCTGCTCACCAGAGCAACAGCCAACGCTACCCACCACCAGTCCCTCCCAACAGGAAACTTGCACAAGCCTCTTACATAGCCTCACCCACCAGAGGGCAGACAGCAGAAGCAAGAAAAACTACAATCCTGCAGCCTGTGGAACAAAAACCACATTCACAGAAAGACAGACAACATGAAAAGGCAGAGGGCTATGTACCAGATGAAGGAACAAGATAAAACCCCAGAAAAACAACTAAATGAACTGGAGATAGGCAAACTTCCAGGAAAAAGAATTCAGAATAATGATAGTGAAGATGATCCAGGACCTTGGAAAAAGAATGGAGGCAAAGATCAAGAAGATGCAAGAAATGTTTAACAAACACCTAGAAGAATTAAAGAACAAACAAACAGAGATGAACAATACAATAACTGAAACGAAAACTACACTAGAAGGCATCAATAATAGAATAACTGAGGCAGAAGAACAGATAAGTGACCTGGAAGACAGAATTGTGGAATTCACTGCTGTGGAACACAATAAAGAAAAAAGAATGAAAAGAAATGAAGACAGCCTAAGAGACCTCTGGGACAACATTAAACGCAACAACATTCGCATTATAGGCGTCCCAGAAGGAGAAGAGAGAGAGAAAGGACCAGAGAAAATATTTGAAGAGATTATACACAAAAACTTTCCTAACATGGGAAAGGAAATAGGCACCCAAGTCCAGGAAGTGCAGAGATTCCCATACAGGATAAACCCAAGGAGAAACACGCCAAGACACATAGTAATCAAATTGGTAAAAATTAAAGACAAAGAAAAATTACTGAATGCAGCAAGGGAAGAACAACAAATAACATAC
Source organism: Balaenoptera ricei (assembly GCF_028023285.1). Lineage (NCBI taxonomy): Eukaryota > Metazoa > Chordata > Mammalia > Artiodactyla > Balaenopteridae > Balaenoptera > Balaenoptera ricei. The sequence goes on from NC_082647.1 coordinate 8,352,451, forward strand.
AAGGGAACTCCCATAAGGTTAACAGCTGATTTCTCAGCACAAACTCTACAAGCCAGAAGGGAGTGGCATGATACACTTAAAGTGATGAAAGGGAAGAACCTAAAACCAAGATTACTCTACCCGGCAAGGATCTCATGCAGATTCAATGGAGAAATCAAAAGCTTTACAGACAAGCAAAAGCTAAAAGAATTCAGCACCACCAAACCAGCTCTACAACAAATGCTAAAGGACCTTCTCTAAGTGGGAAACAAAAAAGAAAAGGACCTACAAAAACAAAGTCGAAACAATTAAGAAAATGGTCATAGGAACATACATCTCGATAATTACCTTAAACATGAATGGATTAAATGCTCCGACCAAAAGACACAGGCTTGCTGCATGGATACAAAAACAAGATCCATATATATGCTGTCTACAATAGACCCACTTCAGACCTAGGGACACATACAGAATGAACGTGAGGGGATGGAAAAAGATATTCCATGTAAATGGAAATCAAAAGAAAGCTGGAGTAGCTATACTCATATCAGATAAAACAGACTTTAAAATAAAGAATGTTACAAGAGAGACGGAAGGACACTACATAATGATCAAGGGATCAATCCAAGAAAAAGATATAACAATTATAAATGTATATGCACCCAACATAGAAGCACCTCAATACATAAGGCAACTGCTAAGAGCTATAAAAGAGGAAATCAACAGTAACACAATAATAGTGGGGGACTTTAACACCTCACTTACACCAATCGACAGATCATCCAAACAGAAAATTAATAAGGAAACACAAGCTTTAAATTACACATTAGACCAGATAGATTTAATTGATATTTATAGGGCATTCCATCCAAAACCAGCAGATTACACTTCCTTCTCAAGTGCGCACGGAACATTCTCTAGGATAGATCACATCTTGGGTCACAAATCAAGCCTCGGTAAATTTAAGAAAATTGAAATCATATCAAGCATCTTTTCTGACCGCAACGCTATGAGATTACAAATCAATTATGGGGAAAAAAACGTAAAAAACACAAACACACGGAGGCTAAACAATACGTTACTAAATAACCAAGAGATCACTGAAGAAATCAAAGAGGAAATCAAAAAATACCTAGAGACAAATGACAATGAAAACACGACGACCCAAAACCTATGGGAGGGAGCAAGAGCAGTTCTAAGAGGGAAGTTTATAGCTATTCAAGCCTACCTCAAGAAACAAACAAATTTGAAACAAATAAACAAACCTCATATAAACAATCTAACTTTACACCTAAAGGAACTAGAGAAAGAAGAACAAACAAAACCCAAAGGTAGCAGAAGGAAAGAAATCATAAAGATCAGAGCAGAAATAAATGAAATAGCAACAAAGAAAACAATAGCAAAGATCAATAAAACTAAAACCTGGTTCTTTGAGAAGATAAATTGATAAACCACTAGACAGACTCATCAAGAAAAAGAGGGAGAGGACTCAAATCAATAAAATTAGAAATGAAAAAGAAGTTACAACAGACACCGCAGAAATACAAAGCATCCTAAGAGACTACTACAAGCAACTCCATGCAAATAAAATGGACAACCTGGAAGAAATGGACAAACTCTTAGAAAGCTACAACCTTCCAAGACTGAACCAGGAAGAAATAGAAAATATGAACAGACCAATCACAAGTAATGAAATTGAAACTGTGATTAAAAATCTTCCAACAAACAAAAGTCCAGGACCAGATGGCTCCACAGGTGAATTCTATCAAACATTTAGAGGAGAGCTAACACCCATCCTTCTCAAACTCTTCCAAACAATTGCAGAGGAAGGAACACTCCCAAACTCATTCTGTGAGGCCACCATCACCCTGATACCAAAACCACACAAAGATACTACAAAAAAAGAAAATTAGAGACCAATATCACTGATGAATATAGATACAGAAATCCTCCACAAAATACTAGCAAACAGAATCCAACAACACATTAAAAGGATCATACACCATGATCAAGTGGGATTTATCCCAGGGATGCAAGGATTCTTCAATATACGCAAATCAATCAATGTGATACACCATATTAACAGAATGAAGGAGAAAAACCATATGATCATCTCAATAGATGCAGAAAAAGCTTTTGATAAAATTCAACACCCATTTATGATAAAAACCCTCCGGAAAGAAGGCATAGAGGGAACTTACCTCAACCTAATAAAATATTTGACAAATCCACAGCCAACATCATTCTCAATGGTGAAAAACTGAAAGCATTTCCTCTAAGATCAGGAAGAAGACAAGGATGTCCACTCTCACCACTATTATTCAACATAGTTTTGGAAGTCTTAGCCATGGAGAGCAATCAGAAAAGAAAAAGAAATAAAAGGAATACAAATTGGAAAAGAAGAAGTAAAATTGTCACTGTTTGCAGATGACATGATACTATTCATAGAGAATCCTAAAGGTGACACCAGAAAACTACTAGAGTTAATCAATGAATTTGGTAAAGTTGCAGGATACAAAACTAATGCACAGAAATCTCTTGCATTCCTATATACAAATGATGAAAAATCTGAAAGAGAAATTAAGGAAACACTCCCATTTACCATTGCAACAAAAAGAATAAAATACCTAGGAATAAACCTAGCAAAGGAGAGAAAAGACCTGTATGCAGAAAACTATAAGACACTGATGAAAGAAATTAAAGATGATACCAACAGATGGAGAGATATACCATGTTTTTGGATTGGAAGAATCAACATTGTGAAAATGAGTATACTACCCAAAGCAATCTACAGATTCAATGCAATCCCTATCAAATTACCAATGGCATTTTTTACGGAGCTAGAACAAATCATCTTAAAATTTGTATGGAGACACAAAAGACCCCGAATAGCCAAAGCAGTCTTGAGGCAAAAAAATGGAGCTGGAGGAATCAGACTCCCTGACTTCAGACTATACTACAAAGCTACAGTAATCAAGACAATATGGTACTGGCACAAAAACAGAAACATAGATCAATGGAACAAGATAGAAAGCCCAGAGATTAACCCACGCACCTATGGTCAACTAATCTATGACAAAGGAGGCAAAGATATACAATGGAGAAAAGACAGTCTCTTCAATAAGTGGTGCTGGGAAAACTGGACAGCTACATGTAAAAGAATGAAATTAGAATACTCCCTAACACCATACACAAAAATAAACTCAAAATGGATTAGAGACCTAAATATAAGACTGGACACTATAAAACTCTTAGAGGAAAACATAGGAAGAACACTCTTTGACATAAATCACAGCAAGATCTTTTCTGATCCACCTCCTAGAGTAATGGAAATAAGAACAAAAATAAACAAGTGGGACCTAATGAAACTTCAAAGCTTTTGCACAGCAAAGGAAACCATAAACAAGACGAAAAGACAACCCTCAGAATGGGAGAAAATATTTGCAAATGAATCAACGGACAAAGGATTAATCTCCAAAATATATAAACAGCTCATTCAGCTCAATATCAAAGAAACAAACACCCCAATCCAAAAATGGGCAGAAGACCTAAATAGACATTTCTCCAAAGAAGACATACAGACGGCCACGAAGCACATGAAAAGATGCTCAACATCACTAATTATTAGAGAAATGCAACTCAAAACTACAATGAGGTATCACCTCACTCCTGTTAGAATGGGCATCATCAGAAAATCTACAAACAACAAATGCTGGAGAGGGTGTGGAGAAAAGGGAACCCTCTTGCACTGTTGGTGGGAATGTAAATTGATACAGCCACTATGGAGAACAATATGGAGGTTCCTTAAAAAACTAAAAATAGAATTACCATATGACCCAGCAATCCCACTACTGGGAATATACCCAGAGAAAATCGTAATTCAAAAAGACACATGCACCCGAATGTTCATTGCAGCACTATTTACAATAGCCAGGTCATGGAAGCAACCTAAATGCCCATCAACAGACAAATGGATAAAGACGGTGTGGTACATATATACAATGGAATATTACTCAGCCATAAAAAGGAACAAAATTGAGTCATTTGTTGAGACGTGGATGGATGTAGAGACTGTCATACAAAGTGAAGTAAGTCAGAAAGAGAAAAACAAATATCGTATATTAATGCATGTATGTGGAACCTAGAAAAATGGTACAGATGAGCCAGTTTGCAGGGTAGAAGTTGAGACACAGATGTAGAGAATGGACATATGGACACCAAGGGGGGAAAACTGCGGTGAGGTGGGGATGGTGGTGTGCTGAATTGGGCGATTGGGATTGACATGTATACACTGATGTGTATAAAATTGATGCCTAATAAGAACTGGCAGTATAAAAAAACAAACAAAACAACTAATACTAAACTTTCATTGGGTTATTTGTATGGAAATATGTTAATATAAATGTTTCAGACATTATATGAAATTTCTAAAAATCTTATATTTGTATTTGTATGGAAATATGTATGGAAATATGTTAATATAAATGTTTCAGACATTACATGAAATTTCTAAAAATCTTATATTTGTATTTGTATGGAAATATGTATGGAAATATGTTAATATAAATGTTTCAGACATTACATGAAATTTCTAAAAATCTTATATGTTCTGGTATAATGTTATAAGTAATAATCCTAGTTATTACTTTAAAATGTATATCTCAGAAATAACTAATTTTCTTGTCAACTGCATTATTATGAACTTTCATCAAATCTTTAACCGTGGTCATTTTTAAGTCTTTTGTCATTTACAGACAGTTCTGGGTGTACTCTGATGATTTTGCAAATATGTTCCTATAAAAGGGTTTCATCTTCAAGAAATTCATGGAAAAGACTCTGACAAGTACAAGTTTCTGGTAACTGACTGTACTGCTGAACTGAATGAATAAGCATTTTCAGAACTCTAATGAAAAACTGATGAACTCATAAAAGTGCTAACAAAAGATCAAGATGAAAAAAAAATGAATTACATGGGACTGAGTGAACTGATGAGGATGAGTATAATTTTTGTGACTTTCTGTCTGAATTAAAAAAAAAAAATCCCACAAGGACTCAGAGGCAAAAATATACAAATCAATTTTCACTGCAAAGTAAAGGAGCTGTTACAGTGGAGGATTACTGGACTGAATGTCAATATTATGACATAGTATGAGTGTGTTTCATGTTTGGTAATTGCAATCATTGTTGCTTTTGTTGTGGTCATCCATGTACAATGCTTGGTGTCAGTCTATTTATCTCTTGTAAAAATAAAATATAGTGTGTGTGTGTGAAAAAAAAAAAAAAAAAAGAATTACCATATGACCCAGCAATCCCACTAGTGGGCATATACCCTGAGAAAACCATAATTCAAAAAGACACATGCACCCCAATGTTCATTGCAGCACTATTTGCAATAGCCAGGTCATGGAAGCAACCTAAATGCCCATCGACAGACAAATGGATAAAGAAGATGTGGTACATATATACAATGGAATATTACTCAGCCATAAAAAGGAAGGAAACTGGGTCATCTGTAGAGACGTGGATGGATCTAGAGAATGTCATACAGAGGGAAGTAAGTCAGAAAGAGAAAAACAAATATCGTATATTAACACATATATGTGGAACTTAGAAAAACGGTACAGATGAACCGGTTTGCAGGGCAGAAATTGAGACACAGATGTAGAGAACAAACGTATGGACACCAAGAGGGGAAAGTGGCGGGGGGTGTTGGTGGTGGCGGGATGATTTGGGAGATTGGGAATGACATGTATACACTGATGTGTATAAAATGGATGACTAATAAGAATAAAAAAATAATTAATAAATAAAATCATCTTCACCAACAGCAAAAAAAAAAAAAAGAAAAAGAAAAATGTGGGCATCCTTTAACAGCAGAGTAAGACACTGTTTATGTAACAAGCAACCTGAGGTCATGAATCACACCTGCCATTCAGTGGAGGTAGAACCCCTTTCTGGTTCACAGGACACCAAACCCTCAGTCATTCATTATCCATCTGTTACCAGGCCCTTTTCCCAGGGAACTAAGATGCTAAAGCCTTTCTCGATGGCACAGCAGTTAATAAAAGTGGCACAAATTCAAAGTCCTCCAATCTCACAGAAGAGCAGTGAGATGACAAAAATTCCATAACAAGTGTCATATTTTTCAAGTGGGTAAAAGGGATACTTAAACAGTGAAACCTCTAAAATTGGTGCTTATGTTTTTTTTTTCCCCTACAACAAAAGAATTGAACACCAAAGCACAGGAGCAATGTTTCCTTGTAAGTATTTAACTAAAACTTGTTTTATTAGCCTGCTGATTAACCTGCTGATATTAAATGAGATTCTTCAAAGACCTTCACATTGTGTCAATTAGTCACTTTTTTTCCAGCAAGGCAACTGATTTCAGTTTGATTGTAATGAATGTAACAAATTATATAACATTCAGATACACTCTTTGGTTACTGTTGCCTTGGAGCTCTGGATGAATAATTTTATTAAGATGCCTATTAGGAACTAAACTCCAAAACTTAGCGAAGCCACCTGCCTCTCTCATTTTAAGTGTTAATTTTCTTTATAACCTGCCTGGACACATTGTCCCACTTTTTATTAAGAATAACACACTTCCCTATTTCTCTATTGCTAACCTCTCACTTGTTGCAGGGCTTTTGTCCTCCTGTTGTTATCTCTACCTGGAGTCCTTCACCCCTTCCCTGGCTGTTCTTGGCTTTCTTCAGGCTTCAACTTAAATGTCACCTCCTCGGAGATGAAGTCTGGGACAACCCATCAAAAGTTGAGGCTTCTGTTATTCTCTCTCAGAGCACATGGTTTTATTTAATTATGCTGTTCATCACTATCTGTGATTACATTATTTCCCCGCTTGTTCACTGTTTGCTGAATGTAAGCCCCCTGAGAGCAGTGACACTGTTGTTCCCATCTCTACTACACCCCCTGCTCTTGGCTTGACACAGTGAATATTTGCTGAACTTACAAATGATAATTATTTTTGCCTATTGATATTACACAGATCTCCAAAGTAGCCACAGCCTATCACTGACTCTTTTTTTTTTTTAACACCTTTATTGGAGTATAATTGCTTTAAAATGGTGTGTTAGTTTCTGCCTTATAACAAAGTGAATCAGCTATACATATACATATATCCTCATATCTCTTCCCTCTTGCATGCATCTCCCTCCCTCCCACTCTCCCTATCCCACCCCTCTAGGTGGTCACAAAGCACTGAGCTGATCTCCCTGTGCTATGTGGCTGCTTCCCACTAGCTATCTATTTTACATTTGGTAGTGTATATATGTCCATGCCACTCTCTCACTTTGTCCCAGCTTACCCTTCCCTCTCCCCGTGTCCTCAAGTCCATTCTCTAGTAGGTCTGCATCTTTATTCCCGTCTTGCCCCTAGGTTCTTCATGACCATTTTTTTGTTTGTTTTTAGATTCCGTATATATGTGTTAGCATACGGTATTTGTTTTTCTCTTTCTGACTTACTTCACTCTGTATGACAGACTCTAGGTCCATCCACCTCACTACAAATGACTCAATTTCGTTTCTTTTTATGGCTGAGTGATATTCCATTGTATATATGTGCCACATCTTCTTTATCCATTCATCTGTTGATGGACACTTAGGTTGCTTCCATGTCCTGGCTATTGTAAATAGAGCTGCAATGAACATTGTGGTACATGACTCTTTTTGAATTATGGTTTTCTCAGGGTATATGCCCAGTAGTGTAGTGGGATTGCTGGGTCGTATGGCAGTTCTATTATTAGTTTTTTAAGGAACCTCCATACTGTTCTCCATAGTGGTTGTATCAATCTACATTCCCACCAACAGTGCAAGAGGATTCCCTTTTCTCCACACCTTCTCCAGAATTTATTGTTTGTAGATTTTTTGATGACGGCCATTCTGACTGGTGTGAGATGATATCTCATTATAGTTCTTATTTGCATTTCTCTAATGATTATTGATGTTGAGCTTTCTTTCATGTGTTTGGAAGTTTTAGCCACAGCAATCAGAGAAGAAAGAGAAATAAAAGGAATCCAAATCGGAAAAGAAGAGGTAAAGCTGTCACTGTTTGCAGATGACATGATACTATACATAGAGAATCCTAAAGATGCTACCAGAAAACTACTAGAGCTAATCAATGAATTTGGTAAAGTAGCAGGATACAAAATTAATGCACAGAAATCTCTTGCATTCCTATACACTAATGATGAAAAATCTGAATGTGAAATTAAGAGAACACTCCCATTTACCAGTGCAACCAAAAGAATAAAATATCTAGGAATAAACCTACCTAAGGAGACAAACCTGTATGCAGAAAACTATAAGACACTGATGAAAGAAATTAAAGATGATACAAATAGATGGAGCGATATACCATGCTCTTGGATTGGAATAATCAATATTGTGAAAATGACTGTACTACCCAAAGCAATCTACAGATTCAACGCAACCCCTATCAAACTACCAGTGGCATTTTTCACAGAACTAGAACAAAAAATTTCACAATTTGTATGGAAACACAAAAGACCCCCGAATAGCCAAAGCAATCTTGAAAAAGAAAAATGGAGCTGGAGGAATCAGGCTCCCTGTCTTCAGACTATATTACAAAGCTACAGTAATCAAGACAGTATGGTACTGGCACAAAAACAGAAATATAGATCAATGGACCAGGATAGAAAGTCCAGAATAAACCCATGCACATATGGTCACCTTATCTTTGATAAAGGAGGCAAGAATATACAATGGAGAAAAAACAGCCTCTTCAATAAGTGGTGCTGGAAAAACTGGACAGCTACATGTAAAAGAATGAAATTAGAACACTCCCTAACACCATACACAAAAATAAACTCAAAATGGATTAAAGACCTAAATGGAAGGCCAGACAGTATAAAACTCTTAGAAGAAACATAGGCAGAACACTCTATGACATAAATCACAGCAAGATCCTTTCTGACCCACCTCCTAAAGAAATGGAAATAAAAACAAAAATAAACAAATGGGACCTAATGAAACTTAAAAGCTTTTGCACAGCAAAGGAAACCATAAAAAGACAAAAAGACAACCCTCAGAATGGGAGAAAATAGTTGCAAATGAAGCAACTGACAAAGGAGATTTACAAAATTTACAAGCAGCTCATGCACCTCAATATCAAAAAAACAAACAACCCAATCCAAAAATGGGCAGAAGACCTAAATAGACATTTCTCCAAAGAAGACATACAGATTGCCAACTATCACTGAATCTTTAATGCAAGTCCACACTCTGTGCCCAAGTGGAACACATGATCTTCCCTCCAGATGCGCTCCACCTCCCACTCTGCATCTCTGTAGAGGGTGGAGCATTATTCCATCTCTTAGGATGGGAATCAGAGTCCCTGCACTTTCTCCTTGTCGGTCATTTACTCCATCACTCTTCCTGTTCTATATCTCTCAAGTCCCTGACCGCTTCTGCCCCCTCCCCCCTCCGCCTCTCCCCTCTAATATGGAGCACCACCTTAGACTCCTCTGCATCTCCTTATGCCAGATGTGCTCACTTTGAACACATGCTCTCACTCTCCCAAGGGGAGTTTTCACAAGACTACTTTCAGTAGCTCTTTGCTGCCTCAATATCAAATCTCATCACCAAACTCTTTATAATATGGGTTTTGCCCATTACATGCAGTCTTCCTCCTGCTGACACACATTACCACCCCCAGACACAGAGAACCGGCCCCAGTCCCTGAATATATCATGCTTCCCCGTATCTCTGTGTCTTGCTCATGCTGTTCTCATAGCCACGCCTCTGTGGGGACCTGTGGTCGCCTTCTCCGGGAGTCTTTCCAATGCCTGATCTACTCTCCCTTCCCCACCCAAGTCAGATTAAGTGACATGCCGTTTACTTCAAGAAACAACAAAAATGCATTGATGGCTTATTATGTGCTAGGGGCAGGGGACACACGGTGATAAACTACGTTCGTAGCTGCCTGCAGCCCAGTTCAGGCTGGGGTCGACAGGGGACAGAGGAATTACTTCTTACAAAGGGCTGTGCTGTGATGGATGCCTTTCGTAGGATCCCTTTTCACCCTCCGCCTACCCCCCCCCCCCCCGGGCACTTCTCAGCGGGTCTGAACTTGCCCACGGATGCGTCTTCCAGTCTGGACTGTGTGCCCTTTGGGGGCAGGGGCAGCTTACTCATCTCTGTTTTTCCCTCTCTCTGTCCTGTGTCTGGGGTGCTCTGAGCCTCCACGGCTGTTGGTGGACAGAATGGATGTCTGGGCAGCTGCTGGAGGAAGCTGACAGCTGAGCAAGCATGGCTGCACTCAATGGTTTCCTTGTTTACACGTCTGCACCTCTAGACTGGAGGGATTGCCAGTGTTAGTCAGATGGTGTCAAGCCTCTTCTCACCCTCATCTCACTATGAGTGGAAGCCGGAGTCCTTGCCATGTTGCCTGTGATTTGCATCCCTGCCCATCTGCACGCCCTGCTCTAATTTCATCTGCATGCCCTGCTCTAATTTCATCTGCTTCCTCTTCCCCTCCTCAAGCTGCTCCAGCCATGCTACCCACTGTCGTTCCTCAAACATCCAAGCACACTCCCACCTCAGGGCCTTTGCAGGTGCCATTATTTCCACTTGGAATCCTTTCCCCCTAATATTCACCAGACCTCATACTCTCCCTGCTCAGATGTTGCTCAATGACACCTTATTAGGGTGGCTTTCTCTTAATAACCTGCCTAAAATAGCATCATTCCTTCCCTTCCTATCCCCTACCCTGACCTGTTTACTCCTTAGCATTTATTATTGCCAGATACATGATGTACTGTTTTGTTTACTGTTTACTTTCTGTCTCCCCCTCCCCCCACTAGAGCTTAAGATCCATCAGAGCCCAGCTTCTATTTCCGGTCTCTGAAAAATACTGCCTGTCCATAGTGGGTATTCTACAAATATTTTTCAGACACATGAATGCAAGTTCTTCTTTCTATTTCCTTTTTTTCCTATCCAAGCAAATAAGAAAAAAAAATCATATGCACATTCTGGTGTTTGGGAATTTAAAATTTGTTTTTGTTTGTTTTGTTTTTACTTTCAGTATTCTTTGTCCTATTGGCTGATAGTTGATTTCACCTGAGGCAACTTTATCCTACCTATTCACAGTTTCTCCTGGCCTCTGGTGATTTCAGAAATACTGCAATTTGTCTCTGAAAAGTTATAGCAATTACACCACCTATGTAACCAACCATCTATGACCACAGATTCACAGTCAGTATTGGTGTTCACAACTATGTCTGTCCTTCAGTCAGCCTTCATCCATTAGCAATAATCATATTTGCGAACCTTGTATCATATCTTGACTTTGTATTATATCCCTATTCTCTTCTTAGCAGCACTAAAATCAAACCTTAATTCTGAATCTAGCTTTTCAGGAAGCTTAATAATCTACTTGTATCTTACACTGACTTTCAAAAAAAAATGGTAAGTCAGGGACTTGTTTTGACAGTTTGTCATAAGCTACGGTTGTGCAGGTTGATTTGAGGGGCAAGGGTGGAGGTCCAATCTGGCCTGCGGTCTGCTCCCTAGGTTGGGTGAGACTAATTGGTCTGCAGAGAAGGAGAGTCCGTATTCTAAGTAGCACCAGGCTTCCTCTATTCTGGAAGACACTGGTATAGACAGCAGTCAATGGCAATTCAGCACAATTTTCTACGCCTGCTATATCTATTATGCTGTATAGTTATTATCAATGTTCAGAATCATGACCTGAGGACAGTTTTACCAAAACAAGAAGTAAATTTAAGTTGTATGCAGCCTATTATGTTTGCAAATGTAGGCAAACCTTAAACAAACAAGCAAACAAAACAGTGCTGCATATATTTGTTGAAACAGATAGTTTTCTATTAAACTTTCCAGTCATTTGTGGGGCCTTTGGATTTCCTGGGTTCTATCCTCCATTTTCTGCATCTTTATGGGTTAGTGGAATGTATAATTAAGGCTGATACCTTGAGAGATTCCTAGGAGATTTTGGAGACACATGGCATAACCCACGTGAAGTTGGGGGAAGCAATGTTCTGTTGAAGCTTAGCTCATCACCAGAGGCTTTACGGACAGACTTCCCCAGCCTGTACTCCAGTCCCAGTGGGGTAGCAGTTACACCTCCAGCGTAACGTAAATCCTACAGATCCACAAGGGAGATGTGAAACCCTAGAGACTCACGCAGTGACTGTGTTCTAACTGTGGACATAAAGCATCAACTAGTCTAGAAGCAGCTGAGCCAGGCAGCTTCTGCTTGGGAGTGGAGCTCAGAAAACGCTGCCCCTTCCCAGGCAGACTTCCAGACTGTGAGTATTCCAGCCAGTGGAGCTGACAGTGAGGCAGCGATCGCTGCATGGCAAACACCGGAGTGGGAGGTCTGTGCTCCAGTTCCTCCTCCATTGTTATCTTCACGTCCCATTTCATCCTCCCTTGCACCCTCTTCTGCTCTGTAACATGGGGGCATTAACTTTGATGATCTCTGCTTCTGGCTTTACTCCTGCCAGGGCGCTCTGATTTTTCTCTCTGTTTATCTATAAGTGACCTAATTGGTTTATGTTGCAGCATCCGTCTTTCCTAAACATTTCACATGTTGTAGCAACACTATGCACACTTGTTCCCACCACCAGAAATATATGTCCCTTCTCTTCACCAGGTTTGTTAATATGTATTCACCTCCTCTAAACACAAACTTTGTTTTCTCATCCAGGCTTTCTCTGAGTCTCGCTAACAGAGGGAGGTGCATTTTCATACAACATTTATAAAGCCTGTCCTGCCTATGAGAGCCCTTATCATGCTGCAAGATTATCACCTGGTAAATGTCTGCCTCCCTCAGACCTTGACTATTCGGAGGTTGGGAGCCAAGTCGTTTATCTTCATGTTCTCTGCAGCTACTAAAGTTCATAATTATCATTCAGTATATACTTATTAAATAGCTGCATGAATACAATCTTATGGCTACACCACACACCTGAGGTAATGTTAATGCCACATATGTCTGGCCCCACCCTCCTGCCTGAGCTTCAGACTTGCATTTCTAACAACTTGATAGATTTCTGCATTTGGTGGTGCTACAGGTGCCTGGATCTCAACCTATCTCCAACAGAACTCACTGTCTGCCTTCACCAAAACACATGCATCCACTTGTGTTTGTGATCTAAGGAACTTCCTGACCACTCCTCAACTGAGCTCATCTTTTATTTCACAGAGAAATTATATGATCATCTCAATAGATGCAGAAAAAGTATTTGACAAAATTCAACATCTATTCATGATAAAAACTCTCAACAAAGTGAGTATACAGGGAGTGTACCTCAACATAACAAAGGCCAGATACGACAAGCCCATAGTTAACATCAGTTTCAGTGGTGAAAAGCTGAAGCACTTTTCCCCTAAGATCAGGAACAAAACAAGAATACTCACTCTTGCCACTCTTATTCAACATAATATTGGAAGTTCTAGCCACAGCAATTAGGCAAGAAAAATAAATAAAAGGCATCCAAATCGGAAAAGAAGAAGTAAAACTATCACTATTTGAAGATGACATATATTATATATATAAAACCCTGAAGACTCCATCAAAAAACTGTCAGAACTAATGAACAAATTCAGTGAAGGCTGCAGGATACAAAGTCATTAGACAAAAATCTGTTGTGTTTGTATTTACTAATAATGAACTACCAGAAAGAGAAATTAAGAAAACAATTCCATTCACCAATTGCATCAAAAAGAATAAAATACTCAGGAATAAATTTAACCAAGGAGGTGGAAGATCTGTAGATTGAAAAGTACAATACATAAATAAAGGAAATTGAAGAAGACATAATTAAATGGAAAGTATTCCATGCTCACAAGTAAGAAGAACTAATACTGTTAAAATGTCCATACTAAGCAATTTACAGATTCAATGCAATCTCTATCAAAATTCCAATGGCAATTTTTCACAGATATAGAATAATCCTAAAATTTGTATGGAACCATAAAAAACCCTGACTAGGCAAAACAATTTTGAGAAAGAAGAACAGAGCTGGAGGCATCACACTTCCTGATTTCAAACTATATTACAAAGATATAGTAATTAAAACAGTATGATATTGGCATAAAAACAGTCACATAGATCAATGGAACAGAATAGAGAGACCAGAAAAAAAATCCAGACATATATGGTCAATTAATTTATGACAAAGGAGCCAAGAATATACAATGGGGAAAGGATAGTCTTTTCAATAATTGGTGTTGGGAAAACTGGACAGACACACACACACACACACACACACACACACACAAATGAAACTGGACCACTGTGCATTACACAATACACAAAAATTAATTCAAAATGGATTAAGACTTGAACGTAAAACCTGAAACCATAAAAGTCCTAGAAGAAAACACAGGCAGTAATCTCCTTGACACAGGTCTTGGCAATGATTTTTTGAATCTGACACCAAAAGCAAAAGCAAAAGCAACAAAAGCAACAATAAACAAGTGGGACTACATTAAACTAAAAAGCTTTTAAACAGCAAAGGCAATCATCAACAAAACAAAAAGGCAACCTACTGAATGGGAGAAAATATTTGCAAATCATATATCAGCTAAGGGACTGAAATCTAAAATATATAAAGAACTCATATGACTCAATAGCAAAATAACAGAAAGATAATGATTAAAAAATGGGCAGAAGATCTGAATGGACTTTTTCTAAAGAAGATATACAGATGGCCAACAGGTGCATGAAGAGATGCTCAACATCACTAACCGTCAGGAAACTGCAAATTAAAACAACAATGAGATATCACCTCACACCTGTTAGAATGGCTATTATCAAAAAGACAAGAAATAACAAGTGCTGGGAAGGATGTGGAGAAAAGGGAACCATTGTTCAGTGTTGGTGGGAATGTAAATTTGTGCAGTCACTTTGAAAAACAGCATGCAGGTTCCTCAAAAAATTAAAGCTAGAACTACCATATGATCCAGCAATTTCACTTCTGGAAATTTATCTGAAGAAAACAAAAACACTAAGTTGAAAAGATATGTGCACACTTATGTTCACCTCAACATTATTCACAATATCCAAGATATGGAAACAACCTAAGTGTCCAACGATGGAAGAATGCATAAAGAAATTGTGGCATATACGTACAATGGAATATTATCAAGCCATCAAAAAGAATGAAATCTTGTCATTTGCGACAACTTGGATGCACCCTGAGGGTATTATGCTAAGTGAAATAAGTCAGACAGAGAAAGACAAACAGGGTATGGTCTCTCTTATATGTGGAATCTAAAAATAAATGAATAAATAAATAAGACCCAAGCTTGTAGATATAGAGAACAGATTGGTACTTCATAGAGGCGGGGGGTTAGGCAGGTGGGAGAAATAGGTGAACTGTTTTTGTTTTTAGTTTAAATAACTTGAACAGTTATAATAAAAGTCTTAGAAGAAGCTAAAAATTTTTTTAAAAATTAAAAATAAAATTTTTCCTCTTACCTTTGGCCACTCTCTGGTCTTATGCTGGGCTTCCACCCCTGCCCTACCTTCTCAGGAGCTGTACACTATCATTTACTCTTTTGAACTCTTAAGAGTAAAGCTCTGAGATTCTTCCCACTGGCATTTAAACCTGAAAATTCATTCTATTTGGAAAAACAAACATAACTCAACTCCTTCAATACCTCATCCCCTTCCAGCCATCACCCTACTTCCTCCCCAAGAAGCAAACATTCTTGAGTTTCCTGTACTTGATGTTTTTATTTCCTCACTTTCTGCTCTCTCCTTATCACTCCTATGTGGATTCTCCTCCAATTATTCTATTAAAATGGCTATTGCAAGGCCACCCCTCCCTTTGTCTCATTAGATCCAATGGACACTTTGCATCCTGCATTTTACCAGACTCCTCAGAAGCAGCATTTTATGCTCAACCCTCTGTCTTGAAACAATCTTTATACTTAAAATATATCATGAGACCTGGTCCTGATTTCTCCTACTTCTCTAGTTGCTATTTTTGTCTCTGGGTAGTCTCAACAATTTTTACTCCAACGATGAAAGTTTGGTGCCCTCCAAGCCTCTCTTCTTTGCTTCCTCTTTTCATGCTCTCTGTGCACCCTTATCTCTACCCAAGCGTTTGATGGGCACACGACTCACTCTTGTTTACATTTAAACCAGCTCTCTCCTCTGAGATTCAGCTTATATATTGAGCTGTTTATTTCACCTCCACTTGAGCATCTGGAACCCAATTTAATGCACGTAATAGTCACGATCCTCTCAGCTAAATCTCATCTTTTTTTTTTTTTTAATTAAAAAAAATTTTTTTTGGCTGCATTGGGTCTTTGTTGCTGCGCGTGGGCTTTCTCTAGTTGCGGTGAGTGGGGGCTACTCTTCGTTGTGGTGCATGGGCTTCTCCTTGCGGTGGCTTCTCTTGTTGCAGAGCGCGGGCTCTAGGTGCGCGGGCTTCAGTAGTTGCAGTATGCGGGCTCAGTAGTTGTGGCGCACGGGCTCAGCTGCTCCGCGGCATGTGGGATCTTCCTGGACCAGGGCTCGAACCCATGTCCCCTGCATTGGCAGGTGGATTCTTAACCATGGCGCCATTAGCTGAAATTGTGGATTTCAGCTAACAACCCACCCCATCCCTCTTGCTACATGAGCCATGGTGGGGCGGGGACAGTGACCATGCAGAAACCCTGCCTGTTGTTTCTCTTGCCCGCGAGCAGCCACCCGGTGTACGTGGGTCTGGGGGCAGCCGTGCGTCTGTGCAGTAACGCATGGGGTCCTGGGAAGAGGGAGTTCCAATCCCTGTACCAAGGAAACACAGACCACTGCCCAAAGAACCTACTCTTGTTTGGAGCTGAGAGGGCCAGAGTGAGCCCTAAAGCTGCAGTAAGGAAGTCTTTTATTCAATCTGTGAGAGAAATACCAGAGAACTGGATCTCCTCACCACTGTTTTCTATACTTTTAAACTTCATTTTTCATGCTGTGTTTGAACAGCAGGCACTGGCTTTTCCTCTGACTGTCATGACCCACCTAAGGAGAACTGCAGCTAAGGGAAGATACAAGTGCCTGAGTGGAATGGGGAAAACTTCCCCCTCCAAACATCCCTCCACACCTCTCGCACTCGGCACCTCCTACTCAACGACCACCACAGAGGCTGTAAAAGTGGGCAAAACATTCTATTACGTTGCTCTATTTTTCTGTTTACTTCGGAGCATATGTTTCTCTCCGGTATCACTCATTTCAATAATATATGGCTTCAAAGACACAATTTCATGCAGATGCGGGAGAAATAGAACAACAAATTCGAAGCTCATCGCGCCATCAGTCTTTTGATTAAAGTGCCCTTTCCAGAGAGGTAAACATAACACTTCTCCCAACCCCTGCACAGATGTATTGCACAACTAGATTGCTGCATTTTTATTGCAGGACCGTGCCTGCCCTTGTTTAAATTGTTTTGACCTTTGGATGAGCATGTATTAAAGGAAAAAAAGTTCTATCTTTCTCCAGAATTAGGAATCCGTAATAAAAATAGGAAGGCAAGTTTGTCCTATCGGAATGGCGCCTGGCAGAGTCGTAGCAAGTATGCTCTTGACAACTTCATTTTGCTCCTGGAAAGAGCCGCTTTGTGACCCTGAGTCTGAGTGCCAGCCCAGAGTAGATGACACCTTCCTCAGAATTCAGGGTCCAGATGGCAGGTTCTCCAGCCAGCACTGGAGGCCTTGTTTTCTCACAGGGAAGCACAGTCATAGGAGTGTCATTCACTTCAGGAAAGGAGCTGTCACAAGTCCCCTGAGTATATCAATTTGCTACCTTGCAAGTTGAAAGCACCTAAAAATTACCGAGCTCAGAAACGTACGAGACATTGCATTAAGGTGAACTTCTAAATATTGTGAAATTACTGCTTCCCAGATCATTGAGGACAAAAGACAGGGTCTCCTCAATAAGAACTAAGGTTAGTAATAAACCAGCACAAGCATGTGCTACTGTGGAAACCTTAACAGAGTACATGCCAAGGATAGTAAACCCATCCAGGATGCAACTTGCCAGGATATTAACCAACATCTTGATTGAGCCCTGTCAGAAGAAAGCTGGGAGGAATAATATTAAATAAAACATTGAAACTGAGCCCAGAAGCTTCTGTTTGGTAAGAATTTACTTAGTAATACTGTGCCCTGTCATCACCAGACTTAAAAGAAAACTAGCTAATGTGTATGTTCTCAAAATGATTTGACACATGCTGCCTTATTCTTTCCAGGATGAAATCAGAGTGATTTACAAAGGATCTAAAATGATCTTTTCTCCCCACAAGAAACAAAGCAATATTACAGAGGGACACTAACGGGCTGTTTAATTCATTAAACTTGCATGACTTTAAATCTACAGAAGTCTCTGCTAAAAAAAATAAATACATAAACGTGAGGTTTTTTTGGAGGAAAAAAAAGACTGCTTAAATTTGGAAAAATAGAAACAGTAACTTTCTTTCAAGGAATACAGGGACATTTTAAAAAGTTGCTACCAAATGACTGAAACATACATGATTAGCAGGGGCTATTGGCTTGTGGGAAGGTTGAGTCAGATACCTACTGTGTAAGGTGCTGGCAGACAAGAATTAACTTGACATTGTGCTTGATTTGAAGAAAAAATCATTATCATTTTCTTCCTCCTCAGCATCAGTATTTACTGAACCATTACTGTGCACCCAGCTCTGTTGTAAGCACTATAAATACATTATCTCACGTATCTTTAAGAAACAGCCTGGGAGACATATGTTATCATCTCCATTTTACAGATGAGGACACCGAGGCCCAAAAAGGCTCAATAAATGGCAAAGCTGGGATTTGACTGATTCCTGAGTCTAACCTCTTAAACCCCAGATAAGAGTGTTTCACAGCTAGTGGAACAGACAGATAGATTCGCAAAGGATTACTACACAGTGTGATATGTGTTATAAAGAGGCATGCATAAAATTTATGCTTGGGATGAGAGGTAGCTTTTACAGTGTTAAAAAGAAAGACCAGGGATGATAATTTTCCAATGAGAAAAATTATTAAAATATTATTTCATATAGACCTTGGGATGGACAGAAATTTTCTAAGCAGCATTAAAAAAGGAACTGGATTGTGGTGGTGGTTATGCAGGTCTATAAATGTATTAATTTATAAATTTTCCTTTAAGAATAAAATAATAAAAATTGATGAATTTCCTCAAAATTAAGAATTTCTATCAAACATAACCATTAAAAAAAAATGAAAATGCAAGCCACAGACTAAGAAAAGATATTTGAAATACATGTATTTGGCAAAGGACTCCTATCTAGAATATATTAAAAACTCCCATAAATGAATAAGAGAAAGACAACAACCCAATTTAAAAATAGGCAAAATGCTTAAATAGCCACTTCACTAGAGATAATATCCAAATGGCCAGTAAGCATATTAAAAAGTACTGAACTTCAATATCCACTAGGTAAACACAAATTATAAGCACAGGTAAATACTATTATACTTTCACTAGAATGGGTAATATTAAAAATGTTAACAGTCCTGAGTGTTGGTGAGGATGTAAAGGAGCTGAAATGCTCATTCATTGCTGATAGGAGTGTAAATTGATCCACCCACTCTGGAAAACTGTTGGCTGTATGTATAGAAATGAAACATATGTCTACTCTGTACCCTAAATATTCCACTCTTGGACATATACCCAAGAGAAATGAATGTCTAGGTCCACAGAAAGATATGTACAAATATTTTCATAGTACCTTTATTCATAACAACCCTAAAGTAGAAACCATTTTAATGTCCATCTATAAGACATCTATAAGAAAATGAGGCCATTAATAAAATGGAATTTTACAAATCAGTAAAGAAGAATATTTGATGCATGAATGGATCTCATGGGTATCACGTTGAGTGAAAAAGGACAGACACAAAACAATATATATTGAGTGGTTCCATTTGTGTGCATTTTGAGAACAGGAAAAAATTAATAGTGGTTACCTCCGGGGGTACTGACTGGCAGAGGCCATGAGGGAACCCATGGTATGCTGCAAGATTTCACTGCCTGGCCTGGATAGTGGGTACATACATATGTGTGTGAGAAAATTTACTGAGCTCTACTCTTAAGATTAATGTACTTAATGCAATGTACTGTACAATGTATGTACAAATATATAATGTATATATATATGTATACACATATCTTATAATATATTCTAACAGAAAGTAAAAACATAAAATATAAAAAGAGAACTGAGGCACAAAAGTATGTATTATGTATATACTCAGATGCCATGACTTTAAAAAAAATTGAAGTTATTGAAATATAATATACAGATCCCAAAGTTAACCCACTTTAAGTATACGTTTCAATGATCTATAGTAAATGTATAGAGTTGTGTAACCATCACCGCAATCCAGTTTTTGAACATTTCCATCAGCCCTCAAATTCCTTTTGGCGCATTTGCAGTCAATTCTTGCTGCCGTGCCCCCAGCCCCAGGCAAGCACTAATCTGCTTTCTATTTCTATAGATTGGCCTTTTTTGGACATTTTATATAAAATGAATTATATATGCGACCTTTTGTGTTTGGCTTCTTTCACTCAGCGTAATGCTTTGATGTTCATCCATGTTGTAACATGTATCCATGTTCATTTCTCTTATATTATTGAGTAATATTCCATTGCATGTATATACCACAGTTTGCTTATTTATTCATCAGTCTATGGACATTTGGGTTATTTTTTGCTAGGATTTTTAAACCTAAAGGTAATTCACTTTTCTCAAAACAAAACAAAATACATCTTTCTTAGATACCCTATTCTTTAAAAGAGAACATCTCTACATGTCACCCTACTAAAACAAAAAGAACAAGAAAACGTCTAAACTTTCCACTGAAAAAGATACTTAAATGATAACCAGGAAATGTTACCATCATAGCTGCAAGGAGCATCCGTTTGGCCCTATGAAAATCGAGGGATGAGAAAGGTTAGTGTTGGGAATAACGCAGGGGAAAACCAACAGTCCCTCTAAACCTTGCTTTTCCCAGGGCCATGTCCTTGAATTTTCCAATGCAATTTGTCAAATGGCAATAGTCAAGCAGCCACTAAACACTGGTGTGACACTGTCAGATCATTTTGCCAATTTAGACTTTTATTCTCACGTTTAAAATCCTTTAATGACTTACTATCTTTAAAGAGTAAAAGTACTAAATATACAGAATCAAAGACCATACAATTTTTAGCTGCTACAAAGGAAAAAAAGACACAAACAGCTAATATCTCTAATATGTAATTAGGAAAAAAAGAAAGCCCTTCTCAACTGTTTGAATAACAAAGAGGAGAAATAATTCAATGGATTATTTATAAAAATTTATTTTCAGACTGTAACAGTTCCTATAGCTGTGAAATTAATAGCTTTGCCCAAACTTTTTATTTAAAACTATCTATGGCATAAGACTGATGCATGATGGAATATTTATTTCAGTTTCAAGTCTTGGTTAAGTAAAGTATTTTTCAGTTTTTTTTTTTTTTTTTAAATTTTCCTTTACATTGATTTTTAGTCTTGGTGCTATATTAATGAGTATTTCTCCATATGGTGTTCCAAACATTTAGCTCAGTACTGGGCATGGTGGCTATTATACATGGATTGACTGATTGATTACTTCTCATTTATTCTGGGACCTGAGAAAGAAAGAAAAATAAAAAGGTCCTGACAGCTGGCAGCTTGCAAGTAACAGCTAGGCTGGGGAAGAAGCTTGACTCCACAGAGTATCAGCAATAATCAAACAGGGTCACGCTATGACCTTGGTGAAACACGACCAAAAAAGACTTCATCATGTCTAAACACAAAATGCCCCATGTGGCCACAAAAATAACCAAACAGCTCCCTCTCCTGGTTTCCACGTGTGGCCATGGCTTCTTTCACAGTGACAAACAGCCCTACCTACATGTTCCTCCTGCCTCTTAGGAAAAAATATTAAGCTACTCAACCATCATGGTGCATCCACTTCCCAACTGCACCCAATCCAGAATAAATCTTCACTTCTTTAAACTCTCCCCCAAATCACCCACCACTGCCCAAAGCCTACAATCCTCTCTCCCAACAGTCTCTTACTAAGACGCTCCCTGGTTCCTGATGGTTCACACCCTCCCTCAGTGCAGGAGACTCAAAAACCTAACTTCCTGTGGTGTGTTCCTGGTTGTCTTTGCTGGTGGGCATCACAAACCAAACGTTACATGATAAAAAGTGCCCTAATTTTATTGACTTCATGACTTAAAAGAGCAAAGCAGGGTAATGTCAGCAGTTATAACTGCTACTTTAAGAAACTACAATTGTGGAGGCAAAGGAAGGAATGCCAATGATATTTATTTCAATTTAATTCCAAGGTTTGATAAAGTAGGTAATAACTAATTCTAGCAACTTTACCTATTATCTGGTGTGATTGAAGTTTAGAGTGATTAATCCCTTTCTTGTTCTATAATGCAGGAAATGGTTTTTTTTTTTTGGCCCTGTCTTAGGTGGGACACACACACACACACACACACACACAGACAAGTAAATTGAAGTTCACATACAAATAAAAATTATTTTCACTTTGAGAGGTATGGATATAAATATAAATGTTCTAATCTGCTTTTGAAATTAGGGAAAGGAAACAAAGCTTTGCACAATGGCAATGACAATGAAAAGCAATGAGAAGGAAGACAAGAAGTAAGGAAAAAACCAATAAACTTCAGTAGCAAATTAGACAAAGTGGACACCAAAGGAGAGTGAAAGAAAGATGGAGAAAAGAAACTGAGAGGAGAAAATGGCACCAGAGAGCAGAACAGAAAAGACAGGAGGGATATTAAGGAGACTTAGAGATTATCATACTAAGTAAAGTAAGCCAGACAGAGAAAGACAAATATCATATGATATCACTTATATGTGGAATCTAAAAAAGTGATACAAATGAACTTATTTACAAAACAGAAATAGACTGAAAGACTAGAAAACAAACTTATAGTTACCAAAGGGGAAGTGGGGGAGGGATAAATTAGGAGTTTGGGATTAACACATACACACTACTATATATAAAATAGATAAATGACCAGGACCTACTGTATAGCACAGGAAACACTACTCGATATTTTTGAATAACCTATAAGGGAGAAGAATCTGAAAAAGAATATATATATATGTGTGTATATGTATTACTGAATCACTTTGCTGTATACCTGAAACTAACACAATATTGTAAATCAACTACACTTCAATAAAAAAAAGACTCAGTAAGTATTAGTTGATACTATCCTGGGCCCTCTATTATTATACTTTGGACCTGTGAAATGAAGAGTATAATACAATTATCAAGGGTGGAGAATAAACTGGAGAAAATGAAGCACAGACTGCTAAACACAAAACTAGTCTATAGCACAGCAGTCAAGAGAACAGGTTCTAGAATCAGATTAAAATACAGCCCTACCGCTTATAAGCCATACAACTTTATTAATCTCTTTATGTTTTATGTTGCTCATGAATCCATACTCCTCATAAAGTTGTTAAAAGATTAAATGAGATAAAGCAAGCAGACCCCCGTGGGGGTCCTTGGCACACTGCGGTGCCGGGCAACCAGTAGCTGTTATCATTATTAACCACATTCAGGCTAATAAAGAATTCACTGTGTTCCCATTAAAAAAAAAAAAGATGTAAAGAATGGAAAACACAGGGCAAAGGGATCTCTTCCAGTAGGTGGCTGGAATTTTCTTTTCATTGATGTATGTAAGGTGGAATCTAGTTCGGTCTCAGTATAAATAAGTGGAAAAATTCTCTGTTCTGCAGTGATATGAACAAGTGATACACTATGATTTTCACTGTGGTGAATCCAGCCTCAGCTGGGACCCTGGAGCTTTATTCCTCACCTCCGTCCTCTACTCTCACGTAATTTTTTCACTGGCAAATACTTCCTACTTGTGTTGTTACCACTTCTGTCTGCTTCAGAAGGTAGGGTCACTAGAGGATTCTGATGCCCAAACATCCAAAATGTATATTCATTACTGCAGCTGAAGTAGAAGAGATTACGTAAAGCATTTTGGTTTGTATATTTACTTACTTTATTTTGTTCTTTCCCTGAGTCTATTAACCTGAAACTCCCAGTAGAGAGAATTCTGAAGAAAAGGGGACCTTTATATTTTACATTTTTCCTAGCTAACTCCTAAGGCATGCTAAGAATACTCCTCACTCTTTTATTTAAATGAAGGTTTGTGCTTAGGTCCCTTAGTTTTAAGAAGAACCATCAGTGCCACTAATTTTAATAATAACAAACACATAAAAACAGACACATAGGTCAATGGAATATAATAGACAGCCCAGAAATAAAACCACCCATATATGGTCAATTAATTTATGACAAAGGATCCAAGAATATACAATGGGGAGAGAATAGTCTCTTCAATAAATGGTGTTGAGAAAACTGGATAGCATCATGTGAAAAAAGAAACTAGATCACTATTTCATACCAAATACAAAAATAAACTCAAAATGGATTAAAGACATGTGAACCTAAGACCTGAAACCATAAAACTCCTAGAAGAAAACGCAGGCAGTAAGCTTCTTGACATCAGTCTTGGCGATGATTTTTTGAATTTGGTACCAAAAGCAAAGGTAAAAAAAAAGCAAAAATAAACAAGTGAGACTACATCAAACTAAAAACCTCTTTCACAGTAAAGGAAACCATCAACAAAATGTAAAGGCAACCACTGAATGGGAGAAAATATTTGCAAATCATATATCTGATAAAGGGTTAATATCCAAAATACATAAAGAACTCATGAAACTCAATAGCAAAAAAACAAATAATCCAATGAAAAAATGAACAGAGGATCTGCCTGACAATTTTCCAAAGAAGACATACAGATGACCACAGATGCATGAAAAGATGCTCAGCATCACTAATCATCAGGGAAATGCAAATCAAAACCACAGTAATATCACATCACACCTGTCAGAATGGCTATCATCAAAAAACAAGAAATAACAAGTGTTGGTGAGGATGTGGAGAAAAGGGAACCCTTGTGCAGTGTTGGTGAGAATGTAAATTGGTGCAACACTGTAAAAAACAGTATGAAGTTTGCTCAAAAAATTAAGAATAGAACTACCATGTGATTAAGCAATCTCACTTCTAGGAATTTATCTGAAGAAAATGAAAACACTAACTCAAAAAGACATCATCACCCTCATGTTCATTGCAGCATTGGAAACAACACATACATCCCAATGTTCATAGCAGCATAATTTACAATAGCCAAGACATGGAAACAACCCGGCTGCCCATGCAGATAGTTGGCTTAAGAAGATATGGTATATATATATATATATATGTATACACACACACACACACACAATGGAATATTACTCAGCCATAAAAAGAAATGAAATATTGCCATTTACAATATTCACAGATGGACACAGAGAATATTACACTTAGTGAAGTAAATCAGACAGAGAAGGACAAATATTATATATCACTTATATGTAGAATCAAAAAAATAATACAAATGAATCTATATAAAAAACAGAAACAGGGGCTTCCCTGGTGGCGCAGTGGTTGGGAATCCACCTGCCAATGCAGGGGACACGGGTTCGAGCCCTGGTCTGGGAGGATCCCACATGCCGCAGAGCAACTAGGCCCGTGCGCCACAACTACTGAGCCTGCGCTCTAGAGCCTGCGAGCCACAGCTACTGAGCCTGCGTGCCACGAATACTGAAGCCCACACACCTAGAGCCCGTGCTCCGCAGGAGAGGCCATAGCAGTGAGAGGCCCACACACCGTAACAGGAGTGGCCCCTGCTCACCCCAAGCAGAGAAAAGCCCAGCGCAGCAGCGAAGACCCAATGCAGCCAAAAATAAGATAAATAAAATAAATAAATTTAAAAAAAAATAATAACTTAAAAAAAAAAAACCAACCCAGAAACAGACTCACAGACATAGGAAACAAACAATAGTTACCAACAGGGAGAGGAAAGGGCAAGGGATAAATTAGGAGTATGGGATTAACAGATACACTACTACACATAAAGTAGATAAGCAAGAAGGATTTACTGTGTAGCACAGGGAAATATATTTAATATCTTGTAATAACCTATAATGGAAAAGAATCTTAAAAAATAAGATTATATATATATATATAACTGAATCACTTTACTGTACACCTGAAATAATACAATATTGTAAATCAACTATACTTCAATAATAATAAAAAAAACACTAGGGCTCACACATACACATATGTACGTTATATTGAAACCACAGGAACTTTAAAGTGCTAAAAGAAAAAAAAAGTCAACCTACAATATATCCAAATGATTCCTTAAAAAGAAATACAAAATAAAGATATTTTTAGATAGATTTTTTTAAAAAGAAAGAGAAATTAAAAAGACATACAAGAAAACTTTTGAGGGTGATGGATATACATTATCTTGACTATGGTGATGGTTTCATGAGTGTATACACGTGTTAAAACATACAAAAATGTACACTTTAAATATGTGCAGCTTATTATTTGTAAATTATACTTCAATGAAACTGATTTAAAAACACAAAACCAAACAAAGAGGTATGGAAACAACCTAAGTGTTCAATGATGGTGAATGGATAAAGAAATTGTAATATATATATATATATATATATATATATATATATATATATATATATATAAAATGAAATATTATTCAGCCATAAAAAAGAATGAAATCTTTTGCAACAACATGGGTGGACCTTGAGGGCATTATGTTAAGTGAAATAAGTCAGACAGAGAAAGACAAATACCATATGATCTCACTTATATGTGGAATCTTAAAACAAAATGAAAAAAACTCTTGAGCTCTTAGGTACAGAGAACAGGTTGGTGGTTGCTAAAGGCCAGGGGTGTAGGATGGGTGAACTGGGTTAACAGAGTCAAAAGGTACAAACGTCCAGATATAAAATAAATTAGCCATGGGATATAATGTACAGCATGGTGACCATAGATAACACTATATTGCATATTTGGAAGATGCTAAGAGAATAAATCTTAAAAGTTCTCATCATTGAGAACTTTCATTGTTTGGTATCTACAGCATGGATTCCAAATGAGAAGGATACCTAACGGACATATTCAGGAGAAAGAAAATCATCCTCATATCTGATTCTGTAGTGAGACGGAATTGAGGAAGGGATCGATACCAAAAAAAGTGTGTTTATTATATGTATTTTTACTAATTTATAAATAGAAACCTTCACAGTATAACTAATACATTGAGTCAAGATTCATTTTTTTCTTCTTTTTACATCATTTTGTGAAGATGAATGCATAAGCGATTTGAACCAGAAATATCACAGCCCAAAACACCAACATTCCTTCCAGGAATCTACCATGATATCTATTTATCAAAAGAGTTCATCATAAAACCTGCCCTCCACCCTTAGAAGGTAGATTGGTAAATATTTGGATCTCTAAACAAAGGTAAATGTACTTCATAATTTCTTAAGAAAATAAGGACATCAGATCATAAGCATAAATAATATTTATTGTCCTATTAATGTCTGTAGTTTTCTGATTAATAATGAATGATGCAAGATTTACATTTTCCCTGCAGTTGGTCTTGGGGCCTTCAAAAATATAAGCAACTGTCAAGAATAAGAATTACAGAGTTGGATCTGATGTGTGAACACTTGAAAGAGAAAAGGTCCAGAAAATCTGTGAAGACAGCAGAAGAAATAGAGAAATTCCAAAAGAGCCAAAATAATGCCTTGCATAATATTTCACTAAGTTGGGATACAGAGGGGGAAGGTTCCTTCATTCCCATGGAGCATTTGTGATAGTAAAAGAATGTGGGATGGGCAAATCAGGGGTGTGTTCTTTCTGGCTCTGCCAATAGATTTTTTTCCCCTGGGGGTTGCAGTAATTTTAAAATCAGTTTCATTTGTGTAAGTAAAACAATTTAAAAATGCAGGAAAAACAAACAAAGAAACAAACAGTACCAGGACATGTCAAGGTAGTTGCTCCAATTCAAGCAAGAAATCCAGAGCTGAAGGAGCGACACCAGAACTTGGAGGATAAAGCAAAGATCGTGGGAGCAGATGTGGCAGGAGCGGCCCTGTGGAGACACTTGGCTGAATAAATCCCGACAATACTCTGCTATGATCTCCCTCAGGCTCAAGGTAAGGAATTGCTGCTGGCAGGGCTACACATGAGATCTGGAGGAGGAGTATGCCAGGAATGAATTCAAGGATGAGGACTGGATGAGCAAAGAAGCAAAACAAGAATGAAAAAGAATGGCTGGAGAAAGGAAGTCTGCACACCTGCAGTCATCTCGGTGGGGGCTGACAGCCTCAGGGAAAGCAACTGAAGATGGTTGAGGAATGTCAGATGGGGGTGGGGAGGAAAGAATCATGAGACCTTCTGTCACTCAACTTCTTTAAGTCCCAGAATGCTGAACTGTAAAGTTAAAGTTAATATTACGGTTCAAATGCAATAGGACATGAAAAAGCACTGCATGAAGTCCACGCATAGTAAATATCCTGTATAGGGAACCATGCAGGAGAAAGAACATGGCCTTCAGGTCCAATTGGACTTAATTCAAATCCTGTCTCAACTTGCAGGACTTTAGACTAAATTACTTAATCTCACTGACATCATTCTTCCTCTAATGCAACTGACAAAACAAAAACAAACCAAAAAAATTAGCATAATTAAAATGTCTAGCAACTTCTTCCAACAGATATCCAAAAGATTTCTATGTTCTTTTCCCCTTAAATGAGCATAATTTACTTTACAAGAGATGATCACTACTGTCCACAAAGAGGTGACGTGGTGGGAGGGAAGTGAGTTTTTCACTCTTAGTTCCTGCGTGGCCAGGGGGTCATAACTACTCCAAACATCCTCTCTGCTAAGCACAGCTAGAAGGAAGGCTGAGTTGTAAAGCCTCCTTACTTTCTTGCCAGGATCAAGTAATAAGTTTGGGGGCTGGAGGAGATGTTTAGGTAGCTCTATGCAAAGGAGGGGTTTTGTAAAAGGGATCCCATCTTCAGACCAAGGGGGTGAGCCAGAATCCATCTCCTCTTACCTTCCAAGGGGGCAATGGGTTGTGGGTGAAGCCATTCAGGGATCCTATCTGCCTTACCTTCCATTATACAGTCTAGGTGATTTCTACCTATTTTCATGGAAGAGAAGCACAACGTTTCCCTTAGATGTTCTAGCTCCGATAAAAGCAGAAGTGGACTCCAAGAAGGGGAAGAATTTATGTATAAGAACAGAAGTTGCTACATGTAAAATTTTGCATTTTTTGATCAGATATTAGGTACAAAGCTCACCATGGCATGATGGTTGAGTATGTACACTCTGGCACAAGATTTGGGGGTTAAGGTCTCAGCTGTGGCATCAGTGAAACAGCTTCTCAGCTATCCTGATGCAGGGGTATAAATGACTGATGAATTGAACACTGCATTAGTGTCTGGGTTTCCCTTCCCAATGCTGGCTGTAGCACAAATACATAAGCAGGTCTGTTCCGTACGATGGGTAGCTCCCCATCAGCTTTGCCATAATGTCCAAGAATTGCACTGCAGTCTCAAGAATTTTCCTCCTCAATGAAACTTCCTTCTTTCCTTTCTTCTTCCACAAGCTCAGACCTGCTTCATGGTCTAAGACTCTCCCAGCATCCTCCTGTAAGCAGCTTTTGGCAGGAAACAGCTCTTTGCAGGAGGTCCCTTTCACCTTGTCACTTTAGCAAAGCTATATTGCAACTAACCTTAAACCAGGCGCCCCCATGCTCTGCTCACCTCCAGCCCAAGCACACCTTTCAAATCTTTTGATCACGTAATACCTTGCTTAACCAGTTGGTTCTTTCCATCAATCAAAGAAGTAGAAATGAAGAATAAATAATTAACAGGTGACCAGATCTCTTCCCTGGCTTCCACATCAGTAATCATGTGAACAAACTTTGAACAAACTGTGTGAACAAGATGGCATCTAAAGAAAGATCACAGGAAGTCGACAAGCTTGCAAGCAGTGGCGGGTGGCGATGACTCTGACCCCCTCTCAATGATCACCTGAGAGTACTTCCTTTTTCCCTTTAAAAACTTTCATGGCTGAGCAGAATCTTCAGAGTTGGATCTGGGACATGAGTCCACATTCTCCCCAGAATGCCGGCTTTCTGATTAAAAGCAATCTTTGGCTTCTACCAACACTTGCCTCTTGAACACTGATTTTTGACCAGCGGGCAGCTGGACCTGAGTTTGGTTAACAGGCCAACTCCTTCACCCTCTTTTCACTCCCAGTTAAACATCATAAATATCTTGCACGTTGAATCCTGTCTTAGCATGTGCTTCTTGGAAGACCTGAGCTAACACACCAGTTCTACCGTTTACTAGCTATGTGACCTTGGGCATCTAACATGCCTTTGCCTCAGCCTCCCCATCTGTTAAACAGGTGTAATAATAACGCCTATCTCAAAGGATTGTTGTGAATTATTTTTTATGCTTCCCCCTGTACTAGCAACAAGTGAGATTCTGAATAAATATTTACTGGATGACTTAAAAATAAAAGAAGTTCACAACAATCAATTTAAATGGTAAACTGATGATATGTAAAAAACTCTAGCCTAAATTGTAAGCTGATATGAAACTGGGTCAGACCAGTCTATCCTTGACACAAAGTTATTACCCTCAACCTATATTCTCCATCACTCTGCAGTCTGTCCTCAAGCAAGGATACCAGAAAACAAAAACCATAATGAAAATCATTATTCAGGGAGACTTTTATGTCCCTCTGGATCAAAAGTCAGTCTTCACACTTAGTTTATTTTTTTACCTCCTTTCCTCAATTATTTTGAAATTACCACTTTCTTGCAAGCTGCAATTAATATCACTTTATTATTTTACTTACTTTCCTTGTCTGTGATGTGCTGATTCCCTCCCACCCCACAGAGTAGATTCATTTCTTTTTAGCTTTGTCTGCATAAATTTAGCTCTTTCAACAGTTCAATTTGAAATTCTCATTCTCTTAACACATTGTTGTCAACCTAGAGTTTTTACCTTTTATTGTATTCTCAAACCTTTTTTTCTTTCAAATTTACATTGTTTTGGGCCTAATCTGAAAGCAAGACCTCATGATCAAACCATACATTCTCATCCTACTTTATACAATTGATGTATTTGTTTTCATTTTGAAAATGACATGCTGATGCAGCAACAAAGCAATAACACACTGTGTACGTGATACACAGTAAATGACTCCAAGATCGCAGTAGTAGAGAGAGCTGTTGAAAGGGTCTAGCTTTTCCGGTCAATTTTTAGCTTTCAAGAGAACCGGTAAAGTGGCTGCATTGAAAGAATAAGATACTTGGCTTTACTTGTAAATGACTAATCTCTTAGATAATACCTTTGGAAATCAGTTCCTATCACTGGGCCATTTAGTGCCGTGAATGCCTTGAGCATGAATTCCTAGAGGTAAACTATACCATACACAATCAACGATTTGAGACAGAGTCTAAATGATGGGATAGTATGTGTATTTTTTAAAGTTCACTTACTTATCATTAGTGGCAAGTATTTTTTTATAATATTAAAACATTACAAAATATTTTTTCTCTCGTTAAAGAGTGGTCCCAGAGACACTTAACAATTTTTTACCGAACCATGGTCCCAGCTGAGTGCTAACGTGAAGGGGGTCCCAGTTATAAAGATTTGAAACTAACATACTCCATTCCCAAGAAGTTCTCATGTAAGACTATCTCTCAACTTCCTTCTTTAGTAATACAGAATCAATAAAGAACTGTATCACAGGAAATTATAACAAATCATAAATTGTCAGACTGCATTATTATGGACACAAAAGATGCATGTTACAGCACATTTATTTTGTGATTTCAGATGGTTGCCATTAAGTAATCTTGGATATAGTACAAAGCCAAATAGATGGGAATGCTGGGAGTATGGTTGAAATTGACACAAATGACTTGTGATTCTACTACTGGAATTGGTGCTCATATTGAAAATACTTCAGAGGAGGGTGAGGCATGGTAGGATACGTGTTATGCCAAAAGTAACTTCTTTTTTATGGGAAGCTTTGGCAGAGATTCCATTTTGATTTCATGAAATTCATCCAAGTTCTTGATTCAGGTAAATTTCTTACTTTCACATTTCCCTAGTTTCATTTTAAATCTCCACTGCAGTAATCACAATTATGTAGCAGGCATTTTAAATCCATGGTTTGCCAGGTAGTATCTTTTCTGACCGTGGTTAGGCCAAAAGGATGGTGCCAATTTCTAAGGCTGCCTTGGAGTGGTTTGCTGAAGACAGTTTCACTGGTGATCAGATTATATCTGCATCACCACAAAATTCCACGCTGGCTAACTCCTATCCTTCATGTCTTAACTAATATGCCACTTCTATGAAATTTCTTCTGGACTCTTTGGATTGGGCTGAGACCCAGCTATGGCCTCCCTTAATATTTGAGAATTCATCTCTCATTGCACTTATGATTTTATAATATAGTTGGTAGTTTAATTGTCTTATTCTCCCAATTGGGTTGCAAACTCTGTGAGGTTGGTGGCTGTCTAAATCTTGTCCATTTTGTATCATCAGTCTTCAGGGCAAAGTGGGCACGGAGCAGAAATTCAATGCATTTATTGAATGCCTAAGTAAATGAGCAATCATGGAGACTTAGATATAATCTTATTTTGTATTCATTTATGCACAATTTCTCTGTCCTTTTATGCTATGAACCATTTATTGGTATGGCGTGGACCTTATTTATCTCTGCTTCCTTTATAACATATATAATATAATGCTTCATACAAAGTAGATGCATAAATATCTGCTGAAAGAATGGGTTGATGACTCGATGATCAACATTGTATTGGAAAGGCACTGGATTAAGTTCCAAGGGGCCATATTTGTGGTTTCTGCTGTAAGAGAAACTATTTGTCCTTTGGGATTAAAAACTTAGTTCTTTCTTGCAGTAGAGTGCTCTTTTGATTAGACGAGGTACGAATCTTTATCACAAATAGAAGAAGCCTAGCTGACACAGAAGGGAACAACTATAAGGCTAGCACCTGGGGTGACATTAAGGAAAAGTTTAGACTAATAGGCTAATGGAAACAAGTTGTAATCAGTCTTCTCTGCTTTAGAGAAATCTACAAGAAAGAAACAATGGGTCACCACCTCTCACCTGGACTTGTGACTTGTCATCCTCTGTCATCATGGTACAGACAGTTTGATTCTAGAGATAATATATATAGGGTTTTAATTCAGGCTGAGCAATATATGGACTCTATATCCTTGTGGAAATTTTTCAAATATTAAATCCATCTTACAATAATTTAAAATAAAGCCAGTCTGTAATCTATGTCTAAAAATACATATTTTAATATGTATATATTTTGTACATTCCAATGACGGTTTGTAACTTACATTGTTTATATATGGGTATGAGCGAGATCCATAAGGCCTTTATCATCTAATGTATAAAACACATTTCTTAATAAATAATAATATTGTAATCAATATTATAGGCAATGTTTGCTATCTACTTTGTTTTACTTTTCGTGAATTTTAATTGAAGTTACTTTATTCTTGAAAAGAAGCCCCACTGTATTAACAATTAACACATTCTGTGAAACCAGTCATCAAGCCAAGGGATGAGATTGAAAAAGTTTAGACTTTACCACATGATATCAAGAATGACAGCAAGCTAGGGATACCTGAACTCTAGCAATATTTTTTTTTAATTGGCATTGAGAAAAATCATCTTAGGATATCTTACCCTCGGTTTTAGAATAGCTCCCTGGAGAAAATAAACATTACCTTCTTTTGAGAAACCCTCCAAACTTGTGTTGTTGGCTGCACTACAGAAATTATGACTGTACTTTTAAAAATCTTGTCTTGATCTTGTCAGCACATCATTAATTTGCTATTAAACTACCTGCTTTACAAAGTTGATTTTGTAGCATGGCATGGTTCTTTCTCTCCTTAGTGATCTGATGAGATGACAAATTACAATGTAAGCTAACAAATGACTAGAACTTGACAGAATATTTCTCTTATTTTCCCTGCTTCCATTGAGATGCTGTCAATCCTTAACAGTATTATAAACAGATGGCTAATTGTTACAAAGCTATGTATTGTTAATGCAGAAACTTGCCTACTTCTTGGGAACATATGGTTTAGAAAGTAATTTTACAGCATTTATAAGGATAATGCAAACCCAGGACTAGTTCCAAAAAGTGGGAGGGCATTCTGAGTAATTTGTGAATTTACATTTTATCTTATACTCTCTTAAGGATGCAAATTTGGTTTTTGAAGAGGTAAGAAGTTTGGATATAACCTGGTGTTGTAGTTTGCCAGGGCTGCTGTAACAAAGTACCACAAACTGGGTGGTTTAAAACAACAGAAATTGATTGTCTCTCAGTTCTGGAGTCTAGAAGTCTGAGATCAAGGTGTCAGCAGGGCCACGCTCTCCCTCGGGAAGCTCCAGGGGAGAATCTTCCCTTGCTTCTTCCAGCTTCCGGTGGCTGCCAGCAGTCCTAGGTACTCCTCGTCTTGTGGATACATCACTCCAGTCTCTGCCTTTGTCCTCACATAGTGAGAGCACTCCCTGAGTGCTTGTGTCCAAATTCCCCTCTTCTTGTAAGAACAGCAGTCACTGGATTAGGGCTCACCCTACTCCAATATGACCTTAACTTGATTACTGCACTTTCCAAACAAGAACATATCCACAGGTTCCAGGGATAAGGAATTCAACATGCCTTTTCGGGGGATGCAATTTAACCTATAAGGTGTATACACCCAAGAACTTGTTACGATACATTTCAGTAAAACCCAGTTTCCTTCGTAGCAGAGTTCTTCTACTCTAAGAAAACAGAAACATCAGCACTGGAAAGCCCTCATTTCCTTGTGGGGAGTATTTTTGTTTTAATTAATGTCTATTCTTTGTCCTTGAAGGCAATACCTCATCCAGTTCAATGTACCTGGGTCAGAAACGAGCAGAAAGTTGATTTTTTAAAATATCATATTGTGTAGTTAGAGCTGGAAGGATTTCTCAGAGTACAGTCTCTGAAGGATATCAATATTGTGCATGTTCTTGCTGTGACTCACATGACTTAAATGTTACTAACAGGTAAAATAACTGCCTGCACCAGATGCAAATCACTGCTGCTGGAGTGTAAACTGTATGAGAGATGTAGATCTGGATTAGAGATTCACTGATTTTTCTAGTGTTCTGTCTGGTTTTACTCTATTCAAGTTTAACTGCACTGTGTCAGAGTTTTATTTCTGAACTTCAGCCTCTAAGTGATAGGTGGGCTTTGCTTCTTAGAGGCAAATGTCCAGGTCAATCCTTAGGATCCCTCCTCTCAATTAATAACAAGCATCAACAAGAGCAGAACTTCTTCCCGTGAAGTCAAGTTCTTGGTCATTTGTTTTCTGACAAATTCTGGATCTTACAAAACCAGCTCTCCTCAATAATCTAGTTCTAACAGCTATGAGGTTCCTTTTGATAATATGATCTATGAAAATTTCAAGTTACATTCATACTAACTTTATAAAAATGCAAAAGATTTTCAAATTAAGTACAGAGCATTTGAAAACTTTTGCAATCAGTAATGTGTTATCTAAACAATGTGATACCTGAATATTTTAACCTTAAAGAAGACTAGACAGAATCCATTTTAAGACTGAATTTCAAACTTAGTAAAACAATAACATTAACATGGATATCACACAGAAACAAGTGTAATAATCCCATATACTAGAAAAACAATTGCTTAATTTAGGTTATGTCAAAATACAGGAAACATCCGTCTTTATCTTTACATAATTTTATTTTAGCTGCAGACTTCAAGTAAATTAACCAAGATAAAGAGAGATGACAAATATACAGAAAAATTTAGTGAGTCCACTGATTGGCCAACCTTTTCTCAGGTCCCTCCCTTAGCAGCTGAGATGTTCCTGGAGTTGGTTTGGCCTAAGCGCTGGGCCTTGTTTCTTTTCTTTTCTTTTTTAACATCTTTATTGGAATATAATTGCTTTACAATGGTGTGTTAGTTTCTGCTTTATAACAAAGTGAATCAGCTATACGTATACATATATCCCCATATCCCCTCCCTCTTGTGTCTCCCTCCCACCCTCCCTATCCCACCCCTCTAGGTGGTCACAAAGCACCGAGCTGATCTCCCTGTGCTATGCGGCTGCTTCCCACTAGCTATCTATTTTACATTTGGTAGCGTATGTATGTCCATGCCACTGTTTCGTTTTAAAGGTTATTCAGGTGATTCCAATATGCAGTCAAGGTTAAGAACCACGACTGAGCAGGAGGCAGCAGGAACTCACCCTGGCTGAGCTCAGTTGAAGAGTTGAGCCATGTACCAGGCCATGCCTTGATTTAGCAAAACAAAGCATTTATCTTAGTGATCCAGATGGTTTTTTGGACGTCAGACCATCAAGCAGAGCTTGGACACAGGACAGAGAAAGGAATTCTTTATTTAGGGCAGGAGAGCTTCTCCCAGGGAATCTGGACTAGACACGCAGCATCACTTCTGTGGGGGTTTCAGAGTCCAGGCAGAAAAGTCAGGATCTTTGTTAGAAAAGGAGCATGCTCAAATCCGCATGTGCAGAGCTTCTTTTCAAATACCAGAAACCCAGTCTTCTGTGTTGTCTCCACCAGACTGTAAGATTTTTGGAGGTCTGGGCATTCATAGGTGTTTCATCATTTACACTTTTCTTTCCAGGGAAAGCAAAGTCATGCTTCAGTAGGAAAACAGATGGTGAAAGGGGATTTTTATACAGCAATTTGAATAGTTAATGTTAATGAAAGCCTAGAGGAAGTATATGCTTCAAGAAAGCAAGTTTCAGGGAGAAGCATCAAGCAAAGATGCCAATCGGAGCTTTGAAAGCTTTGGTTTTAGAAGGAACAAACACCTGGCAGCAGAAGTAATCCCTTGATGGAAGATTTCTTCCACTTAAGTTCAGGTTCATAAGCTAGTAGGGACATGGAGTAGCCTAGACCAGTCAGCCTCCAGGGAAGCCACAAGCCAGATTTTCTCTTCCTTCCTACTCTTTTCGGTCTGTTTTTCTTCCCTCAGACACAATTAAGTCTCCACCATGACTCCTACCTGCCAACTACAGTGTGTCTAATAGAAATAAGATGGGAGACACATTTGTAATTGAAAATTCTCTAGAAGTCACTTTGAAAAATTATTTTTAAACTAATTAAAAAATTAATTTTAATATTTTATTTAACCCCATGTATCTAAAATAATTATTTCAACATAGTCAATGTAAATAATTATTAATGAACTGTTCAACATGCCGTTTTATACTATGTCTTTGAAGTCTTATGTATATTTTATGTTTACAACATATATTAATTTGGCCCCTTCTTTTTAAGGGGAAATATTGATGAATACTCAGATTTCATACAGTTTATAATTGAAAAGGTCGATTCACCTAACCACACTGTTTCAATTAGATTTAAAAGTTTTCCATATGAGAATTGAGTATCAATTTTTAAAATTTAAATTTAAATTAATTAATCAAAATAAAATTTTTATTTTACAATAAAAATATCTGCCACAGAAATCAGTTGCATTTCTTTATACTAACAATGAAATATCAGAAAGGGAATGTAAAAAAATGATAACTTTTAAAATCCCATTAAAAAAATAAAATACTTAATAAACCTGACCAAGGAGGTGAAAGACTTATATGCTGAGAACTATAAAACATTAATAAAGGAAATTAAAGATGAGTCAAAGAAATGGAAAGATAGCCCATGCTCTTGGATTGGAAGAATCAATATCATTAATATGGCCATACTACCCAAAGCAATCTACAGATTTAATGCGATCCCTATCAAATTACCCATGACATTTTTCACAGAACTAGAACAAATAATCTTAAAATTTATATGAAACCATAAAAGACCCCAAATTGCCAAAGCAATCCTGAGGAAAAAGAGCAAAGCAAGAGCCATAACCCTCCCAGATTTCATACAATACTACAAAGCTACAGTAATCAAAACAGGGTGGTATCGGCACAGAAACAGACATATGGATCAGTGGAACAGAACAGAGCCCAGAAATAAACCCACACACCTATGGTCAATTAATCTTCGACAAAGGAGGCACGAATATACAATAGGGAAAAGACAGTCTGTTCAGCAAGCAGTGTTGGGAAAGCCAGACAGCCGTATGTAAATCAATGAAGTTAGAACACTCCCTCACACCATACTCAAAAATAAACTCAAAATGGCTTAAAGACTTAAATGTAAGACATGACATCATAAAACTCCTAGAAGAGAGCATAGGCAAAACATTCTCTGATATAAATCGTACCAATATTTTCTTAGGTCAGTCTCCCAAGGCAATGGAAATAAAAGCAAAAATAAACAAATGGGACCTAATCAAACTTACAAGCTTTTGCACAGCAAAGGAAACCATCAACAGAATGAAAAGACAACCGATGAAATGGGAGAAAATATTTTCAAATGATGCAACTGACAAGGGCTTAATTTCCAAAATATATTAATACAAACAGCTCATAAAAGTCGACAACAAAAAAAACAAATAACCCAATCGAAAAATGGGCAAAACACCTAAATAGACATTTCTCCCAAGAAGACATACAGATGGCCAACAGGCACATGAAAAGATACTCAACATCGCTACTTATTAGAGAAATACAAATCAAAACTACAATGAGATACCACCTCACACTGGTCAGAACGGCCATAATTAAAAAGTTAACAGATGATGGAGAGAAAAGGGAAGCCTCCTACACTGTTGGTGGGAATGTAAGTTGGTGCAGCCACTATGGAAAACAGTATGGAGGTTCCTCAAAAAACTAAAAATAGAGTTGCCATATGATCCGGCAATCCCACTCCTGGGCATTTACCCAGACAAAATGATAATTCAAAAAGATACATGCACCCCTATGTTCACAGCAGCACTATTCACAATAGCCAAGACATGGAAACAACCTAAATGTTGATTAACAGATGAATGGATAAAGAAGATGTGGTACATATATACAATGGAATACTTCCAGCCATAAAAAAGAACAAAATAATGCCATTTGCAGCAACATGGTTGGACCTAGAGATTATCATACTAAGTGAACTAAGTCAGAAAGAGAAAGACAAATACCATACAATATCACTTACATGTAGAATCTAAAATATGGTACAAATGAACCTATCTATAAAACAGAAACAGACTCACAGACATAGGAAATAGACTTGTGGTTGCCAAGGGGGAGGGAGATGGGAGAGGAAAGGACTGGGAGTGTAGGATTAGCAGATGTAAGCTATTATATATAGTATGAATAAGCAACAAGGTCCTACTGTATAGCACAGGGAGCTATATTCAATACCCTGTGATAAACCATAATGGAAAAGAATATATATAAAAAAAAGAATGTCTATATGTGTATAACTGAGCCCCTTTGCTGTACGGCAGAGACTGGCACAACACTGTAAATCAACTATACTCCAATAAAAAAATTAAAAAAAAAAAAAGAATTAGTTAGTAAAATAGCCAAAGTGATATGGGGATTGGGATACAAGCTATCAACACATAAACATCTTGCACAATGTGTGTAATTGACAGAAACTATTGAATATCTCTGATTTTCCATTTGCTCCAAGCTCAAATTGTTCTCTGAATTTCAAATGCCATTTGTAAAACAGTGAGCCAATCCTTCTACAAGACTGTCTTAGGTTCTCTTAAAGTAGCTTCCAAGTCTTATAACTGTATTACTCTAACTTTACAACTCTCAGTCACGTTTAGGCATAAACATGTTCAATGATATTATGTTAAAATGTGTAGAGTCCAGTGTTTTGAGTCTTTGTTATCAAGAAGCACTTTGTACAACCAGATGTGTAATCAATGAAAGTCAAAATTAACTATAAAAAAGAAAAAGAAATGAATATTCAAAGAGCTAAGGCACAGTATTTACAGATCATAAACTCAAACCAGCAGGTAATACAGACTGTTAAATTTTATGGCAAATGACTCACCCAGAAAATAGTCATAGGAGATTTCAGATCATGGAGCAATTGTGCCAAGCCAGAGTCTAGGGCTTATGGTACAAAGCAGCTTAATTAATGCTCTTTAAATGGAAACATCACATATATCCAAGCTTCCAATTTGGATTCCACAACTTCAGAATTTGTGAAAATTCAGAGAAGGGTTTTGTTGAAATTTATTTGAGCTTTGCTAACGGAATAAATAAACAGGGTTTTAAAAGCAGTGGTTAATCTACTCAAGAAAACAAGCTATTTTTAAGGATTTAAAGCACATTACTTTCTGCTAATGTACAAATGGGTCAGCTCTCTGCTTTAAAATAGGCCCTCTAAGACATTTCCTTAGTTCTGGCTGTGTTTTTGAATTAAGCTTACAATTGAAGTCAATAAACCTGTATTTCTTTCAAAATAGTACTTTGGTGATTCCTAAATTCAGACTCGCATTCTCCCCAATTAATCTTCACTAGTGAATTATGGTTACATATTATTGGAGAGTGACAGTCTGGAAACTGGTGGAGTTGCTTTGGTATTTCAGAAAACAGGTGACATTGGGAGACGATGAATGGAAGGAAAGGGGGCGGGTATCTCAGCCTCACTACTGCTGTGACTCAGAAAGGCACTTTAATGACAAGTCCCTTCTCCTTGGAGAATTAAAGTGTGACACATGCTCTATCTGTGAGCCAACGTTTAAATTTTCCCTAGTCCTACTTGAGCTTCAGTTTAAAGGGGTGGGGGCAGGAGGAAAAGAAAAAGAAAAGATGACAGCAGCAAATCCAGAGTCTCGTAATTACAAAAATGTCTACATTTCAGTAAAAAATGGCTCATCATACCATGAACTAAGAGGATCTCAAACTGAAGAAAAAAAAGAATATCAATAGATGCCAACACCGAGATGACAGAAATGGTAAGAGTTATCCAGTAAAGATTTTAAAGCAGCTGTTCTAAAGATGCTTCAATGAGCAATTACAAACATGCTTGAAATCAATGAAAAATAGAAAGTCTCAGCCAAAAAAAAAAAAAAAAAAAAAAGGGATCCATAAGAAAGCCACTATATAGGCTACTCAATCTCAACATTAGCAGATTAAAAATTTAATTTTAAAGTATCTGAAACTTTGTTAAGAGTCAACATAAAGAAGAAGCTTAGAGAAAGAAGCGTAACTATGTGTTTTTCTTCCACCTAGTGATGGTGCTATATCACTCATAGATTGAGTCATAACTTTTCAAAACATCCTAACAAATTTTTGAAGTGATACAGAGAATTTCTCATTCACACTTCCTCCATAATTTTAGTTTGCAAATGGGAAGAGTAGACACATCCTGATAAGAAGATTCCAGTTACTAGTGTGATGGAGAATAGTTTAGGTCTTGGGGACAGAATTCAGACAACTGATGGCAAGTGTGGAGATGCTCCTGTGGAGAGCTCCGCCCTGTTACATTAATTAATTAATTCACCAATTAATGCAACAGGAAGTTCAGCTGTGTGATACTAACCTAAAGACCATGGGCTTGTGTATATATCTCTTCACACTGGAGTTCATGGAATTAGTAAAAAGTCGAACTGAAAAGACTAAAAGACGAAAAGACTAAAAATTATGATCATGATGAGGACTATTTCAAGAAACTATATTTTGGGACCCACGCCAGGATAAGTAGTTCTCATACTATCTACATTTGCAGCTATGCTACAACCAAGGAATATAGCAACTGATCATTTTAATGTTAAAGATATGTTTTCAGGAAAAGGTTAATATGTTCTCAGAACAGTCTCCTAAAAAAGTCAGAGACATCTATTATTTTTGAAGTACTTTTGTTAAAAAGTGAAAATAGAAACATTTCTTTGTGCTACATAAGGGTTAATTTTGAACAGTTTAAAATGCTGCCTCTTTCCAGTAAAATCTCTTCCCCAGTGGTACATAATCATTAAGTTATTATTGCAGGCTGAAGCAGCCTGTCAGTTTGATTCTGAAAGCTGTATTACAGTTGACTCTTCTGTTTTTTGTTTGTGTCCATGTCACCTGCACGTCCATTCCAATGCCAAGTGCGTGCCTAGAGCTAAAAGGGACTCGAGTGAAAGTGACGGCACACATCTCGCTTGCCTTCTTGACAGTGAATATGACCTCATGGTAGAAGTGGGTGGGATGAGGGTCTAGAGTGCAGGTGTGCGAGGGTGGAGAGCAGCTCGCTCAGGAATGGCCCATGCTGCTGGCACAGGCAGGAGAAGCAGATTTCCTTGGATGTTTCTATTGAGCAACTAGGCACCCGTGGATCCTTATCAAAATAAAGATTACAATTCACTTCAAATTCT
Organism: Balaenoptera ricei; assembly: GCF_028023285.1. Classification (NCBI taxonomy): domain Eukaryota; kingdom Metazoa; phylum Chordata; class Mammalia; order Artiodactyla; family Balaenopteridae; genus Balaenoptera; species Balaenoptera ricei. The sequence continues at coordinate 8,394,748 of NC_082647.1, forward strand.
CTGGCCCTACGATGATAACGCTGCTGCATGGGCTATTTACTTAACCTCAAGATGATCTCAGAAGGGGACAGTCAGAAAACACAATCTTCTTTTTTTCTTTTTATTGGAAAACAGCCATACTCATTCCTTTATGTGTTATCTGTGGCTACTTGCACCTACAATGACAGAGTTTAGCAGATACCACAGAGAGTTAAGGCTGGCAAAGCCTAGGTACTACTATCTGACCCTTTTAGAAAACGTTTGCCAATCCCTATCCCAAAGGAACATAGAAACACAATCTTGATTCCAGTTTAGCAAAGAACAGTTGGGGTGAAACGGATTATGTCCTTTAAAAGTTTAAATTCCTAAGTGTTATCTCAAAGATGATTAATTTGTTTCCCCCTATAAATACTCATGATGAAAAATCAAGTTACTCAATCTGTTGGTATATTAACATTCATAATTGTGTTTATTGAAACACATGGTCATTTACTTGATGAAAATGTACTACTGGCTTTGAGATATTTCATTTGTGTGGACTGTCATATTGATGTGACTGTATTATGCTAATGGTCACTTTACAAAAATGCAAGTTATAACATAGCAACAGAATGTTGCTGTTTCATGCCATTCTTCCAGTAGAGTCTCAATGATATATTAATCATATTTACTATACTTCGAGGAGAAATTTTACTGAACCATTATCATCCTGATTTAACATATTTTTCAGAAGATTTAGCTGGAGTCTGACATGACTGATGTGACTCACAATCTCTAACATGGAGATAAGGCCTCTTTGACTCTGATCACATTATTTTTAAATATAAAAAAAATTAAAACTTCCTCCAAACTGGCAACAACACAGTTACTCACTTAAAGGGTTAGGGTTTTATGTATGAATCATGGATCCTTAAAATCTGTGAATTTTTGTTCCCTGGTACTTAAGCTTTCTCTCTGTTTCTATAATTTGGAACCATTCCAGGAAATTAAATACTCAGTTGTGTTTTCTTACCATTCAACACAGTTTGAAGCCCAAATGCCTTTTAGAATCCAGACAGGCCAAATTTTCAGCAGAAAAAGATATTTGACATGGAATTGAAATATTTAAGTATAAATTTAAAATTATCTTAAAGTTGCTAAAACTATTCTCTTCCCCTTGCTCTCAGAGCTGAGTGTACTTACTGCGGCTATTAAATTAAAAGTAACACTATTATTAATAGAGATATGTGGAAAAAAATACAGCATTCTGTGTTATCATCCAGTTTGCCCTCCTTCCATCTGAAAACTGGCTGTACTATCTTATGTATCTGTAACAAGTTGTCTATCAAAATTGTCTTTATCAAAATTTTATTCGAAATCCATTAGTGACTAATTGCTTATGTTTCTTTTGTTCTTCATGAATTATAGGGAAAATGCTCTCCCCTAATTACAGGATTGCCACTTTCTAGCTGTATGACTTTTGGTAAATTATTTCACCTGGATGTTAACATCCTTATCAGTAAAATGGAAATAATCATATATCTACCTCTGTGGTTGTAAAGAGCAAATGAGCTATGCATTTAAAACACCAAGCACAGTGTGTGGCATGTGTGAAGTGAAACAAAAGTCTGTGTGTGCATATGGGTTTTTTTCGTAATAATACAGAATTAATGGTAAGTTTGATCCATGTGAGCTATGTTTTATAATTTTTAATTTCTGAATTACGGTTTGATTTATGAATTAAACTGTTTTGTAAAATGTGTGATGTTTTAATGATATTAACATTGATGATTTTTAAAAGAGAGCATACACCATTATCCGGCTTAGTAAGGATTTCTATCTTTTATATGTCACTGAAGCCAAATACTTGAAAATGCATAATTTATCAACACATAAAAAATCCACTTATACCTCTTATTTATGTATGAATTCCTTTTTTGTAGTCTTCAAAATTTCAGATGATTTCAACCATTCTTTTTTTTTATTTCACTTTTTTTTTTTAACATTTTTATTGGAGTATAACTGCTTTACAATGGTGTGTTAGTTTCTGCTTTATAACAAGATTTCAAACGTTCTTGCTGCAATTTGAAGGATTCCCATTTGGAAGTTGCTCAGACAATCTCCTAGTCAAAACCTGGATCCTGGCATATGGTTAAATACAGGGAATATTTCTAGTTAAGCTTTTTCAGTTGCATAGTGATCTTTAGTTAAAGCAACTGCCTTGAATTCTGCCCACATTTTCTAGGACCACCATTCAAATCCTTGATCAGTGCCTGAATATCCTGTGCTCCTCATGTTGAAAAGCAAGGAACATTCATAGCTTTGTGAAATAGGGAGCAAAGAACTTTTCTGCCCAACAGTTTATGAAAGGTATCATGCTTTGCCCAGGATTGTTAACTGCCTTTGTATATTGTACAGCACTAGCCAGCCGGGAAGTCCCTTTAGGACTGACATCTCAGTCCTGTTCTCCTTCCTCTAGTGTAGGTGCTCACGAAATTTTATCTGGTCAATTCTCACATAAAGGACATGCCTTATACACCACCAAACGGCTGAATGAAAATAGAAGTTCTGCCAAATGCTAAGATTTTCTGTTGACAATTATGTATCTCAGTGTTGTCAAAGATCCAGCTATTTAAAAATAACCAAACATACCATTTTTTCTGTTATCATTATATAGACTCAGAAAGTAAAGCAAAGAAATGGGACAATTTTCTGGACAATTAGGAAAGGAAAACGGCTTCAATTCTTCAATTTGCCTCTTTGCCTCCCTTGTCTAAGGTACTGCTTGAGGGCGGTGGTGGTGGAAATTTACGAAGGTTTTCTACTATATTGATTACTTTTGAAACTGATCATTTTTTTTTTGACAATTTGCTCAAGAAATCTTTGCTGAAGGCCTAATTGAATTTGAACCCTTAGGTAGTGCTATTTGTATTTCTTACACCATGAGTTCACCCAGATTACACTTAAACTTTCCAAGTAATTTTTCTGTGTTCAAGCCTCAGAGAGTTTCTCTCAGAGTCATGCGGCTTAATTTCCAACTGCTACTGGAGAACATTTATGTTACTACCTCCTGATCATCCAAGCCAAGAATCTAGACACCCTCCTAGAGATCTGATCTGAATGCCTCTCCTACCTTCACTTTCCTTTCCATCTGCACTCATCCCTTCTCTCCTGGATTACAGACTTCATCTGACACCCGTTGAGTTCATCCTTTCCACTGTGACCAGAGTGATTTTTCTTAAACACAAATTGGCCCATATCCCTCCCCTACTTAAAATCCTTCAATTCCTCACAAGAGCTGTCAGGATAAAGTTCCAAACGTCTCAGCTTAATACACGAAACCTCTGTGTAAGTAAGACCCCTGTGTTACCTTTTCCCTCCATCCCCCTCCATAGCCCTCTAAGCACTCTTCGCAAGAGCTCTGTGAAAATGTCTGTAGCAACTCAGACCTTCCCCGCCCCTGAAGAGGGCTCTCAAATGGGGGGAATGTGTCATTCCAGGGGATATTTGGCAGTACTGGGAGGATTTCGATTGTCACACTGGCATCTCATGGGCAGAGACCAGGGATGTTGGTAACATCCTAAAACTCACAGCATAGCCCTTCATAACAAAGAATTGTCCTGTCCAAAATGCCAAGGATGAGAAACGCTGCCCTAGACCAACCTTTATGTCTTTATCCACTTTCTCCTACTCTTCGTTTAAGACTCAGCTCCAGAGTTACTGCCTCTGGAAATATTCCTGTAATACCCACAGCCTGGTCTCATTTCCATTCACCTCTTCAGTCCTTCACCCTGTAGACCCCACTGCCACAACTCTTACCATAGTTACTGTTATCTTCTTTTCTCCCCTATAGATTTTAGAATACTTTGGAATGAAATCTTTGGAATCTATTAGATGGCCCACAAATGCTTATTAATTACACAAATGAATAAAGATAATTAGGGCAAGCTGGTGTTTCCAAGAAAATCAACAGCAAGGTGAAATGATTATAACCGCTTTGAGCCCCTATAGTTATCTTTACTTATTTATAAAATGCCTTTGGGACAGAGCAGACTTCACCTACGTAGAAATTCACAGGGGAAAAATTAAGACATCATTAGAATATATTAATTTGGGGGTTATGACTATGTACTCATTTTCCTACAGTTTCAATTTTATATTTTGAGACTAGGATAGCTGTAAGTGTGAAAATGAACAGCTTGACGTGTAAGTAATGGCCCACAGCTTCATCCAAGGCTAAACATTACCACTCGTTTATTTACCAAATATTTACAGTGGCCTGTTCCATGTCATCCACCACACTGGTGCCGGAATATAATATTAAGCAAAAAGCCCTGTGCCTGCCCTCATGGAGCTGTGGGCTGGTGAGAAAGACACACAATGTAGCATTGCTGCCATCAGTGGGGAATCACAAACAGTGATGATTACTATGGGAGGGAAAGGTGTTAGGAGACCTTATAACATGCAGGGGAGAGTGTGGCTGATCTATTTTGAAGAGTCGGGAGAGGTTTCCAGAGAGTGACACTTTGGGAGCTGATTTCACACTGGGGAAGGAGACGCGGGGTGGGGAAGGGGTGTGACCGCCAGGAGAGCAGCACACAGCAAAGCCTGAGATGGGAGCAGAGCCGGCATGTGTGAGGACTGAGAGAAGACCATATGCCTGAAACACCAGGAGAAGGGAAGGTGGGAGGGAATGGGGCTGGGGAGGTGGGCAGGGCCTTTTAGGTCAATGTTCAATGTTTAGGACTTTAGGCTGGGAACATTTAGGGAAGTCCTTATGTGTATAGTCACTCCTAATATAAAAGTTAAAAGTAATGTCATTTGAGGTATACTTTATTAAAATTGACAAAAAATAATTATTGGAAATACTAAACCTTCTTCCTAGATTGCTTTTCAGATTGGAAACATTCATAATTTTATCAGTTTCCTTGGGCTACTGTAACAAATCACCGCACTTGGTGGCTTAGAGCAGAAACGCATTCTCTCACAGCTCTGGAGGCTAGGAATCAGAAGCCAAAGGTGGTAGGAGGGCAGTGCTCCCCCTGCAGGCTGTAGGGGAAAATGTTCCTTGCCTCTTCCAACTTCTAATGGCTCCTGACATTCCTTGGCCCACGGCAGCATAACCTCAATCTCTGCCTCCCTCTGCTCCTGGGTCTTTCTGTGGCCTTCTTCTCTGTGTCTCTGTCAAACCCCCCTCTCCTTTCTCCTATAAGGACACCAGTCATTGGATTTAGGGCAGACTATAAATCCAGGATGATCTCAGCCCAAGATCCTTACTTAACTTCATTACATCTGCAAAGACCCTATTTCCAAATAAGGTCACATTCATAGGAACTGGGCTTTAGGACTTGGACATATCTTTTTGGCAGGGACACAGTTCAAGCAACTAAAATAATGTTTATTTTAAACCAGTTATTGGACTTGTGAGTTGCTGCTGTTTTACTTCTTAGAGTCTTCATGTCAATTCTCTTCATCACTTTAATGCCACTAAAGACAATAGCTGCTACAGAGGCAAGCATTAGACTGTACTGGATGTGGGTCTCATCCTGGTTGGGCCACTATCTGTTGTGTGACAATTCTTGAGAGCCTCATTTTCCCCACTCTCTTGATTGCTATATATATAGATAGATAGATAGATAGATAGATAGATAGATAGATAGATACACCTCTATACATTTCTCCTATGGATCTATAACTTCATGACTCTATTCATGGTTCTGCTCACTTTTTCTTGCCCATGCTGACTTTTTGGCCTCTGGTCGTCCTGCTTTAAAATATGTGCATCTTTCTTCTCTTGGTCAATAGGGAGGTTGGTGGGGTCCTCCCTGACCTATGCATCAATAGCTGGAGCCCTGCTCCATGTTCTCTAGCCTGTGGCTCGCCAAATCCTTGCACAGAGACTAACATTTTTATAGGGGAGTATTTCATTGGATAATGAAGCAGTGATACTTTGGAAGCTGAGGCAAGTCTCTTCTCGTTTGTAGTAGAGCATCAGTCCCTAGGCGAAGTTAGTTTGGCGCTGCAGTTCAGAAGTTAGAAGAAGGTGTGAGCAAGCAGAGAGAAAAGTTTCTGATTCAGCTGAATTATAAAGAAAAGAAGCACCTTCGTACGGCTTAAAATACACATAACTCAACAACACTGAAATGTTGAGATAAGCTAAATCGACAGCATTTACTAAATCAACAGCAGCATTTTTGTCAGCGGAGGTCTGCTATAACATAACTTAGGTACAGACCAAAAATTGGCTATAAAGGATGCTTATTATACTTATGTATCATAAAAAATAGTTAGAATTCCAACTACTGGTAATGTTAGGTTTCCTATTGAAAGTGATTCTCTCTCCCTGTGTCTGAGGTTTGAGTTCTTACAGTCAGAAAACTCTGCTGGGGTGTAATGAGGATTTTAAAGGTGGGAGATGGATCCTTTCAGTCATTGTAGGTGTCTATGAAAAACCCAGAAACATTAATCTGGCAGTGTACCCAAGGGAAAGAAATAATTGAAAAAGAGACATAAAGGGGGAAGAAAGACAACTATTAAAAGGTTGAATTCTGGTAGAGTTAAGAGGATATTTTTACAACACTCAATGCATTTTTAGATAGCTTCCCCCATAGACCCCAACAGAAAATGCATCACAGAACAGTACAAAAGAGCAATATTCCTTTTTATGAGACTCTGTTCATAGAAAAAGAAAAAGAAGATTTAGCCAGCAGCAGGAATTTGTTCCACCTAGCTGTAAACGGAAATCACTTTTAAAGCAGTTATGGAAAAATTTAGCTGGGTTCCCAAACAATATAACATGTTCAGTGCAAAGGCTGATTCACAGAGCTTCTGCCAGCAAATGATTATTCTTGCGCTATGAGGGGGCAGGCATACTGTTCCAGTTACAGGGAAGTCAGAGAAAAAGAACATGATAGTCAGTAGAAGAGCCAAAGAGACCTGATTTATAGATTATATTGACTTGCTGGTGTGAAAGGAAAAAAATCCATATCTAATCTTTCAGTTCTTCCTTTGAAGCATCTTTCTGACACGGACCTTCCCATCTATGACTCCTGAACGTGTCCTCATGCCTTCTCTTACTTCTCGATCAACTGCATTGCCATCGCACCCCGCTAGTTCTCTAGCCAGGGTGTCAGATACGTGTCTGTGGCACTCAGCACCTTCCCCCCTCCTTCAGAGCTCTCCCCACAGCACTAGGACCGGCAGCCTGGGAACACGTTTTCCAAAATCCCCTGTCAACAGAGTGCCCTTGTAGAGTCTACCAGTGAGAAGCCCCTGTTTGAGATTTGGACAGTGGCAAAGAAGTACATGTGTGGGGGGTGGTCTGTAGATGTGTGGGCTTTGGGACATCCAAGGTTTTGTCGTAGCCTCTAGAAGTACTCTTATGGGTGCTGTAGGTGGCTGTGACCACTTGTGGAAGTTTCCTGTAATTCCTGACCTGGGGGGTGAGAAGCAGAGTCTAATTCACTGGTAGCCAGTGAAGAAGCTAAGAGACAGCAGTGGTCTCCTTGACCTTGGTTATTTCAGCCTTTCCATCACTTGAGTAAGCATTTAACGTTCTACGTTATGTCCCTTACTTCTTGGAATATCTAGAGTAGGTTCTACTTTCCTGACTGATTCAGCTGTCTCCTCATGTCCATTCTCTTCTCAGTGCCCAGGAATCACCTAGCACAGCTCCTTGTTTCACAGATGAGGTCCAGAGAGACTAAGTGACTTGCTCAAGGTCACTCAGCCACTTAATTATAGAACCAAGCCAAGAATCCCTATCTCCCAACTTCCAGGCTGGCACTGATTTCTACTGTATCATACATCTCTGGATTTATAGACATCTCCTAATGTTCCTGCATCCTTTTATATATCATATTTCATCATATCTATGATGTCAGCAATTATAATTGTTTTATTAAAAAACAAGAAAAAACACTGCCAAATAAACTGATCCAATATATTCTATCACTTGAAAATGTTATATATTGAAGAAACTTATTGAAAAATTTGAGAACTATACTTATTGAAAAAATACATTTTATTATTATTTATTTTTTATTGACGTATAGTTGATTTACAATATTATTATTAGTTTTGGGTATACAACATAGTGATTACATATTTTTATAGGTTGTACTCCATTTAAAGTTACTGCAAAATAATGGCTATATTTGTGTTGTACAATATATATATTACTTATTTATTTTATACATAGCAGTTTGTGCCTCTTAATCCCATACCCCTATGTTGCCCCTCCACCATCCCTCTCTCCACTGGTCACCACTAGTTTGTTTTCTATATCTGTGAGTTTGTTTCTGTTTTGTTATATTCATTTGTTTGTCTTCATTTTTTAGATTCCACATATAAGTGATAACAGAGTATTTGTCTTTCTCTGACTTATTTCACTAAGCGTAATATTCTCTAGGTCCATCCACATTTTTGCACATGGCAGAATTTCATTCTTTTTACTGCTGAATAATATTCCATTGTATAGTTATAACATATCTTCTTTATCCATTCATCTCTTGATGGACACTTAGGTTGTTTCCATATCTTGGCTATTGTAAATAATGCTGCTATGAACACTGGGGTACATGTATCTTTTCAAATTAGTGTTTTCATTTTTTTCAGATTTATACCCAGGAATGGAATATACTGGGTCATATAGTAGGTCTATTTCTAGTTTTTTGAGGAACCTCTGTATTGTTTTCCACAGTGCCTACACCAGTTTATATTCCCACCAAGAGTGTATGAGGGTTCCTTCTTCTCCACATCCTTGCCAACATTTGTTATTTGTGGTCTTTTTGATGACAGTCATTCTGACGGGTGTGAGGTGATATCTCATTGTGGTTTTAATTTGCATTTCTCTGATGATTAACAACGTTGAGCATCTTTTCATGTGCTTGTTGGCCGTCTCTATGTCTTCTTTGGAAAAATGTCTATTCAGGTCTCTGCCCACCTCCCCTTTTCTTTTGCTACACTGAGCGGCTTGTGGGATCTTAGTTCCCCGACCAAGGATTGAACCTGGGCCCATGGCAGTGAAAGTGCCGAGTTCTAACCACTGGACGGCCAGGAAATTCCCATTCTGCCCATTTTTAATCAGGTTGTTTGTTTTTTTGATGTCAAGTTGTATGAGCTGTTTATATACTTCGGATATTAACCCCTTATCAGTCATACAATTTGCAAATATTTTCTCCCATTCAGTAAATTTTTTTGTTTTGTTTTGTGGATGGTTTCCTTTGCTGTATAAAAGCTTTTCAGTTTAATTAGGTCCCATTTGTTTGTTTGTTTTATTGATGTATACTTGATTTATAATGTCCATTTGTTTATTTTTGTTTTTGTTTCTTTTGCCTTAGGAGACAAAAAGTTGTTGGTATGATTTATGTCAAAGAGTGTTCTGCCTATGTTCTCTTCTAGGAGTCTTATGGTTGCAGGTCTTACATTTAGGTCTTCAATCCATTTTGAGTTTATTTTTGTATATATGGAGTGAAGAAATATTCTAAGCTCATTAGCTTACATGTAGCTGTCCAGTTTTCCTAGCACAACTTACTGAAAAGAGTATCTTTTCTCTATTGTATATTCTTGCCTCCTTTGTATTAGATTAATTGACCATAAGTGCATGGGTTTACTTCTAGGATCTCTATTCTGTTCCATTGATCTATGTATCTGTTTTTGTGCCAGTACCATGATGTTTTGATTATTGTAGGTTTGTAGTAGAGACTGAAGTCAAGAAGCATGATACCTCCAGCTTTGTTCTTTTTTCTCAAGATTGCTTTGGCAATTTGGGGTCTTTTGTGGTTCCATATAAATTTTAGGATTATTTACTCTAATTCTGTGAAAAATGTCATGGGTATTTTGATAGGGATTGCATTAAATCTGTAGATTGCTTTGGGTAGTATGGTACTTTAACAATATTAATTCTTCTAATCCAAGAGCACAGGCTATCTTTCCATTTCTTTGCATCACTTTCAAATTCCTTCATCATTGTTTTATGATTTTCAGAGTATAAGTCTTTCACCTCTTTGGTTAAGTTTATTCCTAGGTATTTTATTCTTTTTGATGCGATTTTAAATGGAATCGTTTTCTTTCTGATAGTTCATTATTAGTGTATAGAAAAGCAATGGATACCTGTATATTAATATCAATATTATATCCTGAAACTTTCCTGAATTTATTTGTTAGTTCTAATAGTTTTCTGGTGGAGTCTTTAGCATTTTCTATATATAGTATCATTTAATCTGCAAATAGTGACAGTTTTACTTCTTCCCTTCCAATTTGGATAACTTTTTTTTCTTTTTCTTTTCTGATTGCTATGGCTAGGACTTCCAATACTATATTAAATAGAAGTGGGGAGAGTGGGCATCCTTGTCTTGTTCCTGATTTTGGAGAAAAGGCTTTTAGCATTTCACCATTGAGTAGTTGAGTATGATGTTAGCTGTGGGTTTGTCATAAATGGCATTTATTTTGTTGAGATATGTTCACTCTATACCAACTTTGATGAGAGTTTCTATCATGAATGGATGTTGAATTTTGTCATGTGATTAAAAAAATAAATTTTATACTTATTGAGATAACTCTTTTTGACTTGATTCGACTTAGTTTTAAAAATCATTTCTTGCATATATATAAAAAATGAAAATATAAACAAAATAAATTGGTTAAGGTATTTCCAAAACTTCCTTCACTTTGAGTCTGACTCTTTGAATCATGTTTTAAACTGAGTCATTTGGTGCTAATTTTTTAATATAACAAGCTTTTAAACATAAATCTCTAAGCCATCAAGCGATAAGGTGATAAAATACTTCTTACACAAATTTATTAAGCAACTAAAATGCTTTGGTGCTGGGCTCTTAGGCCATTTGACATAGAGCTAGACTCCTTTTTTTACTCTTGCTTCCATTATGTTGTTAAACACATTATCCTAAGGATAATAAGTGCACCATTATTGTCTCTGGAATTTTCTTGCAAGATGCTGGCATGCATTCTGAAAGTTCTGATGTTCACAAGTGTGTAAGCAATGCCTACTACAATACATCAGGACTGACATCTGGCTGAGAGTGAGTGTAAGATGTCATTGAATCTAAGATGCATAACAATTTCAGAAATAATACAATATGAAAAATTATGTGTCCCAAAATTCATTAAATTCTATCTTACCTTCTATTTCTTCAATGTGTGTATTTTCAAGGTATAGTTCATGGAATATAATTGGTTTTAGTGTCCCAGAATACAAACATAATGATAGATTATTAAAATATCATCTTATGCCTTGTTTTAAAGCAATCAGGCTAATTACTGATAATTATTAGTTTAATGTCTATAATGCATAACACCTATAGCTTTAATTCATGTTTATACCCCCAAAACATTTACTGTCCTTATACTATAGGCATAGTTACATCTGAAAAGATTATTCACTCTCTTACTTAATAAGAATTCCTCTACCTTCTTGAAGGCTCAAGGATTTCTGTGATCTCTATGCATGAATAACAAGGCTATGGTAATAGAAATGACAAAATCTTGTTTTGTTTGAGGAAAATAAGTCAGAGAAAGAAATTTAGTTCCTTAAGAGGATATACTTGCCCTTTCTGCTATTCTTCTCAGAGAAGGGGTTATGTTCTGCTTATTCATAGCCAGTACCTACCTCTTGAATACGTGGCTGAGCAGAAAACATAGCTTAGAAGTCAGCAGGAACTTGGTGATATGAAAGAACATTATATGAAATGAAACAATGCATAAAGAGCATGGTGCCCAGCAGATCTGTCTCCATCTGTTGCTTTGCCTTATCTTTTCTTCCCTCCAACCAATTATATGGTCTGCCCAGTGCCTGAAAAATAGCAGGCAATCAAATAATGATGACTCCCTTCTATTTCCTAGTCTTGCTTCAAAGTTAGAGCAGGGTAAATATTTGGGCTGAAATGATTTTTTCTTCTTTATGGCTTATCTACAGTTTTGAAGAAAGGGGGTACTCCAAGTCACCCACATCTTCAGATTCACATATTTGTTTCAATGCAAACAAGATTCTTCATAGTGTGTTTTGGCTTGAATGGGAACCTGGGGCTCTTCTGGCCCAAGGTTTCTATGGAGATCCACTTCTGGATCAGTGTGGCTCCAGGATTCTGGGGGAGTTTCTAGGGGGCTCCTACAGGGAGCGAGTCCATGTGATTCACCATAGTCCTGTGTGTGGCCCCTGTGGGCCTCTACTTCACTTGCAGCCACATGATCATCGTGACTGCTCTGTATTTCCCACCAGGATTCAGGCAGGTACTCCAGGCATCATTCAGGATATCGTAGGCCTATCCTAACTGTTACTGTGGAAAAGACCTGGGATTCTGGCAAACTAACCATTTGCTCTTCTAATTTCTCTTGCATACACATCACTTAACACTGAAAGGCAGTATAGTAGAGGGGTCACGGTTTGTATGAGCTTTCAAGTCAGAATCCTGACTTTCCAATCCTGGCTCTGTTGCCTAGTGTTATGTGACCTTGATCAATTTACTTAATGCTTCAGTTTCATTATTTGTAAAATGGCAAAGATGTCTGTCTCGTGGGGTTTTTGTGAGAATTGAATGAGGTATGCATGTAAAGTGCCTGTCACATAGTAAATAAGCACCAAATAAAGAGAACTATTGTCATTGACAAACATGACATTTTAAGACTCCTAATTCAGCATCATTAGCTCATCTGTCTTACTGACACTTAATCAAGACGATTTCTAAAGTGTGAGCCCATATTAATTTCCCAGAAACTCAATTGTCTACTTCAGTTCATTTCCTTTAACCGAACTGAAACTAACTCCCGTGGCATGATTGATTTTGCCAGAGTGATTTCTGCATATATCCTAAACAGGATCTTTCCATCTGCTGCTCAACCCCATCTGTTCTTGCCTCCAGCTGATCCAATTTCATATCCAGTTGGTAGAGCGCCACCTGAAAAAAATCCCCATTATATTCTGATGTCCTGAAGAAACCTTGAGAAAAATTCAACACAGAGAGTTTGGCCACTTGAACACACAAAAGCCTCAATAAATTTTTAGAGAAAATGGGGAACTTGCCATATGGTGCTATTGGTAGTGATGAAATTAAATCATATTGAAGTCATATTAGAAAAAATTAATAAACTTGTGCCTAGCAGAGTGCCGAGCACATCATGACCTGACTTTATTTTTTTACATTAGAAAATTATGACACTTTAGATGATTAGAGAAACTAGGACCTTTGAGACTTTAATTACTCTCACAAAATGTGTTCTGAATGGCATCAATGTGAGCTGGAGCACCTGTGAAGTGAGCATTTACGAGGAGGGGGACGTCTGCTCCGCGTGGTGTAGCGAAGTGTAGCGACAGCAGCACTGAGCATCACCCCCAAAACCACTTGCTCTTTGCTTATTACATTGCAGATGTTATGATGAGCACTCTGCCTTTATGACCTTCATGTGTTTCATCAAATTAAGATTCCAATTATCGTATCATGCCCATCATTTTTTGTATCACTCTACCCCCAACAATGGACATAGCATTGATTTTAAGAATCATCTGAATTAAAGTGGGAACTGTGCGTGTCATAGGATGGAAGAATACAGTAATCCACGTTTCCTTACATCCCCTCTATGAGGCTCATTTTACAAATGAGGAAATTGAAGCTCAGAGATATTAAATGAAATGCCTCAGCCCACTGTGCTAGGAAACAAGGCAACCTGGATTTCAGTCCAATTTTGTCTGCTCCCTAAAACCTGTATTAACCTGAGCATCAGTGGCCTGGCCCTGAGATGAGTGTGATTCTGCAGGAAATGAGAACCGGTGAGCAAGTCTCTAGAATGCACCTGTGCTTCCAGGGCCGCATCCAAAACCACAGCTTCAGATCTGAAACAGGTATACTACTCTCACCCATTTCTCTTCTTTCTTTCAACTTTCTCACCTCATTCATCAGTGACCTAAGTCTAGAAATAATTTTTTTCCTCAAATGCATCCATTCTCCTCCCCTGTATGGATCACGTGTTTTGAAAGCATTAGGTCACATCAGAAAATGTAAGAAGAGTAGAATGGGTGCTTTTTTTAAGGAAATCTTCTCCATCCCTTTCATTCTCCAGTAATAGAAATATGCTTTATCTTCAATTAAACAAATGATGGGTTTAAGCCAAGGAGGCATTTGGTTACTTGTCTTAGGCGGGGCACAACTGGTCAGCAACCTCCCCAGCAATTTTCCCTCCTTCTTTCTTATTCATTTTCTTTTCACCTTCTTGGGCTCGGTGAGAATATAGCTAGCAATACAGAAGCTACCTATTTTTTTTTCCTGTGCAGCCAAGGTCCCCAAACTCCCAACCCAAAGCCTGGGGAGAAAAATTTTCCAAATGTAAATAGCATATTTAATCATTTTACAAATCTCTCTCCTCTTTCCTCCAATAAATACAAAGAAGTGAACACGAGAAGTTTTACAATCAAATTTGTTTAGTAAATCTAGTGGCTCACTCTTTAGAGTGAAAATACTCATTTATTTAACAAATATTTACTGAGTACCTACTATGTGCCAGGCTCTGTGCTAAACATGCTACATTTATTATGTGCAATTTACACAACCACTTGGTAAGATTTTTTCATAGGGGTTAAGTGGATTGCCCAAATGGAGAGGTTGGCAGGATTCAGAGAGAAGTCAGGTTGACTCGGAAGCCCTTGCTCCATCTATTTCCCCACCAAGGATGGGGAAAATGAACAAAGCATTTGGCACCAGGATATTTTTCAATAGTAAGTAACTACTTTAGTTATTACTGACAAGGACTTTTGCCCTTAAAATTTATTCAGTATTTACTTAAAGGACATATCCATTTAATGATATTCTTTCTTACTTTTTTTTTTTTTTAAATATTTATTTATTTATTTTTGGCTGTGTTGGGTCTTCGTTGCTACACACGGGCTTTCTCTAGTTGCGGCGAGCGGGGTCTACTCTTCGTTGCGGTGTGCGGGCTTCTCATTGCAGTGGCTTCTCTTGTTGTGGAGCACAGGCTCTAGGCGCATGGGCTTTAGTAGTTGTGGCTCGCGGGCTCAGTAGTTGTGGCTCACGGGCTTAGTTGCTCCGCGGCATGTGGGATCCTCCCGGACCAGGGCTCGAACCCGTGTCCCCTGCCTTGGCAGGCAGATTCTTAACCACTGCCCCTTCCCAACCACCAGGGAAGCCCCTTTCTTACTTCTTGATAAGACTATAATGATGGTTGGAAGAACTAACTGGATCCATTAAACTTTACTGTAACAGGAAGTTCTGTTTACTTTTACTTTTGCCATGTGGATATTATAAACATATTTCCTATACTGTTTTTTAACTTTAGAAAAAATTCCAAGCAATTTCTATTCACCCCATTGATTTCCATCTGTTGAAGAAGGCTGCTGGTTATATCAGTCAGTGACTTGGGTTTGAAGTCTCACTGGTATCTCTAATAAAACATTAGAAGAAAACCTTAAAGTATAGACACGAAACGGTTGTTTTAGAGTCATCAAATTTGAACTTGATATGTTTACGGATCAAATGCAGAGCATGGGCTATAGCTTTTTAGTTTCTATTCTCTGACGAATAGTAAACTACAAATTAAGAGTTAATTCTCAATTACACACAAATTGACTGGTTGAGATTTAAGGGAATCTTTTAAGTTAAACTAATGTCAAATTATTCCAATTATAGAATCAGAATTATGGATTTCTAACAATTGGATAAATTACAGGATTACAGCATCACAAATTTTAAAACTTTGTTGAACTAGAGCTTATAGTTTCCTTTTGCATTCCTTTTATTTTTTTTAGAAATCTCAGGCAAAAAGTCCAATTAGTTCTTTTCAATTACTGTTAAAACATTTTCTTAGTTTTTTTGGCTTTGGTCTTTCTCTAAATCCATCCTGCACATGACTGCCATACTGTTATTTGTGGAATTCATTATAATATATTCCAGCTTGTAAACCTTCCATGGCTTTCCACTGCCTGGCTTAAAGGTAGAATGCCTACAACTCATTGGCCTGAGATGAATTGTTCCCTGTAATCTGGTCTCAAGGTTCTGCTACCATTCTTCTGCAAAAACCAGCAACTGAAGTCAAAAACTCAGTTTTACCGGGCAAAAACTCTGCCTTTTAAGACCTTCTCTCATAGTTACACCACACCTCAGTACCTCCCTCAGTATCATCTCTTAAGAAAACCTGTCTTGCCTCTCCAGTTCAGAGAGATCTCTGCTTCCCACAGGCTCTCAGAGCACCCCTTACCCCTACCACTTGCTGAGTAGCTGTATCTCATCTCCTGATTTTCTGCATATACATTTTCTCCTTGCAGCTGATGGTAAACCTTGTTTAAGATAATATGCCTGTAGCTTCACATACTAAGCACACAATTTTTATTGCTTTCTATGTCCCAGCAAAAATCTTATATCCCTTTATGATGTTTATTTTAAATTTTATGAAAGATTATTATTACCACACTTCAGAATTTTTTCCCCTGAGTAACAATAACCTTATTTTCTCCTCTCAGAACTCACCTTTACAATATCTAATAACCCTATCTGTTAACCTTATTGTAAACTTCCTTAAAGTTTTACCCAACTATACTAATTTCAGTTGTGAATTAAAGTGTTAGATGCAATTATAACATGAAACATATCAACTGAGTGAAGCACAAGGACTTATCTCAATAAATTGTTGGGTCAATACTCCATTACCAACCAACCTCACGCTACAGAGAACACTCATCAAAGGCACTGCTGAGTATATCTATAAACTGCATAAACCCACAGAGACAAACATATATATTGTTTGCCTCTTTCGATTTTCTTTCAACAACTGAACATTAATGGGAATAAGAGTTATTTTTGTTTCAAAGGATAAAAGTAAATAACAATAGTATATAACTATTGAATCCCAATAGTTTTAATGCTTTTTAAAGAAATTAAAAATTAGGTGAATATTAGGTTGAGAAAATATTAGACTCTTCTAGCAGCGTTTCACCTTCAGTACAATCTGCAGCAAGTGAATTTACCAGTGCTTTGTACATCCTGTAAAATTACTTCAATTCCCCAAACCTAATCTAATTCAAAACACTTCCTGAGCTCACCTGAAGCAAACTTCCTTCTCCCTGACTGCCTTCCCTTAATGAAAAGTGTGGGATGGCCACCACGAGACCTGTGACACACTTCCTTTGTTTCTGTTCTCCCCTGAGCAATTATCAAGAGCTCTTATTTTCAGGCACTGTGTGGCGAGCCATTTACTTCTCTTATTTCCTACATATTAATTAGAGGCGCTGCACTTAAAAACAGAAGGAAGCTAGTAAGAAGGGGCTTTTTTTCTGTTTTGAGACAAATCTTCCAAGTGTTAAGAATCACACCACTCTATGCCTAGGGAGGTCAAAAGTGAAGTCCAGGAAAAAAGTAGTTCAGGGAGATCCATAGTTACTTTTTGCAGTATTCATACTGGTGATATAGACATACCTACTTTTCCCTCTCACGTGAGACTTAATAATAGGCATCATCTCCATATCGCCTCGTTTGTGTGGTAAGCAGAGCTATAAACTCTGAGGAAATTCTATAGTGTCTCCCTCCACCCACCTACCCACACTCATGCACAAACGGGTCATGGACTTGAACGAGCTAGAGAGACTTAATAGGCTCTCGGGGCTTCTCCATCATGAACAGCCTAGAGAGTTAGGTTTCTGGGTCTATATCTTAACAGACATGTCCCCCCTCCCCAACCCACTCCTGGTAGTATTGGAAGACAATGCAAAAGGAAGAAAGTCTATTTTCTGTTTAATCTGAGACACAAGCTTAGGAATTCCAGGAATTTGAAAGGCATTATTTCAGTCTTTTGAATAAAGGAGAGACTATGCAATTAAACCTCTAAAGGCCCTTCAGAGTGAATTTCTACTAAATAGACTCTTGAGACACTAAACACATAACGTTGGCATGCAGAAAGCCTGGGTACTGAATGAAAGGTTTACTGGTGTATGTAGATAAGCCATCCCCACCCACGCTCTGAATGCCTGATGTTTACCAGAAAGACAGCACAAACCTCAGTCCTTGCCAGAGTCAGTAAAATATCCTTCTTATATTGAGGTATTTGTTGCTCTATTTTTCAAGTGTAACAATTGTTGAATTATACAAATTAAGATCAAAAATGTCAAAATAAATAGAAGAGAGCTTTGTTACTTCGCTCCTGTTTCATGAGAGTTTTGAGCCACGCCATTGTTTGTTTTAAGGCATCACTTATGTGCACACTCTATGGCTTCAATGATTTTTCAGCCCTTGCTTGCAAGTAATTGGTATTGATTTTGCAGGTTACTTCTAATGTGTTTAGTTCCTAAAAGAATTCTAACTGTACCCCTCTCATCCTCTAGTCCCCAGGAGAAAACAGTATTTATAACTTCGGAGCAAATGGAGGTGTTATCCAACTTCCTTAGGCTAAAATGAGGGGTCTGAGTTTCTTCAAGCTTCCTACCCAAAATGTGGTGATATGTTTTAAGCTCCCCATTATTTCAATTCAATGCACTAATATATGAAGTGTGGTGGGTAGTGGTTAATAATCCTAATGCTAGAGGAGTAAACAGCATAGGAATCCTTTAAGAACAAGGCCCTAGGGAGGGACAAGGGATAAGTCTTCCTCTTAAATCACCACATTCAACCGGGTCATTCATTAACAACATGGGCACTAATAGCTTTTAGCAGCAGGCAGCTTGCTGATTACAATTAGGTTTCTTGCAACTGTGGCTGCAGAAGGGGCAAGAACTGAAGCCTCCCTCAGAGACAGAAAACTGGGAGAACACACACGAGTTCAAGAAGAAGAGAAAAGAAAGTGTAATGTATAAGGCTGGAGTAAAAAATGACCCACAATTTTCCATAAGAGTTAAACACAAGAAGGATATAAGCAGACGGTATAAAGACGGAGTCAAATATACAGTTTGGAAAACGCTGGATTATTGTAAAACAAGCTTACACCCAGAATCAGCTTGAAAAAATGGTACCTACCATAGAAGACAAAGTGTCCTTTGGTTAAAGTATTTCCTGTCCTAAATGTCATCTCTTAGGTGACAAATAGCAAATAAAAGTAGAGTGCTAAAATATTTTAATTTACATATTATTATTTTTCATAAGTAATAAGCCCCCCTAAGCCCCTCATACTTTAACTGACAGCTATATTTTTGACTGACAGTGTCGTCTTAGTGATTTTCTGCAAATCCAGTTGACATTCATTGGCATCAATCTTTGAAACACCCATTTGCTGTCTGCTTAGTGCAGGAGCGTCAGTGATCAGTCACAGTTCCTTAAAGGAGTATTAACAATGGGGCTTAGTCAAAGACAGTTACTACAGCTGATGTGGGCATGTGGGGTGGATAAAGGAGCAGATGTTCTGTCATTATATATGGACATTCTGGAACAATCTGAGAGGCTGGAGGAATACACAACACTCCAAAAATATTCCTAGAAGCCAGATTTAAACCTTCAGTGGAAACTTCCAATAGTATTACTTCCAAAGGGGTGGGATTATATAAAATAGACCCATTTTGAATCACTCATGGAAATTTAGTCACAAAACACTAAGAGCACCTTGTTATAAAGCAGTTTTCCTTATGAAGATTTAAAATATGTACCAAATGTGCTAAACTAACACAGAGATCTGCCCTTCTGGATATACACATCTCCGTGTTTTTATTGCCTTTATAGAACACTCGAAAGAACTGTCTAAATTTTTCTTTCTCCAATTCTCTGATTTGCTGTGTGTGTGTGTGTGTGTGTGTGTGTGTGTGTGTGGTGGGGACGGGGATATAAAATAGAGAGACTCCATTCCCGTTCCAGCATGTTCTAGTGTGTCCTCTGTGCTCACCGCTTCATAGAATTTGCTCACATCAGACCAGAGAGGAATTCTATGTTACTAAATCTAGCGGACAGTTTTCTGTCCTCAGTTGGAACAACTAGGCACCTTCTTTTTCAAACACTTTCCTTTCTTGGCTTCTGTGATAAAATTCCTGATTTTCTTCCTTTCCCATTGGCAATCCCTACTCAATCGATTCTTCCCCCAACAAAGTGAATGGTATTTTGTTTTTAACTGAGATCAGATCATTTCATTCCTTCAATAACTTTCCAATAAACTTCAACAGCTTTCCATTGCACCTAGAATAAAATCTAAATTCCTCACCGTTTCCTGTAATTTCTGCTTGGTTGAGCCCCTGCCCACCTGCACAATCTCATCCTGTATCACTCTCACTATGCCCCAGCCCCTACCTGCCTTCCTCCTGTTTCTCCTCAGCCATTTCCATCTTCAGGGCCCTTTCCTCTGCAGTTTACTCGGCCTGGAAAGAGCCCCCCAACCGTCCCCTCAGTTCTTCACACCTCTGGATCATTCTTGGCATTTGTGTCTCAGCTCATAAGTTATCTTATGTAAAAATCTTTCTCCAGAGCCCCCATCTCATGTTTGTCTTGCTTTTCTTACATTAATTTCATTCACAGCACTTATCACATTCAGTAAATATGTTTTATTTGTTTATCATTTTATCTTTTTCTTCCACTAGAATGTACATACCATGAACATAAATTTTTGTTCACATCTACATTCCTAGGAGTTAAAATACTGCTTGAAATATAATAGGCACTCAAATATTTGTTGAATAAATATCATATACTAACAAAATTCAGAGCCTGAAAAGTATAATTTGACCTAAGAGATATTATTCCAAAGAACGGCCACCTCAAAGTTTTATCTATTCTGAGACAAAAAAATATTTCCCATATCATTTACTCTTCTTAAAAATTAAAGTTTTGAGTAAATAATATAATCATATTGTTTAAAAATACAGTGAGAATTCTTCTTCATATTTCTGTCCCACTCCTGCTCGGTCCCCATACACTCCCACCTCTCAGAGGCAACTACAGGCACACCTCAGGGATATTGCAGGTTTGGTTCCAGACCACGGCGATAAAGCAAATACTGCAATAAAGTGAATCACACAATTTTTTTTGGTTTTCCATTGCATGTATGTTTATACTATACTGCAGTCTAGAGTGTGCAATATTGCATTATGTCTTCAAAACCAATGTACATACCTAAATTTAAAAATACTCTACTGCTAAAAACACTATCCATCACCTGAGCCCTCAGGGAGTTGTAACCTTATTGCTGGTGGAGGGTCCTGCCTCCATGTGGACGGCTGCTGACCGATCAGGGTGGCGGCTGCTGAAGCCTGGGGCGGCCGTGACAATTTCTTAAAATAAGACACCAGTGAGGTCTGCTGCAGCCATTGACTCTTCCTTTCATGAACGATTTCTCTGTAGCATGCAATGTTGTTTGATAGCATTTTACCCACAGTGGAACTTCTTTCAAAATTGGAGTCAATCCTCTCAAATCCTGCTGCTGTTTTATCAACTAAGTTCATGTAATATTCTAAATCCTTTGCTGTCATTTCAACAACCTTCACAGCATCCTCACCAGGAGCAGATTCCATCTCAAGAAACCACTGTCTTTGCTCATCCATAAGAAGCAACTCCTCATCCGTTCAAGTTTGATCATGAGATTGAAGCAATTCAGTCACATCTTCAGGCTCCACTTCTAATTCTAGTTCTGTGGAATCTCATCACATATGCAGTTACTTCCTCTACGGAAGTCCTGAACCCCTCAAAGTCATCCATGAAGGTGGGAATCAACTTCTTCCAAAATCCTGTTAATGCTGATATTTTGACCTCTTTCTATGAATAATGAATGTTTTTAAAGGCATCTAGGAGGATAAATACTTTCCAGAAGGTTTCAATTTACTTTGCCCAGATCCATCAGAAGAATCACTATTTATGGCAGTTATAGCTTTACAAAATGTATTTCATAAATAATAAGACTTCAAAGTAAAAATTACTCCTTGATCTGTGGGCTGAAGAATGGATGTGTGTTAGCAGGCATGAAAACAACATTAATCTCAGTGTACATCTCCATTTGAGCTCTTGGGTGACCAGGTGCATTGTCAACGAGCAGCAATATTTTGAAAAGAATTTTTTTTTTCTGAGCAGTAGTTCTCAACAGTGGTCTCAACTGAGTCAAAATATTCAGTAAACCATGCTGTAAACAGATGTGCTATCATCCAGGCTTTGTTGTTCTATTTATAGAGCACAGGCAGAGTAATTTAGCATAATTCTTAAGGGCTCTAGGATTTGAGGAGGTAAATGAGCACTGGCTTCAACTTGAAGTTACCAGTTACCAGCTACATTAGCCCCTAACAAGAGAGGCTACCTGTCCTTTGAAGCTTTGAAGCCAGGCACTGACTTCTCCTCTCTAGCTATGAAAGTCCTAGATGGCATCTTCTTCCAATAGAAGGCTGTTTTGTCTGCACTGAAAATCTGTTGTTCAGTATAGCCACCTTCATTAATGATCTGAGCTAGATCTTCTGGAGAACTTGCTGCAGCTTCTACATCAGCACTTGCGTTTCACCTTGCACTTTGATGTTATGGAGATGGCTTCTTTCCTCAAACCTCATGAACCAACCTCTGTGAGCTTCAAACCTTTCTTCAGTTTCCTCACCTCTCTCACCCTGTGTAGAATTGAAGAGAGTTAGAGCCTTGCTCCAGATTAGGCTTTGGCTTAAGGAAATGTTGTGGCTGGTTTGATCTCCTATCCAGACCAGAAAAAACTTTCTCCATATCAGCAATAAGGCTGTTTCACTTTTTTATCATTCGTGTCTTCACTGGAGTAACACAATTTCCTTCAAGATCTTCTCCTTTGTATTCACAACTTGGCTAACTGTTTGGCCCAAGAGGCCTAGTTTTCAGTTCATCTCAGCTTTCGACATGTCTTCCTCACTAAGCTTAATCATTTCTAGCATTTGATTTAAAGTGACAGATGTGCAACCCTTCTTTTCACTTGAACATTTAGAGGCCACTGTAGGGTTATTAATTGGCCTGATTTCAACATTGTTCTGTCTCAGGGAATAGCGAGGCCCAAGAAGAGGACTGAGACAGGGGAACGGCCAGTTGGTGGAGCAGTCAAAAACATACAAAATTTATCGATTAAGTAGCTCACAGTTTCATACGGGCAAAGTTCAGGGTGCCCCCAAAACAATTACAACAGTAACTTCAAAGACCACTAATCACAGATCATCATAACAAATATAATAAGAAGAAAGTTTGAAATATTGCAAGAATTGCCAAAATGTGACACAGAGACGTGAAGTGAGTAAATGTTGGAAAAACGATGCCAAGAGACTTGCTCGATGCAGGGTTTGCCACAAACCTTCAATTTGTAAAAAACTCAATATTTATGAAGCACAATAAAATGAGGCATGCTTGTGTTCTTATTAGTGTCATTAATACCTTGTATATCCTTCCAGGGTTTTTAATACATATTCAACATACATGAACATATGTTATTTTCCCTCATTTTCAGAAAAATTACCATGCTATACCAATTTTGGTATACCAAAAAATACCAATGCTATACACCAATGTATATACATTGGATAGTTCAAAAATAACACACAGCTATACGCTCAACTGATCTTCAACAAAGATGCCTAAGGAATTCAACAGAGAGAGGGAAGTAATTTAAAATTTTTCAGAAACAAATGTTTCTGAAACATCTGAATAACTATAGAAAAAAAGAATGTTGATCCCTAGCTCACACTATATATAAAAATTAATTTGAAATAAGTTAGTAACCTAAATTTGAAAGCTAAAATTGTAAAACTTCTGGAAGAAAACATAGGAGAATACCGTTGTGTCCTTGGGGAGGCAGAGGCTTTTTAGATAATACAGAGAAAGCAGTAATCACAAAAAAAAGGAAAGTTAAATTGAACTTCATTAAAATTGAATAACTTCTACTCATCAAAATGTATCACTAATAAAATAAATAGGCAGGCACAGACTGGCAGAAAATGTATCTTAAAGGACTTAGATCCAAAATAATGTACTTATATAAGTCAATAAAGAATCAACAAAAGAATAGACAAATGACTCAGACATTTAGCAAAGTTATATAATAGCCAGTAAGCTCAAGAAGTGCTCAGTATCATTAGTCATGAAGCAAATACAAATTAAAACCACACTGACATAGTACCACATACCCACTAGAGTGGATAAAATTAAATTTAAAACCCTGACTTCATCCAATGCTGGTAAGGGACGAGCACGTGGAACTACATTCCTTTGCTAGTTGATGTATAAATAGGTACAACCCCTTTGGAAAACTGCTTAGCAGTTTACAGTTTCTTGTAACTGTAAACATATACCCACCTCATGACCCAGCAAGTCCGCTCCTAGGTGTAATTTTAAAAATAGATCTACCTAAATATTTATACAAGAATGTTCATAAGAGCCTTACTCATAATAGTAAAAAACTAGAAACATCCCAAATGCCCATGAACTGGAAAATAGATGAATAAATTTAAGTATCTTTATTCAATGGAATACTACTTAGCAACATGGACAACACTCAAAAATATTGTGATGAAGCAAAAAGCCAGACTTCAAAGAATATACATTACACTATTTATATGAAATTCTGGAACAGGTGCAATGAATCTAGGTTGATAGCCATCACTGACAGCCTGGGATGGGGCATGGAGGAATTTTCTAGGTGGATGGAAATGTTTTTTTATCATGATATGGGTGTGGAGTACACAAGTGTATACATTTGTGAAAACCTACCAAACTGTATGTTCAAAGTCTGCATCTTACTGTGTGAATATTATACCTCAATAAAAATAAGATAAAATATTTTAAAGTATAAAATAATAACAATATAACTAAAATTTAAATGAAAGGGAATTAATTTAAAAATAAGGATCCAGATATGGGATTCAGAATTCATAATTTGGTTGGGGCTGGAGAAAGGAAGATAAAGATTAAATGGGTACTGGCTGATGAACCCCTTCAGTGGGGTTGCTGGGAGCCGAAGGGGAAACAGCACCATTAGGAAGGTATGAAGTCTGAAGTCCGGCATTTCTAATCCTACCGTTTTTTTTAGTGCTGGTGTAGCTCACAGCACAACTTTCAGAGCTAGTACCATTTATCTGAGGCTGAATTCTTTCCCCATTATATCACTAATGAGGTTTGTGCCTTTCTGTGCTTTCTTACCTCTACGATTAAAATTCTATGGTGACCTTTAGGTTGAATTAGTTCTTCTTTTATCCATAAACTGAATTAACCAGAGCCTCATCCAAAGCTTAAATTACCTGTAAACAAAATGCTCTGTAGAAGAAAGTGAGAAAAGCAACAACATGAAGAAACTGGATTCAGTGTGTCTAGAATGCTACAAAAATCGAGAGGTGTTCTAATTGACTTCACATTTATGGAATGCACCTTGAAGGATATTATTTTAATATCCAGCTACATTGTCTTCCTTCCCTTTCTCTGAAAACAGGAATTATAACTATAAATAAGAAAATGACAGAGTCTCCTAAGAAAATGAGATTTGCTCTCATTTAGCCTTTAAGCCATTTTGTTAATTGCTTTTTATAAAGGCCAGAAAATGAAACTTAATAAAGGGAAAGGGTTATAATTAATCATTGGGAAAAAATATACACAAACTTAGAATTAGCTTTGTTAAATTTCTTTTTTGGTGCGGGGGGAGGCCAGGACAAAACTAGAATTTCAGTATTCATAGCAATAGAGAAAGCATTTCCCTCTGACATTGGCTCCACCTAATACTTCCAAAAAATACTGCGGTCTGCATCTCCCAACAGACTGTGTGCCTTCTCTTGGTAACCCAGACAAGGTGCGGCAAGTGTGACTGCACTGGACACCCATCACTTCGGATTCACTACGTCAGTCTTCAAAGACTGATCACTGCACTTCTCTCTAAGGCAAAGCAAATGTGATCGATGACTGTTCCTACTCCCTTGTTAGTGCACGATTAGCTTCTGCGAATCTAGGAACAGGGTAAAATTGCATACAAAATATATGAGCAGAACTAATGTGCTTCTGATTGAAGATGGCCTATTAATGGAAATTTCAAAAAAGGAGGCTTATCAATTAACATAAGCCCCGAGGAGAAGAGCCGCAAGGAAATTAGACCAAATACTACAAGAAACCAGCAATTTAAGAGGTCAATACTCAATAAAAGAGAAACACCCACTCATCACACTACAGAACAATAACACAATAATACTACTACTCTTTGCTGAAAGGCATATCAACAGATTTAAGGTATACAATTAAGTGGGAATAAGCGATTTAAAAATTTTTAATGAAAAATTTTATGTAACAAATGTATGGTGAAAGGGAGATGGTATAATGAATCCTCACATACCCATCATTTAGATTCAACAATTATCAAGGTTTTGCCACATTTCCTTCATTTTTTTCCTTTTGCCAAAAATTTTTAAAGCAAATCTCAGAAGCATGTAATCTCATGTCTAAATACTTCAGTCGCCATTTCTGAAAGCATGGACATTGTTTCCACAAAATAACAGTGATACTATCTCACCTCCATAGTAACACTAATGGGTTTGTATCATGTCCCGTCCACAGTAACTATTTTCTAATTGTCTTAAAAAATGTCTTTTTCATAGAGTTATGTTCAAATTCAGATCCAAAGAAGATACAGATATTATATGTGTCAAGTCTCCTAAGTCTTTTTTTTTTTTTTTTTGATCTACAACAGTCCTTTTCTCCTCTCGCTCCTTTTTTCCCCATGCCATTCATTTTTGGCAGAAACTGTCACTCGTCCTATAAAATGTCCCTCATTCTAGATCTTTCTGTTTGTTTCATCATTGTGTCATTTAACTACTTCTTTTTCTATGTCCTTTTGGCCGGAAGTTATCTATTGAAACCCAGTTAGATTCAGGCTCAACTTTTTGACAGGACTACTTCATAGAGGGTGCAGTGGGCTTTATATTACATCACATCAGGAGAAAAATAAAGCCCTTGTTTTCCCACTTTTAGTTGTAATAAAAACCTTACACTCTATTGTCTAGTTCTCCCTCAATCTTTAAACCTCAATCTTTGTTTCATTAACACTGCAAAATAGTGACTTTCTAATTCTATCATTTCCTCTATATTTATCAACTGTAATATTACTGTAAAGAAGAGTTTTCCCTCACCAGTTGACCATTTTGATTACTGGAAAATATAGTTCTTTCAAAGTATATTTTCCCTTTTAATTATCAATTTTCAGAGCAAGCCATTAGTACCCTAATAATTTCCAGAGGGTTGTTGAAAAAGTATTTCTAAACATAAACTAAATTATATACTAACCATCTCCATTATTTTTACAGTTCTAGTTCAAGACTCAAATTTCCTATGAAGTGTTTCTGAAACAACTTCAGTCTCAAATGCTTTTCTTTACTCTTCTTTTCTACAAGATTTATGTATTCTGTGAATTTCACATTATATTAGAGTATATGAAATAATCAATTTGAAACACCAATCCAATAACTGGCTAGAACTTTCCCATCACAATGCCATCAGCATGTTTCTCCCACCATTCTCCCCCAGGACATCTGTGTACTGGCACCTCTACAAGGCAGGGCTGCTGCTGACTCACTGGGCCCCTTGAGACGTCAAAGGTACTCCCTACTCGGAGGAAACATGAGATGACCCTCTCTTGTTCTGGAGAGAAATTCTGGTAAAGTGATCTAAAACACCGTTACTTATGCCAATGCATTAGACAATGGTAGTGAAATAGGTCATTCTGTTTTTACATAAAACCCCTTTAACTTTTCACTAGAAATTAAGCACAAGTCACAACATAGTTTACCAATGCAGTAACTGGAGTCTGAGAGTACGTGAGCACAAGAGACTGTATCCGGGGTGTGCCTCTGTGGAAATAAGATTAAGAATGGTTGAAAGAGTACTGGTTATCTCCAACCTGTGAGGCCAGTGGGCATCACTTGACTCTGGGATGGGGGCTGCTTCCTGAGCCCTGACAGCCATCTTTTGTACTTCTGCTTGGTAGCATAATTCAACCTACGCATGAATTCAATTCTGGGAGAACAACTCAAAGCATATCATATTTGTGATAGGTAGAATAATGGGCTTTTAAAGATGTTCACACCCTAATCTTCAGAACCTGTTAAGATGTTACTTTACCTGGCAAAAGAGACATTGTAGATGTGATTACATATACAGACCTTAAAATAGAGAGATTTTCCTTGATTATTTGGGTGGGCTTGATTGAATTACATGAGCCCTTAAAAGCAGAGAACATTCATGGGCTGAAAGCAGAAGAAGAATGTGGAAGAAGGGTAAGTCAGAGAGATTCCAAGCTTGAAAAAGAGTCCATGCTTGCTGGCTCTGTGATGTAAGAGCCACATGCAAGAACAGAGAGAGGCCTCTATCAGGTAAAGATGGCCTCCAGTTGATGACCAGTAAGGAAACTGGGACCTGAGTCCTACAACCACAACATATTGAATCCTGCTAACAGTCTGAATGAGCTTGGAAGGGATTCTTCCCAGAGCCTCCAGATAGGAGTCCAGCTGGTAACACCTTGATTTCAGTCTCCTATGAGCCAGAACATAGAAACTGTTGGAACCGACTCAGACTTTTGGCCTACAGAATTATGAAATAGTAAATTTGGGTTGTTTTAAGCCACTAAGCTTGTGATAATTTGTGTGGCGGCAATATAAAACTACATTAATATTGTTATTGGGTCTACAATATCACTTCATAGAAGGGCATTGCACTCTCTTATTAATGAATTACCAGTGCCCTCTGACTGTACAATATCTGAGTTATCACAGGTAGATGAAGAACTGCTCTCACTCTTCCCCTCCTACCTCAATGCCAACTTCTTGACCTTGTCTTAATACATAGTTTAGGGCTATGACATTATTTTGTCAACTATTTTTAAACTACATTATTATTATTACTAAATATATTATTAACAAAATGTTATAATTATTTTGCTTTAGATGTTACCCTAGAAACCCAACTACCATTTATGTAACTATTTTTAATAAAATAGATTTTTTCAAATTGAAACTCAGCAGTGATCTTTTATATCTTGTTTGACAGTTTGGGAGGAGGGATAAATCAGGAGCTTGGGATGAGAACACACACACTACTATATATAAGATAGATAACCAACAAGGACCTACTGTATAGCACAGGGAACTCTACTCAATATTCTGTGATAACCTATATGAGAAAAGAATCTAAAAAAGAATGAATATATGTATATGTATAACTGAATTCCTTTGCTGTACACCTGAAAAAAAATACAACAATGTAAATCAACCATTCTCCAATAAAATTTAAAAAAAAAGAAAGCTTAAAACTACGCACATTTTACACAGTGATGACTATCCCAATGACATGTAAAAGTGCTGTACTAAAAGCAGTAACATTTTTTAATGTAAGACTAATTGGTTTCAAAATCAATAGGTTATATAAAATGAAGGTTTTAAAGGGCAATGTGAATACTTCCTTTAATTAAATAATGTGTGTCTCAAGCTGTTTTCCACAGAGAGAGTAATCAGGAATGACTATTATTAAACTAAGCTAATTTCATCCTTTTGCAAAAAAGGAGAAGAATGTTGAAGGAATGATGCCAAATGCAGCTACAACATTTTGATGGACATAAATGCACAAGTTTCAGTCCTACAGGCAAAAAAGACCAGCAAAGACACCCAAATAATTTCATAAATGATGAAAATCATGCAACAAAATCCTTTCTACATGATGGGTAAATGGGATGTTACTAATGTAAATTTTATGCCTTGTTTAACTTTTTCTTCAGGTGGAATTTTCCAGTGTGACACCCATATTTAATATCAGAGTTTCTAGGAAGATAAAAGAACTAGAATGACATTTCAGCTGCATATTCCTTGGAAGATTTGGGGGGGGTGACTAAAATATCAAAGTCACATTAGAAAAAGTAATTAACTTAAATTCCTTTTGGGAAAGGCAAAAAGAAAAGCGAATCAGACCTTAAGAATTATCTTACAGAGAACATTTAAAAAGTGCCGAACAGTAAATGTTAGCTATTGTTCCTGAATACTTTGTCCTTCTAGCCTGTCGACTTTTTAGTCACAAGGCACCACACCATCATATTGCCCAAACAATTTACATCACAAAGGAATTATAATATTCTTTTAACATGAAGAGCAGTGAATTAATAAGAACCGTTATTGTACCAGATTCCTTCAATCTCAATGGAATGGCCAAATGCTAGCTGGGAAAATTACTTCAGACTTCTTAACTGCTATAATTGAAGTGAAATTTTCCTCCATGTCTGCATGTGCAGAATATAAATATTTTAATTTCATCAGTTTGATGAGTAATTTCACAGGACTGCTATTTTACAGGACTGACATTGGAAAGTTACAGGGTGAGTTCAGGAGTGGACCATATTTTTCTAGAGAGCACTTACTTTGCTAAGGGGTCCTGTGAACATGTATTCATTTTTCCCTCATTCTTTCTCCAAGAACAGTAGGAATGATCTGTGTTTCCGCCCCAGAAGGTAACCCTGTTGGATGCTATCAACACAACTGAGAAGCTATTAATGATTACACTTTAAAATTCTAGCTACCTTCTGCTTCAATTAGTTTCCTCTCTACCATGCACATACACATTAAGTTTAAAGACATATGACTATTTTTTTCCCTAAAAAGGCTTTCATGTTTTTAGAGATTTCAGATATATCATCCCACTGACTTGCTAGGGGACCATATCAATTACCTGGTGGAGGAAATAGTGATGCTTCTGACTTTCCCTGGTGACACTAGACTGGAGACACTAGACTCCATAAAGGTAAATTTTAATGAAATTAAAATTTAATTCATTAATTAAAGCTTATCTCCAATTAATACTTCCCAATGCATTATGACATAGTATAATATAAGCCATGAGTCCATTTCCCACCTGAACTTGCTTTTATTTCAAATCAGTATGATGAAACAGCTAATTTTTCCCACCAACTGAGGATTGAATGTTCCCTCAAATTCTGTGATCTAATTAAATTCATCTTGTTCTTCAAGGGCCAGGTGACCATAATGTAATTTAATGTATTGTCTTACATTCTAAGTTCTTTAATTACAGTGTATATATTCCTTAATATACATATTTCCATGTATATATGTGTATATATATATGTATATGGCACATAATATTAATATATGATAGTTTATACCAGCAGGGCACCTTGATTCATCATGGGAACAGATGTTCCTTTGCTTTGTGAGAAAGAAAACCAACTTAACTATAAAAGGATAAGAAACAATTACACACTGGAGTGTTAATTCTGTTAACAAAGAAGTTGCATTCTGGCAGCATTTTTATGTGGCCATAAATTGTACCATCAAACAAAGAGGTAATACTGGAAGCACAGAGATTAATTCCAGGATCCAGGGAGAACTACAGGATAAGGGTAGGGATTGGACACAGGCCAAAGTCATTAACAACAACCAATTAACTTTAAATATACACATCGTAGTCTTCGGGAGGATGGAAAGAACACGGTGATGTGAGGAGCAGGGAATGCAGTAGTCTCCAGAGATGGCCACAAGCAATTCCTTTTCCCCCTGCATGCAGGAGAGATGGAATTGAGGTCTCCTCCCCTGAATCTGGGCTGGCCTGTAACTTTCTTTGACCAGCACAATACCACAGAAATGATGCTGTGCCCTTTGGGGGCCCAGATGTGATGTGATGCTATGTTATGTTAAGTGATGTCAGGAGCCCTGGCAGCTCCTGCCCTCGCTGTCATGGATCTCAGCTGACATGCTGTAAGGGGACCCAGGATAGCCTACAGAGAGAGGCCAGGAGAGGCCCAGGGCGATGGGGTGTCACTGGGAAGGGGAGGCCACTTGGAGGAGAACTGAGGTATCCCAGTAGGTTCAGCACCAGGTTCCCAGACATGCCCACCCCAAATTTATCTACAACCACTTGCTAATGTCTCAAATCACCCCCTGCCCTTTTTTTAAAAAAAAAAAAAAATAAAGGACAAGTGAATGAGTCTCAGACGTGTTTTGAGCACAGCCCATGTGACTGGCAAAGTGTTAAGGGTGCATCACTGAGAACATGACACAGCTCTTCTGGAAATCTAAATGGTGCCTCTTATTCATGATTTAACACTTAGCTCAAATCAGCTCTTAGAGAAACTGTTCTGACTCTCACCCTACAAATCATGGTGTGTCAGGAGCCCCTCATTTATGTTCCTAAAAAACTGATCTATTTCTCTGTCATATTTGAATCTGTTTATTGGTCTGTCTTATCCACTAAATCCAACTACCAATAACTTTTATCTCCAGTGCATAACAGATGCTTACTAAAGAAATATAGTCACTCTAAAATATGATTAAGTACTAGGCTAAAAACCTATGTTTCTGGAACACAGCACTTGATTGATTGGCAGATGGATGCATGGCTGGACAGGATGACTAAGCGCTCGGAGAGCACAGTGGAGGCTTAAGATGCATTCTCGTTAAGTTTCAGCTAATTAATCAAGAATGGTATTGAACTGTTTATCGTTAAGATTGAGGGGAAGCTGCTG
Source organism: Balaenoptera ricei (assembly GCF_028023285.1). Classification (NCBI taxonomy): domain Eukaryota; kingdom Metazoa; phylum Chordata; class Mammalia; order Artiodactyla; family Balaenopteridae; genus Balaenoptera; species Balaenoptera ricei. Next base: position 8,427,106 of record NC_082647.1, read on the forward strand.
GAAGGCATGAGAACGGGATAAAGGAGGTGTGACAGAGAGGAAATTCCGGGTTCCGGATTTCTCACCTGCTGCAGAGGACAGCTGGGTTATGGGATGAGATGCTCATCAACGCAGGGTTCCAAGAACGGAGATGAAGCAACTGTGCACAGAGCACGAGTGAGGCCCTGAGTCAGAGGAGGAAAGACAGGAGAGTGGGGAAGCACTTTACAGGTCACGCAAAGGCCCTGACATTACATCCTGCACGCAATGTGGAGTCTTTGGAAGGTTTTAGGAGGGGAGTGATCTGACAAGATTTTGAATTGTGGAGTAATCTTTTCACTGACCCAAAGAAGGACCAAGGAGAGGAATAAAGTTTCTAGTGAGACTCCACACTTCTCAGTGGAATACCCTGGTCAAGCAGACACCCCCGCCAACTATCAAGACTAAATCATTTTGTTTTAAATCCGGGGATAGCTTGGCTTTTAGAGAATCTGATAATTAAGTTATCAATTTATGGAACCAAACTACTCTATTTTAAAAATCCCTGAGAAATATTAGTGGATGCCTTTAGACACCTGGCAGGTTTCCAAGTAAGTGTTTCTGGTATTTGTAAAGACCTAGATGCCCAATCTGGAACTAGATTAGATCATAAGTTATCTAAACTTGGCTGAAAACAAATCCCAACAATTCCGAGTTTGCCACAAGCAATGGTACGATTGCCTTATATTGTCTTATATCGTTGAGAACACAGCAAAAGCTGCCATGAGCCGCCGAGGAAGCTAAATTCATATTCTCACTTAAATTTAAAAAGACTGATATGTAAATGACTCAGAGAAATTGAGTCCAGGCAATAGGGGGAATGGATGTGCTTTGCTGTTGCGGGGAGAGCTCTGTGCCAGGTCACTAGGTATGAACCCAGGATCTGTGAGAGGAGGTGGCAGTCTCCGTGCTGTTCCTGCAGACAAGCACTCACATTACAGCTTCCACCTTTCTAAAGGCCCCCGGCTGACAGCCTCAAAACAGGCCAAGACACAGGAGCTAAATGAAGTAGACTGAGATGAGACATAGTCCTCTGGAACCAGGTGGAGACTCCCTCTGGCAACCACAGAGGAAGGTCAGGGCTGTCCTTTGTTTCACGTCTTTCCCGCCTTTTGAGAACTGAAATCTATGACTAGCTCCAAGGTCAGCGTATCTCTAGCTCCGTGACTGTCAGCAATGACAAAGCAGCCCCCTAAAGAACACGAGAGGGGCTCCGCCCAGGACAGGGCTCACAGTTTCTAAGCTTGTACCCGAGCACCACCTGCGCTCGCCTGGGACCCTGCCACCAGCAGGTCCAAGGATGCCTGGCTCACCGAATACCCAGGTTTCCTGGCTGCATTTCTGTAAATATGAAGCACAGGGCTGTGCTCTAAGAGCAGAATCTGGGGTTGAAACACACGGGACTAACTGCAGGGCTAGAAGTCACATTTCTTTGGGTGCAGACTTGTGCCGGCTAATCCTTGCTAAATAAGGGGGGAATGAAAATCCCACACTTACAGGGTGTTTTTTCCTTTTAAATTCTCAGTGAAAACATTTCTAAGCTGGTCTGGCCTCTTTTTCGCAAGTAACCACAGGAATGTGAGTTACAGCACTTTTCCTCTATAGCCATTTTATAATCCAATTTTCACAACCATAACATTTTACTCCTGTTCATTATTATCCCATTGGTATCACTTCCTTTCTCTCTTTATTAGGTTTTTATTTCAACTACTTAAACTACTTGTTATTATTATTACTGCTACTATTATTATTGCTGCTGCTTCCAAATGGTTGTTATTTTTTCCTATCTGAAGTGAGCAATGGTTTTGAGAAGTGAATAGTAATTCATACATATTACTTTCAGGGGACAGGTTGATAATACTTCATAGAGGTTGGTAAAGGTTGTATATCTACTTAATATGCAAATATATATGTTTATAAAATATAATTGTATACTAATATGTAAATATTAATTATATATAACTTCAGAGTAATACATAATATCTTCTCACTATATTTGAGAACTCTGTACATATCATAGTTCTTTCTATTTGGAACTTGTCTTTGAGATGATATTAAACAGAACGCACATCCCAGACTCTGTATATACTGTTTTGTTTTCCAATATTCACTTGGAAGGTCCATGCTGGGTCTAAAGCACTTTAAAGATCTCTTTTTGGTTATTGCAGACCACAAATATTTCAGTGCTCTCTGAACGGCTGAGGCAATGTTGTCTCACCCACATGCTGCAGGACTTGGTAAGCTGAGGTGTGACTATGATGTACGAAGCTTGTTATAACAAGCATAGGGAGACGGAGACATCCAAATGAGCATGTCCTTGGAAGAAGTTTCAGCAGGAAGTTAGACACTTTTTTTCATCGATGCTGCCTTTGCTCAAAATACTTTGTTGTTATTCTCTTTTTAGAGTGCCTTAAGTTTATAGTGCTTATTTTACGCTTCACAGTTTACAGGGCAAACAAGGAAAAATATCTCATTTCATACTTGCACCAGAGTTTTAGCCTATAATGACATTCCTTATCTTAATCGGCCCCCTTATTCAGCTGACTTTGATACAAATGACTTTGGGAGGGTTCCCCAAATCAAATCTGCCTTCAAAGGTGAAGATTTTTATCCAGCACATAGCATACAATAAATATTTGATGACAGCATATGATTGAATTAGACACCTGAGAGGGTAGTCAAAATCAGGTGCTACTGCCTCCAAAATGGAATTAAAAATTGCCACAAGCAATGGCACTACTGCCTCATTGTCTTATATTATTATCTAATTTAATTTTGACATATGCTCTATTTGTTGTGTGAAGAATTTATGTGTTCTATTTCTTTTATTCCCATCTTCAAGTGCCCAAGGCGAAGGCTTGTTAATTACTTTCTCTTACTGCATACATCATACAGCGTATAAGTTCCACTGAATGACTTCACTGCAAAGATCAGGGTGGAGAGAGGAAAATACTGTAATACTGAGTGGTTAAAACTCATCATAACCTGATCCTAATCTCACTTCCTGGCTGATTTTCTGCCTCAATGATCCATTGAACAGTGGGCACCATCTTTGAACCACAAAAGTTTACCCACAGCTTCCCGAACACAACTTCTGGTCCCATGCATCTATGCTTTGACTTGGGATCTTCCCTTTGCCTGAAATATTTTTTCTCCTGTAGCCTGTCTGATGACAACGTATATAGCTTCCCAAGTCCTTAACTAGTTTCAGGTATTTGGTGAAGTCTTTTTGGACTTACTGGGCAGGAGAAAATATCTCTTGCCTTGTTTTTTCTATAGCACTTGGTAAATAAAACTACCATAGGGTCTCTCCCATGTATTATATTTACTTGTTATATCAGGGGAGACAGAGAGCATGGATCCCTTTTAGGTCTGGGACTATGTCTTCTTTGCAGTGCTTATCCAGGACCTAGCTGTCTGTGTCATAAAGATTAGGAATGACTAAATGATTCCAGGATGAATGAATGCCTACAAGACTGTTGTTGGTACCTAAAACTAGCGTGACCTCCCCCTCCCCCTGACCCACTCTTCACTAATAAGAAAACCCTGGCCTTCTGTTCGGGAATTGTCAATTAAATAGGAACTTCTGCCAATACGTCCTGGGACATAAATAAGAAGTAAATATCCACCATTCTTTCCATCCTTTCACGTACTCTTCCCTGAGGAGAAGTGACTTACATAATCGGTGAGACAGAGCAAAACAATCTTGTTCCTCTTCTTATTACTCCTGTATCTCTTTCTCCCTCTCTCTCTCTCTCCCTCTCTTTCTCTCTCTCTCTTCCTCTCTTTCTCTCTCTCCCTCTCTCTCTCTCCCTCTCTCTCTCTCTCTCTTCCTCTCTCTCTCTCTCTCCCCCTCTCTTTCTCTCTCCCTCTCTCTCTCTCTCTCTCCCTCTCTCTGTCTCTCTCTCTCTCCTGCTGCCTGGCACATAGATATGTAGAAAAAGAGCTGGAGTTTCACACTGGCTGCTTCTACATGTGACAGGCAGATGAGAAAGGATCAACCTCAACAAGCCTCCACTTTCTTTGCTGCCTCTAAGGTGGGCAAGTTCAGTGTAGAGGGAAACAAGTAGAAAACACGACTTGACTTTACCAGGGACCCTGTGTGTTGGGTAATAGACACTCTTGGTTACAACTCAATATTCATTTCCTGCTCTCCTTTCTCCTTCTACTGAAAACTATTTCTCCCAGGTAGCTGAAGAAAAGGTGACTTTTTCCCCAGCTTCAGAATATTCTGATTTGTCTAAACCCATCATGGTAAACCTATTACCCCTGCTGGGATTTAGGAATGAGCATATGAGCCAATTGTGGCCAAGGAGATGTGAGGGAAAGTCATTAGGGGCTTCCAGGAAAATTTCCTTACTCCCGAGTAAGAGTGGAGTCTTTCTTCTTCCTCTGGATGTTTCTGTGTCTAGGTATCACACCTGTAACCAACACAGCCCTCTTCCTTCCAGTCTAAGGATGAAGCCAACAGATAGAGAGGGACAAAAACCAAGAAAATAACTGAGCAGTAGCGCCACAGCCCTGACATCCTGGAGCATATCCACCTATGAACTTCTTGTTATATGAAATGATACATTACCTTATTTTCAAGCTGGTTTTACTTGGTGATTTCCATTCCTCGTAGGCAAGACTGTGTTAATTGACCCAGTAATAAAGCTGATACTGTGCTTAATTCCCCATCTGACCCTTGTGTATATTTCTCAGTTGGTTGGCACCCATAAGGGAACATGATATAATTTTATTGCTGGAATTTTCACACTCCTTTGCCAAACCTACTCAAAGTTACACCACTGACCTTATAAAATCTCTTGTGAAATTAAGTGCTTTGTGTACCAACAGTAATCTGTTTGGCAGAAGTATGGTCAATATTTTCTAAATGAACACATATACATTATCCATACGTCCTACTATCTTACAATTTGATTAACATTTTTGTCTATGTAGAAAGAGAAGTTACAGCTATATTTCTTAGATAGAGTCAGAAATATCACAAAAATACTTAAGTATTGATATCATGTTATTTGAAGAGTAATTACAGGTACCCAAGATTTACATAACTTCTTTCTGTTATAATGTATTCTTCTGCTTGGATTGAAATTCCTAATCTGTCTGTTTTAATGTTACAATTTTGATGGGGAGTTTTGTACCATCTAGAAATGAAAGTAGGAAACAAGATTTAGTCTTTATAGCCCACATATTTATCTCTCTGCCTTTATAAATTTGTTAGGACATCACTCAAGGGGTATTTCTCAGAACACAAGTCCTGCTAGATGCTCAATGAAAAATGTCGGGGGGTTGCATTATATTATATTCCCTTCCTGGAGATTCATAAGGCACGTCAGCCTATCCAGACCTCTTATAAGTCCTAAATAATAAAACCTGTTTAAATTTATTTTACTCAGTTTCCTAAACTTATTTTGACAAAATATCTATTAAAATTCCATGTAAGTAATATTCTGCAGAACATATTTTGGGGAATGCTGTCATAAGGTGGTTGTTATCAAGCAGCTTAAAAATGGAATGGTTATCCTCCAAATATATGGAGGATATCCATATATCCTCCAAATATCCACCTGTTGTTAGATATGCTTTTCATTGGTGGTCAATAAGAAAATATTTAGTTGGCTCTAAGGGAATCTGAAATCCAAAATATCAAATGGAACAGGAATTCATAAAACAGAAAGGTAAACTGAGACATTGTTACAAGGGAAGATTAAAGAGTAAAGCCATTCAATATAATACATAATAATACATGATCGTGACTAAGCATAGAAGTCTCTTTGAGATAATTTCTTACAAAAGTAATTACGGAGATGAAATCAGGGGGAGACTTGCACTCCTCCAACTAGAATTGTAAACAGGAGGATATGATTTGTAACTTAATAGCAAGTAACAACCGAGCATCAGGGCAGAACCAAGTGAGAGTTGGTTAAATTGGGCAGACACTCAGCTAGTGGCTTAGCCTGGAAATGTAACTTTCAGACTATTTCTGGATTCTTTAATCCATCAATATTCAAAAGTATTTCCATGATTTTGATCATTAAGCAACTAGAACATTCAATTGTCTAAGATCCACTCTTTATTAATGATGGTAAAAAATGAATACGATTAAAAAAGAGAGGTCATAAAAGTCTACCTTGTTCTGTGAAACAGCTGGACCAGGAACATTTTTAAAGTGTTAAAGAAATGTGCAGCAGGAGGGCATCAGCACAAAGCTTTTACAAACTAATCATCTTGGCTCCAGTCACCCCGTGAACCTCCTTCAGCTCCTCTGTACATCGTTGCCCAGCTGTGCTCATTTATAGAGAAATGTGCTTTTTTTTTTATCATCTATGGTTTTATGTATATTCAACTGTTGGTTATCTACCTGAGAGTCTTCCTCGTTATGGACAATTCACAAAACATTTTAAAATCCTGGACCAGCATCCTGCTTAACCAACACGCTTTGTAGCCATGTCTCCTACTGCTCCGTTTGTGAGTGATTAGAGAATAGAAGCTCATTTTAATACCCTTCTAGATAAAATATAATTACGTAAATAGATTTGTCAAAAATCATATTAAAATTCCAAGCCAAATAGAAATGTCTTTGGAATTATTTGTGCTAAAGTTCCCTTCAATCGTCATTAATAATTAAAACCACCCTTCTGTGTTTATTCTCCCTTTCATTATAAAATAGGGCCTATTAGAGCAGGGATCACATCTTCTTGTTACATAATAGCACATAAGCTACCCTTGAGAGGTATACACACTGTAGACAGTCAATGGATAATGGATTTGCTAACAAAAAATCTTTAAAAAATCATTGGACATGGGCATATGACTCACACAAAGCTCTTATTCTAATGAGGCATCTTGGACTAGCTTATAGTTATAATCATTTCAAAGTCTGTATTTCCTCCCATCCCCAAATCATGGTCACTCACACATAAGGGGTAGTCTGTAGGATATTAAGTCAGTGGTGTGAGCCAAATAATAATTTCACTATGGTGTAGATCTAGTTAAATTCTATACCCCAAAATGCTTCAGTTTTAGACAAAATTGCCTATTCTAAGAGGAAAAAGGTATGACTCTGCCTCATTCTTGTGCTTATGTATTTTGAGCCATATAATCACTGTATTCCTAGAATTTCAGCATATTCGTGTTAAAAGGAACACTAAATGAAATCCCCAATTCAATTTCCTTATTTTTCATTTTTAAAAATCAGTGCAAAAGAGGTTACTGACTATCCCATCATACAACTGGTTAAGAATAGAGCCATGACAAGAACCCAAATGTTTTCCCTAGTATTCCGTGACCAAGTCACTGAATCAAGCTGAAAGATGCCCAGGAGAGAATGATTTGTGAGGACACTCACACATATCTACCATAGGTTTAGCATTATGAAGTATTGTTCCATGAAGACCAAGGTAGAGAACTTCTAGTTTAAAATGAGAGAGTAAAGACCTCTGCTTCTCCTTGCCCCCTGAAGCCAACCAAATCTAAGAAAGAAGGTTAGAAATTTAAAAAGAAACACGATAAAATATTCACTTAATGCAATGAGAGCAGTAAAACAAAAGAGAGGAACATAAAAGACATGAGATATAGAAAAACAGTAAAATGGCAGACATAAACTCAACTATCTCAATAATAACATAAAATGTGAATGGATTAAATAACCCAAAAGGCAGAAATTGTCAGACTGGATAAAAAGCAAGATCCAGCAATATGCTATCTACAGGAGATATACTTTAGATTCAAAAATACAAACAGGTTGTAAGTAACAGGATGAAAAAGATATATCATGCAAACAGTAGCTTAAGAAACTGAGAAAAGAAGAGCAAACTAAGCCCAAAGCAAGAATAAGAAAGGAAATAATAAAGATTATAGTGGAGATAAACAAAATAGAACAAAAAAATAGAAACAGTGAAACCAAAAGTTGGTTCTTTGAAAAGATCAATAAAACTGACAAACCCTTAACTAGGCTGATCCAAGAAAAAAAAGAATATATTCAAATTACTAAAATCAGAAATGAAATATGGGACATTACTACTGACCTTACAGAAATAAAAAGGATTATAAGGGAATAATGGACAACTATACACCAACAAATTAAACAATTAAGATGCAATGGATGAGACACAAACTACCAAAAGACACAAACTACCAAAACTGACTCAAAAAGAAATAAAATATCTTATAACAAATAAGGACTAATAATTTTTTTAAAAAACTATCCCCAAAGAAAAGTCCAAGCCCAGGTGGGTTCACTGGTGAATTTTACAAAACACTTAAAGAATAATTAATAACAATTCTTCACAACATCTTCCATAAAATAGAAGTGGAGGAAACATTTCCTAATTAATTGTATGAGGCTAGTATTACCCTCATACCAAAACCAGAAAAAGACATCACAAGGAAAAAACCCCACAGATCTATGTCTCTTCTGAATAAGATGCAAAAACCTTCAATGACATGCTAGCAAATCAAATCTAGGAATATATCAAAAAGATCATACACCATGAATAAGGGGCTTACAAATTTGGTTTAACATCTGAAAATCAATGAATTTTAATACACATATCAATAGAATAGGACCAAAACTACATGTCCATCTCAATAAATGCAGGATAAGCATTTGATAAAATTCAACTCCCTTTTGTGCTAAAACACTCAACAAACCAGGAATAAGGGAATTTATTCAAACTGATAAAGGGCATCAAAGAAATAGCCACAGCTAACATCATATTTAATTGTGAAAGACTAGATACTTTCTCCCTAAAATCAGGAACAAAACAAGTATGTTTGCTCTTGCCACTTTGATTTAACATTTTACAGGAGGTTTTCACCATGGCACAGTTATGGTCAATTGATGTTCAGCCAGGGTGCCAAACAATTTAATGGGGAAAAGAAAAGTCTTTTCAATAAATGAAGCTGCGACAAATGGATATCCACACGCAAAAGAATAACATTGGAACCCTACCTCATGCTATATATAAAAATTAATTCGAGTATGTCAAAGATATAAATGTAACAGCTAAAATTATTAAATTTTTAAAAGAAAACATAGGCGTAAATCTTCATGACTTTGGATTAGGCAATGGTTTCTTAGATGTGACACTTAAGCCATAAGCAATAAAACAAAAAATAGATAAATTAGACACCATTAAAATTTTAAAACTTTTGTTTTTCAAAATATACCATTAAGAATGTGAAACAACAACCCACAGAAAGGGAGAAATTTTTGAAAACCATAAAGCTGATAAAGGGCTTGTATCTAGGATACATAAACAACTTTTACAACTTAGTAATAAAAAGAAAAATAACCCAATTTAAAAAATGGGCAAAGGACCAGAACAGAAATTTTTCCAAATAAGATACACAAATGGACAATAAGTGTCTGAAGAGATGCTCAACATCATTAGTCATCAGGGAAATGAAAGTCAAAACTACAAATACAACTTCACATCCACTAAGAAGGCTATAATTTACAAAAACAGACATTAGCAAGTGTTGGAAAGGATGTGAAGAAACTGAAACTTTCATGTAATGTTAGCGGGGATGTAAATTTGTGCAGCCACTTTGGAAAACAGTCTGGCAGTTCCTCAAAGGTTAAACATAGAATTACAATATGACCCAGCAATTTAACTTCTTGGAATATATCCAAGAAAACTGAAAACATACATCCACAGAAATACTTGTACACAAATGTTCACAGCAGCATTTTTAACAAGAGCCAAAAAGTGAAAACAATCCAATTGTTCATCAACTGATGAATTAAATAAAATGTGGTATATTCATGCAATGGTATATTATTCAGCAATAAAAAGAAAGAAATTTCTGACATACACTACAACATGGTTGAACTTTGAAAACATTATGCTAAGTGAAAGAGGTCAAATGCAAAAGACCACTTATCGTGTGATTCCATTTATATGCATGTCTAGGACAGGTTTGTCCGTAGAGACAGAAAGAATTTAGTGGTTACTTAGGGCTGGGGAATTGCGGGTAAATAGTGCCTAATGGATATGGAGTTTCTTTTTGTGTTGATAAAAATGTTCTAAAGTTGACTGTGATGATGATTGGAGAACTCTATGAATATACTATAATAAAACCCATTAAATCATATAATTTAAAATGGTGAACTGTACAGTATGTAAATTATGTCTCAATAAAGCTGTTATATAAAAAAGAAACCCCATCTTTAATAACATTTGGAAATGACTGAAGAACATACCACAACATATGAAGAAAAGGACTCTGCGAGCAGGGCAGGCAGTTGAGGGGCACAGAGAGAGGACTACAGACACTGCAGATCTTAGGTAGAGATAGTAGGGCAAATGATCCTTCTACTTAGGTGGCATCCGAAGGGGAAAAAACAGGAAAACCCAGCTTGGAACAACAAGGTCTAGATCTGTGGTCTGTGGACCAAGCCTCCCTGCGCTCAGTGTGACACAAAGCGTGGGAGGGAAGAGAAGGCTGAGTGAGGAAAAATAACCATGGCATGTTTTCTGAAGCCAGACTGTCCATGTGGCCAAGTGGAGGAGAACCTGTGTATGACACACGTTCCTGAAATTACCTTTTTGCCAACTGAAGACAAGTCAAAGCTCAAGCACCACACAAGAAACTCGTCCTGAGTATCTTACACACCAGCCAAGAGCAGATTCACTGTGTGGGGCAGAGACGCATGAGGACACAGAAGACATTAGAACCAATTGCAAATTGTGTCGTCCTGACCCTTGTTCTTTCCCCACTCTCTCTTTGTGCAAACGGCTAGAAAAGGAAAAGTTCTTGTCTGTAATGATGAGTAAACACCAAAAAGGAAGAACATGAGACTTATGCAAGGATACTGCCTAAATTAAAAAAAAAAAAAAGAAGAGAAAAATGCAACAAACAGAAGGCCAGAGAAAGAAGAACGTATATCAGATAAAAAGTACCACAGAGCAGATAAAATGTACATCACATGCCCTCTAAGTAACAAGAGCCCAAAGAAGGAATAAAAGGATAGAAGTACTCGGTAAGATGTGATAAAACAATAGAAGTAGCTGAAAAGTGAGCTGATAGATCTCGGGAAAGAAGTGGAAGGGAAAAACAAAATCATCACATAAATGAAAGTCACATAAAAGTCAGCACAAAGAAAAACAGGCTTTACTGAGACTATAATTAGAGGCATCTAGGACTAACTTGGGAAAAATGAACAAAATAAAATTGAAAAGGACAAAAAAGTTGATTAACATTAGTAAAATAATAATGATAATGAAAGACAAAAAATACAACTGGAAATTATAGATGTCATTTAAAAAATTAATAATATAATAACAAGGTATCTTTAAAAAGGGAAAATTAATTCTACAGAAAGTATAAAATTTCAGTGACTACTTGTAGAAATAGACTACAAATGAGAATATTGTAGTGAATTTATTGAAAAACAATAGTAAAGAATTCTATAGGTAGCCAGACAAAAGAAAAGGAAATCAGGGTGGCCTTAATTCTCTTAGTTGTAATGATCGGTACCAAGGAAAGTAGAACTGTGTCTGCAAAATCCTCAGGGAAAGAAGGTATGACTTGATAATTTTCATACGTAGAAAACCTGCTATAGAGATGGTGATATATATTTTCAACAAACAAGATCTCTGGGACTTTAACTCTCATGAGCATTTAAAAAAAATTATTAAATAAGAAATTTCCAACAACCAAGAGATGGATAAGGTAGCTGCAGTAAAAGAAAAAGTGGAGAACATAGAATCCAGCAAATGCAGAACTATTTCTAAACAACTGGGAGACTCAAGTTATAGAATGGAATGTAAGTAATATTAATTATAACAACATGTAAGTAATAATATGACTAGCATAGTTTGAGGGGTTGAGTGGAGTAGAGAAAATGGGAGGTAATGCAATAGATTAGATTTCCTTATATCAGGGACATGCGTCAACTGAGAATGTTTACAGTTTAACAATCAAATTATTGATAAAATGCAAGAAGTGTATTATTATTCTTCATTCAACAACTATTTAATGAACTCTCTATGCAGGTACTAAGGATACAGTAGTGAGCAAAGTCAAGCTCCTCCAGATCACACCCTAGTGGGGAAGACAGAAGATAAACAAATAACTTAATCTCATATAGTGATCCCTGTGAAGGAAAGAGAATAGGGAGGTAGGGAGTGCCGGGGTGGACCGTGAACTCATTTACATAGTGTGGTTGAGGAAAGCTCCTCAAGCCAAGTGGCATTTGAGCAGGAAACGGAATGATGAAGAGACATGGTACTGGAAAATTTGGGGGAAGAGCATTCCAGGTGGAGTAAGGGCAAAGGTGAGGACCTGGAAGCTGTAGGTAGATTCACATGTGCGGCTGGACGAGATGGGTAAAGCAGAGTAAGCCCTAGGCAGAGAGGTGGGCAAGAGCTGGATGGCATAGGGGCTTGCAGACCATGTGTGGAGTCAAGGTTTCATCCTGAGGGGTATGGGAAGCCAAAAGAGAATTATGAACAGGGGAGTGATTGAATTTGTATTTTAGCATACAAAATACTGTGCCGTGTAGGCAATAGGAAGGCCAGCTTGGACATAGAAGGACCAGCCAAGAGGCAACTGCAGTGGCGGAGTGAGAGATGATAGTAGTTTGGGATGTGGTGAGAGAAGTTAAGTTTAGGGTCTGTCTTAAAGTTGACAATGACAGGACTTCATTTTTAACTTTAAAATGTATCCTGCTGGGTGATTCATGAGGGTCTGGATGAGATGTGGGGCAAAGAGGAAGCGAAGAGCCTTTGGAGTTTTTTGCATCCGTGTCTGGGTACGTGGTGTATCCTTTCACTGAAATGGCCAAGGCTGGAGAGGGGCAGGTCGGGTCATGCCAAGATCGGGATGTGTATCATACATCTGAAGGGAGGTGTTCACGGCAAGCTGGATATATGAGTTTCGAGCTCAGAGAAGAGAGTGATATGACAGATACCAATTTGGAAGGCATTAACATATAGATGGTATTTAAAGCCCTGGAAATGAAGAGATTACCACTGGCAATTCACATTGAAGATCTTCACATCATGACTTTTCACAGCAAAGAGCCTAAGCATCAAAGAAGCGCGGTCTGCAGTGGGAACCTAGGTCTTTTAACTTCCCTAACCCTTTGTTAGTTTATCTGGTAAGCTAAGTGGAATGTAAGTGGTAAGCAACAACATCTAAGTCTCCCACAGCCTGAAAGGACCATATTAGAATTATCTAATTTCATAGAGGGTGAAGTCAGATATTTTATTTCCTACAAAGCTTGCTTGTTTCCTTTAAGATTTCCAGAAGAATGTAAAATTGATTAGCATAGTTCAGTTTTCATCAAATTTCACAGTTGACAGCAATCTACACTCAAGTAGATGTTTGAAACTCTACACTTAGTTGTGGGTTTCTTAAATATGCAACAAACAATTTAAGATACTGCATATAACCAGAGAGACAATAATTTCTGTTGCCAATCCTGGTGGCAAAGTATTATGAAAATGAAATGCAACCTGCTCAGAATACATCCCAAAGTGTATAAAATTCAGTCCGCCTGTCATGTAAACTCAATCATTCAGGAGTTAACAAACAGAATGTACTTATGTAAGTGGAGAAAAGTAACTCTGCTTTTCAGTCCTTCCGGAGTCATTCTTTTTGGTTGGAGGAGACCACAACTTACAACTTTTGCTTAAGCAACTTACACCTTTTGCACATTCATTACAACATATGCATTAAATGTTGTTTTAAAATGAGTCCAGTCTAATTTCCTTAAAAAAAAAAGTGATTATTAACTCTCATTATTGCCTAATGTGGTGGGCTAATTACTTATTTTTTTAAATGTTTTTTTATTTTATATTTTTCTCAAATTTATTTATTTATTTATTTATGGCTGTGTTGGGTCTTCGTTTCTGTGCGAGGGCTTTCTCTAGTTGTGGCAAGCGGGGGCCACTCTTCATCGCGGTGCGCGGGCCTCTCACTATCGCGGCCTCTCTTGTTGCGGAGCACAGGCTCCAGATGCGCAGGCTCAGTAATTGTGGCTCACGGGCCCAGTTGCTCCGTGGCATGTGGGATCCTCCCAGACCAGGGCTCGAACCTGTGTCTCCTGCATCGGCAGGCAGATTTCTCAACCACTGCGCCACCAGGGAAGCCCCTATTACTTATAATAAAATGAAAAAAAGTCTTACTAATGGGATGTTAATAACTAGCTTTCTCAGTAGTGTTTGTGTGTGCATGTGTGTGTGTGTGTGAAAAGTCTACTATTTTCCAAGCCTATTTTCCAAGCCCCTTCAAAAATTACCAGCTCCTCTCCCTGTTTCTGATAACTACTTCAAATAGGTAAGTATTGTAGCTTTTTGTTAAAGTACAGCCCTAGGCTATAACTACACATACAAAAACAGCTAAAAAGAATTAATAATTCAAGCCAGTAATTAATTGTTTTAACCATTGGGTGTTAAGTCACTGTTGTGGAATTTCTTCACACAGAATTGATAGCTGGACTTGACTGTGTGCCACCCCTGTTTTTTTTTCCATGAAAACTATAGGTACATAATTGTATCTACAGAACTGTGAAAATTTGGTTCCTCTCTGGACATTTCCTGTGAGCTGTACCTGGTGAACGTGAATCATCTGCGTCACACCAGGTGGCCATTCAACCCCTGGGACCACTATCGCCCCATGTCCACATGCTCTGCAATCCTGTTTTCATCATTTAATAGGTTAAGTGTCAGTCCCCCCACCCCCCATCCCCCAAGCCCGACTTCATCCTCTGTGACACCATCATCCTGATCATTTGGTCTGCTCTTTCCTTCCCCGAACCCATCCACCTGCCCACTCACCCCTGAAATCCTTCCACTGTGATTTCTACAATCCACAAAGCTCCCTAAAATCCCCTGCCCCCAGTCTTCCCTCCGGCTCTGTGCCCGACCTGCACTCACCCGGCTGCTGCACCCCTGCGCCTCCTCAAGGTGTGACTGCTTCTCCCTCCCAGCCCAGGTGACCCAGGTTTGTTGGTGGGACGGAGGCCAGACTTTCCACTGCTTCCACGTCCTTATGCCCGGACTCCTCATATATTGTACAACCTGCTCTTACGACGCTCATGCCGTCTAGCATATGACCCTCTCTGCCTTCTCCTTGCTGTCATCCTGACCTCTCCCACCTCCTCCTCACTGACTGAAGTCTCTGGGTCTGCACTGGAGCTTAGAGTACACAGGCCACTCATCTAAAAATACAGTTTCTAATAATTTCCCTCCTTGTTTTCAACAATCTTTTCCTGTCCATTTCACCCACTTAATCCAGCTTACATCTTTACGTCCTTACTACGTCTCATTGACCTTGCATTTTCTCCATCTCCAAAACCTGGAATTCAAGCATCTCCAACTCTTATCACAGCCTCCTAGTTTCCAGCGTGTTTGCTCATTTACCCTGTAGCTGCTGGGTCCATTTTTCTACTCCCCAGTTTCTACTCCTTCAGCCTACTTTGTTCTGGCTTTCTCTCCTTTTATTCCACCTAAGCAGTTTTTAGGGCACCGTGTCGCTCCATGCCACCGAGTTTACTGGATCCTTTGAGTTCTCATGTCATTTGATCTCTCAGCATCTGGCTTCTTCTTCCTGAAGCGCCAGTATCTCCTGGTTCTACTCACTCCAGAGGCTCCTGACTTTCCTTTTACTACTCTGTCTGTTGAAATATGTTCCTTAGTCTAGGAATTAAATGTTGAGGTGTCTCAAAGATGACTTTGAGGCACTCTTCTCATTCTATTTTCCCTGCCTAGGTGACAGCTCACCCCATCCCAAGCTCTGTCAACTATACACAGATGGCCCCAGAATGTGCACATCTCGCCAAGACCTGTCTCTGAGCTCCAGACAGAAGGATACAATTGCCTCCTTGCTCTCTGCATCGCGGTGTCTCAAAGCCACATTCAACTCAACAGTTTCAAATACAAAAATCATGGTTCTAGCTCACAAAACTGGTCCCCTTTCAGCATTCTTACTCTTGTTTATGTAAACAAGAAGCCAGGACTCACTCCTGGTGACTCTCCTTTCCTAATTCCCACGCCCACATGGTCACAATATCCTGTCCATTTCACCTACCAAATATCTGCTGAAGGTGAGGGTGTCCGTCAATACCATCATTGCCACTGCAGCATGAGCCATGGTCATTTCTCAGCTGGACTTCTGCCAATCACTCAAGCCTGACTTTATCTGGTTTTCAGTGCTGCTGTGGGCATATTTTTTTTTAAATATAAATCTGATCCTGCCATATGTCTTCTGGAAACACTTCAATGGTTTCCTGTTTTCTTCACATAAAGACCCTTTTCCATCTGTCATCTCAATTCCCACTCTGCTCACCCTAGATCTTTGCACTCCAACCACACTCAAGTTTCCATTTTTTGGAGGGAGAGTTTCTTGAATACATACACTTCCTTACGCCTCTGGGCCTCTGGACCTGCTGTTCCTTTGCCTGGAATGTTCCCTTCCCTCTTCACCAAGTTAACGCCTATACAACCTTAGATCCCAGCTCAAACGTCACCTCTGCAGGGTGAGCTTCATTGACTGGCCCCCATTTAACAACCCCATGAGCTTAAATTCACCTTTTATACCTCCTCATAGCACCAACCCTAGTTTATTTTATATTGCTGTCCAAATCGCGGTTTACATTTAATAATACACTTATTTGATTAATCTCTCCCTTCCCTAGACTATAAGCTCCACAGAACAGGGCCAGAGTCTCTTTCAATTCCTGATAGTATCTGCAGTGCCCAGACAATGCCTAGCACTGCAGGTGGTCAATAAATATCGACAGCATCAATGGGTGAAGATATGAATGACTTATGTGGCTATGCAAAATATAAGGGCAAGTCGGAGCTCCTTGGAGAAGTTATAGATGATTGCATAAACACAGCAGTGATACCAAACCATCTTATATGAAAACTCAAAGGTCATCTTCTCCCCATAACCCATAATAGAGTCAGAGATCACAACTTCAAACATTGTTTTCAGCTTATAGAGAGATATGGATACAATTTTCCTTGGTACCTTAACTTTGTCTCTTTGTTTGGTTTTATTGTGATAAATGATCACTGTTATGAGTTGAATTGTGTTTCCCCAAAATTCATGTATTGAAACCCGAACCCCTAATACCTCAGAATGTGACCTTATTTGGAAATAGGTCCAATGTAATTAGCTACATTAAGAAGAGGTCATGAGGGTAGGCTCTAATCCAATACTACTGGTGTCCTTATAAAACGGGGACATTTGGACATAGAGACAAACACTCACACAGGGAGAAGGCCATGTGAACATGAAGGCAAACATCAGAGTGATGTGCCTACAAGCCAAGGACTGCCAGAGATCGCCAGGAACTACCAGAAACTAGGAGAAAGGCCTGGAACAGATTCTCCCTTATGGCCTCAGAAGAAACTAACACTGTCAACACCTTGATTTCAGACTTCTAGCCTCCAAGCTCTGAGAGAGTAAGTCTCTGTTATTTAAGTTACCCAGGAAACTAACATAAGTACCAAAAAGGATTTTGACCTCAATGTTTCATTTGGAGGGAACCGGACCACTCAGAGGCTCAGGTTGTGGTAAATCTTTTAAAGTTCTATGAAAAAGTTATTCTTAAATTAAAATCTTAAAATATGCCTGCAAACTCACAAATAACAAACAGATCATACCAAAACAAAATAATAACAGCAACTAAGCTCTCTGAAAAATCTATAATTTGAAGGAAAAGGAGTTAAAATGTATTTCCATGAACTCAATGCTAATTACAAATAATAATAAGGTGGACATAATTTAGATTCAGTATTAATTTACAATATTATGCATTCTTTTCCTGATTATGCCCTAAGGATTTTTCAAATGAAAACTAAATTCTTTCCTTTAACGTTTGCTTGCTTCATGTATTTATTTGGCAAATATTAGGGTGGCTATTAATGTAGTTGGCACTGTATACACCTTAAATATTCAGAGATAGAGAAGATGTTCCTTCTATTTACATGGTACCACAATCCCACCTTGCCTAAAAAATATAATATGGATATAATTTAGATATCAGTATTAATTTATAACATTATGTATTATTTTCTTGATTATACCCGAAGGACTGTTTAAGTGAAAACCAAAGATGTTTAGCACATATATAGTTATTATACAGCCAGATAGTGGGTACCTGGGAGGGCAGAGGAAAGACTAAAGTGGGTGGGTGGGGCAACGGTTAGGAATCAAAGAGGAGGAAGTCACAGAAACAGGCAAAATACAAAAAGAATGCTTCAGCTGCGAGCAATACTTTGCAAATTTGGGGTTAGGACTCTTGCTTTGCTTTTGTATTTTCTGGATCTTCCAAAACTATTTGAACCTAGAAAAGCTATTAGGGCTCATTGAATCCAATCTCTTCTTTTTATTTAATTTTGAATTTTCTATTATAAAATATTTTCACTTCAAATTCACTCTCATGGTGAGACAGATGTCCATATTCTTCCAACTGGGTGTTGGACATACACTGATATAAAATCAGTATCTTGGTCCTAGTTAGAGATTGTAATTCATAGTCATCCAAATTTGGGTGGAGATTCTATCAGGTACATACAAGCCTGTATCAACTGTGAAGATTCTAAGGATTCTCTTCTGCTTGTGATTTAATCTCAAATCTGGTCTGATTCTGAACAATACGTAGAAGGATCCATTATTCTGGTAGTTCCTCCTCTTAGAAGCCATTTATTAAGGATGGGGACTGGAGATGCTGGAAGGGCTTTCTTCAGGGCACTGCCATCGTTGGGGAGTACACAGAAAATCAACTTTGCTACCTCCAAAGATTCTCCCTCCCCAGCATTTCCCAAACCCACCAGCACTACCCGGACCTGGGCCACGTTCACTGCTGCTGGAGGAGCTGGAAGTCCAAGCTGTTCCTCTTGAGGATGAACCAGAGAAGTTAAGTGACTTATTTGCTGTTACCACAAGCAAAATTGGCAGATCTGAGTCTTGAGTCCAGATATTCCACTTAGTATCCAGTTTTCTTTTGACAGCAGTGTACTAGTAATAAATTGATTTCATTAAGTAAATGAAATTTCAGTAGTTATGGAGATACCCTAAAGAGTTCCTATATTAGAAAAATGACCCAAAGAAAGAAAATATCAGCATTCTTGTACAGAGATATTAAAAAAAAGTATTTTTCATTATTTTCACTCCGGTATCTTGGTGAAAGCGAAGACAAAGTTAACAACTTAGTCACTGAAACTCAGAGGTCCTTGCTGTTTGGGATGTTCTGTAACCATTTAGGGAGCTATAAGGATAGAGTTTGCCCCAGAAAGTTACATTATGTGAGCACAGGAATTCTCTGGGCCTCTGTTTCTTCATTTTAAAGCTGGAATAATACCTTCTTTTACAGTACCCGGGAAATTACAGATACTCATTAAATGGTCTTCCCTCTCTTGGACTAAGCCTTTCACACCCCAAAACAAAAGACTATAAAATACACATCCTGGGATACATGCCCCAAAGCCTTATTATTCAGCAGATCCCACTACTTATAATTCTGTTCTGAGAGTTAGACTTGGAAATCTTATTTGTTCACTAGGAGAAGAGCACAGCAAAGCATCAAAGGGACATTTGCAATGAGCTTGGACAGGTGTTCTCTAAGAAAACTTGAGGTAAACTCAAACTGAGTCATTCACTTGCTGACAGCAGCAATGAATGTATTTTTATGCATCTTATTTTTTTGTCCTGGAGATCATTCAATAATTCACACTGAAACCAGCAATTACTCTTAAGAACTAGCAGATAAGAAACTTGATTTCTAAAGTAAACGGTATTTGGATATTCAGTGGCCAGATGTAGATTTGTATAGGTGGAAAGATTGACTTCAGAAATACTCTCATAATATCAAAACTTTTTTCTAAACATATTAATCTTTAAATAATTTCTGTTGCTTTAAGTATGCACGTGTATATTAATTAATTAATTGTACATAGTGAAGCAGCTGCTGCCAGTTCTACTAGGACACCTTGCAAACAATTTCCATCTTCTTTTCTGAACAGTGAGGACCCAAACCATGCTTGGAAAGGCAATTTTCCATACTGACATTTTGCTCCTTTGGAAATGTCCGTGTTGTCTCCTCGCCTGTCATTCAGCACAGCCTCAAGATTAGCTGTCTAATCTGTCTCATCCCCTGGTACTTTCATTTACAAATATTAAATAAGTGCACATGCCAGAAGACCCCCTGAAAATCTTTTGTAGGAATTATACAAGGTATATAGAAAAATGACCTTGTGGCATAAGGAAATTGGAAAAATAACTACACCTGAAATCACTCTATGTAGTTTCACACTGCATTATGGTGAGATGTGTACTTGTTAATGGGGAATAAATTATGTTTTCAAGGACCCCTCAAATTTCTCAAAGTGTGATGTTTTTCTGTTCACTTTTTTAAATTCCCAGGTAAGGAAACCAGTTGAGAAAGGTAGACTTCTGGTGAACTTCTGATGAGTTGCAAGGAGGCAGCATGTTTTAGGGCAGTCTAACAGATAGATTTGTCAAAACCTATTATTCTGCTAAAACATTTGCTATCCTGCCAAAATGTTCTTAGTTTAATTTCAATTAAATACACTAACTTCCCTGAGTCTGGAATTTTCAAAGAATGCTATAGAAATTTAACCACAGGCTTTAGGGTCATAACACATGGCTAGGAGTCCTGATTTAGTCATTTAACAGTTATTTAAGGGTACGTGCCTTCCTCTATTTGGGGACTGTTTTCAAAGAAAAGACTTGAAAAAATGATATTTAACATTAATCATAATACAAACCACAAACCATCAGACATACTGTAAGGAACTATTTGTTTTAGCCCTGTTATTCACAGAGATAGAGATTTTTTTCTCCTACTCTAGGTTTTCCCTTCATTTATATACCCAAATTTATAAACATATGTGACCAACATGAAAATCACCACTGGTCTAAATCACGTGTGACATGCACGCAATATTAATTTTTATCAAAATCTTATATGCACTTACATTTACTTTCACTCTCAGCTCCTTCCTTCAACCCTTATCTTATGCTCATAAATACTAGGAGGAGGGACCCCGGAGGAAAGGCTTAGCAGCACCAACAAAACCAATGCAGCAGGACACACAATGGTTCTGGAAAATTACAGCAGCTATAAGCTTACTTTCTTTCACTGAATTTTTTATTCACTATTATCTGAAGGGTGCATCCTCTTTGAAATGGCTGCATTATTTACAGGAAAAAAATGACTGCATGTCAATTTCATAACAAGAAAAGAATAATTCTGGTAATTTTCCTTCTAGCCTTTTTTAAAGCTCTGATTATAAAAGATGGCACAACTCACAAATATATGAAGTTTTAAGAAATTTAATTAAATATCTTATTTATAATACATTGTTAAAGAAACTAAAAGTGCTTTGGAAGTGTATCTTTAAGTTTTTGTAATGATTGTATACAGTTGGAATCTTGTATAAATGATTTCTCCTTTCCACACATAGAGTAGTATGAGAGGCAAACCACAGGTCTGTTCCAGTAAGGGAATTCTCATGTGTGTTACAAAAAAAAAAAAACAGATAGCTATTTCATAATATATTTATCCCTTCTGGAACATTTGCAAATTAAAGCTTAATTGTCCCATCAGGAAACCAGGTCATCTTTCACTGAAACTACAGGTAGTACCTCTAACCTGTCAATGATAAGTAGACTGATAGTCACTTCTTTTCCACACATTTTAGTTCCACAGATAATAGTGCCAGCTTTTCTAGCAGGGCATTAATATCAAATAATTATTCCAGAATATAAATCCCAAGAAACAATTTTATATGTTTCTTGGTTTTGATTATATTTACCTCAAATCGTTGTTGGAGAGTTTCAAATACACAAAGAATGTAGCATGATGACAATAAAGCAAACTGTGTTTCCACATTTATTTCTTCAACAAATAACCTATCTTCTCTATTCCAAATTGTGACTATCATATTAGAAAATATGATAATGCCACTTGTCTCTATTTAGAAAGCACTGGATAAAGGAATGAATATAATTTTCAGTGGCACAGTAATCAAAAGGTGAAAACATAATTTTTAAAACTAAATATGTAGTTGAGTTTGAGGATAGAATGGGGATTGTATGCTGATGCATGAGTCAAGTGAAAGCATTTCTGAAGTTCCCATTACCTTCAAATTTCTTTAAAATATCTATTCTCATCAAATGGCAAAAGGTCTCCATAGGAGTAAATACAAAGAAAGAATAAAAAAAAAAAGGATAAAGGTAGGAAGAAAAATATACATGTGTATGTATAAGTAGGCTTTATAATAGAGATGAGATTAGATCTACAAATATTTGAAAGATACATTAGGATGAAGATGTACTATTTAAAACACTGAATACAGAACAAAGTGATACACTCACAGAAAATTGTAGCAAGTAAATAAAATGTCAATGTATATTAATGCTGTGAGAAAAAGATGGGTTACCTGCATATGTTTATATGCATATGGGTCTAAAATTCCCATCACCACTTTAGGTTAAGTCACAAAAACACTTATAATGCAAATATTAACTGTGAGGGAAAAATATATTAGGCCACTATTAATCATTAATGCCTTGGTATGAATTAGATTATCAGTTAGTTTTATTACTGTTACTTACAAAACCTTGAAAAAAAAAAAGGAATTCAATGAAGTAAGCTGGAGAGGATGGCGGGCAGAGGCCCAGCGCATAAGCTGCCGCCCGGAAGTGCTGCCCAGGTAGGGAACCTGAGGCTGGCCCAGGAGGCAAGTCTGCTGGGAAGCGGGTCCCCAGGATCACTTGGTTCATGGCTATTCCATTCCTAGGTGTGCCATTTTGCTGGGGTTGGGGGGCTCTTTGGGAATTTATAAAGGCAAACATTTGCCATTCTAAATTATTCTTTACATCACCAACTTTTTCCATATAAAGATCAAGATAACCTTATTTTCTCTCTACTTTAGACACTTCTACTCCAATGTTTAAAATAATATGCTGCGTTACGGGAGTTTATGTGTTTCAAATGTGATGGTTTTTTGACCTAAAGAAGGTAAGTTTTTCTCTTCTCCTCCTTCATAAATTCCCCAAAATACAGAAAGAAAATTTGTATTGGGTTTGACTTGCTATATTCTAATGTATACCAACAACTTAAACATAGTCCTTATGAAGTAATACTTAAGAACAGTACAGAATTACTCTTAACTTGAGAAGTTTAGAGTGTGGAGGAATCAAATATGAAATTCAAAAAGTACCCTGTCTTTTTTTTAATGACATGTATTTTATTCAGGTATGACCTTTCAAAGAAAGAATAAAAGGTTTAACAAAAAGAGAAAAGACTATTATAAGTATCAATAAAAAGAGAAAACTCAACATTTAGATTAGAAATAAAACATCATGAGGAAGACTCAGTGAAGGAATAAAAAAGATGATTAAAGAAGAGAAAAAGATCAAGGTAAAATTCCCATTGCTTAGATGACGATATTAAAAGAAAAAAGCGGTAATTAAGGATATGTCTGTTCTACCTGATCCTAGAACCAAAGGAATTTTTCAAACTTTTAGTTTCATTATCTCTTGAATTTACGGCAGTAGTATTTATTTCAATAAGCAATAATTTGAAATACCATGCTTAAAGGTATTTCTCCCAGTGGTTTTCTTTCCTGTTTTATAACATTTGTGAACATCTCAGCAGACAAGTGAAAACTGAGGGTCTCAAAGACTGTAACTGACTTTTTCACAGAGCCAAGACATCAGTCTACACACTTGAATGGGCAGGACCACGAATATGATTTACCTCAGTGCAGTTCCTCACTGAAAACCAGGCCAGGACTTAAGCTAATTGTGAAGTACTATTTCAACTTTCCTTTCTTCCCCCACATTCATTATGGTTATCAAAAGCCTTTCTGCTTTACCCCCTTCCTCTTTACAGGACAAGAAAGGAACCAGTCATTTTCACTTCATTGTAACATACTCATTATAATAAATAATGATTCAGTTATTTGTACTCATACAATGGCAGAATCTTCATGTTGGAATGACCTTTTGAGGTCATCTGTCTTAAATCACTTCCCAAATAGGATTTCTTCTGCGTGTGCTGGGGTGATGTCTGGAACATTTCCAGTACTTTTCAATACATTTTTATACTTTTACTAGGGAACATTTTCCAGGGATAGCAACGCTAATTGTTCCTAAACTGAGTCAAAACCAACTCCCTTTCAGGGTGCACCGAGCTTGGTTTTGCACAGGGAACAATGCCAAATAAATCTACTCCGTCATCTTTATTTCAGCCCCTTAAAATTCTGAAAATAGCTTTATATTCCTCAAACTCTTCACTTCTCAAAGTAACCATTCCCTATTCTTTTAACATCCTCTGGATGCTAGTCAATAACACCTCAAAGATGGGATCCAAGAAGAGGCAACGTACATAATGCCACGTATATGTTCTAAAGTGTTGAGTACAGAGGTACTGAGATCTCTTCAATTCAAACACTTCTCTTCTATTGATTCAGCCTAGGCTCATAATAGCTTTCTGAGCTACTGTGTCATGTTGTTCTATCAGAGCTTTTTAAATGTGTCCAGGAAGCAGGGCTCTGAGGTCATGGGACACTTTCTGTAATACAGTGGAATTCTGAGCAGCATTCATTCTATCTTTTGAACCAGGATCAATTGTCCTGGCCAAAAACATATATATAATTATTTATATATATAATATATATAATTATATAGACACATACAATTATATATATTAATTATAATTTATATAAAATATAAATATATCTATCCCTCCACATTTCCCAAGGGCAGATTTACTTTTAGAGAATTATGGTCCAGAGTTTTTCCAGTAATATTTTTCCCCTTTCATATCTTTTTATGGGAGTAAGAAGATTAATTGGCAAAAAAACATAAAATTGTGGGAAAAAATCACTTAAATAACTGCTTGCCCCCTTAAAATATTGTGAAAAGATCACCATCATTAACTTCTAATGGCAGAACTCCTGGTACAGCTTTTGGCAGAATGAGTTCCTTGAGAGTAAGGTTTGAGAACCCCTGCCTTATACTGATTATATATTACATAGAGTGGTGTAAGAGTCAGCATAGTAAGTGGGAAAAGTGCTGAGCTTCAACCCGGATGTTGAGTTTAATTCTGCTATATACTGACTTTGTGACCTGTGGAAAGTCACTTAACTCTCTGGCTTCCGTTTCTTTATCTGTCAAGTAAGGAAATTAGCTTAAATGATTTTTAAGGTACATTTCTATCTTAGTCTGCATGGGTTGCCATAACAGAATCCCACAGACTGGGTGCTTAAACAGCAGACATTTATTTGTCATAGTTCTGGAGGCTGGGAAGTCCAAGATCAATGTGCCAACTGATCTGGTTCCTAAAGGCGGCTCTTTTTCTGGCTTGCAGGTGGCTACCTTCTCACTGTGCCCTCACACGGCAGAGAGAGAGGGAGAGCTAATTCTCTCCTGTCTCTTCTTATAAGGACACTAATCCAATTCGATCAGGGTCCCACCCTTGTGACCTCATTTAACCTTAATTACCTCCATAAAGGCCATGTTAAGTCATGTCTGTCCTATTGTATAAGTAATATATTGAACCAAAAAGCAAATTATTATTTTTCTCCCTGAAATTTCTTATTTGCTCCTAAGTGGGCTCATAGTTCAGTATCTGCTATCCATCAGACACTGTCCTAAGTCTGTGAAATCATTAATAAACAGAAAATGACAAAAACCCACTTCCACATGGAGCTCATACTCTACTGGGGAGGCAGACAGTGAATGAGAGTCAAATATATAATAGTATATTTTAGTAAATACTATATTTTAGTAGAATAGATAGTATTAAGAGTCAAGGCACCAAAGTAAAGCTGAAAGGGGTTCTTAAATATTGGGATGGGGGAGTTGGAACTTTAGAAGTAGAGGAAATGAGAGAAGGAACTATGTTGATATCTGAGAGGAGAATATTCTAAGCAGAAGGAACAGTAGGTATCAAAGCATCTGAGGCAGGAGCATGCTTGATTGTTCAGGGAACAGAAGGAGGTCTATGTGACTGGAACAGATTGAATGATGGTTAGGGTAGTAGATGTTCAAGAGGTTACTGGAACAAAATCATGAGATTCTGGTTTATCATAAAATAGACTTGTTTTTACTGAGAATAATGGGAACGCATTAGAGGGTTTATCCTGGAAGAGGGACAGGATCTGACTCATGTTTTAACAAGGTCACTTTTACTGGGGCATTGAGAATAGCTTGAAGGGGGTAAGGAAGAAGGAGAGGGACCAGTTAGGAGGCTACCACCGTGGTAGAGGTGAGAGACAAGGGCCTGAACCTACGTGGCAGCCGTGAAGGTGCCAGGAGGTAGCCAAATTCTCCAAATAGTTTGAAAATAGAGACAGCAGATATTGCTGTTGTTTTGGACTCTGTATTTCTGACCAGGCCTAGCAAATTTACCTTTAATTTCAATAATTTTTTTCTCACATATTAGTTATAGCTCTCTCGTTTGTGTTTTCAGCATCTGTAATAAACATGACTTCTATCCTTATCTAAGGGTTCCTACAAAATCTCAAATGGGCTCAGGTCATGAAAAGACCAGCAAAAATGACTGGCATTTTTGAATGCTAATAATTCAATATCCTTTGAGTAACGATTGTACATCCACCAATCGCATTGAGTTCAATTCAGTTCTCTTCATTTTAGTTTGTCACTGCTAAACATCTCCCACGTGTACCAGGCCCTGTGTGAGGCATAAGGGTGGTGGTAGGGGTGAAGGCATTGACCTATAATTGTCCTAAAGAAGTGCTGAAAATCTGGTAGGGGGTGGGCACAATCACAAAGGTGGAGGGACGTGGTCTGTAATAACGGCACTTTGGGGAATGGCTTGGAAATGACACTGGAGTCAGGTGTGACAATTCTAGCTGACACGCTAAGGACTGGCTCTATGTATTGTGCAGAGGGAGAGCCGTTGGAGATGACAGGTGGCGGAATGGCAAGGCTGCACGTGTGATGGAGGACACCCCTGCGGCAGCAGCGCGAGGAAGAGCCGGAAAGGCTGGGGGCCAGTCAGGCTCCCTTCGCTGCTGCTCAGCTGAGAGGCTACCATGGGGCTGAAAGAGGGGCTGGCGTTAGAGACGTCTGAGAGCAAAGCTGGCGGAATCCCAGCTGAATCAGATATGAGGAATTAGATTAAGGGAGGAGTCAATTCAGATGCCCGAACTGGGCAGCTGTGCAACTCTCTAAGTTGAGAAAGAGGGAAGACAAAAAGAAGAACTTGTTTTGTTCCGACTTGAGGGAAAATCATGTCGAGTTAGGGACATCCAGGCCAGAGTCCTGCACTATTAAAGCCCAGTCCTAATCAGGAGGTCATATTTCTCTTCTGATTCTAAAACTTCAAGATCTTTGGTACTTTCAAATATTGTTGGTAGCACGAAAAGTGTTGCAATATGTTTTAAAAGCATAAAACAACGTATGCACATTGACCTAGTTATCTCGCTCCTGAGAATTTACCTAAAAATACAATCTTATAGTTTGTAAATTCCATCCAAGAGGTCTCTCACTGAATTTTCTGTCATTATGAAAAAGTAAAAGTAATTTAAAATTCCCTACAGTGGGGGAATGGGAGATTAATTAGATTACAACCTGAATACACTGTAATTATGCAATTAGAAATATTATGCAAGACGATATTTCAACATGGAAAACTACTGATGTCATTTTAAGGGCATACAGAAAGGGCATAAAATATATCTAAATCATAAATCTATGCCAATACTAAAGAATCTTTATAAAGTAAATATTATAAAAGATCTTAAGCACATGAAAATGGGGTTCAGATGGCACCTGGCCTGCAGTTTGGGCCAGACAACTTCAAATTCCCCCTAAAATACCTATAAAGACATAAAGAAAAGTAAAAACTAATGATAGCATTGGAAAGGAGAAATGATCCCCTATATAATGTCAGAGTATGAACAGAATTTCTACTAAATACTACATCTATGTGGCCTTTATGCCGATGCCAACTAGAAACAAAGCAAACCCAATAGCCGAACAAAATAGAAAGGCACCCATTCTTTTAACTGTGGCCTCCCTGCCTTGGAAAAGTCATCCCTGAACCACAAAGTGCTCTTTCAGCCCCATACTGCATGAGAGTTCTTTGTCAGTTATGTAATGTTATTATCTGTATCTCTATGACTTTTCTTTCCATTTTATTTACAGCATCTTTTCATGCACAGAAGTTTGTCAATTTTTTTCTTTAGGATTTGTGCTTTCTTGTCTAAAAATATGTTCTACCTGGTGGTTATTAAGGTATTTTCCTATATTATCTTCTGAAAGCTTTATAGTTTCACCTTTCACATTTAGTTCTGTGATTAACTAGGAACTGCTTTTTATATATGGTGTGATGTAGAAGATTTCAATAATCCCAGAATTATTCCTTAAAAATACAGTATTTTTACTGTAGGTATCCATAACTGCATATGTTGATTTTGGGGTTCTCTATTCCATTCCATTAACTTATTAGTTTATTCTTATGCCAAAGTTACACTCTCCTTAAGGCTTCTCTTTACAGACAGTCTTTACGATGGTACAGCATGTCCTTCTACTTTCTTCTTTAAGAATGTTTTGGCTGCTCTTGGCCCTTTGCTTATGTATTTGAACTTTATAATTATCTATTTATGTATTTTTACCAAAGAAAAGCCTGTTGGAGTTTAGACTGCTATTTAATCAACTCTATAGGTCAATTTGACAAGAGTAACATCATTAAAATAATCAGTCTTTTACTCCATGAACATTCTTTATTTATCTCTCCATTTATTTAGATCTCGTTTTACATCCCTCATAAAGTTTTACAATTTTTTCCCCAGGAATACTAACATATCCCTTCCACATTTAGAATTACTTGATATTTTTGATACTATTGTAAAAGGTATTTTTAAAGATCTCATTTTTATTACACCTCTTTCTAAATCTGTTCTGAGATAGAA
This sequence comes from Balaenoptera ricei, assembly GCF_028023285.1. Lineage (NCBI taxonomy): Eukaryota > Metazoa > Chordata > Mammalia > Artiodactyla > Balaenopteridae > Balaenoptera > Balaenoptera ricei. The sequence continues at coordinate 8,456,064 of NC_082647.1, forward strand.
AATCAAAGCATCTGGAAAATATAGAAAAAGCTACAAAGCAAAATGTAAACAGTGCCAGTCCTGCTCTTTATCATCTTGAATGCATGTTTCAATTCTGTAATGACATTCTTAGTTTCTTCGGAATCTTGTTTGTCTTACCCATTCCCCCACCCCTTCCTCTTTATTCTTCCATTTCTACTTCCTTCTGTTAGACAGGAAGTAGAGGGGGCTGACGGTGCTGTGCTACAACTTTGGAATAAAACTATTAGGGAGATGATGGAAGCCATCCTGGTAGTGGTAATACTACAGACCGTGGACTGTCATAGGTCACCTGTGATCGTCCTGTGACCTACCACGTAATGGAGACAGCAAGCAAGTTCACCTTGGAGAGGCAGAGCCACAGAAGGTGACTGTGAACGGGGAACTGAGCTAGGGATTATGCCCGTCAATTTGACCTCAGTGAGGTCATGCCGCACTGAGGTCATGAGGTCATTTGGCTCACGCCGCAAAGGACAGGTGTATATAGTGTCTCACACACATGCTGACAATCAATAAATCTTTACAGGTTTCCTCTTTTTAAGGAAAAATAAATAGAAAAAAGCCGATACAGAGCCATACTAATAAGATTTAACATTTCCTGTGTGTATACTAAATGATTTACCTGTATTAGCTCATTTAATCTTCTCAATGACCTCAAAAATGAATTATGATTATCTCCATTTTGCAGTTCAGAGAACCACAGCCCAGAGATATTTTAAACTGTGTGGCCGAGATCATACTGCTCAGAAATGGCAGAGCTGGGATTCAAATCAGACAGTTGTATTCTAGGAAAAGCTCTGACCTCTGTGTTCTCGTGCTTCTCTGCCCAAAGGAAAACATGCTGTAGAACAAAAGAAAAAGAACATCAACCTAAGGGAAACACTTCTGAGAGAGCATGGGAGCCAGAGGGCAGGAGGACAAGGCCTGATGAAATGGATTCAATGCCCATAAAGCAAGAGAGCAGGATGAGATGGAAAAAAAAAAGAGAGGGCATGGGTGGTTTTAAAGAAACTAAAAATATCAGTACAGAACTAATACATGCATTTGAGGCAATAAAGAGTAGAGCTAGAAGTTTATATTTTTGCTTTGTAACTTTTTATAGTTTCCAAATTTTCTATAACATACATATATTACTATTATAATCAAAAAACAATAAAATGTCAAATATTTTTCATACTTTTTTCCCCAGTAATTCCACTTCTCTGAATATATTCTAAGGAAATTATTCAAAGAGTTATTTATATGGATATAAGCAATTTCTTTCTAAAAAAGAAAACTGGAAACTGTAAAGATTCAAAAATAAAGGAATGTTTAAGTATATTGTGGTCCATTTATACAACAGAATATTTTATTTATATCAAAACATATGTTTCCAAAGAATACATATCCAAAGAAGTTATCACCATAATATTAAATAAAAGAGCAGTATGAAAAACATCTTATCTTTAGTGTGATTATAGTATGTCACAGTGTGTGTGTGTGTGTGTGTGTGTGTGCATGTGCGTGTATATGTGTGTGTGTGTGAGAGAGAGAGAGAGAGAGAGGTGTGTACAGAGATATGGCTATCTAAAAGATTACTTCGGAGTTTACCGGTTTTTTTGGTCTTTCAAAATTTTACACATATAGTATACAGTTAAGTCGTTAAAAATCATTTAAAAAGGATAATAGGTGACTTGTTAGATCAGGAAGGTTATAATGATGTCTCTTTTATTTCTGTTATCAGCACTTCAAAAGTTGTTTCCACAATACATAGGTTTTTAAATATTTTTCTTTATTTCTCATGCTCTCTACATTTAAAAATCTGAGTCCCAAGAATTATTTTAAAATTATTTTTCTAGTTATTTCTTCTTGAAACAACAGGGTATTCACATCACTATTGTTTTTCTTTCTATGTGACTGTTGTTTTCATCTGTAGCATTGAGGTTCATGGGTTGTTTTTTTTTTTAACTTTTTATTTTATACTGGAGTATAGTTGACTAACAATGTTATGATAGTTTCAGGGGTACAGCAAAGTGATTCAGTTATACATATACATGTATCTATTCTTTTTCAAATTTTTTTTGGTACATATATACAATGGAATATTACTCAGCCATTAAAAAGAATGAAATAATGCCATTTGCAGCAACATGGATGAACCTACAGATTATCACACTAAGTGAAGTAAGTCATAAAGAGAAAGACAAATACCGTACGATATCACTTATATGTGGAATCTAAAATATAATACAAATGAACTTATTTACAAAACAGACTCACAGACTTAGAGAATGAACTTATCGTTACAGGGGGAAGGGTGGGGGGGGAAGGATAGTTAGGGAGTTTGGGATTGACATGTACACACTGCTATATTTAGAATGGATAACCAACAAGGACCTACTGTATAGCACAGGGAACTCTGCTCAATATTATGTAACATGGTTTCATCTGTTCCTTTTTCTTTCACTCCTCATATGTCAATACAAAGCCATCCTCATCAGTTTGGCAAGTCTCCTTCTGAAGACATTTCTTTTCATCTTCTGAGGGGTTCTTGGTTGTGTTATAGGAACCCAACACTCTGGTAACTTCATTCTATTTTGGGGCCCAACTGTTATTCCCCAAATACTCTGCTTCATTTTTCAAAGTCATGACCTTTAGTAAGGAACCCAGATGACATTCTACCGCTATTTTCTGCTCCTTCAGAACCTCAGGACACTGAAGACGGTCCAGCTACTGCTGCTGCTGCTGCTTCTCCTTCCTTTCTCCTCTTCCTTCTCCTTCTCCTCCTCTTCGCCATTGTGTTTGTCTTCTCTCTCATTTTTTAAAATCAATTCTTTCCGTGTCAATAAGTGGGTAGAGTGAACTTCCTTCCTTCCTAGCTTCTTTCCTTCCTTTCTGACTTCCTGACTTCCTTCCTTTCACTCTTTATTCATGCTTCATTCTCATTCATTCATTTATTCAAACATTATTAACCACTTAACTTGTGCTAGGAAATGAGTCAGGCTCTAGGGGAATTAAAGATGAATAGATCTGTTCCTGCAGCCCTGGAGCTGGAGTTAGTCACCGCTTATTTAGGAAGGCAGGCATATGGGCAAACCCAGTTACATGCATACTGTGTTGAAGGATATAGGGGGACAAACATTTAACTCCCCCTTGGAGAGGCACAGAAGACTTCACAGAACAGCTAACATTTGACTTAAGTCTAGAGGAAGTTTGCCATGAGGACAAAATATGGAGGGTAGGGCATTCCAGGCAGAGGAAACAATCTGTGTAAAAGTGTGAAAACAAAAGATTGTGGTCCATTTGTAGAAGGATAGGTAGGGCTCCACAGCGTGATTCAACTTGGGTTCAAAGCAGCAAGTGTGTAACAATCCTCTCCTCTGTCCCCCACGGCAGTTCTAGTGGTGACGGTTCACACGACCACACTCACCGCTCAGCCATTCCCAGACTTAAGCCAGACCTGGTTACTATACTTTGCCTTGTGACCACACCGACTTTTGTCCCCCAAGTCACGGCTCTTTTCACATCATGTTCCTCTTCTGCTCTTGGGTGCAGTGGTCCTCTTCCCCACTTTTTGCTTTTAGTGGTTCAAGCTCAAGAAACTGAATGCATCCTTAATTGTTATTCCAAGATCTATGTATTAATAACCACTATGCAGGCATAAGTTTCCTGCTTGGTTCCTGCTAGTTCTCTGTAGCAGAAATCAAGCACCTTCCCTGGGCCCAGACTAGTGGTGAGGGTCTTAATCTCTGTGGTCAGGACCTTGGTGAAAATGGCATGCTTACTGGGTTTACAGTATTCTTCCCATAGATGGGGTGCTTAGGTAGAAACTTCCAGACCCAACTAACTGCCTGTCTGGAGATTACCATCTTCTTTCACATGTGACGTCTTGCCTACATAGCAGAACCTCTGGGATAACCCAGTACACTGTACCTAACTGGCACTTAGGGTTGAGATTAACACAGGCTCCTGTGTCACTTCTGTCTCCCAAACTTGCTGTGGTACGTGCTAATACCTTGATAATAGGGACAGTCAATTCCTGCCTGCTCCTGGCTTCCTGTGTGTGTGAAGTTACTGTAACTTTTTTCTGTCCCCTTAGAAATCTATTTAAGGTTCATTTACAAGGTCAATATCAATTTCTAATCTATACTTTTAGAACTCTGCTTTCCCCTCCCAGATTTATTGAGGTAAAACTGACAAAATTGTAAGATATTTAAAGTGTACAAGGTGATGATTTGATATATATACATACATTGTGGAAGGATTCCTCTCCACTGAGTTAATTAATACATCCATCACCTCCCATGTCTACCTTATTTCTTTTTTTTTTTCTTTTTTTGGTGAGAATATTTAAGTTCTTCTCTTAGCAAATTTCAATTATACAATGTAGTGTTTTCAACTACAGTCACTATGTTATACATTAGACCCACAGACCTTATTCATCTTATAACTAAAAGTTTGTACCCATAGTTACAATTTCTCCATAGTTCCCCAGCCCCTAGACCCTGGCAACTGTCATTCTACTCTGTTTCTTTTCTTTCTTTTTTTTTTTTTTAAGATTCCACATACAAGTGATACCAGGCAGTATTTGTCTTTCTCTGTCTGGCTATATGCCCTCCAGGTTTATCCATGTTGTTGCAAATGGCAGGATTTCCTTCTTTTTTTAAGGCTGTATATTTCTCTGTGTGTGTGTGTGTGTGTGTGTGTGTGTATCACATTTTCTTTATCTGTTCACCCGTTGACAGACACTTAGGTTGATTCCGTATCTTGGCTATTGTGAATAATGCTGCGATGAATATGGGAGTGCAGATTTCTCTTTGAGATAATGATTCTGTCCCCTTTGGATATATACCCAGAAATGGGGTTGCTGGATCACATGGTAGAACTCTCGTTTCTTTGAAGATGAAATGATATCTGCCCATTATCAATCCTCCAGCCACTCTGCAACTTTCTACAGTATTGAGACTCAGCAAATTTAAGTTATTTAGTAAAGGTCACACATATGGGAGGCAGATCTCCCCTAAAACCCATCACTTGACCTCACACATAGCTACAGCATGTTGATTGATCTAGAAAGCTCCGTCACGCATACTCCCAGTGTTAGTCTACTGTTTTATACCTAAGAATTTTTTGTATGTCTTAAGTCTTTCCCAAGTCCAGACTATGTAAACAAAATGTTAATCAAGCCAAATAATATTAATTATGGCTATCCTATGATGCAAAAACCACCACTAGTCACACATGGCTTCTTCACCTAGAAATATGATTAGTGACCACTACCAGACACTATACGTTAAAATCCAAAGGTGTACTCTCACTTTCTATCTTTTTAATAGCAAAGAATGTTCCTCCATACCACCTTACCCCATTGAAAAAATTTACCTGATATCTATTATAGTTCCATTGTAAATAATATCTTTTCAAATATTGGCTTTTTTCTTTGCCAGTATAGCTAACTTAGTTAAACTTCAACAACTCATTAGGGAATACATAATGGTATGTTACAGTATGTTGATAATTTAACAATGGATAACTAATTAGTACTCATTGATATACATTGGCACATTTCATAGAATGACAATTTATGCATATTTTAGAAATTCTTTGTCAAATTTTCAATAACCTGAAGTCTTTCAATAAAGACTGGAAACACTTAATTCTTATTCATTAAAAAAAAATCTCCAGTTGATTACCTGGAAGAGATGACTGATACAGGAGAAAGGATAAGATACAGCATTTCTGAGAATATATCTACCAAACTGTAAGTATATTAACGCATTAAACTTTCTGTTCCTTTTGAATTTTATACAACAGAATTAATCCAAGGAACAGAGACCCAGTACAAATAAGCTTAAGGAAAAATAGAACTTATTGGTTCAAGTACTTGAAAAGTTCAGGGTTAGAATCAGGAATAAGACTGATAATAAAACAAAATAAACCAGGAGCTCAATAGACAAGTCTCTCTTCTCTCTTCTCTTTTCTCTCTCTCTCCCTCCACTGCTCTTGCTCTTATTGTGGAGTTTTCATTCTTAATGAGAACTTTTGATACATTTACTTTGGAATAAAAGTATCAAAAACCACACTCTGTCCTGTCTTTGGTAAAAAACAAACTTCGGTTAATATGAATGATATTGCATTGAAAACATTCTTGTTCCTTAAACATTCTTTGGACATTTTCCTATAGTTTAACCCAGTCTACATTAAAGACATTCTTCAGAAACTATATATTACTAGGGTGGCCATGGTCCTCTGGATAAGTAAATTTGCCAGATAACTTGAGGGCAATGTCCTAAGGGCAAACACTTAAAGTATTTCAACTGCTTTTCCTGTCTTTCAAAAATGACCGTATAGTCCTCTGCCTTAAGAGGGCACCCTCAGCACAATTTAACCTTTTCTTGCTCACTCAGCATCGTCCTGCACTAACTGTGCTGTAGATACACAGTGCTGATGGGATGAGGCATAGAGCTGAGTGGGTGTTGGTCTCACCTTTGGCCCTAGAGCTTGCTTTCTTTAAAAAGTATCTACAATGAGTTTTCTTTTGGGTCACTTTCTATTTTTTTCCCCTAAGGTAATGAATAAATGATATTTGATGGCTTCATGTCTGAGATAGCATAACAAAACCAGCTTTATGCAAAGTAACCTGCAGAGTTAAAGGGTGAAAGCACAGCCTTCTGCCAAGTGCTAATTTTGACCTTTGAGAGAATTTCCGTCTTACCCTTACTATCATACAAAATACTGAATACATCATTAATACAGTGGAACTTGGGCAACATTTTGTGAACTTATAATCTCTCTTCTATTTTATCTGCACAGTTATTCAGCAGGTAATGAAGGAGCAATATTACTAGCAATATTAGACAACTAGCAAGTTTTTATGAAGAATTGATTCAATAAGCTAAAAACATTACTGATAATTAATAAAACATTAAATAAATTTCTGTAGTTATAAAAACAGGCACCAACTTTTTCAAATTTTGTTTAATTTGCAACCAACTTTATTGAAGTGTAAGTTACATACAGTAATATGCACTAATTTTCAGTGGATAGTGCAATAAATTTTGACAAGTGCACACACCTGTGTAACCACCACCTCAGTCAACAAGAGTAACACTGTCACCACCTCTAAAGTTCCCTGTGCTCTTCTGTGGTCAATTTTCTGTCTACTCCTGGCCCCAGACAACCACTTATCTCCTTTCTATCACTATAGGTTTACCTGTCCTAGAATTTCATATAAATGAAATTATTTAGTATCAACTCTTACTTTTTTGACTTTGGTTTCTTTCACTCATGATGTTTTGGAGATCCACGCATGTTACTATCAGTAGTTCATCACAATCTTTCTCTTTTTTTTGGCTAAGTAGTATTCCATTTTATGGCTATATTATATTGACAATCTGTGTATCAATTTACCTGTTGATTTAAACTGAACATTTGGATTATTTCTAAATTGTATTTTTACAATTTGTATTATGTAGATATATATCTTCATTTCTGGAAGTAGAATTGAAGAATCGTATGTTAATTACGTGTCACTTTTTAAGAACTTGAAAACTGTTTTCCAAAGTGTTTGTAACATTTACATGCAAATATCAACATATAAGAGTTCCATTTGCTCCCCATCCTTGCCAACACTTGGTGCTATCGATATTCTTATTTTAGGCATTGCTGATGTATAGTGGCAGGTCACTGTAGTTTCAATAAACTTTACACAGCTGACTAATGATGCTGAGCATGTTTTCATATGCCTTTCCTTAATTTTTTACTTTTAAGTTCCTCATAGTGGGTTTCCCAATCTTACTGCAATAATCTTAGAGCTAGGAAATTATCTTATGGTAAAGATATTTTAAATGATTATATCAGCTAGGAAATACTATTTCGTCCAATGGTTATTTGATGTGTTCATTCATTTTGATTCATTCATTCACTCAGTCATCATGTGACTGAGTGGGCTCTATGTAAATGCTGGAGGGACAGAGTGACTATAGCGTGAAACACTTTCTTACCAAGTCACTTATACTGTGAACTCTAGATAAATGAAGGACACTTTTGAAATGTAATAGTTGCCAAATATTTTATTTTATGGAAACTCAGAGAATATGCACCAAAATAACAGTGGTATAGCCAGAGGTATGATGTGATCAAATATGTATTTTTAGAAAACTATTCTTATTCTGTTTAAAACCATAGTAATTGACTCACTAGTGTACAAGAGGGTAGACTTTACAAGCATAATTAAATCTGACCAGCTTCAACAGCATTATGAAGTTATTAGAAATAAGTTGTTAAAAAAGCGCCACACTATATGGCCTTTATGCTTATTATTCTAGAGTCTCTAATGCTATGATTCACTCTGAAGAACCAAACAAAATGGGTCTGTGAACTACATTTGTTCTGACTAACCTCTTGGCTTTCAGTTGGCACTGAGCAGAGATGGGGTGACCTCTGATTTTTTTTTTTAATTAAGAATTAGTCATAAAACACACCCTCAGGTGTTCTGATTTACTCATGGGCTATGTTCAGCAAAACCAGCAGGTTAATTTCCAGACCTACAATATATTTAACTACTGACCTTTCTCGGTGAGTTTTTGTGGCATATTACAAAGACAAGCCAATATTATATTGATCCATCAATATTTTCCTACACTTGATCTTTTGAATATATGTAAACATTTCTATGTGCACTTTTCAGGTTAACACAACTTTCTGATTCAAGTGCTCTTTGCCTTTCCCTAGGAATAAGAGTGAGCCATACCACAGCTATCTCTGCCAATCTGTGAATCCAGGTGATGGTGGAGAAGATAAAAGTAGGGAAGATTAGAAATGCCTAAAAGAGCAAAATTAGATGTTTGGATGTGCTCTCACCTATAAGATTTGGAAGCAAAAGTAGACATGCGGTCCCCAAGTGCTGGAGACTTTCAACAGGAGTGATAGGATAACCAAACACAACGGCCAGAGGGGCACCCGGAAGGCTGGGAACACCAACCCACAGCAATGCAAGAACCCTACAGAGTAAGAGGCTGAGGGTTGGCAGCTGTGACCTGTGGTGCAGGGTAAGGCAACAAGTAGTTATGAGAATGACCTCTAGCAAGACAGGGCTCTGCTTCTGGAGTAAATGAGGTAGAGCCCTGAGAACCAGCATGAAAGCTAAGAACACAGTTCATGAAGAAGTTAATGTATCAATATAAGGAGCGGTCACAGAGAGATGGCAGGTCTGGAAAGAAAGAGAGAGAGAGCAAGAAAGAGAGAAAGAGAGGAAAGAAGGAAGGAAGGAGGGAAGGAAGGAAAGAGGGAAGGAAGGAAGGAAAGAGGGAAGGAAGGAAGGAAGGAGGGAAGGAAGGAGGAAAAGAGGGAAGAAAGGAGGGAAGGAAGGGGAAAAAGAAAAGAGAAGAAGGAAGGGAGGAAGGAAGGAAATGGTAACTATGTGAGGTGGTGCATATGTTAATTACTTGATTGTGGTGATTATTTCACAATGTATATGTACATCAAATCACCAGTTGTACACTTTAAATATATACATTTTGGGGGGTAAATTATACTTCAATAAAGCTAGGAAAACTGTCTGAATGAATAAAAAGAATTTAAATGTGAATATGGATATAAGCCAAAATGTTAACAGTGATTATCTCTGGGTAACAGAACTATAGTTGAGTTTTCTTCTGGTTTAGCTATGCCTTTTATTTTTAAAAAATCGACATAAATCACTTTAAAAATTTAAAAAGGCAAGAACCCACTTGGGATCCTTTCATTTTGACTAAGCACTGGATTGATCCCTGTATGGCCAGGCCACCCATGATGGCTGTCGTCTGGTTCTCTGTACAGCCCCTGCCCCACCAACGCCTGCTTCACCTGTACCTCACTCACATGACTAATCTTCTTACAGATTTGCCCCCCTCCCACCCCCCGCAACCCCCCACCCTGCCCCAGCTAGTGATTATTATCTTTAGATCAGAACATCTCCACCATGGAGCTTATCAAATGGGCCGTGATGGGCGTGCCCCTCTGCTAGTTTCCGTGGTAACCAATGAGCCAGCCTGACTGTCAATTCCTATAACTGGTAACCTCCCCCTCCCCCGGGGGGCAAAGACTGCCACCATGTCCCGCCCGCACACACACTGGCTGCGCTGTCACTCCAGGACCTTGCTTCAGACGTGTAGGATCCCCCATCCATTAGACCACAGATGTCCCTGTTGCTGACTCCCAGCTCTTTCTTCCATCTCTAGGTTGGGCAAGTACACGGCTGCAGGTCAGTGGGGTGCAGCCTGACAATCCCAGAGGCTGGAGTGTCTTGCAACTTGCTGACGAGACTGAGCAGCAGGAAGCAGAGGACAGACACTTGCGAACACCCTCCGGGGTGTAATCTGTGTTCACAGCCCTTCAGGCAAGAATACTTAGTCTCCTGAACCAGGCTCAGCTCCCCGCACTGCTGCTCTGCGTCAGGTAGTGAGAGTGGAGCGGGAAGTGTTCAGCTGTCTCAGTGCAGTCAGTTCCCAGGAAAACACTGAAGCGAAAAGGGCCTGGCTTGCCCTCTTAGCAAATGCCTTTCTGACCCCCTTTCCACACTGTAGAACTTGCCATATGTGGTGTCTTTAGAGAAACACAATGCTAACCTTAGAAGTTACTGACACCTTTAATGGCTCTTTGCCTCCCCAGACAGGAGAGCTGTGCTATCTTCAGTCTCCACAGCTGGCTCTCTTCTCCACTGTCAGAATGCATGCCTACTACGATGCTCTTCTAATCCTACCGCCACTTTGGTCTCAGGAAAGAGAAAAAGCAAGAGGATTACTGCATTCTCCTCTCCTTCTCATTTCTCCCAACCCCATAGCTTTCACCCCCGAATGGCCTGCATTTCACAGCTACAGTTCTTCAGTACGATGCTCCATTCATCTGGTTAGCAAGCCGACTCTTCACAGCTGCAACCCTTGGGTGTGCTCATTTCTTCTCAGCTGTTTTCTTCTTCATTGGCTGTTCCAAAGGTGCTGCTCCTTTACTCTTGACAGCACTTTAAAAATATTGTTGGGATGCTGGAAGTTGCCCAGAATCTGACCTCATGTCTACAAATAACTGTCTGTGAACACAGTAGATCTTTAATAGAAATTTTCAGACTAGAAAAGTTCAAGGGGCAACCTAGCTAGAAAAACAAAATGATCTTCTTTCCTTCTTTCCTTCCGTCCACCCACTCATCCATCCATCCATCCATCCATCCATCCATTTATCCATTTATCCATACAGTATTTGATAGCTATATAGTCATCTTCACCTCAATATAATCAAGTACTATTAATCCAGTAATTTTTTATTGAGTGTATACTATTGCCTGGAACCATTCTAGGTGCTGAAGATACAGCAATAAAAAAGATATCTCTGGAAATGGCTCATTAGACTCTATCTCCAGTTATGACTTCCTTTCCAGGGACTAGATGTGAGTGTCCAACTGGTTCTGAATGCCCTTGTAACAGCTCCCGTTCAGCAGGTTCATAACGGAACGCATCATGGTTGCCTTCCAGCAAAATAGTAATGTTACTATCTGTCTCAGAAATCTTCAGCGGCTTTATATAACTGACTGACTATAGCCCAGTTTCTTTTGCCTAATATTTATGATATTCTATAATGAATTCCCAGCCACACTATTCTGTTAGTATTTTCTAGTAAAATTACATATATTATTTGCTCTATCACTATCACATTATCTAAGCTTTCTGAAGCTTAGCTTATGTTGTTACTGTTGACCAAAATGGGGTGTGTGTGTGTGTGTGTGTGTGTGTGTGTGTGTGTGAGAGAGAGAGAGAGATTACAGTAAAGCAGACAATTCTGCTCAGCACCCACTCAGTGAATACTGTCCCAAGTGTTAGTGAGTGTGGGATGGAAGTCCCAAATCTGCATTTGCCTTATTTTTTTTTTTATATAGTTTTCTGTCTCTCGTAGGGTGAGCATAATGCTGTGCCAGGACTGAGTCTAACCTGTATGTATTTTTCATGCAATATGGCCCGTAAACATAAGCCATCTACTTTACATGATACTCAGTTGAAGAATCTGCTATCTGTTCTGATCCTAAAGGAAAATCTGGCTATGTTGTATTCAGTAGATCGTTTCAACTCTGTCCTATATGACCGTATATTCTGTATTTTGTGGGTGAATTTTAAAAACTTTTGTGTTATTTTGAGTTTACACAATTTTTACCTTCTCTGATTTTAGAACTCAATGTCTGGTAAGTACAGCTTCATAGTACTGTGATTATTTTTATCTCCCCTATAAGGTTATAACCTCTTTGAGTACAGGATCTATAGCAATAATTCCCCGTGGATCATCTACAGGGCTGGGGTTGAAACCCAGTGGTTGGATAAAGAATGGCAAGTACTGAAGATGGCGACTGTTAAAGAACAGGAGAAAGCCCAGAAAGGGGCAGTTTACAGACCTAGAAGACAAAAATGTCCTTTACCCCTTCATATGGTTCCAATTTGAAGGAAGCTTCTAAGGCCTCAATATGTTTAAAACAGAATTCAAATGTCATTTTTATATATAAAAATACAAAGGGGGCTTCCCTGGTGGCGCAGTGGTTGAGAGTCTGCCTGCCGGTGCGGGGGACACGGGTTCGAGCCCTGGTCTGGGAAGATCCCACATGCCGCGGAGCAGCTGGGCCCGTGCGCCACAACTACTGAGCCTGCGCGTCTGGAGCCTGTGCTCCGCAACAAGAGAGGCCGTGATGGTGAGAGGCCCGCGCACCGCGATGAAGAGTGGTCCCCGCTTGCCGCAACTAGAGAAAGCCCTCGCACAGAAACGAAGACTCAACACAGCCATAAATAAATAAATAAAAAGAACGTGAATTTCTTTAAAAAAAAAAAAATACAAAGGGACAGGAGATTCCATGTGTCTGGGGATGGGAAGAGGAGAGCAGGAAAGGGAAAGGTGGTTAGGCTTCAGAAAGTAGTATGAGTACCCTCTGCCTGGAATAGAAAACGTTTAATTTGAAACGACTGCCTAAAGATTAAATTATGCAAAGGAAAAACAATCACACCAGTTTCACTGTGAGTTCAGAAAGTTTCCAGTGTGCATTTTAGGAGACAAACATTTGTCGTTATCTATCATTTCAGATAACTTTGTAATCAAAGCATTAACATTCTTATGTTAGTATTTTCAGAGCAGCTTGAAGTTTATTGATTTTCTATGATACTGGATGATTAATTTCCTTCTTGAGTCTGGTGAAGAGTTAATCTAAGCCATATAACATAGTGTCAGCAGCTGGAAGGCATAATGCAATATTCTTTCATTTGCTAGTTACCTTTGTTGAATAACCTCATAAGAATATAACTGTCATAAAAATCTCAATTCAAAGATCCTTTGGCTTTTCACAATTCGTAATTGTTTTAGTTGAATTTGTTTCCTCGAATTTTTCCATAGATCTTTATAAAGAGGTCAGGCCATGAAGGCAGCAACCATGATGGTCTTGTTCCCTACTCTAACCCCAGCGTCTAGGATAATACTCTCCACAGAATAGGGGTCCAATAGCAATCTGTTCAATTAATGAATTAATGGACCAGAACTACCCTGGCCAGATGGTTTAACTAAGCGGTTTGCCTGGAGATCCAGGCTCAAAGAACTTTGTCATCCTAAGAATGAAAGGGCTAGGAACATTACCTAGATGGCTTGACGTGAAACAGGAAGAGCAGTCAAAATCAGCCAAAACAGTTTGTTAATTTGTTCAAAACAAGATTTTATAACTCTGGTACAAATGTATAATTTTCCTAAATGTACATAATTTGTTTCCAATTATTTCCCATGCCCGAATGATTTATCTTCTTGTACTCTAAATGGCTGACAGTATGTGACAATGTTTAAGATTTAGGATAGAGAGAAGATGCTAAGATTAGTAGAAGACCCAGCAATAATCCCAAGGCTGGTTTAAGGGGAAAAAAAAACATGTTTAATTCCTTGGATGGTGAGAGTGACCAGTAACAAAGACTGGAAAAAACTCTTTGGAATTTCCCCTAGAATGTTTTTCCTTAGTGAACCACAAATTTTGTCACTGTCAATAGTGATGCAAAGTGTTGGATAGTGATTCTGAAGATTTTGTGTATGTGCTATGTATGTTATGAATGATAAATCATCACATGGAAAACAGCATACATCTAAAAACACACAATATATTAACATCTGCTATAGGGATGGGTCTTGGGAAAGAAAGCATTTGTAGCTTGTTTGTAACCCATCTTCTCTCCCCTAGAGAATGCCTAAGAATAGAGAAAGGGAAAACAGAAATTAGATGACCCAGTAAAGACTCCTTGTAAACATGCTGATCAGACCTCCTGATGGTATTTACTAGCAGAGAGATAATGAGAGTGTTTTCTGTGGAATCTTTCTAGTAGGCTATATCCAGTCTGGCTAGGTTGTTTATAGAAAACAAATGAGGAATGTATGGATTTGTGGGATATGGCCCATTGGAAAGTGTTAGGTCAGCTATATAAATACCCAAGTATCAGAGGGAGATGTTTCATAACTGCATGCATCACGCAGAGATTTCAAACATTAAATCTGGACCAGGCCACATCTTAATGTGGCACAGAAGGACCTGGGGAGTTGACTGGTGGTCTCAGATGTTTCCATGAATTGCCTTTGTCTTCACCTGTATCCTGTGAATTATTTGCAAAGTTTAATACTTGCTAAGATCTCTGCTTCTTTGAGTCTGATTTGACACTTGCCCTTTGTGTTATCACAGGTCTGGAAACTAATTTAAATGAATAATGGGTCTTTTTACAGACAACAAATGGATTTCAGTAGAAAGTAAATTTAATATTTCCTCCACATTGGTAGGCTGTAGGTGTTCATTTCAAACAGCATTGGAATGTCAATAATTTCCTTGTTTTATTTGGAATGTCTAAGGTTTCACTCATATTAAAAAAACGCTGTACTCAGAGGAACTGTCTTATGGAATTCAGAATACTCTGACTAGTCTAGACAAAAAGGCTGTAGGAACTAAGGGGATTTTAAATGGATTACTATAGCTACATGGAGCATAATTTATTTTCCAAAAATAATTTCATTTCTATCTGTAACAACCAAGAGCTAACCAGGGAGCAAAAGCACAATCTACTAATAGAAAGGTTTCTGTACAGGAAGAGAGACTGTACTGCCCTTGGGAATAGTAAGTGGATGTAAATGTAAAAATATATATTAATTTTTACTTTTTCTTCAAGGCTTTATGAGTAGTTTATTATCTGGAAAGCTCTATGAATAAGGTAATAAAAATATCTTATTACCTTGAAAAGCAGAGATCTTTAGAAACTAAGAAGAATTTCTTTTATTGGAAGGAAATCTAAAGGAAAAGATCAGCGTTCCTCCAAAGTAACCCAACACAAATGCTTGTGGCTGTCAAAGGTGAAATATTTAATTAACCTACTGAAAACCAAGTTCAGGGACCCCTGCTGTGGGTTCTCACCCCAAATGCCACAACTGAATTGGCCTTGAACAGGATATATAGCTCCTCCTTGAAGTTCAGGGCATGAGAACCTAAGCTAGGGCTTAGGGAAGAGAAATCAGTAAGAATGGCCTCTCAACTGCCTGGCATGTGAGCTCCTGCAGGCTTCCTGGAACTATAAGAGAGAGAGGAGCATTATCAATAATCTGCTGGAAGGTAACTTTTTCAGTGAGGTAAGTAAAACAGTTATCAGATGTCCCGATTCAAGAAAGAGACTTTCAGCTGATGCTGGAGAATTACACTTCCTCATTAAAACTATATTTTGCCTTTGTAACCAGTTTTGTTACCAATCAGACTGATGAGCCTTAAAAGCTATGTGCTCCTGAAATCTTATGAAGAAGAATTTTGCTCCTTGTCTGTGTTTGATTCATTTTTCAGTTTTATTTTGTTGCATGTAAAGAGACTATGAAAGATATCTATACATATTTCCTATTTTCTTTAATGACAATTTTTCTCTTTCCTAATTATTTTATGCTTATCTATCTTTCCAGAGTTACAGTTTTTTGTTTAAAATAAAACTTTCTTACAAAGAGTTAAGTATGCCCTCCAAGAATTGGTAGCTAGAAGACAATGGGCACATTGAATCTATGCAACTTGCTACCTTTCATGTCTTATAAAAGTATTGCATTTGCCACATGTTAATGAGTTGACTTTTGCTAATTTACAATACTTATGCGACTGAACTCAGCCCTCAGCTTGTAGGGTATAATTATTAAAATCCAGGCTCCGGTTTTTGTCTGAAGGTCTAAGGAAACTAGTATGAGGAATATCTAGAAACACAAGAGCCAATTAAGAGAAAAATCAGAGTAGAAAATTTTAATTGTATAACACTGAAGGAAAGAACAAGAGCAACGATGCATTATTATTTTGTGCTAATTTATGCATTGGTTTTCTGTTCTATTTATATTGAGAGGGGTTAAGATTAAGGGACAAATGAAACTTAAAAGGCTTCAAATGAGTCTTCTTAGGACAGGCCATGAAATGCCATGTAGGACTGAGGTGACTTGGAGAAGGTGAGCCATCAGTCTTTGGAACGCTAAACAACTTCAGAATGCAAATTTCCTTCTGCCTGGAAATCTGTTTCCTTGAATAATTTAAGGAAATGGCTTATTCAGAAATAAGCACTCTTTAAAATGGGGGAAAAAAGAAAGGAGAGAAAAGCAAAGTCAGGCAAGCCATGAGTCAGGACTGGAAGAGCTATAAAGTATTTGGACAAAAGACTGATGATGGACTGTCCCTAACAGGTGCCTTAATTACAAGTCACTTGGCGGTTTGTAGCAGGGAGAGGTAGGTCTCTAGTGTTCCCATTCTTAAGCCTATTGGCAAATATTAAAATAAAAGATACGGTGACAGATTACTCCACTGGTATCAAAGTTAATATGTAAGTGAATTCTGAAGTTATTCAACCAGTGTTTAATAACTTATTTTCATGTCCCAACCATCTGACCATTTAGATAACCATCTTCCTCCCTTCACATATAACAGAAAGACTCATTTGAATATTCTAGAACTTTAAAGTTCTCTGGCTAATTCTGATGAATCCACTAAAGGGATGATGCCAAAGAGACGTGTATCCAGATTCCAATTCACACTTTTATTTAGTTCTTAGGCAGAAGCTGACATCCTGTAAATCTCAGTGACAGGCCTGAGGGACACCAGTGGCAGGAAAACTATTATCAAAACGAACTGCTCAAGTTGTTCTCATGAAGGGAGGAAAGAGAGGACCTAAAAACAGTAGAGCCTGAAATCATGACACAGGCTGCAAAGACTCCTTAGGACGTGTCAGTCTGCTGGCAACCTTTCAAGCAGAGGTACCAACTTCTCTATGAAATTCTACCTTCCTCTGCTTAAAATGTCTCTCTCTCATCACACTTCATACCGCGATAAAAACATTTATTACATTTGGCCTCTCAATGTCATTAATTGTGAGCACAGATTAATACAAGGAGCTGGGCTTTTGAATAAGAGGTGGGCTTCAACTCTGGTTCTATCACTAACAACCTTATGACCTTGGATGTGTTAATGAACTCTTTGAACATCAGCTTCATTGTCAGTAAAATAGGAGAGAATATTAGGTTTGCTGTGGTAATTAAATGAAGGAATTTTTCAAAGGAACAAAAAACCAGAAAGTGGAACATAATTGATATCCAGTAAATGTAACTTGTTAAAATAATTTCTCCCCATTTCATTTAGAGTAAAGACATGGCTCGTTCACTGTTGGTGGGAATGTAAACTGGTATAGTCATCATGGAAAACAGTATAGAAAGTCCTCAAGAAATTAAAAATAGAACTACCATATGATCCAGCAATCCCACTTCTGGGTGTGTATCCAAAGGAAATGAAATCATTATCTTGAAGAGATACCTGCACTCCTATGTTCATTGTAGCATTATTTACAATAGTCAAGGTATGGAAACAAGTGTCTATTGATAATGAATGGATAAAGAAAATGTGATATACAATGGGATATTATTTAGCCTTAAAAAAGAAGGAAATCCTGCAACAACATGGATGAAACTGGAAGGCATTATGCTAAGTGAAATAAACCAAACAGAGAAAGACGAATACTGCGTGGCATCACTTATATGTGATCTTAAAAAAAAAAAAAAAAAAAAAAAGTTGAACTCACAGAAACAGAGACTAGAAAAGTTGTTGCCAGGGGCTGGGGTGGGGGGAATAGAGAGAGTTTGGTAAAAAAGTACAAACTTTCAGTTCTAAGATGAATAAGATCTAAGGATCTAATGTATAATATGGTAACTACAGTGGTAACACTGAATTGTACAATTGAAATTTGATAAGAGTAAAACTTAAATGTTTTCAAGCACACAAAAATGCTACATATGTGAGGTGATAGATGTGTTAATAAACTCAATGAGGGGAATCCTTTCACAATGTGTATGTATATCAAATCATCATGGACACTTTAAATATCTTACAATTTTGTCAATTATTCCTTAAGAAAGCTGAAAAAGAAATGCAAATTAAAGCAACAATTCTTTTTGCCCATTAAACTGCCATTTTTAAAATATGAGTATCGCAGCATTCATAATGGTTAGGTAAAACAGTCTAAAACCACTGTTGGCAGAAGTGTATGTTGGCACACTCTCTGGGGGCATGTTTCAAAATGTTAAATGCATTACCCTAAGACCCAGCAGTTCACCTTTAGGAATCTATCCTATACAAATAAGAAGACAAATATGGAAACATGTTTAAGGATATATAATAGAGCAGTATTTGAAACAGTAAATATTTAGAAACAATAAAACTATCCAAGTGAGGGATACCCAAATAAATTGTGGTACATCTATAAAAGGAGAAATAAATATATATGTACTAATCATGGCTATATATTTAGAGAAAAAGAGAGGGAGAGAGAGAGGGAAAGAGAGAGATGGAGAGTCAATGGAGGGCAGAACAGAGAGAGAAATATATGTAGCATCAACTTAAGAAGGCATGATTTAGGGTATAATTTGTTTTTTGGTTCCTTACTGGAATGTCAGGGGTCACACAAAAACTCACATAGAAATCTGATGGAAAGTTGGTGTCTTTGGAGGGATAAAAACTAGTGACCTGATGGAGTTACCATGAACGGTTAATTTCTAAAAAGCAACTTCCTGCCTACGGTTATAATACTAAATTCTAAGAAAAAGTATTCCCTTCTAGAAGCATCTTTTCCATATTGAAAAAGGAGAATTATGAATTATTCAAAACAATATTTCTTCTTAAAAGTTGCCTTTCAGGATTACTTTTTAAATCTGTTTTTAATGGTGATTAATTCTCGTATCTCAGCCTTTCTTCAGTGTTCTCAGACCATGATTAACTTTGGCACTGTGACAAAACATCAGCCATCCTAATCCTCGGCATGCAAGATTATGGGCTGTATGGTGACAAGTGACTTTCTGGGTGACTTCAGTAAGATTTCTGTAATTGCTATTGTTGATCCATTGCTATTAATTGGATATCTCATTGCTATTTAAACCACGTACACAACAAATAGTAACCTTGCAAGTCTTGCTATTACTTCCTTAGTGAAAAGATTCTTCTATTACAGGAAAAACATAAAGCTGCTCTCAGTAAATGTATATGTTTGCATAACAAAGACTACCAGAAGAGTTCCGTATGTTTAGACAGATTTACCTTTTATTAAACTCAATATTTTAGAACTCTCAGGAAGCACACCTGCAACTGAAAATTGTATTTCAAAATAAAATTCTTGATCTAGACAGCAATCATGTTTTAAAATTGGATTTTGCTTTTGAGTGTCATTTTCATGAAGTTAATAGAGTCCCAAGTAATAATACAGTGCTATAGGCTGTGTTTACTTAGTTGTCCTCCAAAGAGTTGGAAAGTTAAAAAACAAAGATGCTATAAAGTGACCCTGAAGTGACTAATGTCTCTCCTTCAGGAGAATGAATTATAAACTTAATCAAGTTCACTAGATATCTCTCCCAACACACACACTTTACAATATATAATACACTTTAACGAGGACCGGCTGCCTAATTTGCAGACCCTGTACAAAATGAAAATTCAAAAATCCTTGTTCAAAATTTATGAAGAATTTCAGGACGGCGACCACAGAGCGTTGAACCAACTGTGGGGCCCCTCTGAGCATAGGGCCCCGAGCGACCATACACGTTACACACCCAGGAAGCTGGCCCTGGTGTTAACTGTAATACTTTTGTTTGCTATTAAATTAACAACAGTGACCTTTTAAAAGCAAAGCCAAAATACAACAAAAACATTTGAAATGCTGACAAATCACACTTTTATACTTTGCTCTTCAAATCTACCTCATGTCTGACTCACCTATAAAGATAAGGCTTGGGAAGATCACTGTTCCAAAAGTCACGAAACACAAGTCTGCCTGACAATTCTCATGACTCAGATAAATTTAAGTTGTCGCCATGCCAGCTATCAGGGTTATTTTTCTGCCTGAGGTCACACTTCCTCAGCACTTCTTCTTTAAATCCCATCTACCACGTGTGTAGGCATCCATCTCGAGTTCACAGTCTTCTGTTTTATATGAAGATTTTTGGGAACACATAAATGAACAGACAGTTGCAATGGAAGTTAATGCATTACCTTCTATTGTCTGTCCTTTCTTGTGTGTGCCTTAACAGTACTTTGATTTTATTTTTAATTTATTGTGAAAATTTCTAGGCATGCCAAAAGTAGAAAATATAGTCTACCTGGATCCACCACTAAGCCTCAACAATGATTATTTTGCTGTCTGTTTTATTTATTCCCATCTTTTCTCCGTGCCCCCTTCCCTTTTACTGGGATGTGTTACTTTCAACCAAATTCCAAATCTCAAGTCATTTACCCATAAATACTTCAATATACATTCAAATTTTTTTTCTTATATAAGACAGTGCATTATTGCTCCTACAAAATTAGTACAAGATAATTCCTTACTATCATCTAATATGCAGCCCATACTCAAATTTCTCCTGTTGTCTAAAAATATAATTTTATGGTTTGTTTGCTTGAATCAGGATCCAAAAATGTTCCATGCATTGTATTTAGTTGTTACATCTTACTTGTTTCTTTAAAGCAGTCACAGTACTCCATCCTTACCTTTTTCAATTTTTTTTCTTTGACTTATTAAAGGAACCACAAGAATGATCCTGTTAAGTCTTTGACGTTTTGCATTTGACTGATTGCTTCTTGATGCTTAGTTAGGTCCCCTATCCCCCACAGTTCCTGTAAACTGGACTTTAAATCTAATGGTTTGATTTTACTTGAGTTGCTTTCCTCCAAGCTACTTCAGAAGTGGTACTCTGCACATTACATTTGCATAATCTCGGGGGCAATATTAAGTCTGAGTGACGTACTTCAGTGAGGCGGAGATAACACCAGTGCAGTTTGGGTGGTATCGGCCTGATCCCATCACTCTAAAATTTCCCATGAAATCTTCACTAATGTTTTACTATTTGTTGATGACCTAAATCAATGATTTCACTAAGGGTTGCAACATGATGCTTTTCTATGCCTATAATTCCTCCTGTTTAGAAAGCTTTACTGATTTCCTAAGGCCTTTAGTTAGTGTGAAGTAGAATTCCTACCAGAGGGGCAGGAAAAATGCCTACTCCTTCCCTTTAATTATCAATTTTATAAAAATTTAATTCAATTTTAAGTTTTTTTTCTCCCAGTACATTTTTTATTGAAGTATAGATGATTTACAATTAGCTATCCATTTTGAGATAGGAGTTGGTGCCTTAGCTTCTAGTAGTATTAGTGCATTTTGTTTTGTTTCTCCAATTCTTTTGTTTCCCTTTCCTTTTTTCAATCCTTTTTTGAGCATCATTATGGAACCATGAATGCTCATAGTTCACTTACATAATTTGCTCTAATTGCACCCACCACAACTGGATTGGCATGATTCAGTCTGCATGTAAATTTTAGTATGAGGGTGTGTCTCCATAATTATTCAAGGTATTAACAGTCATTGCTTCAGAACTGAGATAAATTCTGTCTGGGCGTCTCAGAAAGAGAGATTTCACACAAACTCACATAGTTGCACGGGAATGAGACACTGTTCCTAGTGACAGGTAGAGTCTCAGGATTAGTTTCAGTCTATTAGAAGAGTTACCCAGGAAAGACTCCAGGGAGCCTGCCCTGTCTACCCTGATTATGCTAGCTAGCCTCTTTCTCTGATAGGTAATCAACTTTTAAACTCAGTTTGAAATAGAAATAAATTGAAGATGAGGTTCAAATCAGAGAAGAGTAAGATACCTCTATGCATAATGGATTGTGTATCTAGGTAACAAGTGCATCCTGACCCTTCAAGATTGATACATAGCAGAGTAGAAAATATGATCACCTTTATTCGGTAAATACTACATTTATCTTAGTAGCCAGAAGAGAAACTGGTCCACGTAAATCAAGGCTGGACAGCGGGATGGAAGCACAGTGAATTCTGTTTTTATAAAAACAGGAGGGAGGTTTCCCTTTATCTGTTATTCCATGCCATGCCCTCCAACTGTTTTCTATGACACAAAAACACCAGTAGAGCAAAGCACTTTTCAAAATAATGTGGTATTTAAACTCTTTAAATTGGGAGAAAAATCCTGGCAGATGTTCTGATCCCGGGAAATGTAATGTTTATAAAGGCATCGTTCATCATGCTATGATCACATCTGGAATAGGACTGCTATGAAAATGGAGCTCGGTGATGATTTAATTACAAAGTAGCCTGCCACAACTTCAAATACTTACTTTTCAAAACCCAGATGGACATTTAGAGCTTTTTTTTTCTTCTCTCATTTTCTACAGCGTCCAGATGAACTGTCTGCCTCCTGCAATTATGGGAGGCCCCTTCCTGTACACATCACACACAGGGCACACCCTATTGACCAAGCTCTCAGCTCACTGAAGGATAGTTCCATTTTCACAGAAGAAACAGGAAAAGGACCAACACTGCCTGTCACAATTAAGCTTGCTCATCTGTCATCATAACTTCTAGCGAGAATGTTTTATCTCAGTCTTTTCATATCCTCTATAATCTGCAGAGAAAAAAGTGTTCAAGGGAAATGCCTTGAAGATTACCCTTCAGGAAAAAAGAAAATATTCCCAAACAGGTTTTCTTTGTGCAGAACAAATTACTATACATTCTGAAAATTTCCTTTGTTATGTGAGTCAATAACGTGTTACTTCCCTTTAGTTAAATAGGGAGGGAAAGTTAAAAAGGAGTCAAATCTGGGTCAAAAACATATTCTAAAGAACATCTTCTGGTGTTCAGCAGACTCATCAAGTCAGATAAGTAATTTCGTATTTTCTCACCATATCCACTGTGATCCTCATTAAGCAGTAACAGCCCAACTATGAATAAATATTTACTCCAATACTAGTATTTTGAGATTTGGTTAAAAGGAACTAACTAATAATTAACTAAATAAATACATCAGCTTCCCCTGTGTCATAAGCTTCATTCCTTTATGTTCCCAAAGGTACAGGAATGTGTAAGGATTTCAGTCTAATTGGAACCGGAGGATATGAAATGGAAAATCTCACGCATGCAACTTTAAAAGAACGGAACTTAACTTAGAGGCTGATTTCCTGTGAGTGCCTGATTTGCAGCAGTCCGAGACTTATCTCCTGACCAACGAACATCTGCCAGGAATCTCTCCCCATCCTCAAGCCTATGAACTTCTTGCTTGGATTCTGGCTGGACTTCTCCCTCTTTGCATTTCTTGCCCACAAATACAGCCTGCCCCAAATCCTCAACAGACTGGCCTATAGCTCACCACAACATGCATTTCCTGAACTGCAATTCCTCTGCTATTCCCAAATAAATTCAATTTCTGGTCATTTGAGTTTGCCTCAGTTTATCTCTTTATTTAGGTTATTTAGGAAGTTTCAGATAATGATTTTATAAATGGAATTAAAAAGAAAAAGGAAAACAGCATTTGAGAGATCATGAGTCTTGCCCAAGATCACATAGCGAAATAGGTCAGAACTTCTAGCTTTTGTCTTTACAGTCTGGAATCTTTTAATTGTTTTAGCCTAATCTCACTGATGGTTTCTTTTCCTCTTGATCATTTTAGCTGACAGCAGTCATCTGATCTATGTACTAGGAACTAGTAAACTGTTCTACTGCTGTCCTGCAACCAGCTGGCTACCTGGCTTCAGGCAAGGCACCTAGGAATTGCAGAGTTTACTAAAGAAGTTCTTATGTAATCAGGTTTCTAAAAAATGGGAACGGTCTCATTAATTGTTTATTATCATAAATATAACACTCATAAAGAAAATTCAATCGATAAAGAAAAATATAAAGAAGAAAGCAAAAATCACCCAGTGTTCTCCAACCAAGAGATAATCACAAAGCACATTTTGGTTAATGTAACTTTGGGTTTCTATGCAGACACACACATGTATACTTTAATACAAATGTGATGTTCTCATCCACGCTATTTACTCACTTGTTCGTTTCAACAATTTAATGCTTTTTCCACTTAATATTTAAATGCTAAATTGTTAAATTTCCATTTCATAAAAATTATAAAAATTATAATAACTAGGACTTGATAAGCTCTTTCTATGTAAAATCTAGCTTAATACTCAAATTTTACAAATATGAGTCACAGATAAGATATTTGCTCAAGGGCACAAAGTTGTTGTTTATTCCCATTGAGGTGCAACAAGATTTCAAGGCAGGCAATTCTGAGTTAAGACACTCCTTTATAATGGCTGCATTTTATTCATTGGATGAATATCCAGAGTTTATTTTAAATAATTGCTGATGGGTACTTAGATAGCTTGAATACTACTGATGTTATTAAAACCTCATTGATGATCATCAAGTGCATCTTTGTGCATTTGATCAAATACTTCTTTGGATATGTTTCCAAATACAGAATTTCTGCACTGAAAGGTACACATCTTCAGTTTTGATATGTATCTTGCCACAGACTGAATACAATTTTATAGAAGAGTCATTTCCCCACATCCTCAACAACCAGTGCTGTCAGTATTAAAATGAGCAGAGATTTACTCACTAACACAGACCGTCTCCTTTGGTTTTATAAATCAGAATTAAAAACATACACTTGCTGTGGATTGTAGGCCCATTATTTAAAATGTATTTAGTGACTTTAATAGTAGGCACTACTGGGAAACAAATAAGAATGCTTGCTTCATAAACCTCATAATCTAATTCCTGAAAAATCACTATTTGGGGGCACTAATAAGGATCATTCCACCACATTGCTGGTAAAAATAGTAATATTCTGCATAGAAATTTCACAACACATACGAAGAATTTTATATGTTCATATTCTATGAATCGGTAATTCCACTTGAAGGATTCAATCTTTAGAAAAATGACAAGAGATGTGGTAGCAAAATGTTTATCATAATATAATCTTTGAAAGTAAAAATGGAAAACTTAAATATGAAAAACGGACATGATTATTGCCTATGATAAATCCATTTAATGTGTTATCATTTAGCCATTAAACCTTTATAATCTCTGAAGATTAGTCATGTGCCAAAATGTTCTCAATATCTTAAATGAAAATGCAGCATTTATACTGAATTACTCTGATTAGCAAACACATGTGCTATTTGTATAAAACACAAGGGGAATTTGCCCAACAGGTTAATAGTGATTATTAGATATTTTTTATTTTCTCCTTCTGATGTTTATCGTTCTTTTTTCCTCCTAAATGTCCTATAATCAGTTATATTTGTTTTATGCAAGAACAAACAAATAAAAAACCTACTTCAAAACTCACCTTTGTCCTATCATTGATACATATCTCAGAATCTAAAAGTCCTCACTCATTATCAGTCCTATATACCACTTAGATGACTTACATCTTCCCCAAAATCCTTCTCAACCAAATGCCGTGACCCCTCCAGATCAATTAACGAGGGTCTGTAGGAAATCATCGTTCTCATCCCCTCCTTTTTAGTTTCAATCTGTCCAGCACCGTTTGCTTTTGGGAAGGATCATTCCCCTACTCCACATAGCCCTGTGGAATTTTTAATCAGGTGAGCTTGTCTGCCAGGCCACAGAATGTCCCATCTCTTGGACACAGTAACTACAGCAGGGCTGTAGAGATGCTCTGGGGTCATGTGCTCTAAGTTCCAGTGAGGTGTGCCAGTAACAAACTTGCCATGTGAAAGCAACAGGAAGCCAAGAAAGACAAGCGGAGATGAGAGACAAGAGACAGAAGCTTGTTCCTGATGGTATCTTTTGAATCCTCAGATCCACCCATGCTGGAAGCTACGGCCAGTCCAAAGAGTTCTTAATTATATGGGCCCCCATATTACCTTTTTTCTTTAAGCAAATTTGAGTATAATTCTGTCAGTTCTCAACAAGAGTGCTAATAAAAGATCCAACCAAATGGCAGTACCTTCTAACTCTCCTATGCAACACTCTTTTTATTCATCTTATTTCAATGAGTATGTTCAAAAAAAGAACAATTCCAATTCATATTCAATAAGTTTCTCACATGAGTTTTTAATGGTGCAGTGACTTAGACTCTATTTTATATATCCTTACCTTTAAAAAATGTTTAAATGTGCAACTTAACCCATATCTCTATTAAACATCATTGAGTTCGATGCTCTGACTAGTTTTTTCTTAGCTGTCGTCGAGATCATTTATATTTATATCTCTATCCTTCCCACACACCTTGATTCAATCTGTAAAATTAATAAGAATGTTCTTTTCTCTCATGCAAATCATTCCATCTCATTATCGCTCTTGAATGGAAAAGGTCTCAGCAGAGGTGCCTGTTACAGGAATGACTGGCGCCAGCTTCAGCTCCATTTGGGGTTCTTCCACTCTGGGGCACGCACTGGCCGGTCCAGGGCACCACTACACAAGATAAGCTTTGTCTCAAAATGGGCAGGGTGGGTCAACAAGTAATTAATTGCTTTCAAGGAAACTGCCTTAAAGCCATTGTAGACTTCAAGTTGTCTCCATACTGATTAGAAAAGGGACATAATACTGTAATTAAATTGTCAATCACAAAAGAAATACATTTGCATGGAGATTCATTTGCAAGAAAACTTTGGAGCATTTTTGAGGCAGAGTTGATGAAACCTGGGATCTTGAAAAGATTTCTGGTTTCAAATATAGAAAGAAACAAAGAAAGAGAAAGAAGACAGAGGAGATGTCAGTCTGATGTAATTGAGAGTGAAAGAAAAGGACTGACCAGGTCTTTAGAAAAATGACTGGATCTGAGAAGCCAGGAGGACATGATGAGAAGTAGGGAGGGTCCTAGAGGTGTGGACCGAGATGTAAAAATCATCTCAGAGGAACTGAGGAAGAGCGCATTTCTGGTTCAGACAAGGCGTTTGCAGTGAATTACTGTGGGTAGAAGCTGGAGGATGCTATTTTAATTGAGTTTGGGCTGGAAGTAAATGGGACATTTACAACCAAAAGCCAAAAGTAATCCTCTGTGGTGGAATATACAAAGGGCTCTTTTTCCACAGCTCTGCTTATATCCCTTTATATGATCAGTTAGGACTTGGGTTTGAAGTTAAGGTGTACTGGAAAAAAAAAAAAAATTATATATATATATATATATATATATATATATATATATACACATACACACACACACACAAATACACATACACACAAACAAATATGCATATATATATGTATGACAGGTAAACTGGCAAAAATATATATACGTAATATAGATAAATATAAATATAAATCATATGAATCAGTGACTGTAAAAGCCCAAGCCATCACTCAGTGGAAGGAAAATAAATTAGTGTGGGCTTCAAAACATCTTCATATTATATTGTATTATTTTCCCAGAGTATGGTAAAATTGTGAATTTGTGATGTGTCCTGTCTATAAATAGTTCGTGAAACTGAGATTCCACCACCCTTAATAAAATGTCTATTTTAAGGCAGCAGTTAGGGTTGAGATGGGACAGAGATGGGAAAGAAACGGTTGGTCCCACTGATGTCAGTGGAGAACTCCTGCCTATATTCTTTTCTTCTGTGGCAAGGAAAGTTTCTCACAAGAAGTAACATGAGATAATTGAAACACCTTGTACCTGGAGACAGTGCAGGAACTGGGAGTGAGTTTTTGCATTATGATAGAAGAAGAAGGGAGAAGGGTGGTGGGCTGGAAATGTTTCATTTTTTACAACCTTTAAATATCTCTCCCTTGTCTCAGCAGAAGAGATGTGTGATTAGCTTGCCCAACTGTGCTTTATCTGGGTGATTCATGTGTTCCTTCAGGAAATATTTACTGACTGCCTATAATCTAAAAGGCACAAGAAATAAACAGTTGAGTTTTGCTGCTTGATTATTTTGTGTTTAAGCTCAGCATTGTTTTAAAAGTTGGTAAATTGGGTATCTTTCATGCAGTAGAGCAAACACAGAGTGGAAACCAAAGAGTTTTACTTAAAACTTTCAGATCATCTTCTGCTCTATACCCAACTTTTCATCATTGTCATGACTAGAGATGAGCAGGGAGTTTGCTATTCTGTCATAGAAAGATCATGCAAAAGTAAGATAACGCATCTCACCAATGTTACTTACACATATAAACTTGTACATTTGACTCTGGGTGCTTGTTTAAAAATTTTTTCATTGAAGTACAGTTGATTTACAACGTTGTGCTAGTTTCTGGTGTACAGCAAAGTGATTCAGCTGTGTGTGTGTGTATATAAATATATATATATTTTTAGATTCTTTTTCATTATCGGTTATTATAAGATAGTGAACGTAGTTCCCTATACTATACCTTTAGTAGGACCTTGTTGTTTATTTTATATATAGTAGTTTGTACCTGCTAATCCCAAACTTCTAATTTATCCCTCCCCTACCCCCTTTCCTCTTTGGCAACTATAAATTTGTTTTCTATGTCTGTGAGTCTGTTTCTGTTTTGTAAATGAGTTCATTTGTATCACATTTTAGATTCCACATATAAGTGATATCATACGGTATTTGTCTTTCTCTTTCTGACTTACTTCACTAGTAGGCCCATCCATGTTGCTGCAGATGGCATTATTTCTTTCTCTTTTATGGCTGAGCAATATTCCATTGTGTATATATACCACATCTTCTTTATCCATTTGTCTGTCAATGGACATTTAGGTTCCTTCCATGTCTTGGCTATTGTAAATAGTGCTGCTATGAACACTGGGGTGTGAGTAGCTTTTTGAATTAGAGTTTTCTCCAGATATGTGCCCCGGAGTGGGATTGCTGAATGTGCTACTATTCTCTATCCCCAAAGAATAGGGGTGATTTCTTTATTATGGTTTTCTTTGTATAAAACAATTTATGGATTACACCCCATGAAAGGGAAGTCTTTTGAATAATATGTCATTCTTATTTACACATCTAAAGCTATAGATTTTAAAAACTGGTGCACTTGGAAACTATAAAACAGGTAGATACATTCAAAGATGGAAAATGATTTTAATAATTCCATTTCAATAGAAAAGAATGGCTGTGCCGATGAAGACTCTTGAATTTATTCCTTGCATATCTTTGACCTGCTTTACATTAAAGATGTCCTCTAACTATGCATAAGAGTATCAATTTGACTATTAGGACGTTAGGAAAAAAGCTTTCTTTTTTCTTTTTATCAAGTAGCACTGACTTCATCATAGTCACACTTCTCCATTAGTTATAAAGAAATACACTCTGGCTGTTTGAAATTAAGACCTGAATGAAAATCAATTTGTATTTTCATGTTCAGACATCTTGTAATTGGAATAAAGCAACACACACCATGGAATTTCAACAAAGGAGAATTCAATCTTCTATTAAAGATGTTCTTGATTGGGGTCTGTCGATGGGTGACAGTGGCTTGTAGGTGGAAGTTTTCTCTATTATTCAAAATCATGTCTAATCAATGTTGTGATAGTGAACTTCACATTTTAACATCAATATTCTTTGAAATTATGTTATGTAAGTGAACTGGTGATGAAGATTGCCTTCTCTTAAAAGGTAAAAATATACTTGCTTCAGCTTTTAGCTGGAAGCCACTGATGAAAATCTCAGAGCCTTGCCTTTACAGAGTTTTCTTATGTCTCACAACCACCTCCTAAGCATCACTAGGCTTCACTGGACTTGGTCACAGACAGCCAGAGTGACTTGAACAATTGATTTGTGTAAACTGCAATTTCACCGTGGAAGGAAGAGTAGAACCCAAACATTCTACTTCTCAGTCCAGGATCTTCAAATCAGAGTGCCAAATGTAATGCTTCTTTTTTTCCTTTCAGAAATGTTTTTATGTTAATTCATAATTGACATGGTTCATCCAAAGACTTGAGCTAAGTGTGCCTTTATCACTGTAAAATATTATTGATCTTTTAATTTTCTGACCTTTTCATTAGAGAGTAAATTTTCTCAGGGAAGGAAATGAACATGCCTTGTCCTCTGACATCCTCAACAATTAGCTCAGTTAAGCATTGCGTGCCGGAAAGCACCACATGTTTTTTAAAAAAATGAGCTGCTGAGACATAAAGTAGGATGATGGTATTATTTCTGGAAGTTTAGGTTATGCCTCTATATCAACTATTTGATGATTTATGGCTAAGTCAACTGAAAATTTGATATTTAATAATTATATTAACGGATTATGCTTATTGTATTAATCTTTAAAAACATCCTTAAGTTATAAAAAGGGCAGATGACAGGTATCCCAACTCTTTTAGTAAATGTTGGTCATCTACTTAAAATTTTCCCACACCCACTGAGATTCTTACAACATCTTCTAGCCTCAGTGATATTGAACACTAATCATTAATATTACTGCTATGTTAATTGAGAATACATAACCCTATAACAGGTACTGTGCTAAGCTCTTTACAGGCATTGTCTTACTTAATGTTCACAAAAGTTTTTTGAGTTAGGAACTAATAGTACGTGGGGAAAAAAAAAAAAAACCAAAGAAGGAAAGTAAGATTTGATGAGACTTCCTAACAGCCAAAGTCACACAGGTAGTAAGAGGCAGAGCTGGGCTTTGAAGCCAGATCTTTCAGATACCATGGCCTCACCAATACTCTGCTCAACAGCAGCTACCACCATGGCAAAGGCAGGAGGAGAAAGTGGGGAGACCCCACGGGGTTGATGGAGCAGGCAGGGGTGTGGATAAACCTAGGACTGAAGAAATGCTTGGTACTGAAAAGCACCACGGGGACATATAAGAGGTCAGGAAGGAGAAAATGGCATTGGGCTGAATGGAGGAAAATGAAAGCCTGAACCAAGGCAGCAGGAATAAAGCAGAAGACAAATAGCTGGAGTTTAGTGACTGGACAGTGGGGTAAGAGACTGGGCATCCGAATGACCCATAGTTTTTAGCTTTGGTGCCAGGGGAGAATGGTGATAGTGTTAACTAAGAAAGGAAGGCATGGATGGGAGGAAAAAGAAAGAAAAAACATGTTTGTTTGGGGTATTCAGTCCTGCAGCCTTGCTTAATCCCTTCCCACCAGCACAAGATTTTTTATGACTCTGATTACCTGATCAAAGTTGAACTCTTCTCTAACTCATTTACTTAGGAAACTTTATCTACTCAGTGATGGTCTAAGAAGCTAATTCCTACCAATTTCCTTCCGCCATCTGATATTCATTTTTTAGAAGGAGATTTCTGATGGAGATTTTATTTTCCAAAAGAGTAACTATCATAGTAGAGATCTCATTATGACCAGGTCAGGGAAGAGCTATTAGGGGCTGGCAGGTCTTTGTGTTACTCTCACATTATAGTAGCTGACTATACTGTTGGCTCTGACATTAATGTATGTCTAAAAATATATAAGGTTGAGAGCACATTAAGTTTGCAATTTTTTAAGTAAATTCTGATGACAAATTTTATTATAGAAACATCTGACAGGCAGCATAAACTTTTAGTGTGTAGTGAAAATGGAATTCTCATAGGAACACATACTGTCCAAGTTTTCTTCCCAATTTTCAGCTTCTCAAGGCTTCTGACTGTATTGGGACCATATCTGGGATGATTTGCTCTGAAATAAATCTATGAAATTTACTAGTGTATTAAAGCCTATTAGAGAGCTCTCTTCTTTCTCTCACTCTATCTTTGAAAAAAGCTGTGCATTGTTTTATATAAATATACTCTCTATTCCTGAGAAGGAGCAAAGTCAGAGCCAAGGACTAGTTTAAAATATATTTTCAGAGACAACAGAAAAAGCTACACAAAATTCTTACCTTCTGCATTCAAGTTGAACACACAGAATTCTGCTCTACTTGAGCAAACTCTTATACAAAGCCTAATTCTTGTTTCAAAATAGGATGTACATTCTGGGAATTTACAGTTATGTTAAAGAGAAAAATATTGGAGAGAAGAGGAAAGATATGCCTCCTTTGATACATATGCAGGTAACATATGCTCTGATGCTCAACACATCCTGCAGAAACACTGCTGACAGATTCCAAATGAGCAAGAGAGAGGAAGTCAAGAATTAACAAGCAGCTAGGAGACTCTATGGTGAATCATTATTCAAAGAGCAAATGTGCTTGGCTATTAAAATAAATGACAAGATGTTTCAAAGAAGGGGAACTGTAGGCCAATTTTCTCATTTGAATGTTTCCAAACACCTACTATGAGCTGGTACAGTGATAAGTGTCTTGGATAATCTAAAGATGAAAGATACTGTTTTCTTTCAAGATAATAACATGGAACAGAATGGCCTAAGTACTGTAGAATGATTTCAATAAAGTGCTGTGATGAGCACAAAAGGATGGAGAGATTAATTCAGATTAATATCAGTCAGTTCTCATAATACAAGACTGGTTTGGGGGACTACTTTACTATAATACTGCACATTACTTGAAGAGAGTCAAACGTCTGCCATTAGCAATTATCCTTTGGTATTGTGCCATCCCTATAGTTTTATTTCATTGATATGGTACACAACTTAATACAAAAGCATGTATAAACCATGAGTTAAGAACTTCCTGAAGAAAGGATTATATATTAATTTCTGGTTAACCTCTTGTTTTAACAGATTTAGCAAGTTAAAAATATTCTATTTCTATATTATGGAAAATTATTTTTCCCTCATGTCAGGATAGAATATAATGCTCAATTTAACATTCCTTTAAGATCTCATGTAAGCGAAAGTGGGTCACAGGTCAAACTGTGACCCAGCAGCAAATTGTCTCATGCAGGACCTATTTTATTTGCCATTATACTCCTGATGATTTGGCTTTTGTGGTCAGGAACCAATATGTAAAATGACACCTAGATTCCTTAACAGGACATAAAGAATGGTGCAATGTCCATCATAGCAGACAATACCATGCTCATTGCTGTGATGACCAGATCCCTTCTTATCCCATCTAACCAGGTCTGAAAATCTGAACTCATGTGTCATAGTCAGTTTAGACTGCTATAACAGAATACCATAGACTGAGTGATTTAAAAACAACAGAAATTTTTTTCTCATGGTTCTGGAGGCTGGAAGTCCAAGGTCAAGTTGCTGGCAGAGTCAATGTCTGGTGAGAGCTTGCTTCCTTGTTCATATAGAGCTCCTTCTCCCTGTATCCTAATGTGATGGAAGGGGTGAGGAAGCTCTCTGGAAACCCCTTTATTAGGGTACTAATTCCATCATAAGGGCCCCACCCTCATGACCTAATCACCTCCCAAAAGCCCCCCCTCCAAATACACATTGGGAATTAGGTTTCAACATATGAATTTGAGGGGGGACACAAGCATTCAGTCTATAGCACAATGGAACACTTTCAATGACCATCACCTGTTTTACTCTTTGACTGACTGTCCTTTGCCTACTGGAGCTTCCAAGAGTCAGAAGGGCCTGGGGGCTTGGTAATCAATGACTGTTGGGTGTGGAAGAATGATAGCTAAGTTCCTTATCTCTGGTTGGGACAACCCTAACTCACTCCAGAGGTTCCTGGTGGAACTGGCTGCCTGTTCTCAAGGACTTTGGCCCAAGATCTCCCCTTCGCCTGGCTTCTATCTCACCCCTGTCTTGCTTCCCTGTTGTCTTATCTCTCTCCCCTTAATAAATCTCTTGCACACAAATCCTCATCTCAGGATTTGCTTCTGGGGAACTTTACATAAGACAGACAGTTTCATTATTTAATAATATGGTTGACATTTTACTACTTCTAAAAATAATTTGAAGGAGTTACTTAAGATATTTTCCCTTAAACTCATATATTTTACTTGTCTACACAAACGGTGAACTACAAGTTTCTTTCTATTCATAAAACCCATCTTGGTACAGCCACTATGGAAAACAGTACAGAGGCTCCTCAAAAAACTAAAGACAGAACTACCTCATGATCTAGCAAACCCACTTCTGGGTACATACGCAAAGGAGATGAAATCACTCTCGAAGAGCTGTCTTCACTCCCAGGTTCACTGCAGCACTATTCACAATAGCTAAAATATGGAAACAACCTAAGTTTCCATCAATAGATAAACAGATAAAGAAGTTTTATATAAATGAGAATATTAGTCATCTATGAGAAAGAAATTTTGCCATTTGCAATAATGTGAATGAAAGTTGAGGACAATATGCTAAGTGAAATAGGTCAGAGAAAGACAAATACTGTATGATTTCACTTATATGTGGAATCTAAAAACATCTACTCATAGAGAGAGTAGAATGGTGGTTGCCAGAGGCTGAGAGGGGGGAGAAATGGGGAGAAGTTAGTCAAAGGGTTCAAACTTTCATTTACAACACGAATAAGTTCCAGGGATCTAATGTAGAGCATAGTGACTACTGTTAACAATTCTGTACTATATACTTGAAAGTTGCTATGAAATAAAACTTTAATGTTCTCATCATAACAACACTAACAAAATGGTAATTATGTTAAGTGAAGGATGTGTTAACTAGCCTTATTGTGGTAAACATTTCACAATATGTACATGTATCGTCATATTATACACAAATGTACACAGTGTTATTATGCCGCTTATATCTTTAAAAAGCTGGAAAAAATAAAAATAAAACCTACCTTGGACTGTCTGAAGCTTATCCTTATCGGTTCAGCAATTTAGTCTTTACATAGAAAATCTCATAGAGTTCACTCGTGTATTACCTCTTCCAGATCTCTTATAAGCCTCTTTAATAAGGCAATTTCTAGCAGCAAGCCTCAGTGGGTCTGTGGGGTGGGGGTAGGGAATGGGGTGTGATGGGGGTGAGGGGTTGCTGCATAAATGGTTTCCTCCATTTAAACATCTATTTTTACTATTTTCTGGTCCATTCTAAATGACAATATTAAAAATCACTTTTGAGTTGAAATTTAATTTTAAAAAAACCTCTTTCAAGTCTAAATAAGGCAAAGCTTGCTGCACACATCATAATCTTACAAAACTTTTGAAAACACTTCCATATTACCAGAATAGAATCAGAACTGCTCTAACCTGCAAAGCAATATCTCACATAGGAGCTAACCTAATTAATGCATTTCTCTGGCCCACAGTGGGCAGCCTGACTAAAATAAACTTGAAGCCAGCCCTCTGGGGATGCCTGGAGGAAGACAGAGTTCCCACCGCACCTCTCCAGCTACATCATCTGATGCAGGGCAGCTCTGCACAGACGCCAGTCACAGCTACACAGGAACCCAGAGTAATGGGGCAGAGAGAGTCATGGGACAACGTGAAGGATGGCCAGCCTTGGGCAACATGGAGAACTAAGCTAACACGGCAATGACCTTGGGAACTGAGGCCACAGCAACTGGATGGAATTGGCTCTGATACTGGCCCAGTAGAGAGAGGGATTGAGAGGGCTGCAAAGCACTCAAGCTCCAAAGGGCTGTCCCGCTTGGGTGGACAAACTCTGCCTACCATCCCAGGAAAGAGTCAAGGACACCTGGGCTTCCCTACCCTGGTTCTCCATGTTGGGCCCCTAAACCTGCACCATGCAGTATGGGGACCACAAAGTTACCACTGCCCACCTGCTGCCAGAACCCCAAGCTGAAAAATAATGTAAAAACTGTTTCCAGACAAAAAGTAAGTATCTCGAAGATCTGAAGAACATAATTAACAATCTTGATGCCATGCACATATATCACACCCTGCCCCAAACCATTAGACCCACCTTTCCACAAGAACACTAAAAGTTCTTTTTTTAGTTTCATGGCTGATGGGGCTGAGAGAAGATTTGAAATTCCTATCAAGGGAAACTTACTGGTTTTATTCCACATGCTAATAACTTGTATCATTTTTTTGCACTTAGTATTTGATAAAGAAAAGGTATTGGAAAATCTGATACATGAAAGGAAAATGAGAATGGATGGGGTTGCCCCAAGGAGGGGAAAATTTATATTAATAGTAAACTCTCTTTCTCTCTCTCAATAAATGATAAAAACCACTTAGATTTGTAAAGGTACGTGGTTTTCTCTTAAAGTTTCTCATTTCCCTATCACAATAGCCCCATGAAGTCAGCAGGATAGGAAGTATACTGGTACACTTCTTACAAAACAAAGACTCAGAGTGATGAAGTGACTTGCCTAAAGAATACAGTTGTGACTGAAAGCAAGCCTGAACCTTGGCAGTTAATTGGATTTCATCTGCCCTTCTCGATGCACCATATTGTTCAATATCTTTGAACATCTGAAGTGGTTCAATTCTTTGCAAATGCTTTAACTACAATGAGAGCAGTTAAAACAGCACCCCTGAAAAAGATCTTCTATGTACATATTGAATTATAAATGATCAGATGTGCTAATCCAATAGTCCAAATATTAAAGTATGTTCCAGTATGCTAAATGAAGTCAAACTCCATCTTCATACCCACAGATATAAATGGTTGGCTATATATATAAATTCTTTTCTCTTCACTCATTTGCTTTTTAATTTATTGACGACTTAAACCAATGAAGATCTCCTCTAAATGAAATTGTCAAAGGCATTCCATTCACAGAGTGTAAACCCTGGTATCCTCATTGGTTTCCTGTCTTTTCCTATTAAAATGCTTGTTCTATAATCATTCCAGAGTCATCTACCCAAATGTAAATCTGACCATATTATCCTCTGCTTAAAAGCACCCTGGTCTTCTGTTGCCTAAGTCTGACCTACTTCACCTAACATGGCATTTGTGGTTTTCTGTGATGGGCCATGTTTATTCCCCAAACTGATCTCCTGAGATTCCTTATCTCATACGGGATGCTGGAATGGGAGGCATGAATGATTTATTTATCATCTTTGTATTTCCAGCATCGAGCTTAAGTCTAGATACATAGTAGGTGCTCAATAAATGTGTGGATACCTGAGGTGAGAGGGAGTTAAATTATCTCCTTTAAAACATATTTTCCTATTTTTCTCTCATCTTTTTTTATATTAAACTTGATCTGTTCTTTTTTGTACTATTTCCTCTTTAAACTTTCCCTCCTATTTAATTCTCTGACAGTTCTCTAAACTCTTGGCATAAAAACCAGAATAAAGTAACTGCATATAGCAGGACCATTCATTTTTCCCTAGCTCTAGACCTATAAATTAGGTTGTGATAGAAAACGAAAAGAACCTACGTTGTTTCCTTAAAGGTTCCCAGGAGAATAAGCCCAATCAATTTTCTTCTCCAGAAGTCTCAATGTAATAAAACTTGCCGAAGGAAATTGATTGGGTATTATAGTGTGCATTGCCCACTGAGTTCCTTGATTTTCCTCCTTTTGCCCTTATTAATCTTGCAATAAAGGGGCTGCCTGGAAACATGAGAAAAGCTGTCATCAGCGTCACTAATTTCATGATGGCAGAACCTGCAAGGTGTGTTATAGCATCATTTTGGGGCTACTATGATCCCCATTTTATACTTATGGAAACTAAGTGATTAATGTCCTTGTGTCATTGTAACTCAGAAGAGGAAATGAATCTCAGTTTCTCTTTTCATAACTTTAAGAATTCAGGTAAAAATCCTCTTTCTCCAAAATGATAGTCTAAAACATGTCCTTGCTCGTTTAGTCAGTGATCAGTACTTGACTACTTTTATATTTGGCTTCACCTGAGAAAAAAGAATTAGAGCCGTTCATTTACCATTATAACTGTCAAAAAAAATAGCATTAGCCATTATTATCTGAAAGATATCTATTAATGTTTGCTTACTGGATTGGGTAGAATATGGGCCTAATGAGACAAAAGACATGGATGGTGCATTTAAAACAGCCTGCTGCTTTACACAGGGACTATCATCTGTGGTGTTATTTGTACCATGACCTGCAGCAAAACACATAATAAAATCACGTTGATGACGTCAGTGAGATGTTCTTTTCACTGGATCGATGTAATCTATCACCACTGTTAGAAAAAGTCATTTCAGACAGCCCCTCTCTGCTTCCTGCAAAAGCCCCCCACAATCCCATTATGTGATCTCAGAAATAACACTGAATCATTTGGTAAGGTAACACAAAGCTACTGCAGTGTAATGGAAAACATATGGGTTTTGGAGATAGGCTTATTTCCAGTCCCAGCTCTGCTGCTGTTCAGTGGTGAGAATCTGGGCATGTTACTTCAACTCTTCAGTCTCTCTCCTCACCTGTGAAATACGTGTCATAATTCCTACCTCAGTGCTTTTGAGAACACTATTAAATTATATAAGATGGAGTATGTAAAGAGCTTAGCATAGTCCTACCACATAAAGTTCTCAGCAAATGTTCTCCCTTCCTCACTAATGGAAGGTAGAAACAGTAACATAATTAAATGTGATGAATTGGAATAATCAGATAAAACTCACACAACTGACAGCTAATTCACTAGATTAGATCATTAATGAGGGGAATTAGCGTGGCCAGGGCGAGGTCAATGGTGTGTGTAGAGGCAGCAGTGTAGGGTCTCTGTGCTCGCACCTGTCATTTAGGTCTCAGTCGACTCTCAGGAGTGGTTCAATTCAAATACAGAGCAGTAACCCACATTTACAAAACACCCACAAAGTGCCAGGGTACTAGACATTGGGAAGACAGAGATGGACGACCCTGGTCCCACTGACACTTGGAGAGCTCAGTCTACTTGGGATTATGTAGGTTGGGGAGACACCCCCCCTCCCCCCCCCACCTCAGGACATTACCTATCTTTCATTGTCCTCTCTTTAAAAGGAAAATGTCCTCTGTGAGGGATGATATATTAAGCTTTCATCAATCAGGAACAATGTAGTTTTCATACACTCACAGACTGGAAAAAGCTAAAAGCCACACACTCTACATTCTCCACTTGACAGAGAGGAGAACAGAGGCCTAGAGTGGTCTTCTCAAGTTCCTAAAATTGGTTTTTGGCAGAAAGAAGACAGGAACATAGAAAGGCTCCTATCTAGTCCTGGTTTGGGTCTACAAGCATAGGTTACCGGCTCAGTGGAAACCTATGACATTTACCTGAAAAACAATTCAAAGCATGTGCCCTGCTTTGGGGTGGCTCTTATTTGAGGGTAATGGGGGCTGTTCACATATGACATCCTGGTGGGGAACCAGCTTTCCTTCTTCTTTGTTCAATTCTCAGAGCCAAAGTCACCCCTGAAGTTGGACTCCAGAGAGAGGAAGAGAGAGGAGGGGCCCCTTTTGAGCTTCCTACCAATTGTGGTATCTTCTTCTTTGCTCCCTGCCCAAGACACGGCTTTAATCTGAAAAGGCAGGAAGCCACTTTGATCTTAAACAATTTCTGAAGCATGAAGAAGACAGGCTTATTTCAAGAACTGCATTTAAGACGCTATACTTTCTACCTTTGGTTCCATAGAGGAAAATAGCATTAATTCCTCCAAATAAATGATTAGATTTTAATGGTGTCTTTAGTGTAGATTTTAGTGCAATCACTATATGTCCTGGTCTGAAAATCATGCTAAATAATGAGTCTGAAAGTTCAGAAAGATCCTTTTTTTTAACCATGGAAAAGATAATGACTCTTCAAAAGCTGAATATTTTGTAATAGCTTCACCTCTAGATTTCTAGTATGGAGCAGCAAACAAGGGAATTGTGTGAGTGTTCTTTCTCCTTGCTGGAGCGGGAGAGTTTTAAAACAACCATCTCTGCAGGGATTACAACCAGGTTTCATCTTTTTCTGTTTCTTATCTGCTTATCTGAGAAGAGGTAAGATAAAATGGAATGGCAATCCCTTTGACTTAATTAACCCTGATTTGAAGAGTCTGGGGTAAATGTGTTGCTCCCTGTTTGTGATACAAAGAAGTGGTTACTAGAAAAAAAGCACTTAGATGATTTCCAAGTCATCTAATTATGTTTGTTTCTGGCATTTAACCTTTTCACCAACTTTACAATAGTGGCATCTAGCCTGACAGTTTTCTGCAATACTGTCTTGAAGTTGTATTATCTTTGAAGGGTAACAAGGACTATACTTTTGAATTCTAGCTTTTGAACTATGATGTTGGAAGCAGAAATTACATTCAGTATATTTATCCAGAAGGATTAGGAATTAATGTAATGCTCTGATTCTTATATATGTTATGTGTGGATCATAAGGGATTCCTGTGGTGACTTTTAAGAAACAAGTTCTCTAGAGAGAGGCCTTAACTAAGGTCAACACCTCAATAGGGATTGAATCTGGCTGTCATTTAAAGAGGTGGGGTGGACGCCTTTGCAATGGAATGCAAGGAGGTAGAACTAGGACATGAAATTGAAAAGCAGAACCTGCAACTATGAGGCTTGAGGACTCTATGTACAGTACAACCTTTCTTCTCCAAGGATTCCATGGAGTCTTGGAGAAATCATAAGAACGCTGAGCACGAATTAAATGGATTGAGTGTCAAAGGATGATCTAGAAAGTTTGAGTAAGTGGTATGACCAAGATGTATGTACTATACATAGAGCTAGAATGACTTGATTAACACCAAATCAGTGTGCTCAGCCTTTTGAACTAGTGCCTGCAGGCATTTTAAAAACATATTATTTATGCAATTTAACATTTAATGGCAGTTGAGTTTTGATAGACCTTCTTGCATGGAAATTCCTGAATGCTATAAATGCTATAAATTATAGGACTGTGGAATAGATGGTAAATGTGACAGCTCCATTATTTCCTTCCAGAAATGCTTTTAAAGATCTTAAAATGCATCAGGATGGCTGTGAAGAAATGAAGGAGTAGGACAAGCAGTAGATGAAATGAAAAAAATTTTTAAAAACGCACTGCACAGACCAGAGAGAGAACTCAGAAAGCATTCCTGGAGGTCGTGAAAACACTTGAAAATGTAGAGAGAAACGAAGTGAGCACGGAAGACTGAATGGAGTAAAGTGAAAGGGACCAAAATGTTTACCTGCTATGAAAGGCAGCAGTGGATGAAAGATGGTTACTATTGGCAACAGCAACAGATGTAGATTGTTCCTTTTTCATGTATAAGCAGAGTTTAGAAACTACAGTTCTAAAGAGAAATATAAAGTCTGTCATTCTGGGGTGAAAAAGCCTTTCCAGTCTACAGAGAGACCCCACCCCTTTCTTCACCAATGTCCAGTAAAGATGAACTTAATGGCACTGAATGTCAATGACAAAAGCATAGCTGCACTTCTCCAGGCCTTATTTCCATTTTTATTAAATTCCTTACTTGCCCCAAACCTGTGAATTTCTTTAGGCTTGTCCTTATTTCATTTCAGTCCCCAGTACTGTGAATCAACGCTAATTTGGGTGTCTGGGTGCTATTACACACGCTGTTTTTCATCTCCCTTTGCCTGTTTTATGACTTTAATATTCGGACATATCTGTGCATAGGAGTTGCATCTCATTGATCAGATTTACTTTAAAATATCTTTGATTTAAATGAAAACACAGGAAACATTTCATGGCTTAGACGAGAGAGAACTACATCAGCAGGAGAGTTGACATCGCGTGTCAGCCACTCACTGACTGTGGAAACTTTGAGAACTAACTGCATCTCTCAAATCCTAAGTTTCCTTATCAGCAAAATGAAGGTGTTAGAGCTGATAATCTTGAAGGTCCCTCCAGAGCTAACAATTTTATTTTTTTTAATTGACTTATATTTATTTTTTCATATTTTTTATTTTATTTTTTTATATGGCAGGTTCTTATTAATCTATTTTATACAAATTAGTGTATATATGTCAATCCCAATCTCCCAATTCATCCCACACAATCTTATTTTTTGAGATAAAAATCAACATCAGTCAGTGTGATGTGAGCAAAGCAAAAAAGTAGAATATCTATGGCACTATTCACAGAACCAGAACTTCAGACTTGGAAAGGTTCTTACTGTGCTTCTAACTCTCCTTTATTTTGACATTTGAGGAAACTGATGCCCAGAGAGATGAAATGGCCTGTGACACAGCTACACAGTAGCAGGCTAGCAATTTAATATATTACATATTTATAAATAATGCTATGAGCTTCTGGAGACTTTAATGGTTTAAGTGATAACCCTATTTGAGAGACCTCATAACTGTGTCACTAGGGGTTTCAAGGCACTAAAAAGGCAGAGAGTTGGAATAGGTCTGTATGTCAGTCAGGCTTCTCCAGAGAAACAGAACCAATGGGATATACATATATTTATTTACTATGAGGAGCTGACTCACAAGATTATGGAGGTTGAGGAGCCCCACAGTCTGCCATCTGCGAGCTTGAGACCCAGCAAAGCTGGTGGTAAAATTCCAGTCTGAGTCCAAAGGCCTGGGAATCAGAGGAGTTAATGGTGTAAATCTCAGACCATGGGCAGAAGACTGACATTCCAGCTCATGCAGGCAGCAAGGGGCCAGATGCTCCCTCCCTTGGCTTTTTGTTCAATTTAGGCCCTCAATGGGACCGGTGATGCCCACTCCCACCGGGGAGGGCAATCTGCTTTATGGAGTTCACTGATTCAAATGCTAGTCTCATCTGAAACATCCTCACAGACAGAGACAATATTTAATCTGGGCTCACTGTGTCCCAGTCAAGTTGACACATGAAATTAACCATCATAGTCTCACATAACTGTGCCATATAAGGTTTATAAATCTGGGAGTCAGGTTACTGAAATGGACAAAATACCAAAAGACAACCACAGAAGAAAATATATCATTCCCCATGTGCTTGTGGGCATAATTAGATGAAGGAATGTAGAAACTGCCTAATATACAATGCCCTTCAATTATGGTCAAATCCCAGAAATATCATACTTTAAAAAAGGGTTTTAAGAATCCATGTGCTTTTTAACGAATTATCAGCCACATAAATCTCCTCGAAAGTAAACCACCCTCAACAATGATATACGCAATGTGTTGCGGATGACATTTTAAGTGCTCCTGTAAAAGCATACTGTGGTTAATTTAAAATATAATTAATGAAAGACTGTCATCTCAGAAACTGGAACAAGTTACTGACAAATGAAATTAGAAGCGTGGTAGTCTACATGAAATCTAGAGTCAAAGGAAGGATCTGTCTGTGTCTCTCCTGCACGGTCTGTGTGGAGAGGGCCCACTAGTGTTGCAAAACTGGCCCCAGTTCCTTAAACAGAAATAGCCAATAGTAGGAAACAACGGATCATTGGACTTGGTAGAAAATCTCTTTAAAATACCTCCACCTTTGTCTTTATTTTCCTTGTACCACATGGCCTTTTGGTCTATAACTGAACAGATCTGAAGATCAGAAAGGCATGCCCTATCCAGGACTAGGATGTCTGGTATAAACTGAAGCACTGGTAAACAGTTGCCTGTGAGTTTATAAATCAGTGGTCCAGAACTTGACTGGCCCTTGGAAATCACAGAAATACGTAGATTACCGCTGTCAGAAGTTATCTCTTGAACTAGTGTCCCCCTCAAAATGCAGCCAGCTTAACAGGACACTATGAGCCTTTATTTTAATGAATATCTGAGTTTCATACTTGATTTCCTATAGATGTTTTCCCTCAGGATACCTTGGGGCAAAGGAACAAGGAAGACATAAAATCAAAAAGAAATTCATAATTTTTTAGATACTAGATTAGAGGGAATTCCCTGAAGAAATGGCACAAAGTTAAGGTAAATTTGATGAACAGAAGAGAGGAAAGCTCCTTACAAGTCTCATTTCCATGGGGACCAATGTCAGCCTGGAGGACTCAGGGAAGGCCCACATACCGGGGCAAAGGGCAGCACAAAAGGCAAACATCACAACCTGACAATTTTCCTGATGTCAACTCTATCTAGATTAACAGACATCCTAGCTACTTTTTTTTTTTTTTTTTTCCACTTGGGAGTAAAGTTAACAGGGTTAAAGAAAATGATTGAAAACCATAAACCCTGAACACACATGTATCTTGATTTTGCCAGCTGAGTCCAAAACCAAACATAAAGAGAACAAAATTTTAAAAATGCTATAACATGACTAACTCAAGTAGAAATACATAGGCAAAAAAAAAAAAAGAAGCATTGATCCTACCGCCACCCCAATCACAGATTAGGTATCATTGCCTACCTAAGACCCTAGGATTCTGTTTAAGTTAAGAAACTATGTCATAACTTAATTTTGTTTACCAGACAGCATCTAACAGAGTGCTGAGTATAGGGAGAAAGCACTGAATAAGTCTGTGTTGAATCGATGTGCTAATTAACAAATTCAGCAGATTTGGCAACTACTGAGATTTGCCATCAAAAGCAAGTCACCAAGCCATACTACAGTCACTGGCTGTGGGCCAGGACTCAGGATCGTCATGAGCACCAGAGAGGCCTTGGAGCCCAGCATTAAACTTTGGAAAGGACGAGCTTTGTAACCTGGCACATCCATGAATCAAAATGTCCTCTTTTTGTTTAACATGATCCCACACTTCAGGGTTATTAACCTGTTTGGTGATCCTCAGCACAACAGGAAGAAAGGAGACAGAAACAACCTTCCTCAGCATCTGTTGCTTGCTTTCGAGAAGTTATTTTTAGAACAACTTCTCTCCCACAGATATAATAGTATTATGCTTAGTCAACATGTTTACATAGTTTATATAACACACAGGCT
The DNA here is from genome assembly GCF_028023285.1 of Balaenoptera ricei. NCBI lineage: Eukaryota > Metazoa > Chordata > Mammalia > Artiodactyla > Balaenopteridae > Balaenoptera > Balaenoptera ricei. The sequence goes on from NC_082647.1 coordinate 8,500,844, forward strand.
TTTGTTCTCTCTTTTATTCTTAGAACAAAATTGAGACTCACTCGTATTCAGGTCGGTTTACATTGGAAGGAACATACATGTCATTTGATATTTGGAAAATTGGAATTCACAAAATATGTGCATCTCAGGGAGGAGTGATTAATAGATATTGAGTATAACGGAAAGAACTAAAAGAAAAAGAAAACATGAGTTAAGCTTATGTGATGAACGTAAAGAATACAGGGGTGTCTGTCTTAATTAAAATGCACATGGTGGGTGTGTCAGGAGGTGGGAACGTATTAACTTCGATGTGGATGATGGGAATATAGAAAGTACGGAATTTTCAATTATACCAGCGGTAACAAGGACATGAAAATAAAGCCTTGTCTGGTGAGGGAAACCTGAAGATGTGGGTGTTTCAATTACAGAGGCGGAAATGGAAGTTCAGAAATCGAGGTGCACAAGCCACAGTATGGGTGGCGACAAGATGAATGATGGGAAGTTAAAACATGCTTAAGTATCTCACTCTGGTTTTTAATATTATTCATATATGAAATAGTTTAGACTTAGTTCACAATTTGAGTTGAACTTTCACACTCCTCGTGAGATAATTTATGACTTTAAGTGACGATCTCAGCTGAACTAAAATATTATTCAGTGTCAAACAACTCAGCTCTTGTTGCTGTTGCTGCTGTTATTATTATTTTATGACCACTGGTAGTTACGTAAATAATTTAGAGACAGCAGAGGTTCTGTGTAAAGTACCTAGCAGATTCACCAGATTCTGACACATCGTCATGTAAAATTATAATTAATAAGAATACCAGCCAGTTTAGAAAAATTTTAATTAATCTAGTGGTAGGCTTTGCTTTCAATTCGCTATGGCAATCACTATTTTCTGGAGTGGGTTCAGCAGTTGCATTGAATGTGAGAGATGAGAAAGACATTCTTTGCTGAGCTTGTTTACAGTCAGAGGTAAGATTCTTGGCTGGAACATCTGGAGGTGCTTAGGCACCCAGAATCACCACAGTAAACCGGCCCCCTGAAATTCTTGTGGACGGGAGAAACATGCATTTGTATTTGCAAATATGAAATAATAACCTCTTTAAGTATCTTATAATAAAAAAATTTTCCATTAAGACAACCTCAAAATATCAGCATCTCTTTATGCCCTTCTAAGGAAAGCTCCATGTTAGGGAGTTTTTCATAGCTTTTTCGTTAAAAACCCTTAAGGGAAGGTTATTAAAAATGTTTATGTCTCAGTGCAATGGTGATACTACAGTTCTTGAGATAGATCCAGAGTCTTATTATTGCTGATTGGAAACTTACAGCAATAATTTATAAGCAATATGTGTATAATTATATTATGACACTATTACATTGGGCTCCAGAAGTAACGCTCCACAGCAGAAACTTAGCATTTATATTTGTAAATGGCTACATGCTTTTTTTTTAGTAATTACTTTTTACAAGAACCAACGGTGGTTGGTCTAAATGAGTTCAGTGAACATTCTTTATCCATTTGTATGGTACTCATGGCAGGAAATAGGAAGCACCATTTAGACACAGGAAGAGTCAGCAAAACAGGTCTCACCAAGAATGATCTCAAATTCTGCTTTTTGAACTTGCAGTGTCTAATTATTTAACTTCTGAAGACTGAAATGTATTTTGCTTGTGAGATTATCACTTTTAAAAAATATTAGTGCTCTGATTCTTATATGAAAACGGAGACTTAATAAAATAATGTTATAGAGTCAGTGAACATCATGCAGAATACATATTTTCCGACATCACCAAGCACTGCATCACAAGGTAATTAGGAAGTTAATAATCTTTTTAAAGAGCAGTTTCATTTATAAAAAGAGCCGAAGTTTTATCGACTGCCTGCAGTGTGCTCATTCAAATTACTGTGAAAGCTGGAGTTTAATAATTTTCTGTGTAGCTTTTTACCACCCACATATGAAAACTATCTGAGACAGTTATTTCATGGCTAATACAATTGTCCTTATATGGTCAAAGTAAAATAAATAAGTTAATCTGGCTAAGCACATTTAATTACAACTAATCATGCTGACATTAGTATTCATAAACCAGGCACTGTACCAGGCAAAATGGATATAAAGATGACCATAAATTTATCCTTGCTTTCATAGAGCTTACTATTTAGTTAAGGGAGGCATAGGTAAACAATTCGTTATAATAAAGTATAATTGGTGCTGTTACAGAAATATGAATGAATTCAGAAAAAGCAAGGGAATTATGCTGTTGGTGTTACCTTTGCACCGCCTTTTAAAACTCTACATCAAAATTTCTTCATCCATAATGTGAAAGCATATTGTAACATGAAATCTCTCCAGTGAGACCCTGGGGTTGCTTCCAGGATAAACATTCTGTGATTTGATACTAATTTAAGTTACAATGAAGATCACTGTAAGTTCTAAATTGGAAGAAATAAAATTCCAAGGGGCAACATTAGTAATGGAGTCAAGATACAGATTTGCCATTTTAATTTGTGACTTTTCTCCTCTGAATTTGGTTTCGAGATCCATGAAATGGGATATTACCTAACTCAAAGTCAATTTAGAAAATATATGTGAAATTAGGTGAGGATACTGTTAGTAAACTGAGCCTTCCTATGCTGCTTTTCTGCTATATTTGAATATCAGTGATGGAGATTTTAAACCTTGCAATACTACACCTCTGGGGTTATTGTGAACCTTCTGCACATCTGATCTGCTGTAAATATGAGTGAACCTTCCAGGCCTATCATCACTGTAGCCTTCAGTGTTCTACGAATTTGACATTTCATTTAAATCTTGGTTACTCAGCAATTTTAATACTAAGCAGAGTAGCTAAACGAAAGGCAATTGCTTTTCCTTCTTTCTCTTTCTTTACAAATCAAAAGACTGGTTTCAGCCACATTTAGGTAATAGTCTCTAAGAATTCTGCTGATGTTGATGTTAAAATAATTTCACGAAGACACCGGGGGGATTCTTATGTATTTGCCAAACTTGCAGCTTCCTACTTCCTGATGTTATTAGAGAAGGGGAAGGTACAAATGTGAAGTTGACTTCAACCTCAGTACCAGACTGACCTTGTTGTGGTAATAAAGCATATGAATGCTATTTTGATGTCTAAGAAATTATAAAACATACAGTCTAATTCCTGGTTCTAGTAATATGGCATTTAGAAACACTGAAGGAAGGACAGTTAAGGAGTAGAAAGACAGATGCTATAACATGTTACTTAAACTCTTTGAGTTCCAGTTTCTCCATTCACATGAAACCTGAGTAAGAACTGGCTGTCTTATTAACAGTCTTAGCACAAGTTGCATCTTACAGAAATAAAAGTCTAATTCTACCCAATTAATATTCTTAAAAAAACAAAAGCAATTCAATGAAAGAAGGATAGCTCTTTCAATAAATGGCGCTGGAGAAATTGGATAGCCATAAGCAAAAAATAAATATATAAATGAATAAAATGAACCTTGACCTTAACCTCATATGTAATATAAAAATCAACTAAAATGGACCATGGACATAAATGTGAAACATAACACTATAAAACTTCTAGAAAAAGACACAGGAGAAAATCTTCAGGACCAAGGATAAGGCAAAAAGTTCTTAGACTTGAACTAAAACCAAAAGCATGGTCCATTAAAAAAACAAAGCTTGATAAATTGGACCTCATGAAAATGAAAATTTTTTATTCTATGAAAGACCCTGTTAAGGATGAAAATACACATAATGGACTGGCAGAAAATATTTGCATATTGTATATTTGACAGAGGACTAGTATCTAGACTTATAAATAACTCATATCTCGATATAAGAAAACAAACATAATTAGAAAATGGGCAAAAGATGCAAAGAGACATTTCAGCAAAGGGGCTAATATAGGTGGCAAATAAGCACATGACAAGATGCTCAATATCATTAGTCATTAGAGACATTAATACTAAAACCATAATGAAACATCACTGCACACCTTTCAGATAACTGAAATAATAAATAGAGAAAATGCCATATACTGGCGAGGATGTAGAGAAACTGGATCACTCACACATTGCTGGTGGGAATATAAAATGGTACAGTCACTCTGGAAAATAGTTTGACAGTCTTTTAAAATTAAAAAAACAGACTTACCATGCAATCCAGGAATCATACTCCTGGGCGTTTATCCTAGAGAGATAAAGACTTATTTTTATGCAGAAACTGATAAACAAATGTTCCTAGCAGCTTTGTTCCTAGTAGCCACAAACTGGAAACTACCCAGATGTCCCTCCACAGGTGGATGCTCAAATAAGCGGTGGTACGTCCACCCCCGGGAGGCAGCTCGGTAGTAAAAAGGAGGCACTGTTGATACATGCGACAACGTCCACGAACCTCAACGAAATTATGATGAACGAAAACACCAGTCTCCAAAGGATGCACACTGCATGATTCCACATATAACATTTGTGAAACATCATCACAGAAGTGGAGAACAAATTGGTGGTTTCTGTGGGTCAGAGATGAGGAGGGTGGATATGGCTAAAAGTGGGTAGCACATGGGAGCTTTGTGGTGACGGGACAGTTAAATATCTTGATTGTGGTGGTGGTGGTGGTGAAGCGAAGCTACACATTTGATAAAACCGCACACACACACACGCACATGGTCCTCTATAACTGGTGAAATCTGAATAAGCTCTATGACTTGTGCCATTATCAAAATGAAAAAAAATCCAGCCCTCTCCCCATAAAACCTTGTTTTTGCATAATTCACTCAAAAGACTCCAAAGAGAGAATTACGCCTCATAATTAAACATCCTAAGCATGCCCTTCCTCTGTCTCGCTCCCCAAAGTCTCTTCTTCATAGCTGTGGCTCCCTACTCTGTCTTTTCTCCCAACCCAAACCAAATAAAACGAAAAACAAATAACCACACAAACAAATAACCCCCCCTTCCCCTTTCCTGATCTCTATAGCTACGCTTCCCCTTGCCTCCCCCAAGTACTGGTCCTTTTCTTCCCCATGGTCCCACAAACCTCTGTATCATCTCTTTATTATGTGCATAACTTTAGCCTATTTTGGATTATTTTAACTGCCTCTTCAGCCATCGTTAGCAGCAGTACAAAAAAACTTGAGAACTTGAATAAGCAAACACAAAAACCTCTTTGGGGAAAGAGGACGATTTAAATATTGACACGTTAACAGTTTGCCCTTTTCATTATCAAATGGGGTTAATAACTCCCACCGCCCTTAAAGGGTTGTTATGAATATTAAATAAGATGTCATATGTAAAGCACATAGTACAGTGCTTGGCACACAGTAGGTGCTCAACAAATGGTAGCAGCAAGTAACAGGAAGCAATTGGCACACAAAAGAGAGTGGTAATAGAGCTCTGCAATTTAACAGTCCACAAAGAAATACTCATGAAGCATCTAATATACTCTTAGTACTTTGCCAGTACGATGAAACAGCCAAAGGAAAGATGCATACAGCATAAATAAGAACATGAAAAAGCAGTGCCATTAGTCATTAGGAAAACGATCATTAAAACCATAATATGATACTACCTATAAGTATGACTAAGATCCTGGCAACTGGATCTCATTCATTGCTGGTAAAAATGCAAAATGCTACAGCCACTATGGAAAAGTCTGGAAGTTTCTCATAAAGGTAAACGTTCATTTACCATGCAACTCCACTTCTAGGCAATTATCCAAGTGAAATGAAAACTATGTTCAAACAAAAATCTGTATGAGAATGTTTATAGCTGTCTTATTGCCCCACAATGGAATTTACCCACACATTCTCCAACTGGTAAATGTATAAACATACTGATATGTCCATACAATGGAGTACCCACTCAGAAATACCAAGGAATGTACTACTGACACACAAAACATGAATGAACTGCAAACGCATTATGCTAAATAAAAGAATCTACACACAAAAGTCTACATACTGTGTGATTCCACACAGGCAAAACTATAGAGACAGGAAACAGATAACTGGTCATCAGGGTCTGCAGGTGGGAGGGGGATTGACTGCAAAAGGTCACGAGGGAAATATTTCAGGCAATGGAACAGTTCTATACCTTGATAGCAGTGACGGTTACACAATTGTATGCATCTGTCAAAACTCACAAAAATGTACACCAAAAAGGGTGAATTTACCTTATGCAAATTTTACCTCAATCAAAAAAAATAGAAAAAATAGAATTGTAGCCTAAAAGTTAAGAACACAGATTTTGCCACTGTGTGCCTTCAGATATAATGTAAGAGATGAGACTAACACACATAAATAAGGGAATCACATGTACTCGTCTACAATTTGTTGCTGAATTATGAGGTTTAGGGATAGGTATAAATTGAATTTAAAGAGATCACTGATTTATGTGCAAGAGGAAAGACTGGACTTCAGTGTCAAACATCAAAAGGGTGGGCAGAACCTGGTTGGGCAGAGAGAACTGAAAGAGCATTTTTGCCTGAAGAAATGTGAGTAAAAATAATGAGCAGTGATGAGGAGTCTTACCTGAAGGGAGCAGAGCTGGTGTTGAGAGTAATGAGAAATTGATTTGATAAAGACGATGGAGCCAGACTGCAGAGGGACTTAAATTTTAAACACAGCCCATGACAGAATTAAAGTCTTTTCATAAGACAGTTATAGTGAATTCTTGAATGAGGGTTATCATAAAAAGCAGTTTGTACAGATGATCATTCTGGAAGTAATGTTCCCTCTAGAAGAAGGAGAGAAGCCACGTCCTGGCACAACAGGAAAGGGGAATCAGTGTGTTATTTATGTTGCAGACTCAGAGTCCTTTGTGGCTTTCTGAATTGACATCTTAGCTGATTGTCTTAATAATAGATATCTTGTGTTAAAAATGGAATCTTTGAGTGTTTAGCAGAAGGGAAGCACAGCTGCCTCCAGCGGTTTGTTCCTATAGCTTCTGGGCATGGGGCACCATCTACAGGAAGGGCTGCTCAGTGGCTGCTTTCTTTCACGCCTTGGGGACTGCAGCTGCCTGGATTGCCACATGCTCAAGTCACTCCTGATCTCAGAAATAAGGAACACTCAGAAACCCTACAGAACAGTGCTTTTCTGCTCCATCCAGAGTTCAAATACATTTTGACCCCTATATGAAGTCACTGAAGAAAGGGCATCCGTTCCTTCCTTGGAAGCCTAAGGGTGAGTATAGGAGAGTACAATTCTGCATCCTTGCTTTGGCCAGTATCTGTGCTCATGAATGCCTCACCTCTCTCATCCATGGTTTTAGCTAAGAGACTTTATTGAGAAAGACATTATAGTAAAGTGAATAAATCTCAAGAACTTGGGTTTCTTTTTAAATTTAGCAGAAAATCCCGGAGAATTTATTCATTTTCTGTTGATATAAAATTCTACTCAGAATCCTTAGAGGGATGAGGGAGTCCTGACTGTATGTTAGGTTATCATATATACAATGGAATATTACTCAGCCATAAAAAGAAATGAAATTGAGTTATTTGTAGTGAGGTGGATGGACTTAGAGACTGTCATACAGAGTGAAGTAAGTCAGAAAGAGAAAAACAAATACTGTATGCTAACACATATATATGGAATCTAAAAAAAAAATGGTTCTGAAGAACCTAGGGGCAGGACAGGAATAAAGACGCAGATGTAGAGAATGGACTTGAGGACATGGGGAGGGGGAAGGGTAAGCTGGAAAGAAGTGAGAGAGTGGCATGGACATATATACACTACCAAATGTAAAACAGATAGCTAGTGGGAAGCAGCCACATAGCACAAGGAGATCAGCTCGGTGCTTTGTGACCACCTAGAGGGGTGGGATAGGGAGGGTGGGAGGGAGACACAAGAGGGAGGAGATATCAGGATATATGTATAGCTGATTCACTTTGTTATAAAGCAGAAACTAACACACCTTTGTAAAGCAATTATGCTCCAATAAAGATGTTAAAAAAAAAAAAAAGGATAGCTTGAAGAATTAGAAACTGGATATGAAATTTTCTTGAATAAATTTGTAACGTTTCTCAAATTTAAAAAAACTGGAAAAATACTAAAATAAATACCCCATAACTATTCCAAGTAAAGATGTCAAGACCAACATGCAAAGTACATTGATATGGAAGTAGGTGTGTCCCTGAGTCTTTTAGAAATCTCTTAATTAATCCTGGGATGTGCTGTATGAAGAGAGGATGTCAAATGTCTTGCTGAGTAGCAAATAGATGAACCCTACAAACAGCTTCAAGTAGCAATGAGGCTAATATCAAATGCCCTTCATCTGAGAGTCCTAGAGGTCTTTACAAATGGCGTAACATTAACCTGAACATCACTCCAGAGAAGCATCAAATTAATTTCCATTTCAGAAATGGAACCCTGAGAAAGAAGCATGTCCATGATCACAACTAAACCTACTTCTTAGCATACTTAAGGCCAGTTCCTATCAGCCATCTGTTCTGAGAGTTAATTTTAGGTCCTGGAGTAAAAGAGAGAGAGCATGAAGATGTCAAAATGGAAAACAAACCATATTCATTCAACATTTGGGGGATCATTTAAAGTTAAATAATAATACAGGATTACATTTCTCAAGGTATTCACTATATATTTAGAGCAACATTTAGGGAACAGTATGGCAAGTGCCATGATAATAGTATAATTGAAGTATGATGGAAATACATGAGAGGAAGAGAATCAAACTAGGGGATCAGGGAAAACTCACATAGGAAGAGATACTTAAGCCAAGCTTTGAAGGCTTGTAGGAGTTATCTTTAAGCAGAAAGCAAGGAAAAGGATTCTGTACAAGACAAATAGCACAGACAAAGCATGAAGCATTATAATTGCCAGTAGCTGGAATAGTGCTAGGGGGAAGGAGGCCACAAATTTGAATGTGATGTATGTGCTAAACTAAGGAGCTTAAAATGTGTACCAAATACTATAGCCAAGGGAACAGGTCAGTGGTCAGCGCACATATTCACAGGAGACCCACAGCTCCATCAGCACCATGATATCAACATGGAGTTGTAAATATAATTTACAGGAACTCGAACAGGCAGAAACAATACCTCCTTGCAAACTTCTATTTACAATTCATGTTTTGTAAGATGCCAGTAGGTTATACTGCCCAGGAGGAAAAGAAAACAAAGTTGGTATACGACTAGCTCACCTCTGCTGTAGAGTTAGGCCAAAGGAGAGATCCATCAGGCATGGTATGATCAAGAGAAAAGTAAGAGATTTCAAAGAAAATATAAACAGAACTCAGTGATAAGTTGGATATAAGGGGCTAAAAAAAATGAGTAACTGAAATTTTGATTCTAAATCACTGGGCTTTTTAAGTTCTTCAGTGATTTATAAAAATAATAAAATAAGAAAGAATACTTAGATGGTAAAGATGAATCCACAAACATGCTCAGTTGAAGATGACAATGGGACTTCAAGTCAGAGTTCTAGGTACCTAGTGGGGCTTGTCTCTGGACAACATCTACTTTCCAGGGCCTCTAACCTTGAGCTTAAGGCTGCTCAGTATGTATCAAATGATCAGTCCAGAGGAACAGTGTTTACAGGAAACTGCTAGAAAGTTAGGTGGGGTATCCTTTCTTCTGGAATAAATCCAAGCTGAGGGCTATGTCCCATCTTATTGTGGTGCTGCCCTCCTTGTGTTGCTTCCATTAAATTTGCTCAGACTTTATATACCAGCATCTTAATAAAAAGGAGCCCTGTAAAATTCATCTTTTCATCCATTATAACGATGTTGTACGGGTTGGGTTCTCTGGGAAACAGATGCTAAGATGGAATTAGAACTGCAAAAGTTTTATTGGGAATAGCACCAGTGAGAGAAAAGAGCAAGATGCAGGGTTGGGCATGTGGTGCCGACAGACCCTAATTTAGACCTCACCCAGTCTTTGTCAGCCCAGGGAAGAGCTCTGGAGCAAAGATGGCATGCTGGAGGAGCCCCACAGGGGTTGGAGATGACCTAGCCCTTGCACCATTAATCTGCTGTCATTACCTGGAGGCCACCTGGAGGAGGATGTGGCCTCATCTTGAAAGCTGGAACAGACCCTGAAGGAGCCAACGACTGGATGCAGCAGCTGACCACAGTCCTTTCAGCTGGGCATCTAGTCCTTTCTTGAAGTAGGATCTGAGTGATGTATCTCTGTGTCGCCACAAAGCCCTCAAAGATTTGTTTACGCAATACCCTTTTTATGAAGCCCCATGAGAGAAATAGCTCTTGGTAGCTGGCACAGCTGTGCATAACCCATACAAGGGATATGCTTCTGTATTTTGGACACCGGTATCCACATCACTGGTCAGATTTTCTTCTGTGCATTGGCTGCTATGAAGCTCAGAGCTAAATTTATGGGGTTCATATAGAATTTCATAAAATACTAATACCATAGCTGCTGCATTATCCTTTTCTCTTGTTTCCTTTTTACTTAGAAAGCACATAAATTACTTTAGCCAGAGACTAGATCTCTAAGTAGAACTACCTTTCCATAAGGTGATTTGTGGGATACCGTCATGGATCATGATACAAAATGGACTATATTAGGGACGTCCCTGTGGTCCAGTGGTTAAGACTCCGCCTTCCAATGCAGGGGGTGTGGGTTCGATCCCTGGCTGGGGAGCTGAGATCCCACATGCCTCGTGGCCAAAAAACCAAGACATAAAACAGAAGCAATATTGTAACAAATTCAATAAAGACTTTAAAAAAAACAGTCCACATCAAAAAATCTTTAAAAAAAATAAGGACTATATTGAATCTTAGCTTGGGCCTCATCTTATCCAACTCAAAAATGAGAGAGGATCATCAATTAACTCCTTTGAATGCAAAAATATATACATTTTTGTCCCTACTCTATAAATACCTAAATTATAAATCTAATCATTTGTGTTGTATTATTGATCTGTCATCCTAAATAGATATTTACTAACACATCTGAAAGTGCTTTTCAGTAAAGGCCCAGGGCCCTCTAGTTGGCTATTAAAAACATAAAGAAGAAATAAAATTCTGGGGGTTCCTCACTTTCCCCCTTTTCTTGCTAGTGCTTTATTAGTAACAAGGAAATGATCACTCTGAAATTCACTTCCGCTGGAGAGACCAGTATATAAAGACTATGTGGTAATCACTTGCCTTAGTTGTCAGTTTTTGAAGTGTCATAATTATTGTGATCTGGGCATTAGGAAGGCAAATTTTCCTTTCGTGATGGGAAAGAGGGTTGGGAATGAGGCCGATGTATGGACAAGTGGTGAGGAGGGCTGCTCTCCAGGGCAAAGCTATACTGACCAGAATGGGCCGGTCATCAGAACCCAAGAGGACGAACTTGCTCTGTGGCTGAAGTGCAATGGCATCCAGGGAAGGGGATGATCCCTGACAGTGACTAAACTATGTACTTAAAGAGAAATACTCAAAGGAAAAAGAAAAGAACCAAAGAAGATTATATGGAGTGCTTGGTTTTATTGCTATAAGCAGGCCTGGCTACATAATTTGCGGGCAAATTACAAAATAAAAATGTAGGATGCTTGTCCAAAAATTATTAAGAATTTCAAGACTAACAGCAGAGCATTAAAACAAGCATGGGACCCTCTGGGCTTAGGTCCCTGTGTGACTGCATGTGTCACATGTCCACAAGGTTGGCCCTGGTTACAGACTCAAAAGGTAACTATAAGAAAGACGGAGTTTTTTTCCCTCAGATCACCGATTAACACCTCAACTGTAAACCTGAGAAAGTTCCGCTCCTATTACTCTGTCCTTAGCCTGGCCTAGCCTGTTAGCCCTCTGGGCCCTGGGGAGGGGAGGCTGGCAATGAACAAAGTGGCTACAAAATCCTCAGTCAGTCCCAACGTCTCACCAGTGGAGCTGAGTGAGCACCATTCTACTTTTAAATACTCTGTATCCTTGTTGAAATACATGTTGGACCATATCTTACACAACACATCAAGATTTTTGGTTCAAAAGTTGGTTTGTTGTCATAATAGATTGAGAAGAGCTAACTCACTTCTCATCAGGAAATGTCATGGGATCAAGACTTCCTTTGCTAGAACTGGATATAAATACTTGATACCACTGAGGCTGCAGCAGCCACGGCTATGGTGATTGCAGAGTCAGAGCTTGCAGAGCTGGGTCGGAGGAGGGATATCACCTCCCCAAAAGGAATTCAGGTAGAAATGAACCACCCAAGTCTACAGAATCAGCATAGTGTTGGAGGGAAGCAGGGAGGTGTGGACAAGATTATTTTGAAAAGAAGAAAAAAAAAAATTCCCAAGGTGATCTGACAGTCTCCGGGTTAAGAACTATGCTCTACTTCAATTTTTTTTTTTTTTGCTCCCCCCAGGTGAGTGGGGCATAGATAGGTAAGGAACAAGCTCATGTTCACACTGGTAGTTAGAGAAAGCTGGACCCAAAACCCAGGTATATGATGTCCCTGACCAAGCTCTTTGCACTGTATCAGAGATTTCAAACTGCTTTCATATTTACTAGTTCAGGAGAAAATGTAACAAATAAAAGACAATTCAGATGTACATCGTAATGAAACATTTATTATAGTGTCAATTTTGGGTTAGATGTGTAAATGTATTAATGAAAATACATCACAACTGCTAGGCTCTGAATATTTTAGTTGGAGGGCCAAGTGATTTTAGATATTGACATTTATGAAAAGTTGGACCTCATGACCAGAATGAAGTTTCCTGAAATGTGTTTGGTATTCAACTTAATATACCATGTTTGTTTAGTTGGAGAAACTTAGAATTACTGTTAATTCTAAGGAATTAACTTAGAATTAATTAATTACTGTTAATTCTATAGAAAAGTCTACATGTCCGTAATTAAATAGAATACCTGATTCTGTTAAAATACTTAAAATGGTCTCAAATAAGAATCCCAGTTGAGTATGGATTAATGGGAATTAAAAAAAAACTGTTAGAAGACAAATTTCCAACCTGAATTTCACAGTACTCTGTTTGGATATGTAATTTAATAAAAATCTATCTATGGGCAAGTTACTCAGTGAATTGCTAAAAAACTGAAATACCTCCTAGCTGATAACTTATTTTTATGGCTTTTTATGGGCTGTATTCCCACACTCACTAAGTCATCTGATAAATTAACGTTACAGTAAAAGAAGCTGATTTTGCTACCATTACCATTAGCTAAAGGCAGCACTTGACAGATTCTTTCACCCAGAAACATGTAATGGAATAGTACATTTTCCTTGCAAACAAACCTCATTTATACTTTACACAAGGGTCATTTTTCCATGAAGGCAAAGAAAGAAAAATGTTCAGCTACAGTGGTCCAACATCAAAACACCTTAAGTTTCAGTGAAAGAGCCTGACATATTGAAAGACCTCACTAACAAAACTCATCTCTGAGGAGTTAAGTGCGTGAATGAGAGAAGCTCCATGAAGAACCCTAATAGCAATTCGAGATATTTTTAAAAATTAAATGATTTCTCTACATGAGGATCCCAGAGGAATATGGTGGACTAAATGCCATCCATCCTCTGAGCTTCACATTTCACAGCAGACATCAAGGCCTCCAGTGGTGCCTCTCCTTCCAGAATTAGTCCACTCGACAGTACCATTCCGGTAAAAAAGGAGACCCAGTGGGCCAAATGATGAGTAATAGTTATGAGTAAACATATTAAATGATACTAGGAGTTTAGGGACCGCTCTCGTTTCGAGCAATTTCTCTCAAGCAAAACACTTAACATGGGTCTCACACTGTTCCTATTTCAGCGTCTCATCTTGAAGCTGGCACTTCCTCCAGTATAGTGCAGGGGGAGCAACTGTGTCTCCTTATAAAACACCAATGTTTCCAAGCTTCAATCGCTTTACTTCTGCTTTCATTTCTTCCTTCTGATGTTTCTTCAGTTTAGCACTAATACTATGACTCAATTCTTTAATCTTTTAGGCATATGTTTTGTGATTTTTCAACTTCCTGCCCTCTGAGAATAAAAGTGGGAAATGGTGAGAATAATTCCCAGGGATGAGTTTGATGTGTATAGGTATAAAATTCAGTTGGATAAAGAAAAATAGTTGCAACCATGAGGGTAACAGACTGGTACAGTTATATTCTTGAGTTACCTTGTATGGCTTGGACCTCAATGTGAATAGCCCTCCCTGGAGTAACACCATGGTGGCCCTAGGTTATATTTTGGTGAATTTCAATAATTCACAATCATCTCTGGGTTGGTTTCTAAATCATTCTAATCCGTAATAGATTTTACCTTCATATTCTTACTGATACCATTACCTATTCTATACGTCTACATTTACTTTTTTGATACAACTAGAAAACTGAAAGAAACACGTCTTTGAAGGAAAAAACTTCAGCCCCACTTAGGACTAGGGATGACTCAGACCATTAACAACACAGGGTGAGGAGCAAAGAAAAGCTGTAAATAATCAGGAAAATAATAAATTCCCCAATTTGTGTCAGAATTTGAAAAGCCATTAAGAATTAGTGGGTGAAGGAACCTCAAAAACATGAAGTGAAAAAATCCAGAGACAAGAAGTCTCATATTGTATCACTCCACATATATTCAGAAATATTCAGGATAGGTAAACCCATAGAGACGGAGTGCAGATTGGTGGCTTCCAGGAGCTAGGGGAGGTGGTAATGGGGAGTGAGTGCTCAGTGGGTATGGAGTGATCACCTTTTGGGGGATGAAAATGTTTTGGAACTAAATAGAGGTTCTTGTTGCACAATATTGTGAATGCATTAAATGCCACACTGAATTGTTCTCTTCAAAGTGTCTAATTTTGTTAGGAAAATTACACCTTGATAAAAAAAAAAGTTCTAAAAAATAAAAAGGAAAACGATCTTTGTAGTTTTTCTGTAATATTAAAGTTATTCTAAGAAAAAATTTACTTTTTAAAAATGGAATTAGTGGGGAGAAGGCATGAACTTTGACTCCTATTTGGTTTAAGGTACAATGGAAAACCTCCATATTTTTGTTCCGTTTCTTCATCAAGTTACAGTTTTAAAAATTAAGTTATGAGCAATTATTAAGGCCATTAGCCCTTTTCCTCTCACATGTGTTAAAGTTTATTATGGAGTCAAATTTATCAGGCTCTTACTTTCACTCAATTTGTTATCTTTTGCTTTATAATGTCTGGGCTCTGTTTTCTGCTTGGAAAGATCTTTCTCACTCCATTACTTGTTAGATTTGTTGTTGTTGATGATTCTTTTCCCCTAAGGTTTTAATTTTTCTTATTTATTTCTCTTTTCTAATTACATTGGCTAGTATCTCTGATGATACATGATAATATGCATCAGTGACCTGCCACTGGTTTTATAGGGAGTTATGTGGTCAAATTAAGTTTCTCAGCTCACTGCTAAGAAGTGAGCTGAGAAACTTATGGATAAATGGGGAAGAGTAAGAAAAAAACAGCACATGTACTAATTTTCTCATCTTTAATAGAAATCTGGTATTGGACACTATTGAAAAACAAATCGATCCAAGATGCTTAAGTATGTTATGTAATGGTATGAAGGTGGTAGTGTGTTGGAGCTCTACTCTCCCTCCACCTCCAAACTGGTTCACAAGAGATAATTGTTAAATATTCAGGAAATTTGCAAGCTGGTTGTTAAAGCTATTATTAAAAATTAAATTACATAAATTTATGGTTAAACTGAATCAAAGCAAATGTATCAAACACTCAAAAATCATGTCAATTATACTATATTTATATAGTACTATACACTATATTTTACTATTATCTATGCTCTTAAGGCTGTTTATGTTATTGCAACTGAAGGATGGAAATCCTAATGATGGTAGCTTCTGCCCATCTCTTCTCTACTCTGAATTCTGTGAGGATAGCCTGGCAGCTTGAAATCAGCCAAGGTGGGAGTATTAATATTATGGAAATTGACAAATGCTGCAAACCAGGGTTTGACTTACTGCTTTTTCGATTGTCAAACTTAAGTAATAAAATGTTAATCGTGCAGATTTAACTTGTGTTGTGTCTGTGTCTATTCTGAATAGAACAAAACATTCAGAAAACATTCTTCCTAACTTTGAATACTACTATCTGATTTAGTGAATAATTCTCTCAAATCACTGACAAACAAGAGATGTCCTGACATTCACCTTCCTTCATTGTTTTCCTTTTCTTTTACATATTTTCATAAAATAAAATATCAACCAAAACACCCATGTTGGAACTACACTCAGAGAGCCAGTTAGCAGCACCCTACTGTATAAAGATAACTGTAAAAAAAAACCCTGAAATGATAATATAACTAACCAAAATACCGAGACAAAGGGGAAATAAACATAGTAAGCATAATTACATTACAAATATAAACAAAAAATCAATTATAAAAATTATACTGCAAATACAATTTAATTTCCTTATCTTCCATAGTGAAGAGTCAACTGATAGAGTTTAAGCTTAATATAGCTAGAAGTGTATGATTAATTATATTATTAAGATATATAATGGTAACCAGTAGAAAAATTAATGTTTTACAAATGACTCCAACTTATCAAAAGGAAACATATACACAAACCTGCATACTCAGAGGCCTCTCCTGACTCCCAGTGTTACCTCTTACCCCAGCAGCCCATATTCTAGTCCATCTCTCTGCTCTATTCTCTCATATAGTCTTGTAATTTTCCTTTATGACACGTTTAAAATGATTAGTTGCATAATCACATGATGAACATTTATTTTTTGATTAATCAATAATCTTCGAGACGGTACAGCCTATGTCTAGTTTTGGTCACCACTGTCACAACACCAGGTGCAATGTCTGAGACACAGTAGCTGCTCAATACTGCTGAGTGAAGACCCCTTCCCCTCAAAGACCTTCTAGAAGCAGAGGGAAGGCTACATCTAAATGCAATAACATAAAGGGAGTCTGTTTAGGTTTAAAGACGTGCAAAAAGATTCATGTATTCTACCTAGGGGAAGGCTTCATAAAAAATGTGGCATCTGAATTGAATCGTGCAAAATAGGCAGTTTGCCAGAGACAGAGAAGATAGTCATCTTAAAGAAAGGAAACTGCCAACAGAGAGAGAAGGTTAGTGAAGGGTCCACATCATGGAGAAGGCTGTAGACTACACTAAGGATATGGAATTCACCTGTGAGAAAACGGTGAGATCTGATTCTTTTTTATTATTATAGAAAGTATATTTAGCATGAGATCTACCCTCTCAACAGATTTTTTAAGTGCACAGTGTAGTATTGTTAACTATAGGCATGACTTTGAATAGCATATCTCTAAGTCATCTTGCATGACTGAAACTTTATACCCATTTATACAACTCCACCTTCCCTTCTCCCCCAGTCACTGGAAACAACCATTCTACTTTCTGCTTTTATGAGTTTGACTACTTTAGATACCGCATATAAGTAGGATCATGCAGTGTTTGTACTTTTGTGACTGACTCATTTCACTTAATATAGTGTCCTCATGATTCATCCATGTTGTGGCATATGGCAGGATTTCCTTCTTTTTGAAGGCTAATATTCCATTATATGTATATACCACAATTTCTTTATCTATTCATCCATTGATAGACGACGTTCAGATTGTTTTCATATCTTGGCTATTGTAAATAATGCTGCAATGAACATAGGAGTACAAAGATCTCTTAACACCTGTTAGAATGGCTATTACACATAAAAAAAAGATAAGTGTTGGTGAGTATGTGGAGAAACTGTGTACACTTGTACACTGTGGATAGAAATATAAAGCAGTGTAGCCGTTAAAGAAAGTAATATGGAGGTTCCTAAAAAAATTAAAAATAGAATTACCAAGTGACCTAGCAAATCCACTTCTGGGTATTTATTGAAAAGAACTGAGATGAGGTTCTCAGTTGAAGCACCCTCTGGAGACAGTGAGGAAGCAGGAGAGGAAGGGGGCTGGAAGGTGAATTTGGTGAGTGGTGCTCTGATTATGTGGCTCCTACACTTTAGCTCCTAGTGCCATGTGATCCAGAGAGGAAAACATGGCATAACTGCATCAGTCACAAGGTTTATCTGAGCACCTCTTTCAGCTTAAGGGGAAACCACCACTGAAGTAAAAAGGGGAGCAAGATATTGTGGCCAAGCCCAGCTTCTCCTCTTGTTATCCTCTCTAATTTGAAATTTAATTTTCATTCTTTCCATGAAAATCCACTTATTCAAATCCTGGCTCCTCTACGAAAACTTACTTTCTTAAATAATCTTATCTAACTTTAATCACATGTATTCTATAAACACAGGATTTTCATAAAGTCATACTCCTCTATGTATGCCTATGACCTCCTTCCAGATTTTCACACCTTCAGAATAAAAGGTGTAGTTTTAATTTCTTTTGTAATCACTCACAGTATGTGTAAGATGTTTAGCACAAAGTAGATTTTTGTTAAATGTTTTTTATAGCTATTTATAACGCAATGAGATATGAGGATTAAAATAGGTTACTACAGAGGAGCAAAAAGAAACAGGACAGATGTGTGAAGAGGAAAACATGGGAGATAAAAAAGACAACAGGATCTTTTCCTTAATTATATTAGAGGTAGGTCAGAGAATAAAAGAATAAAAAATGCTTTCAAAGAATTAAAAATGAATATCTTATAAAACTTGAGGATTGATGGCATGTTTGATTCAAATTCTGGTTTTCCTCCAAAGGTAGAATGAGATTCAGAAACTTGGAATTATACAGCTTGTAATGGAAAATTTGGTTAAACAAGGGGATAATTGTTTCTTACAACATTCCCAATACTGTGAATTTTCAATGGCTATTTGATGGTATTTTGTTGTTTAAGAAAATCACTAAATTAGGAACCAAGATGGCGGAGTACAAAGAGGTGCTCTCACTCCCTCTTGCGAGAACACCAGAATCACAACTAGATGCTGGACAATCATCGACGGGAAGACACTGGAACTCACCAAAAAAAGATACCCCACATCGAAAGACAAAGGAAAAGCCACAATGAGACGGTAGGAGGGGTGCAATCACAGTCAAATCAAATCCCATAACTGCTGGGTGGGTGACTCACAGACTGGAGAACACTTATACCACAGAAGTCCACCCATTGGAGTGAAGGTTCTGAGAGCCCCACGTCAGGTTCCCAACCTGGGGGTCCGGCAACGGGAGGAGGAATTCCTAGAGAATCAGACTTTGAAGGCTAGTGGGATTTGATTGCAGGACTTCGACAGGACTGGGGGAAACAGAGACTCCACTCTTGGAGGGCACACACAAAGTAGTGTGCACATCGGCACCCAGGGTAAGGATCAGTGACCCCATAGGAGACTGAACCAGACCTACCTGCTAGTATTGGAGGGTCTCCTGCAGAGGCAGGCGCTGGCTGTGGCTCACCGTGGGGAGAAGGACACAGGCAGCAGAAGTTCTGGGAAGTACTCCTTGGCATGAGCCCTCCCAGAGTCTGCCATTAGCCCCACCAAAGAGCCCAGGTAGGCTCCAGTGTTGGGTTGCCTCAGGCCAAACAACCAACAGGGAGGGAACACAGCCCCACCCATCAGCAGTCAAGCGGATTAAAGTTTTTCTGAGCTCTGCCCAACAGAGCAACAGTCAGCTCTACCCACCACCAGTCCCTCCCATCAGGAAACTTTCACAAGCCTCTTAGATAGCCTGATGCACCAGAGGGCAGAGAGCAGAAGCAAGAAGAACTACAATCCTACAGCCTGGGGAACAAAAACCACATTCACAGAAAGACAAGATGAAAAGGCAGAGGGCTATGTACCAGATGAAGGAACAAGATAAAACCCCCCAAAAAAACAACAAAATGAAGTGGATACAGGCAACATTCCAAAAAAAGAATTCAGAATAATGATACTGAAGATGATCCAGGACCTCAGAAAAAGAATGGAGGCAAAGATCAAGAAGATGCAAGAAATGTTTAACAAAGACCTATAAGGATTAAAGAACGAACAAACAGAGATGAACAATACAATAACTGAAATGAAAACTACACTAGAAGGAATCAATAGCACAATTAACTGAGGCAGAAGAACGGATAAGTGACCTGAAAGACATAATGGTGGAATTCACTGCTGCGGAACAGAATAAAGAAAAAAGAATGAAAAGAAATGAAGACAGTCTAAGAGACTTTTGGAACAACATTAAATGCAACAACATTCGCATTATAGGGGTCCCAGAAAGAGAAGAGAGAGAGAAAGGACCCGAGAAAATATCTGAAGAGATTAGAGTCGAAAACTTCCATAACATGGGAAAGGAAATAGCCACCCAAGTCCAGGAAGCGCAGAGAGTCCCATACAGGATAAACCCAAGGAGAAACACGCCAAGACACATAGTAATCAAATTGGCAAAAATTAAAGACAAAGAAAAATTATTGAAAGCAGCAGGGGAAAAGAAACAAATAACATACAAGGGAACTCCCATAAGGTTAACAGCTGATATCTCAGCACAAACTCTACAAGCCAGAAGGGAGTGGCATGATATACCTAAAGTGATGAAAGGGAAGAACCTACAACCAAGATTACTCAACCCAGCAAGGATCTCATTCATATTCAATGGAGAAATCAAAAGCTTTACAGACAAGCAAAAGCTAAGAGAATTCAGCACCACCAAACCAGCTCTACAACAAATGCTAAAGGAACTTCTCTAAGGGGGAAACACAAGAGAAGAAAAGGACCTACAAAAACAAACCCAAAACAATTAAGAAAATGGTCATAGGAACATACATATCGATAATTACCTTAAACGTGAATGGATTGAATGTTCCAACCAAAAGACACAGGCTTGCTGAATGGATACAAAAACAAGACCCATCTATATGCTGCCTACAAGAGACCCACTTCAGACCTAGGGACACATACAGACTGAAAGTGAGGGGATGGAAAAAGATATTCCATGCAAATGGAAATCAAAAGAAAGCTGGAGTAGCAATACTCATATCAGATAAAATGGACTTTAATATACAAAATGTTACAAGAGACAAGGAAGGACACTACATAATGATCAAGGGATCAATCTAAGAAGAAGATATAACAATTATAAATATATATGCACCCAACATAGGAACACCTCAATACATAAGGCAACTGCTAACAGCTGTAAAAGACAAAATTGACAGTAACACAATAATAGTGGGGGACTTTAACACCTCACTTACACTAATGGACAGATCATTCAAAATGAAAATAAATAAGGAAACAGAAGCTTTAAATAACACAATAGACCAGATAGATTTCATTGATATTTATAGGACATTCCAACGAGAAACAGCAGATTACCCTTTCTTCTCAAGTGCGCATGGAGCATTCTCCAGGATAGATCACATCTTGGGTTACAAATCAAGCCACAGTAAATTTAAGAAAACTGAAATCATATCATGCATCTTTTCTGACCACAATGCTATGAGATTAGAAATCAATTACAGGGAAACAAACGTTAAAAACACAAACACATGGAGGATAAACAATACGTTACTAAATAACCAAGAGATCACTGAAGAAATCAAAGAGGAAATCCAAAAATACTTAGAGACAAATGTCAATGAAAACACGACGATCCAAAACCTATGTGATGCAGCAAAAGCAGTTCTAAGACAGAAGTTTATAGCTATATAAGCCTACCTCAAGAAACAAGAAAAATCTCAAATAAACAATCTAACCATACACCTAAAGGAACTAGAGAAAGAAGAACAAACATAACCCAAAGTTAGCAGAAGGAAAGAAATCAGAAAGATCAGAGCAGAAATAAATGAAATAGAAACAAAGAAAACAATAGCAAGGATCAATAAAACTAAAAGCCGGTTCTTTGAGAAGATAAACAAAATTGATAAGCCATTAGCCAGACTCATCAAGAAAAAGAGGGAGAGGACTCAAATCAATAAAATTCAAAACGAAAAAGTAGAAGTTACATGGGGCTTCCCTGGTGGCGCAGTGGTTGAGAATCTGCCTGCCAATGCAGGGGACACGGGTTCGAGCCCTGGTCTGGGAAGAACCCACATGCCACGGAGCAACTAGGCCCGGGAGCCACAATTACTGAGCCTGCGCGTCTGGAGCCTGTGCTCCGCAACAAGAGAGGCTGCGATAATGAGGCCTGCACACCACAATGAAGAGTGGCCCCCACTTGCCACAACTAGAGAAAGCCCTCACACAGAAATGAAGACCCAACACAGCCATAAATAAATAAATAAATAAATAAAAATTAAACTTAAAAAAAAAAAAAGAGGTTACAACAGACACCACAGAAATACAAAGCATCCTAAGAGACTACTACAAGCAACTCTATGACAATAAAATGGACAACCAGGAAGAAATGGACAAATTCTTAGAAAGGTATAACCTTCCAAGACTGAACCAGGAAGAAATAGAAAATATGAACAGACCAATCACAAGTAATGAAATTGAAACTGTGATTAAAAATCTTCCAACAAGCAGAAGTCCAGGACCAGATGGCTTCACATGTGAATTCTATCAAACATTTAGAGAAGAGCTAACACCCATCTTTCTCAAACTCTTCCAAAAAATTGCAGGGGAAAGAACACCCCCAAACTCATTCTATGAGGCCACCATCACCCTGATACCAAAACCAGACAAAGATACTATAAAAAAAGAAAATTACAGACCAATATCACAGATGAATATAGATGCAAAAATCCTCAACAAAATACTAGCAAACAGAATCCAACAACACATTAAAAGCATCATACACCATGATCAAGTGGGATTTATCCCAGGGATGCAAGGATTTTTCAGTATACGTAAATCAATCAATGTGACAAACCATAATAACAAATTGAAGAATAAAAACCATGTGATCATCTCAATAGATGTAGAAAAAGCTTTTGCCAAATTTCAACACCCATTTATGATAAAAACTCTCCAGAAAGTGGGCATAGAGGGAACCTACCTCAACATAATAAAGGCCATATACGACAAACCCACAGCAAACATCATTCTCAACGGTGAAAAACTGGAAGCATTTCCTCTAAGATCAGGAACGAGACAAGGATGTCCACTCTCACCACTATTATTCAACATAGTTTTGGAAGTCCTAGCCATGGCAATCAGAGAAGAAAAAGAAATAAAAGGAATACAAATTGGAAAAGAAGAAGTAAAACTGTCACTGTTTGCGGATGACATGATACTATACATAGAGAATCCTAAAAATGCCACCAGAAAACTACTAGAGCTAATCAATGAATTTGGTAAAGTTGCAGGATACAAAATTAATGCACAGAAATCTCTTGCATTCCTATACACTAATGATGAAAAATCTGAAAGAGAAATTAAGGAAACACTCCCATTTACCACTGCAACAAAAAGAATAAAATACCTAGGAATAAACCTACCTAGGGAGACAAAGACCTGTATGCAGAAAACTATAAGACACTGATGAAAGAAATTAAAGATGATACCAACAGATGCAGAGATATACCATGTTTTTGGATTGGAAGAATCAATATTGTGAAAATGACTATACTACCCAAAGCAATCTACAGATGCAATCCAATCCCTATTAAATTACCAATGGCATTTTTTATGGAACTAGAACAAAAAATCCTAAAATTTGTATGGAGACACAAAAGACCCCAAATACCCAAAGCAGTCTTGAGGGAAAAAAATGGAGCTGGAGGAATCAGGCTCCCTGACTTCAGACTATACTACAAAGCTACAGTAATCAAGACAATATGGTACTGGCACAAAAAGAGAAACATAGATCAATGGAATAAGATAGAAAGCCCAGAGATAAACCTACGCACCTATGGTCAACTAATCTATGACAAAGGAGGCAAGGATATACAATGGAGAAAAGACAGTCTCTTCAATAAGTGGTGCTGGGAAAACTGGACAGCTACATGTAAAAGAATGAAATTAGAACACTCCCTAACACCATACACAAAAATAAACTCTAAATGGATTAGAGACCTAAATGTAAGACCGGACACTATAAAACTCTTAGAGGAAAACATAGGAAGAACATTCTTTGACATAAACCACAGCAAGATCTTTTTTGATCCACCTCCTAGAGTAATGGAAATAAAAACAAAAATAAACAAATGGGACCTAATGAAACTTCAAAGCTTTTGCACAGCAAAGGAAACCATAAACAAGACGAAAAGACAACCCTCTGAATGGGAGAAAATATTTGCAAGCCAATCAACGGACAAAGGATTAATCTCCAAAATATATAAACAGCTCATGCAGCTCAATATTAACAAAACAAACAACCCAATCCAAAAATGGGCAGAAGACCTAAATAGACATTTCTCCAAAGAAGACATACAGATGGCCAAGAAGCACATGAAAAGCTGCTCAACATCACTAATTATTAGAGAAATGCAAATCAAAACTACAATGAGGTATCACCTCACACCAGTTAGAATGGGCATCATCAGAAAATTTACAAACAACAAATGCTGGAGAGGGTGTGGAGAAAAGGGAATCCTCTTGCACTGTTGTTGGGAATATAAATTGATACAGCCACTATGGAGAACAGTATGGAGGTTCCTTAAAAAACTAAAAATAGAATTACCATATGACCCAGCAATTCCACTACTGGGCATATACCCAGAGAAAACCATAATTCAAAAAGACACATGCACCCCAATGTTCATTGCAGGACTATTTACAATAGCCCGGTCATGGAAGCAACCTAAACGCCCATCGACAGACGAATGGATAAAGAAGATGTGGTACATATATACAATGGAATATTACTCAGCCATAAAAAGGAACGAAACTGGGTCATTTGTAGAGGCGTGGATGGATCTAGAGACTGTCATAGAGAGGGAAGTTAAGTCAGAAAGAGAAAAACAAATATTGTATATTAACACATATATGTGGAACCTAGAAAAATGGTACTGATGAACCGGTTTGCAGGGCAGAAATTGAGACACAGATGTAGAGATAAAATGTATGGACACCGAGGGGGGGAAAGTGGCAGGGGGTGGGGGTGGTGGTGTGATGAATTGGGAGATTGGGATTGACATGTATACACTGATGTGTATGAAATTGATGACTAATAAGGACCTGCTGTATAAAAAAAATAATAAAATTAAATTAAAAAAAATTTTTTTTAAGTCAGGATGAAAGAGAGAGAAAAAAAAAAGAAAATCACTAAAACCACAACATAAATATGTTTATAGTAAAGAATTTGAGGGTATCATTTGGGTAAAGCTAGGGGACAGATATTTATAATAGTCATCACAATGGCTATAACTGGGCTAAAGCAACTACTAGAATCTACAGCCATTCAGAAAATTCTTATGAGACTGCATCCTGTTTAATTTGCCCCCTTCTCTGAAACTGCGGATAACCACTGCAGCTCATGGGGTCTCTGTCATTTCCGAAATATTCATGCCCAATCTGGTGCTAGGCTCACTTGTATCTTCACCCTGTCTGTTTTAGGCTAACGTTTTTATCTCCCTCTCTTCCACTCCCCTCCTTAGGGGAAAAAATAATGTTAAAAGAAAAACTGTCGCCAGGCAAACAGAATTGAAGAAGCACATGAAAATAATCATTTACAGCTTGTGACCTGATAGAATGGGCTGGGAATTGAGCTCACACTCAGGGGAAAGGGGAAAGTGTGAGCTGTGAGACACAGATCAGGACGGCAATGTGGAGTTAGCATGAGTTCTTCCATTAAAAACATTAATCTTCTAAGCATTTATTTACTTTTAGGGCTTTTGATGTCTGTTTTTTCCTATTTTTCTTTTTAGTTTTGTTTTTTAAAAATTAGACCTCCCTTTTGGGCTATAGACACTTTATTCTTTAATCATTGGTCTCTCTTCTGTAATTCCCATCCTTTATCTATCTCTGGCAACATCTACTGATAAAAACAACCTCCCTGGAATTTTCAAAGGACACATGGTAAAAAGAGATATTTTTAAAAGGCAAAATATTAAAAGGGAGAGAGATATTGAAGAAAAATGTTGGGGAGGGGTCATGCAGTCCTCTTCCCCACGACATTTAACACATCCTTCCTTCGGTGAAACATGGCTTCTGTCAGCATGAACCATATGCAAAGCATTTAGAGTTATTAAGATTTCCCTACATATGAATGCCCTCCTTGCAAAATGAGGCGTAGCACAAACGACGAGAATCATTCTCAATGGAGAATGGAAAATGCTCTGTTGTATCATAACATGTGCAAACACAGATCTTTTCTTTTAACTCCAGCACTGCAGCATCATTGCTTTCACCACCTTTGCACTCTCTCTCTTCCTCATGCCCTCACTTACTTCCTGTTCCATACTTAGTCACTGCATTCACTCACTTGTATACAACTCCCTTGCCCCTCTCATGTTGTATACAGTTGCATAATCCCCAAACAATGGTTGAATTATTCCTTCTACCTAGGTCAAATATGACTTTGAAAAAACAATAACATGAAGAATGGTCTTACTTTAATTTCATGACCACTATACTCATGTGAGCCACTGCTGTTGCCATCTGGCAATCCCACCATACACATCGAGTCCATTCATTCTCCTCTCTCCTTGATGGCTATTGCCTAGCTTTTCCTTCTTATGTCTTCGCACATTCTTGTCTTGGCTTCTTACTTCGCTGAGAAAATAAAAGGAATCAGAAGAAATATTCCAAAGCTTTCACCACAATATCCTTTAACCGACCGGCGAGTGAGCCCATAGACTCTGCCTTCTCTCCTATCACTTTGGATCAATTGTCCTTGCTTCTATATAAGGCAGTGCATCCGCTGTACACTATATTTCATAATTTCTTGCACAGTCAAGGTCAATTATCCAGAAGTTTTTCTTTCTTTCTCATACATCATTTATTTTTCTCTCTACTGATTCATTCCAAGAAAAGTGGTGCTATTTCACCCAACTTTAAAAATCACAAGACTTTTTGTTAACCTATTCCCCCTCTAGATACTATCCCTTTCCCCCGCTTTCCTGTCAAGCAAAACTTCATTGCATCCAATTCCTCTCCTCCTGTTGTCTTGCAAATCCATTGCATCCACGATTTCACTGTATAACTCCAACAGAAACATCCATCCTCCTTCCAGGACAACTTGCTCTCCTGATTTTCCTCCTACTTCACTGGCTACAGTCTTCTTTTCTATTTTTTCTCATTTCCACAAACTACAAATATTGCAGAGCCCAGGGCTTGGTATTCAAATATCTCCCTTTCTCTATCTTTATAACTCTCTTGGTGATTCTTTTGGACACATAGATTTAAATACCAATTCCACACTAACAACACTCAAGTATGTACCTCTAGTCTTGACCTCTTCTCAGAAATCCAGTTAGATATGCAGTTATCTACTCAACACTCCCACTTGATTTTGAACCTCAAACTTAATGAATCTAAATCTAAATTTCTGATGTTTTACTCCAAACCTTCTTCTCCCACATTTTTCTGTATCATAGTAAATAGCCATCCCATGCTTGCTCAAGTCAAAGGCCTTGAAGTTACACGTGACTCATCCTTTCGCTCACCTTTCATATCTAAACCATACAACAACTGAGCCGATTGACTCAAATGTCAGCGTATATCCAGAATCCGACCAGTACTCCCCACCTACATCACCATTATCCATGTCCCAAACGCATCATCCCTACAGTCTCCCGAGTGATACCCCCACACTGCTTCTTTTGTCTATAGCAGCTAAAAATGTTATTCTTGATTTTATTTATTTACTTTTAAGAAGTTATTTTTATTTTATTTATTTATTTATTTATTTATTTATTTATTTATTTATTTATTGGCTGCATTGGGTCTTCGCTGCTGCATGCGGGCTTTTTCTAGTTGCGACGAGTGGAGGCTACTCTTCATTGCGGTGCACAGGCTTCTCATTGTGGTGGCTTCTCTTGTTGCAGAGCATGGGCTCTGGGCGCGTGGGCTTCAGTAGTTGTGGCACGCGGGCTCAATAGTTGTGGCTCGCGGGCTCTAGAGCGCAGGCTCAGTAGCTGTGGCACACGGGCTTAGTTGCTCCACGGCATGTGGGATCTTCCTGGACCAGGGATTGAACCCATGTCCCCTGAAATGGCAGGCGGATTCTTAACCACTGCGCCATCAGGGAAATCCCAGAAGTTATTTTTAAAAAGGAGGAAATTTTATTAATCTGCTCAAATGCTACTAATGGCATTCCCTGTCACCTAAATTAAAGCCAATGCCCTTATAATTGCACACAAGGCCCAGCAAGTCTGCCCCCAGCACTTCTGGTAACTCAGCTTCTCCTTCTGGCTCACTTGGCTCTGGCCACATTGAACTCCTTGCTCTTCCCCAGCTGTGTTCCAGTGTCAGGACTCTCATATCTCCAACTCTCAGGGCCTGGAGCAAATTTCCACTAGGTATCTTTATATTTTGCACTCTCATCTCTTTCAGATCTTTGTTGAAATTGTAACACTCCAAACCCAATCCTGTACTCACTATTCCTCTTCCTAGCTCCATTTTTTCTATAGCAATAATGTGATCTGTCATGCTATATAATTTATGTATCTATGTATGCATTTGTTTGTTTTTCATTTGTTTGTTTGCCACCCTTTGTAGAATATAAGCATCATAGGGTAATGATTTTTTCTCTGTTTTTCTCATTGCAGTATCTGATAGGCAAAGAACATGCCTGACACAGAGTAAGCACTTAATAAAAACTCATTGTTGAATGACTGAAAGAATAATGTGAAGCTCACCATTATTTGGATCTGGAACATATTTTGCTTATGATTAAGAATGGGCACCTGGAAAGACACAGAATGAAAACACACTTCTAAATCTCTCAAACATTTTGGATTATATTTTCAAAGGAAGTCAAGTCCATTCTGCTTCTCTTGGAAACTTCCAATCATAAGAATGTGGCAAGAATCATCACTCTGAAATGTAAAAATGATTTTTCAGCAAGCCATTAGAATTTGAAGAATATTCTTCAGATCAGTTTCCCTTATGCAGGTGGTAAAACAAAACAAAACAACAGTCTCTATCTTCAAATTCAGGAATGCTAATTTTTGGTATTCAAACAGTTCTGTTTTAAGAACACGGCAAACATACCCAGGGGAAAATTTCTTCACTGCTGTGCTTGCTTTTACAGTTTTAAACACTGTGGTTTTATGCAAAAGGAAACAGAATTTTGTGATGGCAACGACAGGTGAAATAAGATGTGAAAAAATGCTATTTTAGATCCTCATATGTCAATAATATAAAATGAGCTGTATTTCAAAGACGTCTTTCATCCAGTTCATACTTCTAGTTGTGTTTTTAAAAGCTACATGAAAAGGAAACAATCTACCCATGCATAAAAAACCCCGAATTCTTAATGAGCAATAGACAATCAGGGTGAATTAACATGGTACTTATTCAAAAGCTTGGTGTAACTGTTAACCTGTAAGTTATAACTGCTTCTCCCACTAATAGATAACTAATCTATATTTTTCTTTTGTCAAAAGTAAGTATGGGGCTTCCCTGGTGGCGCAGTGGTTGAGAATCTGCCTGCCAATGCAGGGGACACAGGTTTGAGCCCTGGTCTGGGAAGATCCCACATGCCGCGGAGCACCTAGGCCCGTGAGCCACAATTACTGAGCCTGCGCGTCTGGAGCCTGTGCTCCGCAACAAGAGAGGCCGCGATAGTGAGAGGCCCGCGCACCGCGATGAAGAGTGGCCCCCACTTGCCGCAAACAGAGAAAGCCCTCGCACAGAAACAAAGACCCAGCACAGCCATAAATTAATTAATTAATTAATTAATTTTTTAAAAAAAGTAAGTATGGTAAACTCCCCTTTAACATAGTTGTTTCATAAATAATCAAATATTTAATTTAATAGAATGCTAGGTTATATATCATATTTCTCTTACCAATTTCTTAAAACTTAGGATAGAGCATGATGCAATTAACATTACAACTTTCCTGAATGTGTGTAATAATGCAGAAAGTAATTCAGGATAATGCAGTCTCCCAGGGCCATCAACGGTCATTCTATTAGAACTTGCAAAAATAATAAATAGAATAATTTTAGATAACAGTGGCCTACTGTGTTACTGTCCATTAATAAGTTGGGAGGTATTTCAGGGTGCAGTTGAAAAGTGAATAGGTATATGCATGTAATATGTTTGCCAATACTAAAGAATTCCTATTGGATCAAATTTGCCTGATTGACTTTTGTAGGGAACTGAAAGTCAAGACACGAAATAGTGTTTATATTTGAAAATGATATTTCTTTGAAGGTTTAAAGTTCCTTTTGGGAACTTCAATAATTTTAAGAGGAGAAATGATTGTTTTCAATGTGCTTAAAATCCATGGTGATAAAGCATACTGACAATCTCTAAGTGAAGCAAGAATGAATGTTAAGGATTAACCAAGATGGCGGAGTAGAAGGACGTGCTGTCACTCCCTCTTGCGAGAGCACCAGAATCACAACTGACTGCTGGACCATCATTGACAGGAAGACCCTGGACTTCACCAAGGAGGATACCCCACGTCCAAGGACAGAGGAGAAGCCACAGTGAGACGGTAGGAGGGGCGCAAGCAGAGTAAAATCAAACCCCGTAACTGCTGGGTGGGTGACTCACAGACTGGCGAACACTTATACCACAGAAGTCCACCCACTGGAGTAAAGGTTCTGAGCCCCACGTCAGGCTTCCCAACCTGGGGGTCAGGCAACGGGAGGAGGAATTCCTAGAGAATCAGACTTTGAAGCCTAGTGGGAATTGGATTGCAGGACTTTGACGGGACTGGGGGAAACAGAGACCCCACTCTTGGAGGGCACACACAAAGTAATGTGTTCATCAGGACCCAGGGGAAGGAGCAGTGAGCCTGGGGGAGACTGAACCAGACCTACCTGCTGGTGTTGGGGGGTCTCCTGCAGAGGCGAGTGGTGGCTCTGTTTCACCGTGGGGATAAGGACACTGGCAGCAGAGGTTCTGGGAAGTTCTCCTTGGCGTGAGCCCTCCCAGAGTCTGCCATTAACCCCACCAAAGAGCACGGGTAGGCTCCAGTGTTGGGTTGCCTCAGGCAAAACAGCCAACAGGGAGGGAACCCAGCCCCACCCATCAACAGTCAAGTGGATTAAGGTTTTACTGAGCTCTGACCGCCACAGCAACAGTCAGCTCTACCCACCACCAGAGCCTCCCATCAAGCCTCTTAGATAGCCTCAACCACCAGAGGGCAGACAACAGAAGCAAGAAAAACTATAATCCTGCAGCCTGTGGACCAAAAACCACAGTTACAGAAAGATAGAGAAGATGAAAAGGCAGAGGGCTATGTACCAGATGAAGGAACAAGAAAAAACCCCAGAAAAACAACTAAATGAAGTGGAGATAGGCAACCTTCCAGAAAAAGAATTCAGAATAATGATAGTGAAGATGATCCAGGACCTTGGAATAAGAATGGAGGCAAAGATTGAGAAGATGCAAGAAATGATTAACAAAGACCTAGAAGAATTAAAGAACAAACAAACAGAGATGACCAATACAATAACTGAAATGAAAACTACACTAGAAGGAATCAATAGCAGAATAACTGAGGCAGAAGAACGGATAAGTGACCTGGAAGACAGAATGATGGAATTCACTGCTGCGGAACAGACTAAAGAAAAAAGAATGAAAAGAAATGAAGACAGCCTAAGAGACCTCTGGGATAACATTAAACGCAACAACATTCGCATTATAGGGGTCCCAGAAGGAGAAGAGAGAGAGAAAGGACCAGAGAAAATATTTGAAGAGATTATAGTCGAAAACTTCCCTAACATGGGAAAGGAAATAGCCACCCAAGTCCAGGAAGCGCAGAGAGTCCCATACAGGATAAACCCAAGGAGAAACACGCCGAGACACATAGTAATCAAAGTGGCAAAAATTAAAGACAAAGAAAAATTATTGAAAGCAGCAAGGGAAAAACGACAAATAACATACAAGGGAACTCCCATAAGGTTAACAGCTGATTTCTCAGCAGAAACTCTGCAAGCCAGAAGGGAGTGGCATGATATACTTAAAGTGATGAAAGGGAAGAACCTACAACCAAGATTACTCTACCCGGCAAGGATCTCATTTAGATTTGATGGAGAAATCAAAAGCTTTACAGACAAGCAAAAGCTAAGAGAATTCAGCACCACCAAACCAGCTCTACAACAAATGCTAAAGGAACTTCTCTAAGTGGGAAACACAAGAGAAGAAAAGGACCTACAAAAACAAACACAAAACAATTAAGAAAATGGTCATAGGAACATACATATCGATAATTACCTTAAACGTGAATGGATTAAATGCCCCAACCAAAAGACATAGACTGGCTGAATGGATACAAAAACAAGACCCATATATATGCTGTCTACAAGAGACCCACTTTAGACCTAGGGACACATACAGACTGAAAGTGATGGGATGGAAAAAGATATTCCATGCAAATGGAAATCAAAAGAAAGCTGGAGTAGCTATACTCATATCAGATAAAATAGACTTTAAATTAAAGAATGTTACAAGAGACAAGGAAGGACACTACATAATGATCCAGGGATCAATCCAAGAAGAAGATATAACAATTATAAATATATATGCACCCAACATAGGAGCACCTCAATACATAAGGCAACTGCTAACAGCTATAAAAGAGGAAATCGACAGTAACACAATAATAGTGGGGGACTTTAACACCTCACTTACACCAATGGACAGATCATCCAAAATGAAAATAAATAAGGAAACAGAAGCTTTAAATGACACAATAGACCAGATAGATTTAATTGATATATATCGGACATTCCATCCAAAAACAGCAGATTACACGTTCTTCTCAAGTGCGCACGGAACATTCTCCAAGATAGATCACATCTTGGGTCACAAATCAAGCCTCAGTAAATTTAAGAAAATTGAAATCATATCAAGCATCTTTTCTGACCACAACGCTATGAGATTAGAAATGAATTACAGGGAAAAAAACGTAAAAAGGACAAACACATGGAGGCTAAACAATACGTTACTAAATAACCAAGAGATCACTGAAGAAATCAAAGAGGAAATCAAAAAATACCTAGAGACAAATGACAATGAAAACACGACGACCCAAAACCTATGGGATGCAGCAAAAGCAGTTCTAAGAGGGAAGTTTATAGCTATAAAAGCCTACCTAAAGAAACAAGAAAAAGCTCAAGTAAACAATCTAACCTTACACTTAAAGAAACTAGAGAAAGAAGAACAAACAAAACCCAAAGTTAGCAGAAGGAAAGAAATCATAAAGATCAGAGCAGAAATAAATGAAATAGAAACAAAGAAAACAATAGCAAAGATCAATAAAACTAAAAGTTGGTTCTTTGAGAAGATAAACAAAATTGATAAACCATTAGCCAGACTCATCAAGAAAAAGAGGGAGAGGACTCAAATCAATAAAATCAGAAATGAAAAAGGAGAAGTTACAACAGACACTGCAGAAATACAAAGCATCCTAAGAGACTACTACAAGCAACTTTATGCCAATAAAATGGACAACCTGGAAGAAATGGACAAATTCTTAGAAAGGTATAACCTTCCAAGACTGAACCAGGAAGAAATAGAAAATATGAACAGACCAATCACAAGTAATGAAATTGAAACTGTGATTAAAAATCTTCCAACAAACAAAAGTCTAGGACCAGATGGCTTCACAGGTGAATTCTATCAAACATTTAGAGAAGAGCTAACACCCATCCTTCTCAAACTCTTCCAAAAAATTGCAGAGGAAGGAACACTCCCAAACTCATTCTATGAGGCCACCATCACCCTGATACCAAAACCAGACAAAGACACTACAAAAAAAGAAAATTACAGACCAATATCACTGATGAATATAGATGCAAAAATCCTCAACAAAATACTAGCAAACAGAATCCAACAACACATTAAAAGGATCATACACCACGATCAAGTGGGATTTATCCCAGGGATGCAAGGATTCTTCAATATATGCAAATCAATCAATGTGATACACCATATTAACAAATTGAAGAATAAAAACCATATGATCATCTCAATAGATGCAGAAAAAGCTTTTGACAAAATTCAACACCCATTTCTGATAAAAACTCTCCAGAAAGTGGGCATAGAGGGACCCTACCTCAACATAATAAAGGCCATATATGACAAACCCACAGCAAACATCATTCTCAATGGTGAAAAACTGAAAGCATTTCCTCTAAGATCAGGAACGAGACAAGGATGTCCACTCTCACCACTATTATTCAACATAGTTTTGGAAGTCCTAGCCACGGCAATCAGAGAAGAAAAAGAAATAAAAGGAATACAAATTGGAAAAGAAGAAATAAAACTGTCACTGTTTGCGGATGACATGATACTATACATAGAGAATCCTAAAACTGCCACCAGAAAACTGCTAGAGCTAATTAATGAATATGGTAAAGTTGCAGGATACAAAATTAATGCACAGAAATCTCTTGCATTCCTATACACTAATGATGAAAAATCTGAAAGAGAAATTATGGAAACACTCCCATTTACCATTGCAACAAAAAGAATAAAATACCTAGGAATAAACCTACCTAGGGAGACAAAAGACCTGTATGCAGAAAACTATAAGACACGGATGAAAGAAATTAAAGATGATACCAACAGATGGAGAGATATACCATGTTCTTGGATTGGAAGAATCAACATTGTGAAAATGAGTATACTACCCAAAGCAATCTACAGATTCAATGCAATCCCTATCAAATTACCAATGGCATTTTTTACGGAGCTAGAACAAATCATCTTAAAATTTGTATGGAGACACAAAAGACCCCGAATGGGCAAAGCAGTCTTGAGGCAAAAAAATGGAGCTGGAGGAGTCAGACTCCCTGACTTCAGACTATACTACAAAGCTACAGTGATCAAGACAATATGGTACTGGCACAAAAACAGAAACATAGATCGGTGGAGCAGGATGGAAAGCCCAGAGATTAACCCATGCACCTATGGTCAACTAATCTGTGGCAAGGGAGGCAAAGATATACAATGGAGAAAAGACAGTCTCTTCAATAGGTGGTGCTGGGAAAACTGGACAGCTACATGTAAAAGAATGAAATTAGAATACTCCCTAACACCATACACAAAAATAAACTCAAAATGGATTAGAGACCTAAATATAAGACTGGACACTATAAAACTCTTAGAGGAAAACATAGGAAGAACACTCTTTGACATAAATCACAGCAAGATCTTTTTTGATCCACCTCCTAGAGTAATGGAAATAAAAACAAGGATAAACAAGTGGGACCTAATGAAACTTCAAAGCTTTTGCACAGCAAAGGAAACCATAAACGGGACGAAAAGACAACCCTCAGAATGGGAGAAAATATTTGCAAATGAATCAACGGACAAAGGATTAATCTCCAAAATATATAAACAGCTCATTCAGCTCAATATCAAAGAAACAAACACCCCAATCCAAAAATGGGCAGAAGACCTAAATAGACATTTCTCCAAAGAAGACATACAGACGGCCACGAAGCACATGAAAAGATGCTCAACATCACTAATTATTAGAGAAATGCAAATCAAGGCTACAGTGAGGTATCGCCTCACTCCTGTTGGAATGGGCATCATCAGAGGGTCTGCAGGCGGTGGATGCTGGGGAGGGTGTGGTGGTGGGGGGGCCCTCTTGCACTGTTGGTGGGAGTGTGAATTGGTGCAGCCACTGTGGGGAGCAGTGTGGAGGTTCCTTAAAAGACTAAAAATAGAATTGCCATATGGCCCAGCAATCCCACTGCTGGGCATGTACCCAGAGAGGGCCGTAGTTCGGAAAGACACGTGCACCCGGATGTTCATTGCAGCGCTGTTTACGGTGGCCAGGTCGTGGGGGCAACCTAGATGCCCATCGACAGACGAATGGATGGAGGGGATGTGGTACATATATACAGTGGAATGTTACTCAGCCATAAAGGGGAACGAAATTGGGTCATTTGTTGAGACGTGGATGGATCTAGAGACTGTCATACAGAGTGAAGTAAGTCAGAAAGAGAAAAACAAATATCGTATATTAATGCATGTATGCGGAACCTAGAAAAATGGTACAGATGAGCCAGTTTGCAGGGCAGAAGTTGAGACACAGATGTAGAGAATGGACATATGGACACCAAGGGGGGAAAACTGCGGTGGGGTGGGGATGGTGGTGTGCTGAATTGGGCGATTGGGATTGACATGTATACACTGATGTGTATAAAACTGATGCCTAATAAGAACCTGAAGTATAAAAAAACAAACAAAACAACTAATACTAAACTTTCATTGGGTTATTTGTATGGAAACATGTTAATATAAATGTTTCAGACATTACATGAAATTTCTAAAAATCTTATATTTGTATTTGTATGGAAATATGTATGGAAATATGTTAATATAAATGTTTCAGACATTACATGAAATTTCTAAAAATCATATTTGTATTTGTATGGAAATATGTATGGAAATATGTTAATATAAATGTTTCAGACATTACATGAAATTTCTAAAAATCTTATATTTGTACTTGTATGGAAATATGTATGGAAATATGTTAATATAAATGTTTCAGACATTACATGAAATTTCTAAAAATCTTATATGTTCTGGTATAATGTTATAAGTAATAATCCTATTTATTACTTTAAAATGTATATCTCAGAAATAACTAATTTTCTTGTCAACTGCATTATTATGAACTGTCATCAAATCTTTAACCGTGGTCATTTTTAAGTCTTTTGTCATTTACAGACAGTTCTGGGTGTACTCTGATGATTTTGCAAATATGTTCCTATAAAAGGGTTTCATCTTCAAGAAATACATGGAAAAGACTCTGACAAGTACAGGTTTCTGGTAACGGACTGTACTGCTGAACTGAATGAATAAGCATTTTCAGAACTCTAATGAAAAACTGATGAACTCATAAAAGTGCTAACAAAAGATCAAGATGAAAAAAAAAAAATTAATTACATGGGACTGAGTGAACTGATGAGGATGAGTATAATTTTTGTGACTTTCTGTCTGAATTTAAAAAAAAAAAAAAAAAATTCCACAAGGACTCAGAGGCAAAGAATATACAAATCAATTTTCACTGCAAAGTAAAGGAGCTGTTACAGTGGAGGATTACTGGACTGAATGTCAATACTATGACATAGTATGAGTGTGTTTCATGTTTGGTAATTGCAATCATTGTTGCTTTTGTTGTGGTCATCCATGTACAATGCTTGGTGTCAGTCGATTTATCTCTTGTAAAAATAAAATACAGTGTGTGTGTGTGTGAAAAAAAAAAAAAAAAAAAGAATGAATGTTAAACCCTACCACGTTAAAAACATACATGGTGATAAGAGCTCATTAGGGGCTAATAGCAACTCTTAGAACATTTTATTCCAAAATGGCAAATTTGGTTAGTCTTTTAGAAAACAGCTTAATTTGTTGAAAAATTGTATGTTACTTTTTCTTTAAAGATGTGGTAGTTGAAATAGGATGATCTTATCACTGCTTTACTCACATTTAGGATAAAAGAATAATATAACGTACAGGATAAAAGTGGTTTTAAAATTTTCTCAAAAATTTCAAATCTACATGATCTCTTTTTATCATCCATTCCTAGAGAAACTATCAAAGAATGAAAAAATATACTTTTAATTCATTTGTGCCTTTTAAA
Source organism: Balaenoptera ricei (assembly GCF_028023285.1). NCBI lineage: Eukaryota > Metazoa > Chordata > Mammalia > Artiodactyla > Balaenopteridae > Balaenoptera > Balaenoptera ricei. The sequence continues at coordinate 8,538,310 of NC_082647.1, forward strand.
ATTTGGATCTGACTTACTCTGTTAAAATGTTAATAATTAGTAATTAATCAACACTAATTGAATGCTTACAATATGCAAGGATTTTGGCATTCAGAGAACAAAAAAGAAGAGAAAAGAATCCCCACTCGCTGTTCTGTTCAGGGCAAAGGATAGCAGGGGATTTTGTGGAGTTATTATGCTAATTGAATACTCAAAGGAAGCTCGAATGTGTACACAGAAAGCGGGAATTGATCCTTTTTAAAATTACTATGCATATACCTGATTTATTACTCAGGCATCCTTTATGCTTCTCAAGTTCTTATTCATTTGTTTGAACTGCTCTGAAAACACTGGAAAGAGAAAATATTGACAAGGTAATTGTTGCTGTTGATACCAGTGTCTTCATACATGCAGAAAGACAAAATTAAACTAAATCTAATAAAATATTGATGAAAGTACGGAAAATCAGGAAAAAAGTAGCCCAACATGGAAGAGTTGGGGTATGATATTTCTTTTTTTTAATTAATTAATCAGTTAATTTTGATTTTTGTCTGCGTTGGGTCTTCGTTGTTGCATGCAGGCTTTCTCTAGTTGTGGTGAGCAGGGGCTACTCTTCATTGCAGTGCGTGGGTTTCTCATTGCAGTGGCTTCTCTTGTTATGGAGCACGGGTTCTAGGTGCAGTGGCTTCAGCAGTTGTGGCTCGTGGGCTCAGTAGTTGCAGCTCGTGGGCTCTACAGCACAGGCTCAGTAGTTGTGGCTCACGGGCTTGTTGCTCCAAGGCATGTGGGATCTTCCCAGACCAGGGCTCGAACCCGTGTCCCCTGCGTTGGCGGGCGGATTCTTAACCACTGTGCCACCAGGGAAGCCCCGATATTTCTTTTAAGTGTGCTAAAAACGTCCCCACAACCACTCTCCTTGGATATTTCTTTGTTTAATTTTATTTACACACATAGTTCAGACAATAAACCTGATATAAAGACCACAGGACCTGAAATGAAAAGCCTTCAGTTTCCCTTTTCTCACTATTAATTATGAATCAGAGTCTGCATATATCAAGGTTTCATAATTTTACCTGTTTAAGTTGAGATTAAATTAATTACATTTGTTCTTCATGGGAATGTTGGACAAACATATAGAATATAGATAAACTGTATAAAGATAGTTTATGTTATTTGAATATGTTAGGATATGTTAACTCTTAAATGAAAAAGAACGTCCAAAATACTTCTGGTGAGCTGGCAATTCAGTTGCATTAATTTTCAATAGGGTTATTGTTCTTATCCCATTTGAGATCTTGCCAAAGAAGTAAATAATATGATCAACAGAGTCCCTTCTACTTCATTCATTGTGTGTGTGTGTGCATGTGTGTACGTACAAACCCTTTAGACGTTTTTTAACCATGACAGTTTCAAAGTTGCTTTCTGTCCCCCGGCCTTATGAGCGTACTTACTCTATTAAGGACAAACAAACAAACCTCAACTGGGCATAAGAATAATTCTAATATGCTTTTATACGGTACTTGCCATAAGACAGACATCTCCATCTGTATATTGTAGACCTGACAATTTAAGAAATACAAATACCTTTCCTCACGTAGCATAATGAGGCAATTCACTGCTATCCAGGTCTCTGAATAATCAGTAGTATTCCTGAAATATGTGCTTGAGGATAATGTGTGTGAAATGTAAACATAAGAATCCCAATAACTGTCAAAACAGCTGATGTGTTCACCCTACAGTTATGTACCAGATGTGTAGTACAAATTACTTGGTGTGGCTGATATTTTGTATGGCACAAAGTACTTTCAAACTAAGTTAAATTTGCAGCTAATAACTAGAATGTTACAACTATTTCCCCCTACTTTAACATTAGTTTCATGTCCTTTATTATAAAATCCTGTACACATGTAAATTTCACCTAATTAGATTGGCCCATCAATCTGTTATTCCCCAATTACATAACAAAATAGTCATTGAGTGAGATTTATAGGTAAGGTGCTAGAAAATATTTTAAGGTTTCAGAAACCTTTATTTGTGTATTCTAATTAGCAGTTTATTGATCTTAAATGCATAAGGAAATTAACTGCTGCTTAATCTCATAAAATTCACCACTGTGATCCTTTATTACATTGCTTTGATATACATTTTTTAGCAGTTTATATATTAGAGTAATAGCTAGAAGATAAAAAAATTCCATCTCATTTAAATGATAGGTTTTGCCCACTTAGACACTTACCTACCTTATATTAAAATTTTATACTTGTTAATAACCTTTGCTTTTAGTGAATCACTTTAATATTTTTTGTTTTTCTCCAACAACCCTTCCTACTTCCCTCTTTCAGAGAATCTTTCTAATATCCCATCTTTCTCTCAAAAGTCAGATATAAGAATAAATTTCTGTTGAAAGAATAGTTTTTTCCCATATCATCAGGTAATAATGTTCATAAAGCAAATGATATCAATTCAGAGAACATTTATTCAGTCACTTCTGCATGTCAGAAACTAGGTGTAATACTCAGAACAGAAGATGAACTTGAGAATATACAATATAATATTCCAATATTGTCATTTCTCTTTCTATATATATTATACACAATAATATATGTGTAAAATATATAACAACACAATATAATAGTAACATATATATATTATTTTGCTAATTCTACTCCAGCCTAAAGAGTTCTAAAATGATACCCTCTGGGAAGAGAAGTGTAACTTCTCCTGGTCCAAATGCCATCTGGTACTGGGGATACCCTTCAGGAAGTGCTGGTATGTCTTTAGGTTCTTGGGGTTCATATTTAAGGCCTTTACTCCCAAAAGCGCAAATGTAGCCCATTGACTTTTTTTGCAGGGCTTCACTGGAGAATTGTATTCATTTAGGTATTAAAAGAGGAATAGCATCATTTAGCTATTCCAGGAAGCAGTAAGCAGTTTAGAAATTTGAGAAAAGCTTCTTAAGTCTTTACCATTTCTCAGTGTTTATACTGAGCTTCCAGTATAAGTCTATTCCTATAAAAAACTAAACAAACACAGAACACTGATAACAATAAAGACTCTTTAGACTTTCATCTCATAGACATAAAACTTGACCTTTTGGGACTTCCCTGGTGTTCCAGTGGTTAAGACTCCGTGCTCCCAATGCAGGGGACCTGGGGTCAATCCCTGGCCAGAGAACTAGAGTCCACATGCCGCAACTAAGAGCCTGCATGCCACAACTAAAAGATTCCTCATGCTGCAACTAAAGGTCCTGCATGCTGCAAAGAAGATCCCGCGTGCCGCGACTAAGACCCAGCACAGCCAAATAAATAAATAAAATAAGTAAATAAATATTTTTAAAAATCTTTATTTAAAAAAAAACTTGCCCTTTTATACATGTGAGGTATGATTATGAAAACTTGATACTAATTTTCTCATGCAGTGCAAAAGTGGATTTTGAAAGCAATTCCAAACAAGAATATAGCAATATAATATTCCAATATTGTATTTCTCTCTCTCTGTATATATAATACATAACAATTAATATATGTAAAATATATAACAACATAATATAATAGTAACACTTATATATTATTCTTTGTTAATTCTACTCCAGCCTTATGAGTATTCTTATTCTAGTAAAACAAAATCCTTAACTGGTTGAAAAAATACTTCTAATATGCTTTGATGTTATTCTAGATTTTGTACTTGTAATATATATAGCTAATATATAATATTATTTATTATTATATAGGCAATGGCAGTAACGGAATGACTTTACTTTCTCAGAGTGACTTCCTTAGTTGTCTACTTACTTTGATTTACATGATCCACAGCTGATATTTAGTAAATATGCCCTGGTTTGGCCCTAACAGTTGCTAAAATACAGAAATATTTTTGTACAACTGGTAAACAGCTACTGCTTAAGCTCCCTGAATCTAGTCATGATATGCACTGTACTTACTGTCCTTGGCTCTCCCTACAAATTCCCTCCTCAAATGTCTCCACGTCTCAGAAACTTGGGGGCCCCAAGAAGTTGCTTTAGTGTTGTTTTAGTACACAGCTAGTGTCCTTTCTAAATGGTCAATGTCCATGACATACTTACTGGTGGTTGAATATTTTAACTACCCTTCCTGAAATGTCCTGATACTCTTCATTAAAACCACCACCATCAAGAAAAACAGAAGATACTCTCATGATGTTATAGCGATGGCTTTGTAGAAGCACTACAGTTTTAACATAAACATGCAAAGTAGCCCATATATTTTTAAGGAATAAGAATATGATAGTTCTACAGAGTCTACGACTGAATGATGAGAAGTTTTCTCTCATATATCACATCTACTATTTCTTTACAAAGATACTGCCCATGGTCCCCTGAATTTGCCACGCATATTTCTGTTTCTGATCTAGGCAAGTTGGATACAATATCCCTATTACCCATTGCTATTGGATAATAATTGTATAAAGCTGCTGAGAATTTGAGTGAAGGCACAGTTTACAGATTACAGCTTAAGGCCAGAAGGAATGGATATACCCAGTGGAATTAAAAAAAAAAAAAAAAAAAAAAAAAGGAAAGATATTAGGACTTTCAGAGATGACCAATTGGAATTAGCACAGCTAAGAGCACTTTCCGGCCCCCACCCCATTTCATTGAAAAATAATTGACATACATCGCTGCATAAGTTTAAAACATATAATGTGATGGTTTGATTTATGTACATTGTGAAATGATTACAATAGGTTCAGCTAACATCCATCCTCTCATATACATACAATAAAAAAGGAAACAAAAAGGGGAAAAATTCCTCCTTGTGATGAGAACTCACAGGATTGACTCTGTTAACAATATATCATAGAGCAGTGCTGGCCATAGTTATCATGTTGTACATGACATCCCTAGTACTTAATATCTTATAACACGAAGTTTGAACCTTTTTACCACCTTCCTTCAATTTTGCCTCCTCCTACCCTCCCACAAGTCTGATCTCTTTTTCTATGAGTGTTTTTGTTTCTTTTGGATTCCATACATAAGTGAGTTTATACAGTATTTGTCTTTGTCTGACTTACTTCACTTAGCATAATGCCTTCAAGGCCCATCATCTTGTCCCAAATGGTAAGATTTCCTCATTTTTTATGGCTGAATAATATTCCATTGTATATACATTTGACCCTTGAACAACTTGAGGGTTATGGGCACTGACCCCTACGCAGTTGAAAATCCATGTATAATTTAACATTGTCCAAGAGTCAACTGTATATACCACAACTTCTTTACCCAATGATCTACAGATGGTTGTTTCCATGTCTTGGCTGTTTTAAATAATGCTGCTAAAAACATGGGTGTGCAGATATCTTTTCAATTTAGTGTTTTGGTTTCCTTTAGATATATTCCCAGAAGCGAAATTGCTGGAACATAAGGTAGTTCTATTTTTAACTTTTTGAGGATCCTCCGTACTGCTTTCCACGGTGGCTGTACCAATTTACAATCCCACCAACAGTGCACAAATGTTCCCTTTTCTCCACATCCAGGCCAGCATTTATTATTTTTTGTCTTTTTGATGATGGCCATTCTAACAGGCATGAGATGATATCTCATTATGGTTTTAATTTGCATTTCCCTAATTACTAGCTATGTTGAGCATCTTTTCATATATACCTGTTGGCATTTTGTATGTCTTCTTTGGAGAAATATCTATTCATATCCTTTGCACATTTTTTAATTGGGTTATTATTATCACTATTTTTAAAACATCTTTATTGTAGTTGCTTTAAAAGGGTGTGTTAGTTTCTGCTGTATAACAAAGTGAATCAGCTATATACATACATATATCCCCATATCACCTCCCTCTTGTGTCTCCCTCCCACCCTCCCTATCCCACCCCTCTAGGTGGTCACAAAGCACTGAGCTGATCTCCCTGTGCTATGCGGCTGCTTCCCACTAGCTATTTATTTTACATTTGGTAGTGTGTATATCTCAATGCTACTATCTCACTTCGTCCCAGCTTACCCTTCCTCCTTCCCATGTCCTCAAGTCCATTCTCTACATCTGCGTCTTTATTCCTGTCCTGCCCCTAGGTTCATCAGAACCACTTTTTTTTTTTTAGATTCCATATATATATGTTAGAATATGGTATTTGTTTTTCTCTTTCTGACTTCATTCTGTATGACAGACTCGAGGTCCATCCACCTCACTTCAAATAACTCAATTTCATTTCTTTTTATAGCTGAGTAATATTCCATTGTATATATGTGCCACATCTTCTTTAGTCATTCGTCAGTCGATGGATACTTAGTTGCTTTCATGTCCTGGCTATTGTAAATACTGCTGCAATGAACATTGTGGTATATGACTCTTTTTGAATTATGGTTTTCTCAGGGTATATGCCCAGTAGTGGGATTGTTGGGTCATATAGTAGTTCTATTTTTAGTTTTTTAAGGAACCTCCATACTGTTCTCCACAGTGGCTGTATCAATTTACATTCCCACCAACAGTGCAAGAGGGTTCCCTTTTCTCCACACCCTCTCTAGCTTTTATTGTTTGTAGATTTTTTGATGATGGCCATTCTGACCAGTGTGAGATGATATCTCATTGTAGTTTTGATTTGCATTTCTCTAATGATTAGTGATGTTGAGCATCCTTTCATGTGTTTGTTGACGATCTGTATATCTTCTCTGGAGAAATGTCTATTTAGGTCTTCTGCCCATTTTTGGATTGGGCTGTTTGTTTTTTTGATATTGAGCTGCATGAGCTGCTTGTATATTTTGGAGATCAATCCTTAGTCAGTTGTTTCATTTGCAAATATCTTCTCCCATTCTGAGGGTTGCCTTTTTATCTTGTTTATGGTTTCCTTGAGTTCTTACTATATATTTGCTGTTAAAGCCTTATCAGATACGTGGTTTGCAAATATTTTTTCTGTTCTGTAGGTTGTCTTTTCATTTTGTTGATGGTATCTTTCACTGTGCAGAAGCTTTTTAGTTTGATGTAGTCCCACTTGTTTATTTTTTATTCTTTGGCTTGTGCTTTAGGTATCATATCCAAAAAATCATTACCAAGACCCATGTCAAGGAGCTTTATTCCTATCTTTTCTTCTAAGACTTTTATGGTTAAAGGTCTTACATTAAAGTCTTTAATCCCTCTTGAGCTAATTTTTGTGAGTGGTAAAATATATTGGTCCAGTGTCATTCTTTTACAAGTGAATATTCAATTATCCCAACACCATTTATTAAAAAGCCTGCCTTTTCTCCACTGAGTATTCTTGGTTCCTTTGTCAAATATTAGTTGACCATATATGCTTGGGTTTATTTCTGGGCTCTGGATTCTGTTCCATTGGTCTATACGTATATTTTTATTTCCGTACCATACTGTTTTGATGACTATAACTTTATAACATAGCTTGGTATCAGGAAGTGAGATGCCTCCTGCTTTGTTCTTCTTTCTTAAAATTTCTTTGGCTATTTGAGGTCTTTTGTGGTTCCATATAAATTTTAGGAGTGTTTTTTTTCTATTTCTTTAAATAATGCCATTGGAATCTTGATACGGATTGCACTGAACCTATAGATGGTTTTTGGTAGTACTGACATTTTAACAATATTAATTCTTCTAATCCATGAACACAGGATAACTTTCCAATTACTTGTGTCTTCTTTGAGTTCTTTCATCAATGTCTTGTAGTTTTAAGAGTAGAGATCTTTCACCTCTTTAGTTAAATTTATTCCTAATTATTTTATTATTTTTGATGCTATATAAATGGGATTGATTTATTTCATTTTCAGGAAATTTGTTGTTAGTGTATTGAAATGCAACTGAGTTTTATATATTAATTTTGTATTCTGAAACTTTATTGAATTGATTGATTAGACTTAACAGTTTTTTGGGTGACTCTTTAAAATTTTCTATAAATCATGTCATCAGCAAATAGAGATAATTCTACCTCTTTCCTTCTAATTCTGATACTTTTACTTCTTTTTCTTGCCTGATTGTTCTGGCTAGGACTTCTAGTACTGTTTTTGAATAAGAGTAGTGAGAGTGGAAACACCTGTCCTGTTCCAGATCTTAGAGGAAAAGCTCTCAAACTTTCACCATTGAGTATGATGTTAGCTGTGGGCTTGTCATATGTTGCCTTTACTGTGTTGAGATATGCTCCTTCTGTTCCTAATTTGCTAAGAGTTTTTTTCATGAATAGATGTTGAATTTTGTCAAATGCTTTTTAATGAGATGGTCATAGGATTTTTTTCTTTCACTCTATTAATGTAATGTAGCACATCAACTGACTTGAGTATGTTGAACAATCCTCGTATCCCAGGGATAAATTCCACTTGATCATGGTAAATGATCCTTTTAACGGGCTGCTAAATTCAATTTGCTAGTATTTTATTGGGAATTTTTGCATTTATATTCATCAGGAATATTGGCCTGTAGTTTTCTTTTCTAGTAGTCTCTTTTTCTGATTTTGGTATGAGGATAATGCTGGCCTCATAAAATGTGTTTGGGAGTGTTCACTCATATTCAATTTTTTTGAACAGTTTGAGAAGAATTGGTGTTAATTCTTATTTAAAAGTGTGGTAAAATTCACCAGTAAAACCATCTGGTCCTGGCATTTCTTCATTGGGAGATTTTTGATTATTGATTCATACTCCTTACAAATAATTGGTCTATTCAAATTTTCTAGTTCTTCATGATTAAGTCTTGGTAAGTTCTCTGTTTCTAAGATTTTTTTCATTATTTTCTAGGTTTTTAAGTTTGGTTGCATATAGTTGTTCATAGTAGTCTCTTATAGTCCTTTGAATTTCTGTGGTATCAGCTGTAATGTCTCTTCTTCATTTATAGTTTTGTTGGTTTGGGTCCTTTCTCATTTTTCCTTTGTTAGTCTAGCTACAAGTTTGTCAATTTTGCTTATCTTTTTGAAGAACCAACTCCTAGTTTCATTTATCTTTTCTATTGTTTTTCTGTTCTCTATTTCATTTATTTCTGCTCTAATCTTTATTATTTCCTTTCTTCTGCTATCTTTGGTTTCGGTTTGTTCTTCCTTTTCTAGTTCCTTAAGGCATAGAGTTATGTTGTTTATCTGGGCTCTTTCTTGCTTCCTTTTTTTTTTAAATTTTATTTATTTTTTATACAGCAGGTTCTTATTAGTTATCTATTTTATACATAATTGCATATATATGTCAATCCCAATCTCCCAATTCATCCCACCACCACCTCCCCCTTCTTGCTTCTTAATGTATCCACTTATTGCTATGAAATTCCCTCTTTGAATTGCTTTTGCTGCATCCCACAAGTTATGGCATTTGTGCTTCCATTTCTGTGTGTCTCAAGAATCTTCTTTATTTTCCCTTAATTTCTTCTTTGATCCACTGGTTTTTCAGAAGTGTGTTTAATTTCCCTGTGTTTGTGAATTTTCCAATGTTCCTCTTACTATTGATTCTAGTTTCATGTCACTGTGATCAGAGAAGGTACTTGGTGTTATTTCAATCTTCTTGAATTTGTTAATATTTGTTTTGTGGCCTAACATATGGTCTATCCTAGAAAATGTTTCATATGTGCCTGAGAAAACTGTATTCTGTTGTTGTTGGATAGAATGTTCTATATATGTCTGTTAGGTTCATTTGGTCTACAGTATTGTTTAAATCTTTTGTTTCGTTACTGATTCTCTGTCTGGATGATCTATCCATTGTTGAGAGTGGGGTATCAAAGTCCCCATCTATTATTGTATTATTGCTTATTTCTCCTTTTAGCTGCATTAGTTTTTGCTTTATATACTTAGGTGCTCTAATGTTGGGGCATAAATATTTACAATCGCCCCTTTTTCATTATATAATGACCTTCTCTATCTCTTTTTCCCACTTTTAGTTTAAATTCTATTTTGTCTAATATAAGTACAGGTACCCCTGCTTTTTTTGGTTACATTTCAAGTAATTATTGAGGGTTAACAGCTTACTTTTGCCATTTTGTTAATTGTTTTATGTTTATTTTATAGATCCATTGTTCTTTGTTTCTTATCCTGCTGTCTTTTTTGTGTGTGTTTTGATATTTTTTGGTATCAGTTTACTTTGACTTCCTTATTGTGTTCTTTTTCGTAATTACTACAGGTTTTTTCCTTGTGGTTACCACGAGGCTTACAGAAAATAACTTCAACATATAACACCCAATTTTAACCTAATATCAACTTAATTTCAATAGAATTCATAAACTTTACATTTTATTTCTCCTCCCTGTCACATTTCAGGTTACTGCTGTTACAATTTACATGTCTTTTTTATATTGTGTCACTAATAAAAAATTATTGTATACTTATTTTTTCTACATTCTCTTTTTCTAACTTTTAAACTAGAGTTGTAAGTGAATGATGCCACACTATTACCATATTGTAGAATCTAAATATAACTATATATTTACCATTACGAGTGATATTTACATTACCTGTTTACGTTTTTATGATGTTACTAAGCATTCTTTTACTTCTACTCAAAGAACTCCCTTTAGCATTTCTTATAAAGAAGGTCTGATGATAGTGAACTCCCTTAGCTTTTGTTTGTTCAGGAAAGTCTTTATTATTCCTTCATTTCTAAAGAACAGCTTTACTGGGTATAGAATTCTTGGTTAACAGTTATTTTCTTTCAATATTTTTGAATTTGTCATCCCATTCTCCCCTGGCCTGAAAAGTTTCTGTTGAGAAATCTGCCAGTAGTCTCACTGGGGTTCCTGTGTATGTAACTTCTCTCTTTTCTCTTGATGCTCTTACAATTCTTTCTTTGTCTTTGATTTTCAACAATTTAATTATAATGTATCATGGTGTAGCCCTATTTGGGTTTAACCTATTTGGGATCTTTTGGACCTCAGGGATCTGGATGTCCATTTCTCTTTGCAGGTTTGAGAAGTTTTCAGCCATTATTGTTTTAAGTATACTTTCTGTCCCTTCTCTTTCTCTTCTCCTTCTAGAATTCCCATAACATAAATATTGTTTCTTTTCATTGAGTCCTATAATTCCCTTAGGCTTTATTCACTCTTTTGCTCCTCCAAAGGATAATTTCCAATGTCTTGTCTTCCAGGTTACTGCTTCTTTCTTCTGTATGGTCGAGTCTACTTTCAAAACTTTCTACTGAATTCTTCAGTTCAGTTACTGTATTTGTCAACAACAGGATATCTTTTTTTTTTTCTTTTATGATTGCTATTTCCTTGTTGAACTTCTCATTTTGTGCACTGTTTTCCTAATTTGGTTTAGTTGTTTGTCTGAGATTTCCTGTAGTTCACTAAACTTCCATAACAGGATTATTCTGAATTCTTTGTCTGACAATTCATAGATCTACATTTCTTTAGGGTCAGTTATTGGAGCTTTATTATTTTCCTTTGGTGGTGTCATAGTTACCTGATATTTCATGATCCTTGATTCCTTACACTGTTATCTGCACGTTTGAGTAGTTGGGCTCCTTTTCCAGATTTTACAGGTTTGTTTAGGCAGAAACTGTTCTACACCAATCAGCTCAGTTTGGGTTTCTGCGTATGTCTTTTGGTAATGTCCTTGGGCAGGGGGCCTGCTATTATGGTCTATTTTTGGATGAGGCAACAGTTTTAGCTCTGAAGATTGGGGGATGTGGTTTGTGCCTCTGGATGAGAACAGTTGGATATACTGCTGGCTTGGTTTCCTACCCAAATGAGCCTGTAGGGTGGGCTCTACAGTTGCCTACATTCTCTGGTCAGGCTTACTAGATGGTCAGGACTGGGTACTATATTCAGTATTAAACAGAGCCATGAATTAGCTTCCCTGCCCTGGTAGAGAAACAGGATGGGACCCAGGGTCTGTACAACTCATTGTTTGGGGAGCTGAATCTGGCCAGAGTGTGCGCTGTCCCCTGATCTGGTGAGGCCACTGGTTTTGCTCTGCATATGGGGGAAGATACAGGCAGAACTCTCAGTTCAAGTTAATAGCATCTTTTAAACTTTCACTTTGGTTGACTTAACTCAGGTCATTTTTGCAATGCTGATTTGAGATTTTGGGTTCATTTTTAATGAGTTCTGTATCTTCAAATTATAATCCTGGCCTGGAAACTAGAGACCTCTTAAATCAAACTAGGTAAATGTTAAGGAAATTATATCATTCCAAAGCAAGGCACAAGAGCATTTGTTGAAAAATGGAATTCTTTGGTTCCCTAAATGGGGTCAATCGGGGGTAATTATGAGGCAGATTAAAAATATTTTTGTTAGCTCCATAGACCCAGACCAAGAGGCAGGGGCCAAAAACAGGAGACCAAGCATCCTGACAATTAGCAATCCAGTTCCTGTTTTTATTATTTATTTATTTATTTATTTATTTATTTATTTATTTTAAATTCTATTTATTTATTTTTGGCTGCATTGGGTCTTCGTTGTTGCATGTGGGCTTTCTCTAGTTGCGATGAGTGGGAGCTACTCTTCATTGCGATGCGCGGGTTTCTCATTGCAGTGGCTTCTCTTGTTGCAGAGCACAGGCTCTAGGCACACGAGCTTCAGTAGTTGTGGCTCGCGGGCTCTAGAGCGCAGGCTTAGTTGTTCCACGGCATGTGGGATCTTCCTAGACCAGGGCTTGAACCTGTGTCCCCTGCATTGGCAGGCAGATTCTTAACCACTACGCCACCAGGGAAGCCCCAGTTCCTATTTTTATTGATGAGGAAATAAATACACCTTTACAGCATGGCTGTATTTTTGGAAAACACTGTCTGGTTTTTTTTTGTTTTTTTTTTTTTGAGTCCACTTTTAATATACTTTTAAAATCTATTTCCCAATTAATAGCTTTCAGGAAGGAACTTTTAAGCAAACTTCAGACACTTTTTCCCTCTTATTCTCTGTTTACAATTTGTTACTTTCTCTGTGGGGAAAGTAAAACCAAGAAAAATCAAAATACAAGTGTTATTTACATGATCAGCAGACTACTTCCTCAGTACATGGTATTATAGAAATGGATGTTCCTGAACCAAAACCATAAAAGGTTTTTATTATATTTCTGAAAACATTTGTTTCCTTAGTTCTGTTTTTCAGAGAGCTCTTTCCCTAAATCTTTCAGATAATGGATCACACTGTAAGATGTCACCTCAAGCTAACACACTCATACATCACTGTGCTCTTCACAGTGCAAGTGCTAAAAACGGATAAGGCACCAGAGATTGAATGACATGCTCTCATTAAAAACAGACATACCACTGACTTCTTTTGAAAATTCTTCTAAGGTAGGTACACTAGTTGAAAAGAAGTTTGAAATGTAATTTTCAAACATTTCTATTTAATTATGGCAAGGCTCAATGTGTAGCACTGCTTGGTCCTATGGTTTTATGAAGAAAAGTTTCAAACTTCTTTGAGTTTCTCCCATTAGATCATTAAGCACATCTCTAATTTAGCTCTTTCCTCAGATTCACTTATGCTTCGCAGATTGACTCCATCCCCACCCCCACTTATAAGTAGTAAAATGTATGTGTTTTTAATTGCTCTTTAAATTTCATAAACCAAAATAACATATGGTTGTTTACAAAGATCTAATTAGCATATTTACCTAAATATGCTTTTCATGGTTTTAGAGACATTAAAATTAAAATGCAAATTATAATTTGCATATGAGAACTAAGCGAGGACAACTTTAACCACACTGCCTGCAGGCGTATGACTCCCCATGCTCTTAGCTTGCCATCTTTTTGGATCCTACCCTGAACAAAGAAGGCAAAGACTTTATCTACAAGTTAGAAGCCTTCATTCTGTGGTCTGTTAATTCAGTATTAACAAAGCTGAGGCCTTTAAATACATATTATTAATATAGCGAAGAATCAACTCAGATATCCAGCATCTTTTGATTAATGCCATAAAAGAAACCAATAACAAAGAGAATAATCATTAGAGAAGAATAAAGCTCAATTATTAGTAAAATAATTCTAGCATAATTAATATGTAGGGAGATGGGTCCAAAACGATTTTCTGGAGAAGATATATCTTCAGAACATTTTCAAAGTCACCTAAACCATAGTTTGGTATTAGGCATAGGTATAAGACAGCTGGAAGGGAGTAAAAACTTTTGGAGAGTTGAGTTTTGATGAGCTTAACTGAAGACTCATGTAGCAATCCTGGGAAGGTATGTGTATAAAATAACAGAATTCAGGGCAAGTTAGAAAGGAACCACCAGTTGGTAGTTAAAACCATGACTGGTTATCAATTTTTGGAATATATATGGTTTATTTGAAAAGGTGCAAAATTATACCTGAGATATTATTAATTGTATTATATATCCTAAAGGATGATGAGGTTTAAAAAGCAATTTGTGTTGCCATGGTGCTTGTAAATCTAGAAGGTTTTAGGGAAGTGCAGATAATAGTAGCTAACACTAAACACTAGTGCTAAGCACTTTACATACATTATTTCCATTTAAGCCTAACAACAATCACGTCCTTCTGTTTGAACAAAATTAGTCATCATATTTCTGACTTTCAATACAGACATGATTCATGTAATTTTTTCTTTTGTAACTTCTGTATGGAGAGAAAAGAGGAACTCTAAAGAAACTGAAGCCAATAGAATTACTCACTAGAAAAAAAACAATATCAAAAACAGTAGCAACTACCATTTATTAGCAAGGCACTGGGCTAACTGCTTTATATATACTATCTCATAACGCACTATCTATTATCTCACACAACATACACGAAGCTGATATCATCACCCACAGTTTACAGAGAAGGAAGCCGATACGCTGAGGAATTATGAACATGATGACATATCTTCAATGCAAGTGGCATTGGTTAGAGCCAAGCTTTAACCCAGTTTTGCCTAATTCCAAAATCTGTTCTTAACCTCTTGTTATGGATTCAACTGTATCCTCTCAAAAGATATGCCCAATTCCTAACCCCTGATTTCTGTGAATGTGACCTTGTTGGAAATAGGGTCTTTGCAGATGTAATTAAGTTAAGGATCTCAAAATAAAACCATCTGGATTTAGGATGAACTGTAATTCCAATGACTGGCGTCTTTATTAGAGAAAGGAGATTTGAGACACACAGAGACACCGAGGAGAAGTCATGTGAAGATGGAGGCAGAGATTGGAGTGATGTCCTCACAAGCCAAAGAATGCCTGGACCCACTGGAAGCTGGAAGAGGCAGGGAGGATTCTCCCTGGGAGTCTCTGAAGGAAGCCTGGCCCTGCCAACACCTTGGTTTCAAGCTTTGGGCCTCGAGAATTGTGAGAGAATAAATTTCTTTTGTTATAAGCCACCAAGTTTATGGTAATTTGTTGTGGCAGCCCCAGGAAACTAACATGGCCCTGTAAAAGGAATAATTTCTTAAGGTGAAAGATGACAAGAAAGTAGAAAAAAACAGCTGATCATGCATATTATTATAAGACACATTGAACTCAAGAAAGTCTTCAAAGAACAAATTCAATGTTTAAGGACTTTTCAAATATCAACTAGAGAATCTTAACTCTAAACAGGGAAAATCTAACCTTCCTTACATGTGAAAAATAAGTGACAACGTTTATTTTATATTATGATGTACAAGATCCAACTAGCAATGTGAATTTCTTTGGATCTTATCATGGTGAAGATAATCACCTGAACTCTATCACATTTAAGCAACCATGTAAAATACGTTTTCTCCAAGATTCCGCTATCTAATATCTTAAAAACTCAGCAAGGCACTTTAAAATACTACTTATACGAATACCTCTCTATAAGTAATATTGTATTGTTATACTGCTCATTTTTTTTAACAACAGAATGAGAACTTCCTTTACAAGGAAAAACTCTAATACCATGTCTTTTCATTGCCTGCAGCTTTAAACATTTTCAGAGGCAGAAAGTATTGTAATAGTAGTTTGCAAATGAAGTGGTTTGTAAATCTTAAACTGCAATCTTCTCCCAAACAAAACACCAACAACTAAAAAAAAATATCTCTAAGGAGAGATGAAACTGTAAAGTCCTTTATTTGGTATTCATATGTTGCTGGGTATGTTTTTAACAACAACAAAAATCCTCCATTTAAACAGCTTTTACATCTTTCCACCAAAATCTTTTCTTCTATATTATCTGCCCGCAATGGGAATGAGGCTTAGCATCTCATGCTAGTCCAATTATTCAGATGCATTATTCATTTCCTTTCTGTTTATGTATTTCATAGTTTGAAATTTCCTTTTAGAATAAATAAAAGTAAATAGTCATAGCTACAATATATCTCTTGTTTATTAAACCTCTCTGAAAAAGCCAGTGCTGTTAATGATACACCACTTACCTTTAACAGTATTCAGATGTATTTTGGCACATATTTTACTATTTCATCTCATAAGGCTTCATTTTTTTAAAAAGCTTTACCTGATTATTATATCACTTAATATATATTGAAAATTATTTTTTACTTTGAAAGTCATAAGGAAATACAGGTCGCCTTTGATTCCTATCTCTTCAGCTTCCTCTGATTTTTTTAAATGATTCATTTAAACTCATATTATTAACTTAAAACATAGTCTGATTTCAGTTGATCTGCCTCTGGAAATTTCATATCCCCATCTCCAGTCTGGTCATTCTCCCCATTTGCTCCCTGGAACTATGGTTAGTGCCACCCTAGGGCTGCAGTCATCAGCAAGAGCAGCAGGTTTTAACTTAGATTCGACTGGAGCGAAGCACAGCATGTGGCTGAAGGAGGGGGGACAAGAGGCAACAGTAGTTTCTCACCGGGGTAGTAGGATAATGAGATTATTTTTTCTTGTACAGCTAGGACTCAGCATGCTCTAGTGGAATGAGGATGAGCTTCACATTCATTCCAACTTATTCCCAACTGCGGATTTACCCTCTCCATGAATAGGTACTTCACTTCTCTGAGCCTCATTTTTTATTTGGTTGGAAAATGGGAATAAGGATGTTGCAAGGATTAAATAAAATAATATAATAGTAGCACAGCACTCAGAACAGGGGTGATACCCAGTTACACGGTAATTACCTTCAGTGAGCTCCTGCACTCCCACAACTTTGTATTTTCCTTCTAGAAAAGATAATGCCAACAGCAAAACCACAACAGTATATCAGAGTGATCAGATGGCTGTATAAATCATACTTCATGTGGAATTCATAAAACAACAGAAATTTTAAAGACTTAAGCCAGTTGCTTTGTTTAATAACACTGCTGGTTATTGGCAAATGTGTAGTAGAATCAAATCCATTGATTCCTAGTCTGGAATAGGAGTCTTCTTCCTATTATTTTCAAGTCATAAAAATTACTGATCAGAAAAAAAAACCCACTACCTCTAATGATGGTTGCTATCTATTATTACATGGCCAAGGGCAGAACACATGCTGAAATGTAAATATTTTTTATTTTGTGGATTCAGGATCAAACTTGGTTTTAGTTAGCTTGGAATCCAGCTACATTCAAACCAAAGCTATGAGATTTTTTGAAACAGAAGCAGCAACATTGTGAAGAAGGAGAAGGAGAAGGAGGAGGAGAAGGAGAAGAAGGAGAAAATACAAATAAGAATGGTCTTGTGAATTTTAAGCCACGATGATGCCTCGACAGTGGACAGCAGGTTCCACAGTGAATACACTAAAGCTGAATATTTCAGGAATAGCTCTCTGAAAGCAGGAAGGTAATGTTTTGAAGTCTGAAGAGCATCTAAAAATGTGATCTGTCTTATACGTATATTTTAACAGGAAACTATATATTTAAAAAATAGAAACCAAAAGAGCAGCTTCCTGGATTACTTTCTCAAGAAGTCATTTACTAGCTTTAAGTCTCTCTAAAGTGTTTGCTGAGAAGTCAGTCCAAATTTTCCAAAGAATACTTTCTGAATTCCCTGAACCTCTAAAAAGTATTCCCTGTTATGTTAACTGCTTTGCCACATGCACTTCTCAATCCAAAGAAAAAGAAGGAGGAGGAGGAGGGGGAGGGGAAGGGGGATGGGGGGAGAAAGAAAGATGAAAGAAAGAAAGATAGAAAGAAAGAAAGAAAGAAGGAAAGAAGGAAAGGAAGAAGGAAAAAAAGAGAGAGAAAAAGAAAAAAAGAAAAAAAACTAGAAATTATAAGGAATACAAAAGTTTAATACAAAAGCCTCTAATAGTGGGTCATATTTAATGTTATTTTCTGACTGTTTACTGCGTTATCCTGTTTAAACAATTCAAATTTAGAAAGTTTAACGGGATATTTGTGTTTTATTTATATTTGAATAAGTAGATAATTTGTGGTAATTCCTATTAACTTTTTGGTATCAGGAATGTGGTCAGGACTATATCTCCCTATGACACATTTTTTCCTATGAAAATAAAATCAGATTTGACACATCACTTCAATTTACAACACCTTGTCCAGGAATTTATCCCACCTTAATACTAAGGATTCCCTTCAATGATTTCATCCTGGCATTTTAAAGTACTTAAAAAAAATCTCTTGAGTATCCAAACCAGCATTCACGTCAGACCAATATATGATTTTCTAATGAATTCTCTACAAAAAGGAGACACAGATGCCCAGACGGCTTCCCTTAATTTGCGGAAACAAATTTTTCCCTTTTAATGGACCTTCATATTGGGCTGGCCAAAAGGTTGCTTCGGTTCGGTTTTTTCCGTAAGATGGCTCTAGTAGCACATAGTTGTCTTTAACTTCATTTGAAATGATTTTTTTAGATTGTATGTGACAGCTGTCATATCAGCGTGCATTTTAAAAAAAACTTATCAAAATTGGTGAATTTTTGTGTAGCCAATTTAATACTGAAGATGGAAGAAAAAAGCAACGTTTTCAGCATATTATACTTTATTATTTCAGGAAAGGTAAAAACGCAGCTGAAAAGCAAAAAAAAATTTGTGCAGTGTATGTATGGAGAAGGTGCTGTGACTGATCCAATGTGTCAAAAGTGGTTTGCAAAGTTTTGCGCTGGAGATTTCAAGCTGGAAGATGCTCCACAGTCAGGTAGACCAGTTGAAGTTGATACGATCAAATCGAGACATTAACTGAGAACAATCAGTGGTATACCACGTGGGAGATAGCCGACATATTCAAAATATCCAAATCAAGCGTTGAAAATCATTTGCAACAGCTTGGTTATGCGAATCGCTTTGATGTTTGGGTTCCACATAAGTTAAGCGAAAAAAACCTTCTTGACCGTATTCCTGCATGCGATTCTCTATTGAAATGTAATAAAAATGTTCAGTTTTTAAAACAAATTGTGACAGGCGATGAAAAGTGGATACTGTACAATAATGTGGAACAGAAGAGATCGTGGGGCAAGTAAAATGAACCACCACCAACCACACCAAAGGCCAGTCTTCATGCAAAGAAGGTGATGTTGTGGTGGGATTGGAAGGGAGTCCTCTATTATGAGCTCCTTCCGGAAAACCAAAGGATTAATTCCAACAAGTACTGCTCCCATTTAGACCAACTGAAAGCGGCACTCGATGAAAAGCGTCTGGAATTAGTCAACAGAAAACACATAATCTTCCATCAGGATAATGCAAGACCGCATGTTTCTTTGATGACCAGGCAAAAACTGTTCCAGCTTGGCTGGGAAGTTCTGATTCATCCGCTGTATTCACCAGACATTGCACCTTCGGATTTCCATTGATTTCAGTCTTTACAAAATTCTCTTAAATAGAAAAAAATTTCAATTTCCTGGAAGACTGTAAAAGGCACCTGGAACAGTTCTTTGCTCAAAAGGACAAAAAGTTTTGGGAAGATGGAATTATGAAGTTGCCTGAAAAATGGCAGAAGGTAGTGGAACAAAAGGGTGACTACATTGTTCAATACACTTCTTGGTGAAAATGAAAAATGTGTCTTTTATCTTTACTTAAAAACCAAAGGCACTTTTTGGCGCACCCAATACTATCCGCTACGGCTAATGAGCTGAAGGTTGAATCACCAGTCCTGTAGGCAGGTGTAGCCCATATCCCGGGACAAGCACACACTGGTCCATTAAGTTTCGGGCCATCCCGTTCTAGTGAGCCTATCCTTCCCTTTAGCAGGGACTGGGTCACTGCCAGAGGAGCTAATGGATGGATTAAGTCTTTAGAGCCCCACAGAAAATCTCTGGACTCGAGCTTCACCCACCATATCGTGATGAATACTAGTGTTCCACGTGTTATTAGCTGTTCCGTGGAAACATTTTAGGAAACATTCCATATTGCATTCTACTCTCAGGAATTCAAAATGCTTGTTAGAGTAAAGTAAATCAACCCAGTTATTCTGACCAAATAACTTTTTAATTCTGAGACGAACATCATTGGACACTAACTTTTTATGAGAGATAATTTGAAAAATGCAGCTCTTTGGTGTGTGATTATAGCTGAAGGGCCAGTTTTCGCTATTGAGATCAAAGGAAGCTAGACACAAGAGAGTACCTATAAAGTTCAACAACAGGAAAACACACTGGTGGTTTCAGAATTCAGGAAAGCAGTTGCCCTGGGGGAAGTAGGTTCTGAAAGGGTGGTCAGGGGCTCTGCTGGGACACAGTAATATTTCATTTTTTGGTCTGGGTCCTGGTTGCCGGAGTATATTTACTTCGTGAAAAGTAATCAAGCTTTATGCCTATGATTTTTACACATACCTCGATGGATATTATACTTTAGCAAAATTTGACTTTAAGAAAAGAGGTGCTTTGAGGTGGAGACAGGACTTGGGGTGAGACCTGTGGGCCACCTGGCACCTACACTCTGTGGGAGAGAGGTCAGGAGCTTACGAAGGTAGTGTAGGGCACTGGCTAAGAGCGCTGGGTTCAGAGCCAGATAGAACTGGATTTGAATCTCTGTTTCTTGGCTCCTGGCTATGTTAGCAACAGGAAGAGCCAAAGATGAGGCCAAAAATACAGCCGGGGGCCAGACCATGAGAGACTCTACACTCAAGATAAGGAGTTTGGTTTTCATTCTAAGTGTGATGGGAAGTTATACCTATTTACAGCATAGGTGCAAGGAGATTTCATAGGAATCAAAGCAGAACAGGAGCTGTACTATACTGGTAGAGAGACAACAAAATCTCTAAATGCTTCACTTCATGTTCTACACAATACACATCCTTATTGTGAAGGAGAAAAAAGACTGAACTGAATTCTGAGAATAAATCTGAAAATTGTGGCAGAAAACCAAAAGGATGCAGGGAGAGCAAGACCACACGATCTTGCGACAGATTCTTCACATCATGTAAGAGCCTGCGGAGCCAGCAGCAGGTTTAGAAACAGGTGAAATGTTATTTTGGGGTGAAAGAAAATACCTTTGTCTTCACGGCAGTCAGAGACCCTGCTTTCTCTCCATCCCCCTCCCACCTCAAAAAAAGAGAAAAAACTTTTTAAAAAACCCTCTCACTGTCCTCTCACTGCCATCATAGACAAATAGCCAAGTGAAATATTCTCTTCTCCATGCTGGCAGATGACCTAAAATCATTTAGCATTATTCCTTTGCCAGATGTGCACTTAATAGAAATATAATGTTCTTACTTGGTCATACCCACTTGAAAATAAATAGGATTTTATAATGATAATCATGAAAATTGAAATACGTATATTGTACAATGAGATAAAACCTCCCCCAATCTAGCAGTTTACTTTAAAAGAAAAAGGCACTAATAATACATAATTGAAACTAACAATGAGGATGGCAATTTAAAAGTATAAAATGAAAAATATAATTTGACTCAATTGAAAAACTGTATCCTTATTTGACAATTGTAAATAATAGAGTATGTTGAGAAATCACCGTATTGAGTGAGAATAAGATGGATCAAGAAATTTTGTTCAACCAGATTAGCACTGTTATAGCTTTCTAAAAAATCCCCAAACATATAAAGGATTTTTGCAGAGAAATAAAATTGGAGCTGTGCTTGTATTACAACAAAAGAAAACCAACCATTATGTTGACTTCTAGGAACTTTGACATATGTGCTAATAAAAAAATATTGTAAGAACTAGTATAATACCCATTAGGTTCTATTACCTCTATAGACATATAAACAGGCAATTTTTGTTCTCAGAGAATATGAGAAACAGTTGCATAGTATTCTTACTGTAACTGTGAGGTATATAAAATATAAATATTGATAAAATATGCTAAACCTATATCTTCTCACTATTAAAAATTATCTCGTGCTAAACTGACTTTACGAACTGATCACCTTTTAATTCTTAGGGGCAAGATGAAAAATTTAATCAATTAGTTCTGATTACATATTCTCTGACCTTTCAACACAAATACAAGAATGGAACCTGAGAGTCACATTTCTTTCTTTTTACATTAATTGCTGGGTATGCTTCTCAGCGAGGAAAAAAGAAATGAACGTTAATTTTTGGTGTCATCACAGATAGAAAAGAAAACCTGTTTTTACATTTCCAGTGTCATCACTTCACACATTAAAATTAAGTGACAACAAACACTCCAACCTCTCTTTAACAAGCAAGCATCTTGGGTATACCTTAGAACATGATGACCCAGAGATACCATCAGTGTGGTGTCCAAAAGAGAGTGTGGCTGTCAGAGTCCACATGTGCCTTTGAGCACTGGCTTTGCCAGTGAGTAGCTTAAGGGCACTCCTAGCACATTCTAAACCCACCAGAACCTCATTTTTCTTATCCATATAACATCACTAATAATATCTACCTCCTAACATTCTTCGAATGATAAAACAGATAACAAAAACCAGAAAACATGAAGTTGTCTAGCAAAGAGTTGACATTATATAAATATTATTTTCCTCCTTTCCCTTGTATACAGAAAGGAAACTTAACAATACTATGGTATTATTTATTCACAATACAACGGTCAAAGTAGCTGCTCTTCAAAGTAGAGTCTTAGGAACTGGACATTAAAGCCACATGATTTGAAGTAAGATGATGAATCTTATTCTTGTTTTTTAAAGACAGTACATTGTTCTGTAAGATGAAAGATGATGGATGTGTTTGCTAGGGCTGCCATAACAAAACTCCACAGACTGGGTGCCTTACACAATAGAAATCTATTTTCTCACAGCTCTGGAGGCTGGAAGCCCAAGACTAAGGTGTTGGCAGGTTTGTTTTTTCCAAGGCCTCCCTCCTTGGCTTGCAGATGGCAGTCTTACTACTGTATCCTTATGTGGTCCCTCCTCTGTGTGCTTTCCTTTTGTCTCTCTGTGCCCTAATCTCCTTTTCTTATACGGACAACAGTCATACTGGATTTGGCCCACCCCATCAGCCTCATTTTAACTTAATTACCTCTGTAAAGGTTCTATCTGCAAATAGTCACATTCTGAGGTGCTGGGGTTAACAGATGAATTTGGGGGACACAATTACAGGCACACGAATTACAGTGTGTCGGGGATGTAGGAATAATTTCAATATTTTCAAATACTTAAATAATTTTAATACTGAGAAGGAACAAATTGATACTTTATTAGAGAAGTTTTCTCCCCTATGGCATTATTTAAGGTGAACAATGATTCCTGTTAAACATCACTCACTATCCGTCCCCAGTCCTTCAAAGCATGAGCTCCTCCCTCCCCCACTGTCTTTACTCTGAATATTTGGAACAATCTTGGAGTATCACTTACAACTGATTTAAAAAATAAGTTACTTCATACCATATCTACTGTAGGTAAAAAGACCTCCTAGTATCATGGGACATTTCAGGGATGACCTGGCCCATGACAGCAGCTGTACTCTCTGCTTTGGGCATTTCAGGTATGACCTGGCCCACGACAGCAGCTGTACTCTCTGCTTTGGGTTGATGCTCTTTTGTACACATCCTGTCTTTTTTTTTCTTTACCTTCAGCTAAGGCTGGGAATCTTAACCTGGCAGCTGTGGGTGAGGGTTAGGAGAGCCCGTCGCTCCCCTGAAATGTACACAAAAGGATGTGTGGACCCGTGTCATTTTCCTGTGGAGATGCTTCACGTGTCTTTGCAGATCATTGAAAGCGTTTTGTGTTCTATCCTTCAATCATTCAACTACTGCTTATTATGGTAACGTATATTACTATGTGCTAGGCACAGTTCTCCATGCTGGTTAACACAGTGATGAACTACAGAGACAGCAGCCCTGTCCTTATGGAGCTAACATTCTGTCAGAAAAAGCCTAGTTGCTTTACATTGTTGTGTTAGTTTCTGCTGTATAACAAAGTGAATCAGCTATACGTATACATATATCCCCATATCCCCTCCCTCTTGCGTCTCCCTCCCACCCTCCCTATCCCACCCCTCTAGGTGGTCACAAAGCACTGAGCTGATCTCCCTGTGCTATGCGGCTGCTTCCAACTAGCTATCTATTTTACATCTGGTAGTGTATATATGTCCATGCCACTCTCTCACTTCTTCGCAGCTTACCCTTCCCCCTCCCCATGTCCTGAAGTCCATTCTCTATGTCTGTGTCTTTATTCCTGTCCTGTCCCTAGGTTTCAGAACCACTTTTTTTTAGATTCCATATATATGTGTTAGAAAACAGTATTTGTTTTTCTCTGACTTACTTCATGCTGTATGACAGACTCTAGGTCCATCCACCTCACTACAAATAACTCAATTTTGTTTCTTTTTATGCCTGAGTAATATTCCATTTTATACATGTACCACATCTTCTTTATCCATTCATCTGTCAATGGACACTGAGGTTGTTTCCATGTCCTGGCTATTGTAAATAGAGCTGCAGTGAACATTGTGGTTCATGACTCTTCTTGAATTATGGTTTTCTCAGGGTATATGCCCAGTAGTGGGATTGCTGGGTCATATGGTAGTTCTATTTTTAGTTTTTTAAGGAACCTCCATACTGTTCTCCACAGTGGCTGTATCAATTTACATTCCCACCAACAGTGCAAGAGGGTTCCCTTTTCTCCACACCCTCTCCAGCATTTACTGTTTGTAGATTTAAAAATATATATATATATATGTACATAACAGAAAAATTTACCATTAGTGACATTTAATGTATTCACAATTTATACAGCCATCACCACTATCTAGTTTCTGAACATTTTCATCATCCTGAAGGGAAATCCTGTACCCATTAAACAGTTACTCCTTGTTTCCCTCTCCCACCACCTCCCACCCCAGGGAGCCACTAATCTGTTTTATGTCTTTAAGGATTTACCAACTCTGGTTATTTCAATAAATGGAATCATATAGTAAAAAAATAATAATAATAAAGAAAAAGGCTAGGAAGCCCTAATCTAAAGTTTAAAGTAACTTGTTATGGCTGTTCTCCTTGTATTCCAAAAATGAATAATTACTTTGCTTGATTATTTTACAAATGGATATCTTCTGAGTCATTTATAAGCATTAAGACATTTTATTTGCTATCATTAAAGAATTATGGGAAATCATGTTTACTACCTCTAAAATTGTATCTATATATAAAACTATACATACATATACACACATAAAAATATACTTATATACAAATATATTATATATATTTGTGTATATATGATTGCATAAAACCTGTTCTGTTTTAAATTATTTCACTACTATGCATTTCCACCTCCTAAATGAAATGGAAAATGTATATTAGTTTAATGCTCTTAATGTCTTAGCAATTACACAGATTTTGCTACACAGAAAACTGGACTTTATTTTTATTCTCCACAGGACTTAGAAAGTCACATAGCACAGATATTCAGCAAATGCTGGTACAAAGAATTAATGAGTTGCAGGTTGGATGAATGGGTAAATAAATGAACAAGTCCACATTTAGAAATAAAGGGTTTTAAGAGCTAAACTCCTTTGTGGTTATACATACAAAGATTATACAGACTAGTAATTCCAGGACACCATTTCACTAGAGAAACACAATTGAAAACCATTTCTTACAGCCAGCATGTTTTTGGGCAGGTTGCTTTCAGCAAACTAAGATGCCTATAAAATGCCTATTATAGACTGAGGGAAAGAACAAACTAGAATGTCCATCATATTAACCTTGCCTATATAAACAGAAGCCATAAACCCTTTGTGGTATTGGGGCCTCTCTCCACAGTGCGTTTCTTGAACGTAGGAGACTTTGTTTAGCCTTTTTTTAAAAACAACGTTGTAATTATAGGGCTACTTACAGAGTTACATGTAAGGGCCTTTGAAGCAGGAGCATTCAATCGGGCAAAAATCACACTTCTAGACTTGAATAATTTTCTTTAGCATAGAATTTTTAAGGAATAAAATTGAAATGTAGCAAAAATTGTTGGAGTCATGTTCAAATTAATCAAATTTGTTGGCTTTCCTTGGTTGTGTTAATTTGCTAGATAGTTTTAAGTAATCTGATGATAGAGGCCAGTAGGCCTATAGAGATGTTACTAAAATTTTCCAGAACTCTTCTTTTTTTTTAATGTAATAATTGCGTTAGCCCAAAGGAATAGGAGACACATAAATAGTGAGCTATCAAGCTGACAAGTTAGCGCCAGCAGGAATTCCTAAACCAAATTCTGTGCAGGCTACTCTTAAGGTAAGAAGTGTCCATTACCCACTCACACTCATACAACAGTACCATCTGCTCTTTTATGGTATCACTCTCTTTGCAAAAAAAAGCAGCCTTTAGGGATGGTAGGCCTGATATTTTGCGCTAATTATAAGTTAGATAATTATATCTTGCTTAGCTACATTTCCCAAATAGTTTTATCTAAATTTCCTGCCTAACTCCTACACCTTAATTTTATCTTCTACTCTAATTCTTACCAAGAACTGCAATGCACCATTAATCCGCCCCTTGATTTGGGAGCAGATGTAGGGACTGTGCCGTCCCATCGGTGGGCTAAATGACCCCTGACAACACTGAGATGTTATCCTTCAGGCAGTGATGGAGATGGAGAATCTGAAACTGGTTTGTAAAGGACAAAGGGTCCTTGAAGAGGGGAGGGTTAAATTTATTGTGCAAAGTGTCTGATGTTGCATTTATATTATAGAAATCAGATTTTGGGGGGGTTGTATATTTGATTAATACATGTGCCATCTGGCTATAGGAGAAAATAAGTTGAAAATTGGTATTGAATTTTCTAAGAAAGGATTAACTGGCCTTTCTTGCAAGCCTACAAGAGCACCAAGACTAAGGTGTATGTTCTGAGAGTTAAGATGATGGACCACATAGGGAGAGGGCCTTGGTACTTTTATTAGTGACACAGATGTGAAGGGCAAATGGCTTTGGTGACTGGAATGTAGGTCCAACTTTCTACTAGGGTAGTGTTATGGAATGGTGCAGGCTGGTAGACTAGAGGGTGACTGCTTCAGATCAAAAAGCAATCACTTGGGAAGCAGCTGAATTTGGAAGGTTAGAGCAGAGGAATTTTCTTCAAAGCCTGGTAGTAGCACACTACTACCAAATTCTACTATTAAAGAGCTCAGTGAGCCTGCTGTAGTCAGCATGGACCGTGACTTAAAGTGGGGAACTGACCTCTACTGAACTGGGTTAAACATTTTGGCCAAAATTCTGCTTCCAGAAATAAAAGTATACAGCTTAAAGTTAAAAAGCAAGAATGTTAAAAGAGTTACTCAGAAAATGACATATATTCTCTAAAAATTATATCAGGTATGCAATAAAAACATTTGAGTTCTTGAGACAAAGGAAGGGAAAACACTGAAACACTGAAGTTTGAGGCTGGGTTAACAGGTGCATCATATCGAAGATATGGCTGGGAGAGGCGGGAAGGAAAGTACAGGAGAGGGGCCCAGGAGAGCACATACAACATCAGGAAATAGGTTTAGGATAGGTTTATAACAACCGCAACCAGGGCAGCAGAGCCCTGAGCACAGAGGTCTGGACATAAGCACTTCCGTCTTAATGTGCGTGTTTGGTGGGAGGCGGGCACGAGGATGCCGACAAGGGAGGAGTGCGTATGCTTCCATCTGCTCCGCGGCTCCCTCAGCAAAGACCTCAGTGACGGATATTTTCAGGACCAATGTTAGGTACAATGTGATTTCAAAGGCTCACCAGTCTCCCACCCTCCTACTTCTTTCTGGGCAGAAGCTGTTTAAAACACCTTTAATAGGAGATCACCGCCTTAAGGGATCAGGTCTTATTCACTTTTTAATCTCCCACAGAAGTTAGCTTAATACCTTAAAGAGAGTAGATGGTCAATAAACATTAGTTCAGAGAATGAGTGAAAAAACGAAGGAATGATGAGCAATTTCAAAATTAAACATGAAGACTTTTAAATACAAAACAATACGTACAAGGTGGTGCAGCGACTAAAAACCTTTTTATACTAAAACCTAACTAAGTAACAAATATAAAATGTTTGACAGCAGAGTCTTTCCCATTTCTGTAGAGAGGATTTTAAACACAGACAATATAAGCACTCGGTCTCATATAAAATTGGGAAGGGGTTAGCAATAAGGGGAAGATTTGTGGACCCTGGGGTGACAGAGTAATCCAAAAATTAGAGCACCAAAACTTTTTCCTATAAGCTGTTGGTCAGAAAACAGATACCTACAGGAAGAGAAAGTTCTCCATTAAAAGGACAAAGGTACAAAATGAAAGAAATAAATTGCAAAAGACAGACTTCTTTGAACAATCTTCTTAATGGGTGGCCTTATTTACAACAGTCTGTGCATAAATTAAAGCTGTTCATAGGGGTTTGTCTGGTCCTGAGCAACATGGCATAACTCACCTGACCACTGTTGCTTTGCATGATGCATACACAGCTATAAATATTTTTTAGACAAGTGGCATAGTTATAAAGAAACTAAATCCCAATGTATTAATTAATTTAAATGTCATTTTATATTCTGAGGACATCCAGGTGGGCTCTCAGGAGAACTAATGAATCAAAAGATAGAAAGTTATTTTTAATATTTGCAAACACTGAGAAAATATTTGTGTTTTGTTATTCTGTTTTCCACCTCATTTCAGTTTCTTTGTTATTGTTTCAAAGCAATCTCTTAGGGAAAAAAGGCATTATGCAAATTTAGCATCAAGTGATATTACATCACCTCATTAGGCAACATCCTGGTAGGTGTCAGGAGTTCTTTAAAACAAAACCCATTCCCCATTCTTTCCTCTTCCTTCCCAGGGGTAAATCTACTATCAGTCTTGGATTTAATGCATCTGGCTATAAATTAATTGTATTACTCTCTAGTCATTGTCATTATCTTCATATTATCATGTGGTAACTTTCCAGTGGAGTCCCATGCAAACGCACGGCTTGCCTTTAGTATTTTCAGCGAGAGCACACAGCTGGAGGATAAGGTCTGTTCACCACAACGGTTTCCCTGCCTCGGTGGCATCTGTTACCACAAAAGCTTCCAGGGAGTGCGTGGTTTCATTTGTCATAAGACTTCTTTTGCTGAGCAAGTATTTATTCATTTTCACAGTCAATTCCAAACTGGAAGTCTAATATGAAGAAAATGATCAAAATATCTATAAAAGCTACTATGAAATAAAGTACTGTATCTGCATATTCCATTTAATCTCCATAGGGAGCCAAAATTCATGTCTCCTAGCAATGAATGTAAACATCTCAATCATCGTCATTTCCCCCCCCCGCCTCAGAACTGGAAGAAAAAAAAAAAACCATTAAGGATTTAGTTATGTGTAGGACACATCTTTAAGTCTACGCAATTTTCGTTTTCTTTGTCTCTCCTATTCTTTCAAAAGGAAATTCAGTTATCCGTGTGCAATAATACAGCGTTAGAAACATTTCTTCCGACAAAAAGATAGGGTTGGAAAGGACTTAAGAAATCACCTCTGTTGTCTTAGGTTGTCAGTGTTGGGGTCTTGGGCGGCTTCCCTGAAGAGTTTTGAAAATAAGATTGGCCTCTGAGTTAAACTAAAATATAAACATTTAAAGGATTGGAACAAAATTACTACGAGATTAAATGGCTCCCAAGCTAGCAAGACTTCACTGTAATCTGATTGCATATATTAGCAGAGCTTCATAATAAAGGACAGGGTCAGAAGGAAGCTGGAAAGATGGGCCAATATGGAGGCAAAAGGGTGGTGAGCAGGATGAACTTTATATCCAACTACAGTCTAAGGAAGAGGGCTCCATGGTCCAAAGATAGTCTATTCTCTTTAGCTCTCAAATCATAATTTACTCCTCCTGTTCTGGGTCCATGCTCGAGAAGCAGGCATCTGATTCTCATCTGGCTCCTCACATGGTAACCCTCCGAGGCGCGGGGTGGGGGTGGGGGGTTGGCAGGTTAGAGAACACAGGTGTCCAGTACCTCCAGCCTTACAGTTTTCATTACATATTGATCCACTGGCATCCTGGTTTATAATCTGGCTCTCCACATACCTTGCCAGCATAGAATGTGCCGGCCACTCCATCCTATGCCATCAGCAGTCACTCTTCTCATTGTAAATTAATGTAACAGTATTCTGATTGCAGATCTCAATCTCAGAGGCTCTGATTATACTTGAGAGCAAACTAGAGTACACTGATAAATCAAGTTCTATCACAAGAATCTGACTTTGAATCGTAGAAAACTCATTAAGGTAATGTCAGATATCTTGAGAGACAGCCTTCAAGACCTCTCCATGTGATCTAATTTCAGCTCCCAGAATTTGATGCAGCAAGCTAAGCTTCTTTTCCTTTCTGAAACTTCTATGCATAGGCAAGCATTTCATCTATACTATCCTAAGAAGTTGCTTCAGATAAAATCTCTACTGAATCCTTTCTAATATAAGTGAAACCCAGTTTCTTTGTTTTTCTACTTTCTCATTAAAAATGAAATTTCCCCGGCAGTTCAACATTATTTTTATTTTCTCAAGGACTTCTTTTTTATAGATCATCCTCCTACATATATAACTCCAATTATACTTCTCCTCCTCAGGTCATCTATGCTTTCTTTTATTTCTCTGAACCATGCCTACACATATTTTATACATTTTGCCTGAACTGCATTGTCCCTATCTTGAGGTGATACTCAAGATAGGATAACAGTGATTCTGAGAGGTAGTAGAAAAACCGATTAAAAAATTGGGGGTTATATATTTTCACACTATGCTTATGCCAGATGCTTTTTAAATTTATATTTGGTCTATGCTACTTTAGACATTTATCTCTCATATTTGACCAAAGACTACCCCTCCCCACTGAATATATCTGTTATTGGTAAAATACTCCGGCTTCAGCTATATGATATTGAGCTACATTTAGTTTTAATTTTTTCCACCTCTGTCATTTTTAATCTTAAATTCACTTATAGTTATCAATTCAGTAAATTACAGCCAACTTTTAGTTATCTCCAGCCTGATTATTTTCCCCACAAATGCCATTTTTAACTTTAACAGCAGACACCTATTCTATATAAGTAACTTGTTTCATTTGCATTTCAAATAAGCTCTGTGTATTATTATTTTCAAGAAGTCTGTGTCATATAGTATGGAAGTCTATCAGAACTAACCAGTTTCTCATTTCAGGGACAGTTCAATGGAAGAATTCAGCTTGACTAGGTTATTTTTGGAACCATGGAGGTTTTGTGTGTGTGTGTGTGTGTGTGTGTGTGTGTGTGCGCGTGTGTAGTATTTATGTATTTAAAACACATATAGGTACATTATTACAGAAGCATATGCACTGGTACATACCTCAATGGATGAAAAATATATATATATATATATATATATATAGTTATGGTGGGTGCTTTGCTTAATCTGAAAAATAATTATTTCAAGATTGGAAAGAAAAGGAATAATAAATTGCCTAGGGACAGAAGGAGAAAGAAGTCATCACCACTGAGTATCTTGTAACTTCAATATCATGTTTAGAGTACATTTTTAGATATTGGTTACTCCTATCTAAAAAATTATGGTAAAGCAATCTAAAGCCAAATATTAATTTTAAAATCATCTACTATATTCATTCATTTTTTATACATCTTTATTGGAGTATAACTGCTTTACAATGTTGTGTTAGTTTCTGCTGTACAACAAAGTGAACCAGCTATATGTACACATATATCCCCAAATCCCCTCCCTCTTGAGCCTCCCTCCTACCCTCCCTATCCCACCCGCCTAGGTCGTCAAAAAGCTGATATTGTATGTGTGCGCAGTGATTCCCAAATTCAAACCCTCTGTGACAGTCTATAAGACCTACGTACAATGACTACTCATTCAGGAAGAACACATTTCTTCTCTGCTCAGCATTATTTCATTAATACTTCCATTTTTACATGAAAACCTTATAAATTATTCTATCAGTTCTCTTTATGCAAATCCATGACTGGTTAATAGAGCTGAAACATCTATCTGCCTATGGTATGTACAAAGCTTCATTCTGTAGACTTGAGTACCTCATAATATCCGTCCTCCTGACTTTGTTGCTCTGATCACCTTACCATTTTGATGTTTTGACATGAAACAAAATAACTTGGTTTCTAGAGACCTTTACATGGCTGCCTTCTAAGAAGAAAAAATTAATAAGATAAGAATGCAACGTCGGGCAGATCATGAGTGTTAGGCTTAGTGATGTGAGTTTCTTCTGCAAAGATCAAAAAAAAAAAAAAAAAGAAACCGTCAACATATTGTTTTCATATCTTATGTCTGAAAAAACGTGGATAACGTTTTGCAACATTTTTGTTATTTCATCAATATAAAATTCACCTGTTTTATTTGAAATACCTGGATATTAAAAACATGAAAGTCGTGCTCTACAGAAAGAGAGGCCTGTTTTTATTTCTTTCATATTAAATGCTTTTCAATACGGTTCCAAACAAATTGTCATCTAAACCATATTTTTGAATATACTTCCCAGGACCAAATCAGGGATATTGAAAGTAAAAAGGTAGGATTTCAAAATGAAGGTTTTGCAGCTCTTATAAATGTATCTTTTACCTTACTGCTTAACAAAAATGCTTCAGCCTTCAACTTTAATTATGCTGAAAGCACACAGTAATTCTGCAATCTAGAAGAAATTAAAACTTTCATAATCGATTAGCTTATCCGGGGCCCAATTTTATTTTATTTTACTTTATTTTATTTTATTTATTTCCCAGTCTCCCAATTCATCCAACCCCCCACCCCCCAATTTCCCCCCTTGGTATCCATACATTTGTTCTCTACATCTGTGTCTCTATTTCTGCTTTGAAAACTGGTTCATCTGTACCATTTTTCTAGATTCCACATAAATGCATTAATATATGATATTTATTTTTCTCTTTCTGACTTACTTCACTCTGTATGACAGTCTCTAGGTTGATCCACGTCTCCACAAATGACCCAATTTCGTTCCTTTTTATGGCTGAGTAATATTCCATTGTATATATATACCACATCTTCTTTATCCATTCATCTGTCGATGGGCATTTAGGCTGCTTCCATGACCTAGCTATTGTAAATAGTGCTGCAATGAACATTGGGGTGCATGTGTCTTTTTGAATTATGGTTTTCTCTAGGTATATGCCCAGTAGTGGGATTGTTGGGTCATACGGTAATTCTATTTTTAGATTTTTAAGGAACCTCCATAACGTTCTCCATAGTGGATGTGTCAATTTACATTCCCACCAACAGTGCAAGAGGGTTCCCTCTTCTCCACACCCTCTCCAGCATTTATTGTTTGTAGATTTTCTGATGATGCCCATTCTAACTGGTGTGAGGTGATACTTCATTGTAGTTTTGATTTGCATTTCTCTAATAATTAGTGATGTTGAGCAGCTTTTCATGTGCTTCTTGGCCATATGTATGTCTTCTTTGGAGAAATGTCTATTTAGGACTCCTGCCCATGTTTTGATTGGGTTGTTTGGTTTTTTGGTATTGAACTTCATGAGCTGATTATATATTCTGAAGATTAATCCATTTTCCGTTGATTCGTTTGCAAATATTTTCTCCCATTCTGAGGGTTGTCTTTTCGTCTTGTTTATAGTTTCCTTTGGTGTGCAAAAATTTTTAAGTTTCATTACGTTCCATTTGTTTATTTTTGTTTTTATTTCCATTACTCTAGGAGGTGGGTCAAAAAAGATCTTGCTGTGATTTATATCAAAGAGTGTTCTTCCTATGTTTTCCTCTAGAGTTTTATAGTGTCTGGTCTTACATTTAGGTCTCTAATCCATTTTGAGTTTACTTTTGTGTATGGTGTTAGGGAGTTTTCTAATTTCATTCTTTTGCATGTAGCTGTCCAGTTTTCCCAGCACCACTTATTGAAGACACTGTCTTTTCTCCATTGTATATCCTTGCCTCCTTTATCATAGATTAATTGACCAGAGGTGTGTGGGTTTACCTCTGGGCTTTCTATCTTGTTCCATTGATCTATATTTCTGCTTTTGTGCCAGTACCATATTGTCTTGATTACTATAGCTTTGTAGTATAGTCTGAAGTCAGGGAGTCTGATTCCTCCAGCTCTGTTTTTTTGTTCTCAAGATTGCTTTGGCTATTCGGTGTCTTTTGTGTCTCCAAACAAAATTTAAGATTTTTTGTGTTAGTTCTGTAAAAAATGCCATTGGTAATTTGATAGGGATTGCAATGCATCTGTAGATTGCTTTGGGTAGTATAGTCATTTTCACAATATTGATTCTGCCAATCCAAGAACATGGTATATATTCCCATCTGTTTGTGTCATCTTTGATTTCTTTCATCAGTATCTTAATAGTTTTCTGAGTCCAGGTCTTTTACCTCCTCAGGTAGCTTTATTCCTAGGTATTTTTTTCTTTTTGTTACAGTGGTGAATGGGATTGTTTCCTTAATTTCTCTTTCTGATCTTTCATTGTTAGTGTATAGGAATGCAAGAGATTTCTGTGCATTAATTTTATATCCTGCTATGTTACCAAATTCATTGATTAGCTCTAGTAGTTTTCTGGTAGCATCTTTAGGATTTTCTAGGTATAGTATCATGTCATCTGCAAACAGTGACTGTTTTACTTCTTCTTTTCCAATTTGTATTCCTTTTATTTTTCTTCTCTGATTGCCGTGGCTAGGATTTCCAAGACTATGTTGAGTAACAGTGGCGAGAGTGGACAGCCTTGTCTTGTTCATGATCTTAGAGGAAATGCTTTCAGTTTTTCACCATTGAGAATGATGTCTGTTGTGAGTTGTCATATATGGCCTTTATTATGTTGAGGTACGTCCCTCTATGCCCTCTTTCTGGAGAGTTTTTATCATAAATAGGTGTTGAATTTTGTCAAAAGCTTTTTCTGCATCTATTGAGATGATCATAGGTTTTTATTCTTCAATTTGTTAATATGGTGTATCACATTGATTGATTTGCCTATATTGAAGAAGCCTTGCATCACTGGGATAAATCCCACTTGATCGTGGTGTATGATCCTTTTAATATGTTGTTGGATTCTGTTTGCTAGCATTTTGCTGAGGATTTTTGCATCTATATTCATCAGTAATGTTGGTCTGTAATTTCCTTTTTTTGTAGTATCTTTGTCTGGTTTTGGTATCAGGGTGATGGTGGCCTCATAGAATGAGTTTGGGAGTGTTCCTTCCTCTGCAATTTTTTGGAAGAGTTTGAGAAGGATGGATGTTAGCTCTTCTCTAAATGTTTGATAGAATTCACCTGTGAAGCCATCTGGTCCTGGACTTCTGTTTGTTGGAAGATTTTTAATCACAGTTTCAATTTCATTACTTGCGATTGGTCTGTTCATATTTTCTATTTCTTCCTGCTTCAGTCTTGGAAGGTTATATCTTTCTAAGAATTTGTCCATTTATTACAGATTGTCCATTTTATTGGCATAAAGTTGCTTGTAGTAGTCTCTTAGGATGCTTTGTATTTCTGCGGTGTCTGTTGTAACTTCTCCTTTTTCACTTCTAATTTCATTGATTTGAGTCCTCTCCCTCTTTTTCTTGATGAGTCTGGCTAAAGGTTTATCAATTTTGTTTATCTTCTCAAAGAACCAGGTTTTAGTTTTATTGATCTTGCTATTGTTTTATTTGTTTCTATTTCATATATTTCTGCTCTGATCCTTATGGTTTCTTTCCTTCTATTAACTTTGGGGTTTTTTTTGTTCTTCTGTCTCTAGTTCCTTTAGGTGTAAGGTTAGATTGTTTATTTGAAATTTTTGTTTCCTGAGGTAGGAATGTATTGCTATAAACTCCCCTCTTAGAACTGCTTTTGCTGCATCCCATAGGTTTTGGCTCGTCATGTTTTAGTTGTCATTTGTGTCTAGGTATTTGTTAATTTCCTCTTCGATTTCTTCAGTGATCTCTTGGTTATTTAGTAGTGTATTGTTTAGCCTACATGTGTTTTTTACTTTTTTTTTTCCTGTAATTTATTTCTAATCTAATAGCTAATTTATTTCTAATCTCTAATCTCATAGAATTATTTCTAATCTCATTGTGGTCATAAAGATGCTTGATATGATACCAATTTTCTTAAATGTACCAAGGCCTGATTTGTGAACCCAAGATGTGATCTATCCTGGAGAATGTTCCATGTGAACTTGAGAAAAAAGTGTAATCTGCTGTTTCTGGATGGACCGTCCTATAAATATCAATTAAATCTATCTGGTCTATTGTGTCATTTAAAGCTTCTGTTTCCTTATTTATTTTCATTTTGGATGATCTGTCCATTGGTGTAAGTGAGGTGTTAAAGTCCCCTACTATTATTGTGCTACTTCCATTTCCCCTTTTATAGCTGTTAGCCTTTGCCTTATATATTGAGATGCTCCTATGTTGGATGCATATATATTTATAATTGTTATATCTTCTTCTTGGATTGAGCCCTTGATCATTATGTAGTGTCCTTCCTTGTCTCTTGTAACATTCTTTATTTTAAAGTCTATTTTATCTGATACGAGTGTTGCTACTCCAGCTTTCTTTTGATTTCCATTTGCATTCAATATCTTTTTCCATCCCCTCACTTTCAGTCTGTAGGTGTCCCTAGGTCTGAAGTGGGTCTCTTGTAGACAGCATATATATGGGTCTTGTTTTTGTAACCATTCAGCCAGTCTGTGTCTTTTGGTTGGAGCATTTAATCCATTCACATTTAAGGTAATTATTGGCATGTATGTTCCTATTACCATTTTCTTAATTGTTTTGGGTTTGTTTTTGTAGGTCCTTTTCTTCTCTTGTGTTTCCCACTTAGAGAAGTTCCTTTAGCATTTACTGTAGAGCTGGTTTAGTGGTGCTGAATTCTCTTAGCTTTTGCTTGTCTGTAAAGCTTTTGATTTCTCCATGGAATCTGAATGAGATCCTTGCTGGGAAGAGTAATCTTGGTTGTAGGTTCTTCCCTTTCATTACTTTAAATATATTGTACCACTCCCTTCTGGCTTGCAGAATTTCTGCTGAGAAATCAGCTGTTAACCTTATGGGAGTCCCCTTGTATGTTATTTGTTGTTTTTCCCTTGTTGCTTTTAATAATTTTTCTTCGTCTTTAATTTTTGTCAATTTGATTACTATGTATCTTGGCGTGTTTCTCCTTGAGTTTATCCTGCCTGGGACTCTCTGCACTTCCTGGACTCGGGTGGCTATTTCCTTTCCCATGTGAGGGAAGTTTTCGACTATAATCTCTTCAAATATTTTCTCGGGTCCTTTCTCTTTCTCTTCTCCTCCTTCTGGGACCCTTATAATGCAAATGTTGGTGCATTTAACATTGTCCCAGAGGTCTCTTAGGCAGTCTTTATATCTTTTCATTCTTTTTCCTTTATTCTGTTCCACGGCAGTGATTTCCACCATTCTGTCTTCCAGGTCACTTATCTGTTCTTCTGCCTCAGTTATTCTGACATTGATTCCTTTTAGTATATTTTTCATTTCAGTTATTGTATTGTTCATCTCTGTTTTTTCTTTAATTCTTCTAGGTGTTTGTTCTTTAATTTTTCTAGGTCTTTGTTAAACATTTCTTTCATCTTCTCGATCTTTGCCTCCATTCTTTTTCCAAGGTCCTGTATCATCTTCACTGTCATTATTCTGAATTCTTTTTCTGGAAGGTTGCCTATCTCCACTTCATTTACTTGCTTTTCTGGGGTTTTATCTTGTTCCTTCATCTGCGAAATAGTCCTCTGCCTTTTCCTTTTGTCTCTCTTTCTGTGATTGTGGTTTTCGTTCTGCAGACTGCAGCATTGTAGTTCTTCTTGCTTCTCCTGTCTGCTTTCTGGTGGATGAGGCTATCTAAGAGGCTTGTGCAAGCTTCCTGATGGGAGGGACTGGTGGTGGGTAGATATGGGTGTTGCTCTGGTGGGCAGAGCTCAGTAAAACTTTAATCTTCTTGTCTGCTGATGGGTGGGGCTGGCTTCCCTCCCTGTTGGTTGTTTGTCCTGAGGCGACCCAGCACTGGAGCCTACAGGTTCTTTGGTGGGGCTAATGGCGGACTCTGGGAGTGCTCTCACCAAATGAGTACTTCTCAGAACTTCTGCTGCCAGTGTCCTTGTCCCCTCGGTGAGCCACAGCCGCCCCCTGCCTCTGCAGGAGACCCTCCAAAACTAGCAGGTAGGTCTGGTTCAGTGTCCTGTGAGGTCACTGATCCTTCCCCCCCAGGGGCCTGGTGTGCACACTACTTTGTGTGTGCCCTCCAAGAAAGGAGTCTCTGTTTCTCCCCAGTCCTGTCGAAGTCCTGCAATCAAATCCTGCTGGCCTTCAAAGTCTGATTCTCTGGGGATTCTTCCTCCTGTTGCCAGACCCCCAGGTTGGGAATCCTGACATGGGGCTCAGAATCTTCACTCCAGTGGGTGGACTCCTGTGGTATAATTGTTCTCCAGTTTGTGAGTCGCCCACCCAGTGGTTATGGGATTTGATTTGTGATTGCGCCCCTTCTACCATCTCACTGTGGCTTCTCCTTTGTCTTTGGATGTGGGGTATCTTTTTGGGTGAGTTCCAGTGTCTTTCTGTTGATGACTGTTCAGCAGTTAGCTGTGGTTCTGGTGCTCTCGCAAGAGGGAGTGAGCGCATGTCCTTCTACTCCGCCATCTTCAGTACATAATCTCCCCATTTTATTTTTATCTTTCCTTCTCTCTCTCTCTCCTTTTCCTTCTCACTTCCTTTTCTTCTCTCTCTCTCCCATCTCTCTGCCTCTCCCCTACCACTTCTCCTTTCCTCCCCTTCCTCCCTTTTATTTTTTTTAATATTTTGTTAGAAAATACATGAGTTCTAGAGGCTCATAAGCCTAGAGTTTAATCTTGGTTTGGACGCTTATCACAATATTTACCATTTTTCCTGTGGTGAGTTAATTAACCCCTCTGAAGTTGTTCCTTCAGTTATGAAATGGAAACTGTGATACATAACTTGCAAAGTTTGGGGGGTGGACTGAATGAGCCAGTATATGTAAATGCCCGTGGTAAATGTTTAATACTAATGCCATTTTTATCATTA
This sequence comes from Balaenoptera ricei, assembly GCF_028023285.1. NCBI lineage: Eukaryota > Metazoa > Chordata > Mammalia > Artiodactyla > Balaenopteridae > Balaenoptera > Balaenoptera ricei. The sequence continues at coordinate 8,577,358 of NC_082647.1, forward strand.
TCTGATTTGGAGATAATTATTTTTAAGTATTATTTACCCAACTATATAGGTAACAATATATTTAGCCTGAACTCCAGATCCAATACCAAGAGAAAGAAAGAGTCATCATTTCTTCAAGAGAATTTAAAATATGAAGTGAAGGTCAAAGTGGCTGTGGCATTCCTAGTCAACTATCACTCTGCAACATTATTCACTGTCATAAAAACTATCAGTAGCTGGTTTTGGTAAATAGTAAGCAAACACAACAGGGTAATTAGAATCCAGCTGCTATTTGGGTGACTTAGTATTTTAGAGAAGTTTTGTCACTCCCTGATGGGAAAATAACAACCAACCAAACATACAGTCTTCGAAATAAAATTTATCTATTATTTCGTCCATATGTAATTCTACATAGAAATGCCTAAAGATGAGTTCTTTTAAGTTTATTTCTTTGAACTTCTTTAACATTTCCTTTACTTTGTATGGCAATGGGATTTGATTCAATTATGAGTAAACAACAACAAAACTGCAAAATAATGTTGATGGGGTGATAGAACTATTCTGCAGCTTTTCTAAGGTTATGGATATAGAGTGTTCTTATTTGGATCTATGGAGATGCTTAACTCTAGGCAGAACTCTGAGTGGATAATGAGTTAATAATGCCATATCCCTGGTGGACATATGCCAATTTGGTTAAAATGTGAAATAGAGTTGTCTACAGGTTTTTTCTGAAGCAACACAGAGAACAGGAAAATCTTTTCTTTGACTTATATTCCTGACTAAAGTTGATCTACTTGACTCATTGAAATGGTCATTGCTGTAACCATATAAAATGATATTTCATTCGGCAACTTGATACCAGGCTCAAATGTACCCTCATCAGAAATGGAGAGATATGAGAATAAAATATCCCTCAACACCTCTAACATGTTGGTCTCACCTGTCTGATGCCATAGAGAGGTACACATTGCACAACTGAGGGAATAAATCACTGCTACTCTAGAATTTCTCAGTTGTCCATTTAAAATATAATGTTTGCTGGTCAATTTTATGTATCAACTTAGCTAGGCGAAGGTGCCCAGTTATTCAACCAAACACTAGCCTAGGTGTTGCCATGTAGGTATTTTATAGATATCATTAAAGTCTATTATAGATTGACTTTAAGTAAGAGTGGTTATGCCAGATAATCTGGATGGGCTGATTCTATCAGTTGAAAGGACTTAGAGTAAAGCTGAGGCAAATGTTATTTAAAAAGTATTATCTTTGCCTTCCTTGTATTCTCATAGCATCCAGCAGAGTATTCTGTATTCAATAAATGTTGCTGAATAAATAACTGAGCAATTTCTCAATAATACTCTAGATATTTCCAAGATATTTTTATAGTAAAACTCTCTTTTTTTTCAATATCCTGTTTAAGACAGGTATTTTGAATGGAGCTGGAGGAACCAGGCTTGCTGACTTCAGACAATACTACAAAGCTACAGTATACTACTGACACAAAAAAGACATATAGATTAATGGAACAGGATAGAAAGCCCAGAAATAAACCCATGTGCCTATGGTCAGTTAATCTACGACAAAGGAGGCAAGGATATACAATGGAGAAAAGACAATCTCTTTAACAAGTGGTGCTAGGAAAATGAGACAGCTACATGTAAAAGAATGAAATTAGAACATTCTCTAACACCATATACAAAAATAAACACAAAATGGATTAAAGACCTAAATGTAAGACTGGATACTATAAAACTCCTAGAGGAAAATGTAGGCAGAACACACTTTGACATAAATCACAGCAATATTTTTTTGAATCCGGCTCCTAGAATGATGGAAATAAAAACAAAAATAAACAAATAAGACCTAATTAAACTCAAAAGCTTTTGCACAGCAAAGGAAACCATAAACAAAATGAAATGACGACCTATGGAATGGGAGAAAATATTTGCTAACAATGCTACCGACAAGGGATACATTTCCAAAATATACAAACAGCTCATACAGATTAATATCAAAAAAACAAACAACCCAATCACAAAATGGGCAGAAGACCTAATTAGACATTTTCCAAAGAAAACATACAGATGGCCAACAGGCACATGAAAAGATTCTCAACATCACTAATTATTAGAGAAATGCAAATCAGAACTACAATGAGCTATCACCTCACACCAGTCAGAATGGCCATGATTAAAAAGTCTACAAATAATAAATGCTGGAGAAGATATGGAGAAAAAGGAACCCTCCTACATTGTTGCTGGGAATGTAAACTGGTGCAGCAACTATGGAGAACAGTATCCACACTGCTCCTTAAAAAACCAAAAATAGACTTACCATATGATCCTGCAATCCCATTCCTGGGCATATATCCAGAGAAAACTCTAATTAAAAAAGATACATGCACCCCAAAGCATCACTATTTTCAATAGCCAAGGCACGGAAGAACCTAAGTGTCCATCAACAAATGAATGAATAAAGAAGATGTGGTATATATACACAATGGAAAATTATTCAGCCATAAAAAACAACAAAATAATGCCATGTGCAGCAACATGGATGGACCCAGAGATTATCATATTAATTAAAGTAAGTCAGATAGAGAAAGACAAATGTTATGATATCACTTATATGTGGAATCTTAAAAAATGATATAAATGAACTTATTTACAAAACAGAAATAGACTCACAGACATAGAAAACAAACTTTTGGTTACCAAAAGGGATAGTGGTGGGGGGGGTGGTGGAAGAGGTAAGTTAGGAGTTTGGGATTAACAAATACGCACTACTATATATAAAATAGATAACCAACAAGGACCTACTGTATAGCACAGGGAACTATATTCAATATCTTATAATAACCTATAATGGAAAAGAATCTGAAGAAGAATATATATATATGAATGAATATATATATATAAGTATATATAACTGACTCACTTTGCTATAAACCTGAAACTAATACACTGTACATTAACTATACTTCAATTAAAAATGATTAATAAAAACATAATTTATCGAATCTGACCAATTAGGTTTATCCTCATTTTATGATGTCATTAAAATGTATAATTATCAAGATTATGCACAACCAAAAAAGTTTGATTTAAGCACATGAAGAGACAATTTTCAAATTCTACAGAGTGATATAGGATAACTTCAAAGTTCTCATTTATTTCTATTTTAGTCATTAAAAAATGAAGCTACACACACATAGGCACTCACAAAATAAAATGGCAGCAATGAAAACAATCTTTATCATGCTATAGAAGGTCAATGTTCTTCAAAGTCTCACCTTAAAGCTCAAAATGTTGGCAACTTGAAATGAGTACACTTTTAGTAGAAGTCAGACAAGCTATCCTCAATAAATCTGACCTTAAGATTAGTTTATTAATCAAAATATTGGATTTGACCCAAGGCCACTTGACAAAGAGTATTTCTAATCATAGACAGAAAAAGTAAATGCCAAGAGGGAAAATGTTCTTTCATGGTGGTTGAAGAGATGGGGTGGGTACAGATACTGCTGGGCTTAGTTCTATCCTCACTTTGGTGGCAGCACACTGACCTCTCTACATGTTCACACTTTCTTAATGTGTCAGAAAAAAAGGTTTATAGTAGGACAGATTTGCATTTGAACCCCAGCTTGCCCGCTTCCAGCTGTAGTGACGTTCAGTGAGTTTATTCACCTCTTTGAGCCCTGTGTTTGCAAAATGGAGAGAATAAAATATACGTTGCATAACTTTGATAGTTAAATGAGATAAAATGTCACGGATGGTATTGGTCAATAGAATTTAATGGAAATCTCTACCTTTTTCTTTACCTCCTTTCTCAGAGCAGGTGTTCATTCTTTGCCAAGGCAATTTCATACTCTCTTTTCTCTTGTGGGACCTATTACGTTCCTTATTTGTCTTATAGCTTTAGCTTCATCCTCTTCACTGCCTCCTACATTTATAAACTTACTCATAACTCCCTCATCCTTAAAAACCCCAAACCCTCACTTGGGTTCTGCCTTCCGGTTAAGCATCAATTCTATATATAGCCATCCCTTTACCATGGAACTTTCTGAAAACCTTCACTTGTTTCCTTTTCCCATTCATTCTTCAGTGGCTGCACCCAGCAGACCCCACAGACGTGAAACTCCAGTGGCCTCGCAACAGCCAAAGCCAGGGGCTGACTTCCTTCTCTGATGTCTCACCACTGGCCACATCTCAGTTTCCCTGTTTTTGTTTTGTGCCTGTTGATGGTTGAACACACACTTCCCTTCGCTTCCCCGTTACAAGGCTTTCCTGATTGGCTTCTCTCCCTGCTGCTCTGAGCATTACTTCTGAGTCCCTTTAGTCAGCAGCATCCACTCCTTAAATTACTTTTTCAAATTAGTGTTTTCTTTCCTTCTGTTCTTTTCTTGCACCTCCCATGACCTCTTTGAGTCATCTTGTGAAGGCTTTACAACTGTTCATAGTCATCCATTTTACCTTTACCCCTGGGTACATGGGAAGACTGCATTTTCCCTTCCCCTAAAGTTACTCTACATATACGCAATCACAGATCCTGTTCATTCTACTGTCTAAACTTAAAACCGTCTTTCCTCCTAATTCCCAGTGAACCTACAGGTCATCCAGTCTCCTCTGTACTCCTGTGACATTGTACCAGGTGGTCCATCATACAGACTCTGCCCTTCCTGGATTCTATCCTCCTCATGACAGCCAGAATACCCTTACTTACAACCATTTCCTTTGCCCTTGGAGTGAAACCCTTACCATCACTCAGAGACTCTGGACTGATCTCCTCAGTCTGATTCCTCTCTCTCACCCTCACGTTCTCTGCTGCAGCCACTCTGACCTCTCTCATTTCCTTCAAAGTCCTGTGTTTCTTGACCTGCATCTCAGAATTACTGCACATTCTCACATCTCAAACCTAGATATTCCCCTGCCATTTTTTTCTTAGTTAACTCAAATGAATTCTTCACATCTCATCCTACATATCACAATTCCTGATACACAAGAAACAATACATATATATGGATTGATTATCTCATCCATTATTCCAGCCGAGACTTTGATCAACTCCTACCCACACTGCTGAAACAGTCTCTACTCTCCACTGTGACCATTCTGTCCCTTTTAACTACAGGGTCCTCTATGAAGATGCCAGTTGCCTGGGTGTAGAATATTGCTAGATTTAATTTTCTAATTTTACCTTGTAGTTATTACTATCTTCATTGCTTGTCCCATTTAATTGTATCCTCTAATTTCATTACAATTATTTAACATAATAATTAATTAGATAAATGATTAAGCTTTTGGTTAACATACTGACTAGTCACAATGAAACTCATTCACGGAAAATGCCAGTCTTTAGTTGCAGTTGAGCAATGTTTTATCTATGTTGTTTCAAGAGTTAAACATCATAGTTTCTTATAATGCACATCACAAGCTGAAAATTCACTTTTTTGATAGCTTCACCAAAGTTTAGAAATTTTTTCTAAAAACAGGTTGTAAGTTACAATGCCAGAGTCATGTTTTCTTGTCTTTTGGATGCCACTAAATCACAGTTCAGTATCATTAAAGTATATTGAATTTTACACAGCTTACTTAACAGGTAAAAATTGTGACCATAACTCCTTTTCAATAGATACAAAATCTAATAGTAAACTACCCAAAAGGATGGATAATTTGTATTGTTTCTTTCCAAAAAAGAAGCAATAAAACTATGACTTATGAGAACAAAACTACATGGCACAATGAAAAGAAGCACTGGGAACAAATGAAATCAACACTAAATATAGTCAGAAAAATAGGAAACATATCAACTTTATCTCTCTATAATTAAATATTTATATATGTAGGGAATAAATACTTCAGAAGAAAATGCTTAATTACAAAGTATAAAGTTTTGTAAAATAAATACATGACAACAGTGCATCTAAAATACACAAATAAGTGTGTAAAATCAGGCTAATAGGTCTTATCCAAATATAGAGAAATACTTTTGCCATTTAAAAGCATTAGGATTGTTGACTAAGTCTTGACTCAAGTGGGATCTAATATACTTTCTCCTGGTGTCTAATTTATCAAATTTAAGTTCTTGAGGTATTTGTTTTCAGAAGTAGGTTTCATTGTTTAAAGATTTCTGCCTTTCATTAAGTTCAGATATCAGTATATTTGCAGTTCTGGGGATATAAATATAAAACATGTTAACATCCTTGTGGTTTTGGATAGTTATTAATGGTTGCTGTTTTTTTTCCATTTGGGTAGAATTAATTTGTTTATTTTCAAATTGGTATGAAATAAAATAACCTTGTCTTTGTTCTGTGTCTTTTGTAAAGTTGATTAAGGACAACTGAATTAATAGTTACTTTGCAAGGATAGATATGACCATGAAGAATGGCAGAAGCATTACTATAAAATTGATTCCGTTTAAAAATTTTGTAGTAATAAAAAGAAGTGATGGGACTTTCCTGGTGGCGCAGTGGTTAAGAATCTGCCTGTCAATGCAGGGGACACGGGTTTGAACGCTGGTCCGGGAAGACCCCACGCACCACAGAGCAACTAAGCCCGTGAGCCACAACTACTGAGCCTGCGTGCCACAACTACTGAAGCCCACGTGCCTAGAGCCTGTGCTCTGCAACAAGAGAAGCCACCTCAATGAGAAGCACGCACACCGCAACCAAGAGTAGCCGCTGCTCTCTGCAACTAGAGAAAGCCCACGTGCAGCAATGAAGATCCAACGCAGCCAAAGAAATGAATAAATAAATAAATTTTTAAAAAAGTGATAACATTGTAAGTCATATATTACTATCCTTGTAAAAGTTGTGAGAAACCATTAATGAGTAAATCTACATTTGTTAGCTAATGGTGTGGTACAACCAAAGATTTATCAAAATAAAAATGAGGTCCATATACATGTAAAATCAACTCTTCATCATAAGTATCATTAGCAACTACAGAGCCCCAAATGAACTCTTGAGGGTAAGGCTCTTAAAACAAAGAATAACATTTTAAGTACATAGCTATTACAAACCCATTTGATATCCATTTTAATTGCCATGACTATAATGAATATACTTTGTATTCAAACAGATGTCACAAGTACTACTACAGAAGTTCCAATATAATTCAACCTTAGTTAAGAATGAGTAAATGGATATTTAAAATGGAACGTTACCAGGAAGGAGGGAAAAAACCAATTACAGAAAACATCAGCTCCTTAAAATAGCAAATTAAAGATTTGTATTAAATTGTATTCTTTCATACTTGGACATATACAGAATACAGTAATACAGGAAAACTTGCTATATCAACCACTCCTTTTCCTTGCCTCAGCTGTCTACGGATTAATTAACCCTGAAAATAGAAATTGGGATATGAAAAATGACTAAGAAGAGTAGGCTGAAATTCACTTTACAATAGTTAGTCTATGAAAAGGATTTTTAAAACACCACTACGCCAATTTATTTTAGCTGGAGGAACAGGTAGTTATGTATGCCATTTTATTTCAGTTGGTCAGACAAGTTCTAATATTCCCTTTAATCTTCTCCCACACAGAGGACTGACGCCTTAAAATCCAAGATGAGAGACCTCATGCCATAAATTAAAGATGGTATTTTTCAGTGTATGGTTCACAGAATGACGCATGGATGTTTGTTAAAAGCAAACATTCCTGTGCCCCAACCAAGTTCTCCCGAGTCAGAATCACGGGAATCAGCATTGTGACGAGCAACCTGAAAATTCTGATGTACACACTTGTTTAAAAACAACTGACTGAAGGTTGAATGAGGAAATATTTAAAACAATATATTTGTCATTTCATTCCAGTCAGCAAACATTTATTAAGTCCGATCCTACGTGAGTAAAAATTTGATGCATGGAGGGTGTCCCCAAAGGCAAGAAGCATACGATAACATGATTTTCAATGCACAGTTTAGTAAGTACAAGAATAACCTTCAAATGTCTGCAAACACAAGGAAAATAGTGTGCTTACTGTACAGATTAACAATTCACTCTTGATTTCAGTTTAGTAGTTCTTCCTCTGAAAAGGTGTCTGGAGGTTGAAGAGAAGTGTGTTTAGCTTATTATGAGAAAACGTAATGCAGGTATTTTTAAAAACAAATTTATCCTGTTTCCTGATGGTTTTGGACATCCTGTGTTTCCAAAAGGAGGGTAATAAGTGTGTGAGGCTTCTTGGTGGCTGGGGGAAGGCACAGAGTGTACCAATGAGGGAAGGGAAGGAATGAACTACAAGACCAGAACCGCTAACAGCAAACTGTTTCTCTTACCTCTAGCCTAATTCTCCTGGTGCCTGGATCTGTAAGATAAACTTATTTGGAGGTTGCATTGTGTTTTTTAACCACGAGAGCAAAAATTCAAACAGTAAAAGTTGACTTTGGAGTTTAACAGAAGAATGGAAGAAAATAAAGAAAACAAAGGTGATATTACCAAGTTATTTTTCTGGCCAGCAGTTTTCCCTCACACCATCCCCTCCAGGACTGGAATCTTTGGAAGGAACTTCTGCAAGGAGCGCTCACTCACGAAACTGAGGGCAGACAAGCTGATGGGATTCATTAGCTGTGCCTAGTGCTCCGGATTTTCTAGAATCGTTGGTTGACTTTTCTTAACACTGCAAACAGGATCCAGTAAAAATAAAATAAAAGGCTGAAATAAGTGAAGGTGGATAGAATAACAGTTGTAGGGACCTTCAGGGATTTCCACTGCCCACAGCTATGGTTCTCACAGCGGTCTCTAGACCAGCGATACCATCATCACCCGGGAACGCACTGCACTAGCACACGCAGGCTGCCATAGCAAAATACCATCGGCTGAGTGGCTTAAACAGCAGACATTTATTTTCTTACAGTTCCGGAGGCTGTAAGTCCAAGATCAAGGTACTGGCCAGTTTGGTTTCTGGTGAGAGTGCTCTTCCTGACTCTTCCTCTTTTTATAAACCACCAATTCAGTCAGATTAGGAATCCAACCTTATAACCTCATTTAATCTTAATTATCTCCTAAAAGCCCTATCTCAAATACGGTCACATTAGGGATTAGGACTAGGGATTAGGACTTCAACGTGTGAATTTTGGGGGACACAATTCAGTCCAAAACACTCGTTACAAATGAAAATTCTGGAGCCCCACCTCAGACCTATTGAATCAGACATTCAGGGAACGAAGCCCAGCAGTTTGTGTCTCATTAATCCCTCCGGGTTATTCGCATGCACACTAAAGCCTGAGAAGCATGGGCCTCCAGGGAAAATTCTCAGCATCGCATTTAATTTCCTCCACAGTTTCTCCCATTTTTACTTTCCAACCTTATTTCTTACTGCTCTTTGACACGAACTCTGCTGCTGCTAAACTACTTCTCACCGTGGCCTGAAAGATTATTCGTATTCTGTCTTCCAGACTCTTGTTTACTCTCACCAACCTTGAATTGTCTTTCGACCTCTTTAATGAAGCATCACTTCAACATCCCAGCCACAGTCATGTCTTCCTTCTCCAAATAGCAGAAGCACTAATTGTCTGAACCAATCGTTTTCATATTTTACAGATTTTACTTTCTTAGAGTTCATAGGTTACACATGTCTATAATTTTAGCACAAGGCTTTGCACATAAAAGCACTTAAATCTTCAAAACATTATATACTGTTTTGCTTATAACTCTTCTCTGTGACTCCCTACAACACTGGCTCCAATACAACACTAATTTGGGGCATCAACCAGTCCCTTGGTCTCTGACATAATGCCACTTCCAAAGTTGTTTAATAATAAAAAATCATCAATATACTATTTGCTCTTTATTAAGTCCTTAAGTGCATCAAGACTTACAACAGGAACTTAGTATATTCCCTGATTAAATTCTCACAGTCACCCTGAAATAGGCATTATGATCCCTCTTTGACTGAAAGACACTAGAAACTGAGGCAGAGAAGTTCAATGAACTCCCCCAAAGTCACATACCCGAGAAGCAGCAAGGCTGAAAAGTGTGAACCTATGTTTCTCTGACTCAAAGCACATGCTTTATTTCTATGTTATACTATAGATGAAGAGATTTAGTTTGCTGTCAACATAATGAATTTACTGCCAAGAATCCCAGAGTGTATGGCTCTTGTGGTAAAGATACCCTTCGTAAACTCTATCTTCTTTACCCCCAACACACACACACACAAGTCCTGAAGCACTGCTAAAAGTAAGCCATCATGAAAAAAAAAGGGCAGACATCTTGAGACCAACAGATACTGTTAAATGACTACAGACAACAAACAGCTCTAAATTCTATGCTATTCTATATGCTATTTACCTGCAGACAGCCTTCGGAATTCTTTCATCTCTATGTTAGAGACAACTGAAGAACTCAAAGGGAATTACTTGAAAGTTCACAAGGAGCTTTGATAAACTTGTGCCCAAAGCAAATACTGATAATTATGCACTAGAAGCACTCACACACACACATATGTGCATTTAAAATTTTTAAATCGCTAAGTTAGAAACAATGGAATTTTTTTGAAAAAATGGTATTTCTTAGCTTCCTTCTCCAGAAAGAAAAAACAAGTGGTTATATTTTACTTTCACAGCTGCCCGTGCTTTGAAGACTGGACTGTTAAGATAATACGCCACACCTGTTGGACTGTTCAGGTAATTCCAATCACCAGCTGAGACAGTAATTAAAAGTAACATCCCATTCTCAGCCTACCTGGGGTGTTCAACAACCTGGACATCTTGCAGAAATAGGAGACGTACTGCTCACAGTACTCGGCGCTGTGGGTGATGGCGCTGATCTGGTCCATGGAGGCGCTGTAAATGAGCTGTGTCACCGAGTATTTTTCTGGGTTGTAGCCCACCACTGTCGTCTGCATCTGCAAATCATGAGACACTATGGTCCATACTTTGTCCTCTGTGGGGAGAAAAATGGCACGACAATGGGTCATTAGTATGCAAATGCATCTTCAAATGTCAGAAAATAAGTGAGCTACACTTTCACTGGTGTTTCCCCTGAACTGCTGTAGAACAGAGCTAAGTATAGTAATCCTTAAAGTAACCCCTACCCTTTCTCACACTTAAGTTCTGCTTATACAGACAGAGTAGAAAAGTAATATTTTTTATTAAAAACAAACACAAGATACCTCCTGCAAATGAAACCAAATAGCCTGAGAATCTGGTTGATGCTCTAATATCTGCAGCATTGAATGTGAGGCCCATGGTGTTCCAAAGCCTTCCCGACTCTGTAATCCCTCACTCCTTCCGTAGAACGGTATTTGCTCCTTCCTAAATGAACTACGTGCTCTCAAGCCTCTGGATCTTTGTACATGCCATTTGCTCTAATCAGAATATGCATCCTCATCTTGTCAACAAATATTCTTTTCACCCTGACCTTTCAGTTATAATTAGACACTGCATGCTCTGTTATTGAAATGCTCTACACATGTGGGATAATGCAAATAAGTAATTACCTTGGTGTTTTGGACCCTGAAAATTTCAATATGTGAAAAGGAGAAGCATATATAAGATTGATGAGATTAAATTATAATCCTATATAGTTCTGCATTTGAATTAGAAGCATCACTATGAACCCAGGATGATGTTATCTTTTTAAAAATGTAGATATATGTCTTAGTTCTGTCCACTGAAAAAGTCCCCAAACAAGGACCAACCTCTGGCACCAGACGGTCATTACTCAATACCATTTTCCATTAAGAGAAAACTATGCTCCTGGAGAAATGGCTGATTCAGGGCTGGAAATGGATAAGAGGAGCCTGGAACATACTGTCACTTCAGAAACAAACTACTGGAGACAGAGTGGTTCAAAAACCCCAGGGCCAAAGGAGGATGATTTTAATTAACATCAATAAGAATTTCCTGCAATGAATTAAAATACAGCGAGTATATTTAACTCCATGAGTTTGTACAAAAAAAGAAATGTCTAATTTTGGAAGATGCTAGATAACTAACTCATTACTTTGAATATTGGTAAATAGAGGCAAAGAATCCAGCATTTAGTCTACCTTAGCTATATGAAGTGTAATGTAACTAAATACTTTCTTTATGGAAATATTTCAGCTCATAAATGAAGGCTAAATGATAAATTTTTTAACTTCTAACAAGTTAGTAGGATCTAAGTAGGATTATTCATGGTCGCTAATATAACAGGTAAAACCAGAGGAGATGTGCCTCCTGGGGATCAGGAGGGGAGGGCAAGTACACAGCACTGCATGTGGAGGGGTACGGACAAAACTCAGAGATGAATTTCACCAAGCTTATAGACCTACCTGCCAACTTCTAGAAAATATAGGGGAAAGGGGAACATGTTAAATGTCACCAAAGGGAAACAGCAAAATCCATGTTGTGGAAAACTGTATACATCATACAATCTAGTTTTTCAACAGGTGAGTGATAAATTACAAAGAAAGAGAGACACACACACAGGAGAGAGAGAGACAGAGAGCTTTAGATTAAGAGAGATGAGAGATGTCCTGAACTTGCCCCTCCTGAGGCCTTCCTATTTCAGGAAATGGCAACTCCATCCATCCAGTTCTAGGACAAAAGCCTTGGAGTCGCCCTCAACTCTTCCCTTTCTTCCACCTCCTCCTGCAGCCTGTCAGGGACCCCCACCTGCTCTACCTTCAATAATTATTCCAAATCTGGGCATTCCTCACCCCACCCCCCACCACTGCTCTGGTCGAAGCCCCAGGGCCGCTCGCCTGCATCCCACAGTAACCTCTAACCAGTTCCCTCTTTCCACCCTTGCACCCTCACGCCTATCTTCAACACATCAGCCAGGCTGAGGTTTTCGAGCACAAGTCAGATTTTGACACAGCTCAGGGTCCTCACATGGCACCCAGTCTCGTTCACAAAGTCTAGTTCTTAGAACAGTGAAAGGCCCTCCGAGATCCGGCTCTTCCTTGCCGCCCTACTAATCTCCCCCTTGTTCCTTTGGCTCTGCCTCCTTGGAGACTCGCACTTGCTCTTTCCTGCATCTAGAGCCGTCTTTCCTCAAGCCCACTCCTTCTCCAGATCTGAGCTCCAGTGACAACCTTTCCTGCCCGAGTCCCACCCCACCACAGATGCTCTCCATCTACCTGCCCAGCTTTGCTTTTCTCCATAACGTTTATCTCTATCTTAGGGCACATTTAAATTATTTTTAAATGTCTGTCTCCCACCATTAGAAGGGAAGAAAGCAGGGATTGTTTCAGTGCTATATGCAACGTGTTTAGGATGGTAATTGACACATAGCAGGTCTTGAAAAATATTAGTTGAATAGAAGAATGAATTAATAAAAATAAACAGAATAAAAATACTTAATCTAGGAACTTTTAAAAATCACTTTGGTTCAAGTTCTGCCGAGACCATCCTTAGAGACTGTGGACAGGCCACTTCACTCCTCTGAGCCAGAATTTCCCTTCATCTGTTACAACATGCCTCTCTATCAGAAGACTTTCCAGCTTGCTGTTCTTAAATTGATTAAAAGAAGTTCAGTTATGGTGTCCCCTGTAGTCATTTTCTATAGATAATTGTTTTTCCAGTTTTATCTTTGGCCTGATCAGAACTGCCTTCCTTTAGCTCCTCTGATACAACAAGAAAAGCTACAATATATTTTGGTAATTCTGTCACTTTCTGACATGACTCTGAAAACAAACTGATTGTCATTTATAACCAGACCTGCAGATTTACCTTCACCTAATTAAAAATTCATTAATTGAATTAGGTTACTTCTATCACTTTTCTGTTACAGTAAGTCTATGGCATAGAATTCTCAAATGTTTGACACCACTTACTTTTCCCTCCCTCCCTCCCCTTCCTTGTTTCTTTCTCTTTCTTTTTCTCTCTCTTTTTTTTTTAAACAAATTTTTTTTAAAACAAATTTTTTAAAACAAATACCAAGAGCCTTGTCCTGTAGCACTGTTCCAGACCTCTTTCTTTAACTTTGGATGGAACAGCATTCTAATCTGACCCTCCTTTAAATATCATAAACGCTTTTATATATACAAAATACATTCATAAAGGCAAACATTAATTAAACAAGTAAAACAAAATGATCACCCATTATGGTCTCTGTCAATGATTTTAAAAAGACTAACCAATTTGTTAATGTTGATGAATCTCTAACATTTTGGTCCTGGTGACTTCTTGACCCTAAACTCTAGTTCCAGCCATCTCAGCACACACATTTCATCATCAAAACCCTGTACATTATATCTTTATATTTGTTTTATAGTCCACTCATTCATTCAACAAGTATTATCATGTACCTACTATACAACCAGTACAGATCTAGGCACCATGGAAACCACAGCAAAAAAAAAAAGCATTCATAAATTTTTGCAGCTTACATTCTTACATTCTAGTGGAGAACAGAAAACAGATAATAAGCAAAATTAAAAGAATACATATATATATATAGTTAGCCAGTGATAATGGCGAGGAGAAAAACTAAATCAGGGAAGGGAAGAATAGGCTGTGTGTATGGGGACTGCATTTTTAAACACAGAGGAAACCATAAAAGCCTTGAGAAAGTGACATTTGAATAAATAAGGTAGCTATCCAGCAAGCCATGTAGATGTCTGGGGAAAAGTATTCCAGACAGAGGGAATGAAAATGCAAATGTTCTAATTCTGGAATATTCCGGATGTCCTTCAGGTATACAAGAAAGCCAGTGAGTGACGAAAGGGGAGAGGAGCAGAAGTTGAAGGCAGAAATGTAATGCGAATGAGTGGATTGCGACCTTACAGTGAGATGGAAAGCCATTGGCTTTGGAAGGTTTGGAGCAAGTGAAAGTAGTTTGCTTTAACTTAATCTTTGACATACTATTCTTTGCTGCAATAAAGTTATACTTCAGAGGGGTTTGAAAAATTATATATATATATATATATATATCTTTATAAAGATTTAAAACTTTTTACAGTGTCATGGCATTATAAAAGGTAACATATAAGCTCTATTTTGATAGCATAAAACAATTACTGTTGATACATCTTGCAAATTATTTTTTAATGCTTGTATATTACACATTACAATGGCTCCTTTGGAGCTATTAAATCTTAAATGACAAATGGATATTAACAATTTTGCAGATATCCAGCATCTAGAAGAAAGTTATATTGTATAGATTTTTCTTCACTAGTATCATAAGTGGAAAAATTAAAAATCTTATTCCCATATTCACAGTGTGTTTATATAGCATGTATTGTAAGATATGTGTGTAATGCAAATAAAAACTAATGTGTATGGAAACTTCTAATTTCTGCCACTGTCCGTTTTCATGAAGAAGCAATTGATAAGCTAGTGTATTCCAAATATTCTTTTTGTATTAGTGTGTTATGAAAATGGCCTTTGTGATTACTTAGGGCTTAGTATCTGTTGCATCATGCAATCACATATTTAAAAACTGTCACACTGTACATTGTTTTAAATATAGCTGATTTAATGATATGTTTCAAATACTGGGGCGCATCTGGAACATACTGTGGGAATACATCCCTCTCCTTGGCAATTACAGGGTCCTCAAGATTACCCAGCTTAGTTGTGTTGACATATGTACATTACAAAGGTCCCTCTGCTACCTGTATCAGTGACCCCATATCCCTATCCTAACTGTAATTCTCAGGTAATTCACTTCATGAAAACTCAATTCCTGGCACGGCTGGAGTTATGACCAGGGCCCGATAAAGCCAGGAAATGACCAGTGAAAAAAGCAAAGAATTACACCTCCCAGAATATAACCAGTTTCTTCATCATGCATATGGCTGTTCTTTGACTCTTTTCCATGTTATCCATATATAATCTGAAGTTCACAGTACAGAGCAGGTCTTTATACAGCACATTTTAATTAAAGTCCAATCTGAGCTAAATCCAGTGGAAAAAAATTTTGTGTCCCATACATCCGAATATGCATCTAAGTGTTTCTGATTTTCAAGCAGCATCATGGTTCTGGTTATTGACCAATTTGTCAATCTGGGAGCTTTTTACACCTTTATTCATATTAACTCTGACATGATCTTTAAAATTAAGGGGATATTACATTATAAATTACCTAAATTTAAAATGGTGAATAAAGCTTGTTAGGCGGGCATCAGCAGCATCCACTTGTAGTCCAAATCCCTGAGCAGCCCTATTACCTGTTACAGCAATTCTACAGGAATGACTTGGGTCTCTCACTCTGAGAGTGACACAACTGGAGCTCAACTGTAACACATGCCTCACCTAAGATTTTCCATATTGCATGTAAAACGTGGCCTGCATAAAACTAGTGAATTCAATTTTGTATATCCTTAAATTTCTTCTCTAACTCATAAACTGCATTCTGATAACTAGGTTTGTGGCTTTCTTTGAGCATAGAAGTCTTAATAGCTATTATCCTGATTCAGTAAATCAACAACTGAACCTCAACTATGAGGAAGATATGAGCAAGGATCGCCAATGAAATGCTATAGCATCAATAAGAATGGCTTACATGTTTGTAGCCTTACAGGATAACACAGCCAAGGGAAGAAGCCTACCATTTAAAAGAAACCATGTTGTCATGTGAAAAAGTTTGAGTTCTACATAGTATCAAGATAATGTCATTTTAGAGAGCATCCATTTTGACTCTCTTCGATTAGAGATTAAGGAACCAAGTGTAATAGAGTTACCACATGATCCTGCAATCCCACTCCCGGGCATATATCCGGAAAAGACAAAAACTCTAGTTCAAAAAGATACATGCACCCCAATGTTCACAGCAGCACCACTTACAATAGCCAAGACATGGAAACAACCTAAGTGTGCATCAATGAATGGCTAAAGAAGATTTTATATATATATTATAAAATAATATATATATAAAATGGAATATTAGCTATAAAAAGAATTAAATATTGTCATTTGCAGCAACATGGATGGACCTAGAGATTATCATACTAAGTGAAGTGAGTCAGAGAAAGACAAGTATCACATGATATCACTTATATGTGGAATCTAAAAAAAATACAAATGAACTAATTTACAAACAGAAACAGTCTCACAGACACAGAAAACGAACTTTCCCAAAGGGGAAAAGGGTGGGGGAAGGGATAAATTAGGAGTATGGGATTAACGGATGCACTACTATATATAAAATAAACAACAAGGATTTACTGTATAGCACAGGGAACTATATTCAATATCTTATAATAACCAATAATGGAAGAGAATCTGTAAAAGAATATACATATATGAATCACTTTGCTGTACACCTGAAACCAACACAATATTGTAAATCAACTATACTTCAATTAAAAAAAAAAGTGTCAGAAGTGATAAGTGGCTTGACCAAATGAATACGAAAAGTTAGTGGCAAAATAATGGAAACTTTGTCCCCTAATTCTGAATTTAGTGCTCTTTTCACTACACATGTCTTTGACCCAGTGGTGATATGCTTGGTGACATGTCAAAATATTTATTGTCTTCCCCACAGCACCCCACTAATTTTCAGGGGGCAGGGGAATATAGACACTATTTTAGACTTTTTAAATATTATTTTAAATTACAATATACAAGTTATTACATCAAGAAAAATGTCATAAAACAGTAATATAATTCAATCATGAATACATTCATAAACCATTACTGAGTTTTTGATCTGTTTCAGCACGATGCTAGGTTCTGGAAGTACAAGGATGAAAAAGACTTGAGTTCCTGTCCTCAACAAGCCTGCAGTCCAATGGAGGGGAGAAAACATTAAGCTTGAAATTGCAAAGTGCGAACAGGTGCTAAAACAGATATATGCACAGGGTCTTGTGAGTTCACATGGAAAGTCTGTATAACCCAGCTTTAGACAGCCATGAAGTGACCAAGAGGACATGGCATTTTCAGTGAATGATGAAGGTTAAATAGGGATGAGCCATATGAAGATGGTGATAAAAGCAGTTTCATTCTTCTTATAGCTCAGACCAAATACCTTGGAGACAAAACGTTCAGTAAGTGGGATCTGGATCAACTGGAAATTGAAGTGTCTGGAATGGTGAAATTTATAAGATTGCAGTCATAACAATTGCATATGGGTTAAAAGTTCTAGTAGATCGTCACGGTGTAGGTGTTGAAATGCTGTGGAGATAGAAGATTAACTTATATTTTAAAAAATATTTCTCCAAAGGCATATAGGACAAGCCCACAGCTAACATCATACTCAACAGGGAAGAGCTGAAACCTTTTCCTTTAAAATCTGGAACAAGTCAAGGGGAATATGATTAGGGATATACCTAGGCTTTAATTTTATATTTGATGTTATATTTCTTAATCTGGGTGTTGGATACAAACTAGAAATACTTCATATTGAAACAAACAATTAACAGGTACCTTATTTCAGGTAAACTTTGTATGAATTCAAGATTTGCAAAAGTAATAATCTAGGAAATACTGGTCATTTTACATGAGCTATGTGTGCTTTACTGCATAAGTCACAGAACAATTTCTTATATAGTTGCTTATCCAAAGTATTAAATAATTCTACAAACTATGTTAGGTTATAATGATGGTAGGCTATGATGGTTTTTTGTTTTTGTTTCATTTTTTAGTCATTTGTCAGAGGATCTATTGGAAAATTTCATCAGTCTTCCAGGTAGATAAGTTTAAAGACCATTAATTTTATAGACCACTATCTTGTTTAGAAGGTTTTCTCAATAGTTACGATCTGACTGACACATTTTAACTTATTAGAAATTTTTGGTGTCATATTTTTCTCCCCCCAAATATGTTTTGTGTGAGCATTACAAGCATCTCTGTAACCTAGATCCTAATATCATTGAGGTCATTTCACCGTGGTGGGCTTCGATGGTTTGAGCCACTCCATAATGCCTGTTATGTATGCAGCTCAGGTGGCATAAGCAGCTTTAATCACATGTAGAGAAATAAGGTATACAAAGCAGATGGAATCCCTGCAGGAAGCACCGAGGAAATGAACGAAAAGTACACATGATGTTCTGCAGGTGGTGGAAAATGTTGATTATTTTTATGCTCACAATTCCAGCTCACAATTCCAGCTCAAAAATGGAGTGTTGTGAGCAAGTATAAATAATGGTGGATCATTCATACCCACCTGAAGAACAATTTGGAGCTTATGTGTATCATTTTTCGAGGAAGGCATTAGCTATTTTCTGGGAAGAAGAATATTTGTTAATGTTTTTGTTCCACTGTAGAGATGTTAACAGTCTTTTACAATACAGCTAGAGTTATTGACTGCATTTATATGAATACTTAGACAAGCTAATCTTCCCTTTCCTTTTTCTCTCACACTGGGTAGAGATGTAGTTGGTGTGTATTTAATAGTCACCAGTTCACCTCTGTGGCAATAAGAAGATTTCTATCCTGTGTGGCAAGGAACTGTTACTCTTCAATTCATGTTGCTTATAATGGTAATTAGATTTTGATCTGAGTTCAAACTTGGACACTAGGTAAATGTCATCTTGGATCAATGACTGACCATTTCTGTGGACCTTTCAAGATAACACTTACTTCCTATTATTTAAAAATACCTTAAAACATATTGCACACACTTGGTTAAAAAAAATCACTTCAAGTATTTACCACACTGACCTACCTGTAGTTCAAATATGCCAGGCACTTATGCTTTAAGGCTTCTGCTTGGCTGTTTCCTCTGCCAAGAGGAATTTTTCCAGGTGGTCTCAAGGCTAACTCCCTCACCTCCATTAGTCTTGATTCAAATGGCATGTTCTCACTGAGGTCTGCGAAGTCTATCTTGTTTAAACTTACAGCCCACTCTGTAAACTTACAGCCTTCCCTTCTCTACACCCACAGCACATATGTATGGCCTTTGAACATAGTATACAATTTACTTGTTTGTTATTTTTATCGTCTGCCTCCCTACCCCACCTTCCTCATAGACTATAAACTTCAAGATATCAGTGAATTTTTAAAATAAATTTTGTTGACTCATGAATCTTAAAGTCTTACAATAGTACCTAGCAGTCTGCAGAAGTTCATAAATATTGTGCTAATAATATACCTTAACCCTTTCTTCACTTAGTTTCCAACAAATCTCTATCACAATCATCATCAGTGATTTGATGGTATTTGGTAGTATATATCTATTTGATATATACTAACAAATATAAAATAGATAGCTAGTGGGAAGCAGCTGCATAGCACAGGGAGATCAGCTCAGTGCTTTGTGACCACCTAGAGGGGTGGGATAGGGAGGCTGGGAGGGAGACGCAAGAGGGAGGAGATATGGGGATATATGTATATGTATAGCTGATTCACTTTGTTATACAGCAGAAACTAACACACCATTGTAAAGCAATTATACTCCAATAAAGATGTTCAAAAAAAAAAAAAAAAAACGAAATACAGTTCATGGGCTTATAGATCTCATGAGATAGTTCTACAATTTATTAAGCTTCATAAAAAATAAATAAACATTTAGAGTGTCTTTACAGGTGGAACAAAGTGATATTTGAAATTATAAACTCCTGGTACTGTACTTGCAGTATTTACAAGATTTTTTAAATCTTGTAAACTGCAAGGATTTTTTTAAAGAGCAACATGATAATACATCCAAGATGCAATAAGCTTCTTAAAACCATCATCATTTTCTTTCTGGGTTGAACAGTAAGATCATAATCATTCTGCGCTAAGTGTGTGCACATCTCCTTACATAGCAAGAGGTCCTGAACATAGGAGCTTTCATTCATCAACAACTTGCTTTATTCCAAGCACTGTTCTAGGTCCTGAGCACATGAAGGCAAATAACATGTGTGGCAGGCATGCCACCAAAGAGCTAGTGGGAAGAAGGTACACAAAATAAGTAATTACTGTACAACCTGAAAAAATAACTTACTTTTCAAGCAACTGCCAGAATCATCCAAGTAATGAGATTTAGCATATAAATCATAAACCCACTTATAACCTACATCACATCCTTTAACATACATAACACATTCTTTAAAATTCTCTGCTATTGTATTTATATATTTTTTTTATTGTTGGGAGATTTTATTTTCTGTAAGCACTTAGTTTAAACCTAAGCTGTATCAGGCTAACCTGAGAAATTATATTCTTCTTTAAGTTTCTATCCAAAAAGCTTTGATGTAGCAGAAAACACACAATTGAAAATGACAGTTTGATTCGCTATTAACAGGATAGAATCTCATAAGATGGCCCTTCCTTTCATGTTGACCCTAGTTCACATTACGGACTGCCCCTAAAACTTGAAAAGATCAAATACATCCCAGCAATTTACATTTTGGGGGCACTAAGGGCTGTGGTTTAGGCGATTTCCCATCAGAAAGTCTGTGGTAACAGAAACAGACTCACAGACATAGAAAATAAATTTATGGTTACAAAAGGGGAAGTGGGGGGGGGATAAATTAGGAGTCTGGGATTAGCAGATACAAACTACTATATATAAAATAGATAAACAACAAGGTCCTATTGTATAGCACAGGGAACTATATTGAATATCCTGTAATAAACCATAATGGAAAAGAATATGAAAAAGAATATGTATGTACATGTATACATGCACATATATATAATATATATAAAATTGAATCACTTTGCTGTACACCAGAAACTAACACAATATTGTAAATCAACTATATTTCAATAAAAAAAGAAAGTTTATGGCCCTTTTCCCTCCTTTCAACCCAAGCACCAGGCTTAAACATAATTTTTTTTGATAATACAGATAATATTTATCACCTTGGAAGAAAATTCCCAAATAATCAACTCCTCTGAGTATTTAATTTTCCCCATTAAATCAGTTTCTATTCACTGAAGCAGCCCCCATTGTGAGGAACATTAGCATGACAGTCTGACAGATTAAGTTCCTTGGTGAGGATAATTAGCTAGAAATAAATTTTTAGGGAAAGAAAATCCTTAAGATAGCAGAATTAACATATCCAAAGGACCTAAAACTGGTGTTCTCACTTTAATTTTAACAGAAGTACAAATGTATTAGGTGATTTCACTTTTTAAAAAAAAAATGATTCTCTGAGAAACTAAAATATTAAAGCTCCTCTAAACCCAGCAAATTCTTCCCCCCTGCCAAGAACACTCCCACCTGTCCTGGCTCTGAGTCCATCAAGTCTCAGCTTTTAAGTACTTTGCTAGAAAATATCGCCCACTTCCCAAGCCCCAATATCAGACCAAGTTCAGATTAGATATCCATTCATCTCCATCTGCCTCCCTAACAATCCATGTTTACCACTGGGTTTGCATTTCTCATATCGTATTTGGAACATATTTGTTGTAACCATAACTCTGCTGTCCCTGAGGCAGAGTTGGATATCACTGTCATTGATGAATCCTTAGTGCCTAACCGAGTACCTGGTGTAGGTACTCAAGTGCTCAATAAATACTTGCTGAACTAATGAAGTGGCACGGAGTTCAACACTGGGCTCAAGAAGCAGACGCAGCTGAAGGACGTGGGGTGGGGCTCAGACTGAGGAGCCATTCTGCAAAGGGTCTGAGAAGGAGCTGAATAAGATGCAAAGGATGATAGGAAGCCCGCAGCAAGGCAGTACAGTCAGGCTTCTGTTTTTAAAAGATCCCTCTGGCTGTTATTTGGAGAGGAGATTGGAGGGGATAAGCGTGGAAGCAGACAGGTAATGTGAACCCCTGAATAGAGATGATGGCACTGGAATCAGGGTGGTGGCAGTGGAGGTGAGGCGGATGAGTTTGAAATACATTTGATAGAAACAAAGAAATAGAAATTAGTGATTGGATACGGCAGGTAGCAGGCAAGGTGGTGGGGGGAGGGAGAGTGAAAAAGTGTGTAGAATGACTGTCAGCTTTCTAGCTTAAATGGATGGGTAACTGGAAGAACACATTTTGCTGGTGGAAAGATCAAAAATTCTGTTTTTAACAAACTAGTAGCATATAATTGCATTTAGTGTCATGGAAATGAATGAGATAACTGAGGGGAGATGTTTAGAAAGAGAGCAAAGAGGAGAAAGGCCAGGACAAGGCCTGGGGAGCTCCAACTTTTAGAGGTCATTGAGAGAGAGAGTCTTCAAAGGAGATTGAGGTCAATGAAATCTTGTAAGAGTCTAACAGTCAGACAAGGCACATCCTCAGTATCTCTCCTCTCTACTCCATCCTCAGCAACTACAACTTCTGAGGAGGGTCTCAGGGCAGGTAATAAAGCAAAAAGGTAAAAGCACCACGAATGGTTCAGCTAAAGTACTGTGTGCTCAAATGATCAAGTGCTGGCTGTAACTGGAAAAGCACTCTGAGAAATGAGATAAGGCTGTAAGTTATTCTGGGAAACAAGATGAAGAATACTCTTCAGTAGATCAATTGCTTCCATCGAATATGTTATTTCAAATGAGATGATGTACATCAGTAGGGAATATTTCAAAACACCTCACGTTTTTAAATGTCCCCATAAAGATCCCGAAACTTTTTCAATTCATAAGTACGAGTTACCTATCGGATAGAGAAACATTTATATCCAGACCTGCATAACATTTCCAAAATGATGCTTCTTTGGAGATTGGAAAATAAGGCGTACAATACAATTGCATGCATAAATTGGTGAATCATTTGAATGCTGAGGTTAAGAGATGGTAAATACAGATCATGGTTACTAAATCTAGATAGGAGTCACAAAGCGAAGACGGGAATACATAAAAAGTTTACTGACTATAGCTGTTATAGGACAGCAGCTGACATTAAGAATAGAGAAAATTTATGGGAATATTCATAATCTCTTTAAGAGACTTATTTTGAACTTGTCTCCGATCCTACCTGTGTGCCTCTCTTAGATCCCTGAAAACAATCTGGGTATTTGTACACTCGACCTGCACTCAGGACTTTGACACCAGGCAGAGGGTGGTGTGTGGTGAGGGTGGGAGGGTGCAGGGAGCTCATGGGTCTCGCTTTTCTCTCCTCTCCCTGTCTTCTATCTCTCACTCTCTTTTTTACCTCAAACTCACTTCTTCTGTTTCTCTTTCCTTTCCACTCTGTTTTCTTTTCTCCTCTCCTCTCTCTTTTTTACACACAGAAAGGCTTTTCTTTTTATTGTGTGGCAAGAACTTTGTTTTTAAGCACATTCCTTCTTACTCCATAAATTACTTTAGTTAATTTCTGCTTTTGACTCTGATAAAATCTAACTTTATGCATTCAAGAAAAATGTTTTCTTCCTTTAAAATGCTATCTTGCTAAGAGTTTCTGAAAACGTAATTTGAAACTCAAAACTGAGTAACAACTCTCAGTTCTAGTGAATATTTACCCTCCCTTCACTGGAGCAACTGGACTTGGTCTGAAGCGTCACCAGATGACTTGGAAGGGATAGAGAAGGGATGGAGAAGGGAAGAACCTAGAAAGAAAACATATCAGATAGTACTTCCAAGCATGTTCTATGTTCCAGTGGCATAACTTACGTATCATTATATAGATTGTATGTTTATTTATAACTAGGTATTCAAGGCCCTCACCAAAGGCTACCTTTTTGCTCTATAAAATCTTGCTCACTGGGGTGTATGGTGAGAGGTAAGATTTGACAGCCAGAGGGCTGGGAAACTCTCCTGCCACCAGGCAAGCCATTGTCAGCTCTAGGAGCCAAAGATCAGAACCCAGCCACCAGGAGGTGGCAAATCCTCTTGACTTGTGACTGTAGGAGCTGGAGGAGTGATGTGGGTGATGGTAATAAAACACCACTTTAACACGTCTCAATTAATCCCTCTGCATCTGTCTCCTCACGGTACAATGGGGATTATCACAGTACCTGCCTACCTGATGAAGTCGTTTTGAAGAATAAATGGGAAAATACACAAAAAGGACAAAAAAGAAGAGAGCCTGTCTCAAATCAGCACTCCCTGTGTCAACTATTGTTGGTGTTTTGGGCCCTTCTCTTCCTTTGTCAACCTTTAAAATTCCCAAGAAACAGGAATATTAAAGCTGGACACAAACCAAATAGTCTGAGGTAAAAGCGTTAAAGGGACCATCTTCACAAACTCTTAAATTTGGATCTTTCAGAATGCCTTATCTCAAATAGTGGGATTGCACGTGGAATAAATGAGGACAATAATAAAAATAGCTAACACCAGTATTATTTATGAACCTGTATAGTCTTCTCACCAGTTTCTCATTTAATCCTAACACAATTTTACATGATAAGTCCTTTAAAATTAATACTTTATAATTGAGGAAGAGGAGGTTTCCACAGACTAAATAATTTACCCAAAGTTACATTGGTGTGTAGTGAAAGGTGTATGTAACCCAGGTCTTTCTGACTGCAGAGCTTGCAGACAAGTGGAATAACTGAAATTAATAACAGAGACGTCACTTATCATGAAATTCATTTCCAAGGTCTCTGGGAGAAAAGGGAATGAGTACATTTACCAAGTTCCTCAGCATCTCTGGCCTTTAATTTCCTCAACTGTAAATGAGGCTATATATATACTAGATGATCTGTAAGATTCCTTCCATCTCTGAAACTCTACAGTTCTATTATCTAGCCACAGAGATAATCAGCACATGAAAGAAAATCAGAGGGAAGGCTTCCAGAAACCATACCATTATTATTTTATTCCTTCCCTAAAATTATAATGTCTATTCCTTTTTGCATTTCTCCTAAGTGAAAGTTATTCTGCAAGGTTGCCTTAAGGGCAACATTTGTTTTGTTAGAGTTATAGAAAAATAAAACCATTTAGGTAATAATACTCTGTATGATGTAATTTTAATGGAAATAATGTTTTGCATGAGGTTCAATCTTTTTTCCAATCCTTTGCCTTGCATCCTACAGCTAAACAATATGTGAGCTGTGGGGACGACTCTCACCTTTGTAGCAGCAGGGTGTGACCATTTGGAAGAGTTTTTCTTTAACACTAGATAATTTCGGTTTAAAGTAACCCCTGATCAAAGATTACACTCTTCATGTGTCCTCAGGGCCAAGACCTGGAGAAGTTATGAAGAAGGGCTTAATGGAAATTTCACAGTGGGTTGGAGAAATTTACCCTCCAACCCTTGTTATGTGTTTCATTTTGGTTCCCATGAAAATGTGGATTTGTGGTAGAATAATTTGTTGCAGATGCACTTTTATTTTCTAAACAGTGAAATGTAAAGGAGAGAAAATTGAAGGATGTTGAGAAAAAGGTGGTAAATTTGTCAACATGAGTTGGATCATGGGACATTTTATAGAACTAAGGCCATTTGAGAAATGCACAAAAGTAGAAAAAAGTAAATAAATTCTACAGACTCATCACTTCTAAACAAAAAACGCCATTTAAAATATTGGTGTATTCCTTTTCAGTGTCTCTTGCTATATAGATTTTAATTTTTTATGTATGTACGGTCATACCATGTATGCCATTTTATAGTCATTATTTTTGCTTAGTAAAAACTAAAGGCTTGTTTTAAACTATAATTGATCACTTTCATGATGTTGGCATTAGAGTATTGAAAAAACTTGCAGAAATGTTCCTTCTAGCTAATCTTTTTTTCTTTCATTTATTCATTCATTCACTTATGTACCAAATATGTACTAAGTGCCTAAGGAGAGCAGCCACTTCACTAGGCACTAAAGATACAAGAATAAATCAAGACACGGTCCCTGCTCACAAGGTACCCACAGTCCAAGGCAGAAACAATTCTACCGTATTGTGTTAGTGATGTGGAAACAGACCATGAAGCTATGAGAGCACACAGGAGACACAGCAAACTTAGACAACATTGAGAACAGTGGTCTCCTAATGTTTTTCTAGGGTGATGATATGGACCTGTACTTTTTGGGATGTATTAATTAATTATGTAAAAAGACTCAATTAGAGCAGAGGTGGGATTTCAGGCAAAGAAAATTTGCAAAGGCCCTGAACTGCAAGTAGTTTGCTGTTGCTGCAGCTGAGGGGGTGAGAGTTTACCTGGGAAGCGGGAGGACTGGAAATGAACACAGGTGCCCTTCCTTGAGCATCTGACAAAGTAGTGGGCATTGCCCTGAAGACTACTGGGGAACCAACGAAGGATTCAAGCAGAATAAAAGATAATCAAATTTTCATTTTTGCATGACTATTCTATCTTTGGGGAGAGTTGATCATACGAGTATGAAGCAGAATAAGGAAATCAAACATAAATTTATTCTTATTTATTTCTTTTTTTTTTTTTAATTTATTTTATTTATTTTTGGCTGTGTTGGGTCTTCGTTTTCTGTGCGAGGGCTTTCTCTAGTTGCGGCAAGCGGGGGCCACTCTTCATCGCGGTGCGCGGGCCTCTCACTATCGCGGCCTCTCTTGCTGCGGAGCACAGGCTCCAGACGCGCAGGCTCAGCAATTGTAGCTCATGGGCGCAGTTGCTCCGCTGCATGTGGGATCTTCCCAGACCAGGGCTCGAACCTGTGTCCCCTGCATTGGCAGGCAGACTCTCAACCACTGCGCCACCAGGGAAGCCCCTTATTTATTTCTTAAGTAAGAAAATGGCATTAAAATGGAAAAGAAGATTAAATTAAGGTCTAAAAATAGATACTGTTATAGGCTGGATTATGTTCTCTCAAAATTCAGGTCTTGAAGCCCTAACCCTCCAGTTACCTAAGAATATGACTGTATTTGGAAACAGGGCCTTTAAAGAGGTGATTAAGTTAAAATGTGGCTGTTAATGTGGGCCCTAATCCAATGGAACTGGTGTCTTTATTTTTTTCCTTTCTTCTGATTTTTTTTTTTAATTGAAGTATAATTGACTTGCAATATGTTAGTTTCAGGTGTACAACATAGTGATTTGATACTTTTATGCATTACAAAATGATCACCATGATAAATATACTTGCCACCTGTCACCAAAGTTATTACAATATTATAGACTACGTTCTCTATGCTATATATTATATCTTTGTGACTTATTAATTTTATAACTGGAAGTTTGTACGTCTTAATATCCTTCACCTATTTCACTCATCCCCCAACACCCCTCCTATCTGGCAACCACCAATTTGTTCTCTATCTATGGATCCATTTCTTTTTTGTTATATTTGGTCATTTGTTTTGTTATTTTAGATTCCACATATAAGTGAAATCATATGGTCTTTGTCTTTTTCTGTCTGTCTTATCTCACTTAGCATATTGCCTGCTAGGTCCATCCATGTTGTAGCAAATGGCAAAATTTCACTCTTTTTATGGCTGATTAACATCCTATTGAGTATATATGTACCACATTTTCTTCATTCATTCATCTATCAATGGACACTTACATTGCTTTCATATCTTGGCTACTGTAAATAATGCTCCAAAGAACACAGGGGTGCATATATCTTTTCAAATTAGTATTACCGTTTTCTTCAGAAACATATCCAGAAGTGGAATTCCTAGATCATATGGTAGATCTATTTTTAATTTCTTCAGGAACCTCCATACTGTTTTCCATTGTGACTGTACCAAATTACATTCCCACCAACAGTGCACAAGGGTTCCCTTTTTTCCACATCCTCCTCAGTACTTGTTATTTGTTGTCTTTTTGATTATAGCCATTCTGACAGGTATGAGGTGGTATCACATTGTGGTTTTGATTTGCATTTCCCTGGTGATTAGTGATTTTGAGTAACTTTTCACACGTCTGTTGGCCATCTGTATGTTTTCATTGGAAAAACATCTATACAGGTCCTCTGCCCATTTTTTAATTGGGTGGTTTATTTTTTTCCAATGTTGAGTCGTGTGAGTTCATTGGAAATTTTGGATGTTAACCCCTTCAGATATATCATTTGCAAATACTTCTCCCATACAGTAGTCTGCTTTTTTGTTTTGTTGGTAGTTTCCTTTGCTGTGCAAAGACTTTTTAGTTTGATGTTGTTCCATTTTTTTATTTTTGCTTTTGTTCTCTTTGCCTGAGGAGACATATCCAAAAAAAAAAAATTGCTAAGACCAATGTCAAAGAGCATACTGCCTATGTTTTCTTCTAGGATTTTTATGGTTTCAGGTCTTACATTTAAGTCTTTAATCCATTCTGAGTTTATTTTTGTACATAGTGTGAGAAAGTAGTCCAGTTTGAGTCTTTTGCATGTAGCTGTCCAGTTTTCCCAATACCACTTATTGAAAGCACTGTCTTTTCCCCATTGTATACTCTTTTCTCCTTTGTTGTAGATTAACTGACCATACCAGCTTGGTTTATTTCTGGGTTCTCTATCCTGTTCCATTAATCTATGTGTCCATTTTTGGGCCAGTACCATACTGTTTAATTATTATAGTTTTAAAGGATAGTTTGAAATCAGGGAGTGTGATAACTCTAGCTTTGTTCTTCCTTCTCAACACTGTTTTGGCTACTTGGGGTCTTTTGTGTTTCCACATAAATTTTAGAATTATTTGTTCTAGTTCTGTAAAAAATGCTATTTATGTTTTGATAGAGATTGCACTGAATCTGTAGATTGCCTTGGGAATTATGATCATTTTAACAGTCTTAATTCTTCCAACCCATGAGTGTGGTACATCTTTCCATTTGTTTATGTTGTCTTCAATTTCTTTCATCAATGTCTTACAGATTTCTGAGCATAGCTCTTTCATTTCCTTTGTTAGATTTATTCCTAGGTATTTGATTCTTTTTGGTACAACTGTAAGTGGGATTGTTTTCTTTATTTATCTTTCTGATAGTTCATTGTTAGTGAATAGAAATGCAACAGATTTCTATATATTAATTTAGCACCCTGCAAACTTTACTGAATTAATTTATTAGTTCTAATGGATTTTTGGTAGTGTCTTTAGAATTTTCTATGTATAGTATCATGTCATCTGCAGACAGTTTTACTTCTTCCTTTCCAATTTGGATTCCTTTTGTTTCTTTTTCTTATCTTGTTGCTGTGACTAGGACTTCCAAAACTATTTTGAACAAAAGTGGTGAGAGTGAGCATCCTTGCTCTGTTGCTGGTCTTAGAGGAAATGCTTTCAGATTTTCAACATTGAGCATGCTATTGGCTGTTGGCTTCTTATACACAGCCTTTGTTATGTTGGAGTCTGTTCCCTCTATACCCACTTTGTTGAGAGTTTTTATCATAAATGGATTTGAATTTTGTCAAAAGCTTTTTCTGCCTCTACTGAGGTGGTCATATGATTTTTATTCTTCAATTTGTTTATGTGGTGTATTACACTGATTGATTTGTGGATACTGAATTATCCTTGCATCCCCGGGACAAATCCCACTTGATCATGGTGTATGATCTTTCAATGTATTATTGAATTCAGTTTGCTAATATTTTGTTGAGGATTTTCACATCTATGTTCATCAGTGATACTGGCCTGTAATTTTCCTTTCTTGTGGTATCTTTGTCTGGTTTTGTTATCAGGGTGATGCTGGCCTTGTAGAATAAGTTCAGAAGCATTCTTTCCTTTTCCATTTTTTGATATAGCTTGAGAAGGATAGGTGTTAACTCTTCTTTAAATGTTTGGTAGAGTTTATCTGGAAACCATCTGGTCTTGGACTTTGTTGGGAGTTCTAAAATTACTGATTCAATTTCATTACTGGTAATTTGTTCATACTTTCTATTTCTTCCTGGTTCAGTCTTGGGAAATTGTACATTTCTAGGAATTCACCCATTTCTTCTAGGTTATTCATTTTATTGGCATATAATTATTTGTAGTAATCACTTATGATCCTTTGTATTTCTGTGGTGTTTGTTGTAAGTTCTCCTCTTTCATTTCTGATTTTATTTATGTGGGTTCTCTTTTTTTTCTTTTTATCTTTTATCTTTTTAAAGAACCAGCTCTTAGTTTCACTAATCTTTTCTATTGCTTTTTTTAGTCTCTATTTATTTCCTCTCTGATCTTTATGATTTCTTTCCTTCTACTAACTTTGGGTTTTGTTTATCCTTCTTTTTCTAGTTCCTTTAGGTGTAAGGTTAAATTACTTATTCGAAATTTTTCTTGTTTCCTGTTTTTGCTGCATCCCATAAATTTTGGATCATTGTGTTTGTATTTTCATTTGTCTCCAGGTATTTTTTTTACTTC
Source organism: Balaenoptera ricei (assembly GCF_028023285.1). Classification (NCBI taxonomy): domain Eukaryota; kingdom Metazoa; phylum Chordata; class Mammalia; order Artiodactyla; family Balaenopteridae; genus Balaenoptera; species Balaenoptera ricei. The sequence goes on from NC_082647.1 coordinate 8,608,210, forward strand.
CTCTGTAAATTCTTTGGTGACCCATTGGTTGTTTAGTAGCATATTGTTTAGCCTCCATATGCTCATGGTTTTTGCAGTTTTTTTCTTGTAGTTGATTTCTAGCCTCACACCGTCGTGGTCAGAAAATATGCTTGACCTTTTGAGTCTGTAGTATTTTGTTACGGCAGCACAAGCAGACTGATACAAATATTAAGGAAATAAAAATAGAAGTACTTGTTGACTAGATAGGTGTTTGGGGTAAAAGCGGAGGAGACAGGCAAGAAAACTCAAAGGGTTTTGATTTGAATGACAGGTTATTAGAGATGCAGTTCACCAAGTTGGGAAACCCAAGATTGCAGTTGATGGTAAATTCAAATTGGCAAATGGACAGTCACAGGAACTTCTGGCAGATTTTTGACAAGATGGCCAGCACGGCATTAGAAATACAAATGTGAAGCTCAGGGGAGGTGTACAGATTTGCTGTTATCTCTCACTGAAATAGTTTCCTCTAAGATATTTGCATGTCTCAATCCCTCATTCAAAATAAGGGCTCAGCACAAATATCATTCTATCAGAGAGGTCTTACTGACCATTCTGTATAAAAAATTACCACCTATCACAATATCCATTTCCCTTGATTTGTCTTTATAATACCTACCACCATCATTATGTATTTCATTCACTGGCAGAATCCTCAGTATTTGGAACAGTGTACGACATGCAATAGGTTATCTATAACTTTTTTAATAAATAAAAAAAGAATGAAGGAAATAAGGGAGGAAGGAAGAGCGAAGGGAAGATATCAACAGCCTGCCACCTGTTTTTGTATATGACCCACAAACTAGGAATGTTATTTTTGTACTTTAAAATAGTTGAAAAAAAGGAAGACTAGTATTTTGTAATGTAAAGAATTTATGAAAATCAAATTTCAGTGCCCATAAAATAGGTATTATTGGAACACAGCCACGCTACTCATTTGAGTGTTGTCCATGACTGCTTTTACCTACAGTAGCAGAGTTGAATAATTGCTGTAGAGGCTGTATGTGGACCACAAAGGCTAAACTGCTTACTGCCTAGTCCTTTATAGGAGAAGCTTTCTGGCCCCTGACGGTCACTATAAGGTGTTACACATCGACGGTTGTTGTCCACAGTGGGGCCACCACTTCAGGATACAGCTTATCGTTACTTTACAAAGCTGACCATTTGTGTAGTCTCTTACCTAGCAATTCTTGCTGAGTATATACCGCTTCAAAATACTTGCACATTTAGAACAAGAAACATTCACAAGAATATTCATAGCAGTGCTGTTCACGACAGGAAAACTTACAGACAGTCCAAAAGCCTATTAATGGGAGAGTGAAAAATATACTTGACATATACCACAATGTGGATGAAAGTAATATAGTAAGTTATACACAGCATGATACTGTTTCTTTTTTGTAAACTTAATCTAAAAATATATGCTTTTTAAGGATTACATCTACACTCAAGAAAACTACAGAAAAGGCATCAATGGAAAGCAGGATTCAGGTTGACAGCTATCTCTGTGTGGTGAGGAGGAGCAAAACGGGAAGGCCTGTGAGTTTAGTATATTACTGCTCTTTCGGGGGGATGATGGGCTTGCAGGCCCTTGCTATATTATTATTAAATAAAGGTTGATGAGTTAGTGATGAATAGTGATAGTATGACACAAACCAAGCATAATGATTTATTGAATCCTGTGGATGTGAGGTCCCGTTAGGGGAGAAAATTCCCCCCAACTTGAGTTCTAGTGTTAACACTTATAAGAACCAGCTGTGAATTTTGGAAATTGTCTTTACTCTAGGGCTTTGTTTCTTAAACAAAATAAAAAGTAAGGATGTGATCATTTCTAAAGAGCCATTCAATTTTAAATGTCTGTGTTTCTATAAAATAAGGTAGAAGGTAGAGTTGTTTTTCAATTCACTGTACAAGCAAATGTTAGAAAGAAATGGATCATTTATAATATTATGTTTTGGTGGCCAAACATTCACTTAGGGCTTCGAAAACCAATTACCCTCTCTGCGAAGTAATCAACCTACCCCCTTAAAATGCAGAGTGGTACTCTTGATTTAATTGCTGGTTGCTACATCCTTTTTGTAGTCCCTTCAATTAAAGAAGGAAGCTTTAAAATAAGGCAATGAACCAGTAAAAATGTCTCAAACATGAATAAGTGATGAGGTCCCTGTCTGTAGACCAGCTGCTTGCCAGTACTTGCCATGAGGTTCTGTGAATTACTGATGCTGTACAGTAGCTCCCATAAATGGCATCTACCTTAAGAGACTCAGAATGTCTCTCTTCAGGCACCAGGCTGGCTCCGCTGTCCCTCCACTGTAGCCTGGTGCTACGACGTGAGGAAAAGAGCATAATCTGAATAGTTTGGTTCTAATTACTGTGTCAACACAAGAGAAGAAAATGTACAGATTGATGATTTTCTTGGGTAGCCAAGAATGAAAACCTAGGACAATATTTCTCCAAATGCATTTAAATATTCAAATCTTTGGGGGTACAATAGCTGGAGGGGTAAGAAACAGGCACTTCTGTTGATAGACTCCAGTACCTCTGTTCACACTGGAGCCTGTTTGAGAACTGTCTCCTCATAAAGGGGCTTTTGAGACATTTTTTCTAGATTATCCTAGCGATCTAGTTATAGCTGATTGTCCGGGGAAGAGAATCCTGACCCAAACTCAGTCAAGTTGATTGTCTCCCCTCAAAATTTGGAATCGGATTTTGGAAACATCAAGTCTCTGCTGAGTACTTAGATCCTAACCATGGGTCTGGTTATAGCTCTAGTCCTTTGTAAATACCCTGGAGTCCTTATAAAACATTTCCCATTCCCCATTTCCTTTAGAAAGTTCAATGGACTTTCTTAGACTCACGAGGATCTAAACATGTCTAGTGCCTCTCTCTGTCTCTGGCTCTCTCTATTTCTCTTTGTTTCTCTTTTTAAATAAAGTAAGTCTGAGAATCTACAAAGCAATTCTAAAATTTATAAAATATTCTCCTTTTTTGATTTGAAATAGCTCTGAGTAACTTATTGTTTTCCACAGTAGTATTAGGGTACATTTATGGTTGGATGTGGTTTTAAATTTGATGTGGTTCAACTGTCTCACTTTATAAATAAGAAAATAGAGGCCCAGGGAAGCACTGATTTGTCCATAGTCTCACAATTATTCAGAAAGCAAAAAAATATAGTTTAGGACTTCTGGCTCCTGATATGGTATACTTGCAATTAATGACATTTTCTCTCCTCATTCTGTTATAAAAGGGAAGAAACACAAAAAAAGAAATGTAAAATAATTACAAATGTTACGATGTTCAAATATATTGAGTTCTCTATCATGAGGTTCCAAGTGAAATACCACTATGAGTCTTATTTGTCTTGAAAAGGATGTCTCTTCGGGAGAGAGGGGGACAGTGAAGAATGGACTGGAGGATTTGCTGTTGCTTTTAGATGAATGATTCTTCAACAGAATACTTCCAACTCTGTAAGTCTGGCTTTCAGTAGCAGTCTGTGTTAGAGCTAGTTTAGGTAATTTTTAGGGTTACACAAAAGTCAAACTATACCAAGTTCAAAAATGAAGTGGAGAAATTTAAAATATGCTAAAATGTTGGCATAAGCAGCCAAGCAGAAAGCAGGGCTGGAGATTCTCTTGTCTTCATCCACTGCCTGTGGTATCCAGAGAATGAGGTTTGCAAGGAGGAAGGCTCACCAACTTCATGCTGCAAAAGCACAGGTACAAAATTTGTCTTGACATAAATAAGTGAAATTGTTACTAGTCGTATGAGTTCTGGACCTGAGTTTTATCCCAATATCACTTCTGAATTGAGAAGATTCTACGAATGTTTTAGTCATAGTGCTAATTCTCAAGTGTTGACCCTTCCTGCTGTAAATCAAATGGGAAGTGAATATTTAATGAAGACGATTAGATCTTCTTCATCTTCTTCATCCTGTGATCTAGATCGTCAGGATGCTCAGGTGATCCTAAGGAAGCAGGTAAGCCAGCTTTCAACAACTCTCATCTCTTTTTCTCACTACTTTCCTTGGGATTCCTCTGTCCAAATTCCTTTGGATTCTTATCTTGCTGGTGCCTACTCTAATCACCAAAAAAAGTAACAATTAAATTACTTTGCATGCAAGTGTCACTGGATTTTAAGATTGTGCTTGGAAAGAGTAATGATTAATACAACAGCTTGAATTTCTATGGGTATAACTTTAGATTCTGTGTTGCCTGGGTGTGAAAAGTCTATTTCTACCACTTGGGCCAAAGTAGCCCCTATAGTGCCCTTGTGTGACTCAGAAAAAAGTGCCATTTTACTGCGTGAATGCAGACAACGAACAAGCACGTGCTTCTGAGTGGAGCACGAGCTGACTGCAGCTCTGACTCACTAGTCTGGCTGCCTTGTTCAGGGAACAACCTGCACAACTGTATGACCAGCCCAGTGGCCACACGTATGCACAGGTAATGCTGTGATGGGTATTTCTGTTATGTTTCTGCCTCATTCTCTCCCTTACCCCATCTCTCTCCTTTTCTTTCATTCTACATATATATTCTTTTAGAGGAGTAAAACACAAGAGGAATTTCATAGAAAATAATTTAAAATAAACAGTCAATTATTTCAAGTCTAAACTAATTAAGGGTAGTAGATTATAAGCATGCATAATTTGGACTCAAATTATCTCTGCTCATTACCTATACATAGCAGTAATGCCAGATATTTATATTTATATAACATATATAAATATAATAAACAATATATTACCTATATTAAATATATTTTATTTATATCTATATATATACAACTTTGGTGAATAAATTTTTATATATGTAAAATCTTATAGACATATATTCCATTTAATTATATAATACATAATTATATTTCATATAATTATACATAATTTTAATATATGTTATATTATATATTAGAGATTATATATTATAATAGAATATATAATTATATATATATAAATTTGTATATATAAAATTTTGCATATATATAAAATTACTCACCAAAGTTATTTTATTCCTAACTCATAGTAATAATATTTATTTTCTGTGTTGCTTTAAATGATTAGAGCAGCATATAAAGTTATTCAATATATAAGGATATACATTTAAAATCATATATGTTAATTAACATCTTTAATTGGGTAAGCAAATTCACCCAAGTCTGTGAGTATATCTGCTTCTGACTTGGAAGTGACATTTGGGGATGTGACATCAAATCAAACCATAGGAATAAGATTTATGGGAATTGCTTTTGACTTTATGCCACCGTTACTGTCAAACAGGTCAGTGCAGGCAGAAGGCCATGGGCAGCACAGATATTCAAAGACACTGAAATGTGCTAGCAGACCCCAGGGGCTCACAAAGGGTCCCTGAGATGCTCAGTGAGGGTCACCCGATCAGCATCTCCCCTGGCTGCGGCCTGGAGAACTCCACTCACCATCAAGGGCAGCCTTGTTTCCTGGGCTGGGAGCCAGGGGGTTTTGTGGGGGGCTTGTGCGACTTCCCCACGGAGGCCACCCCAGCAGAGCATCTTGTTCGAGCACAGAGATGCTTGCCTCCTGCAGTGTCTTCAAAGCTGAGGCATTTCTTTCCTGGGAGCATCTGCCCCAGCGGAGAGGAAGAGGCAAGAAGCCCTGAATTTTTCACGTAAATAGTAGTGATACTGTCAACCTACTCTTCCAGGAAATTCCATTTCCAGATTTAACATGACATTTTCATTCCCCTACCTCATTTACAAAAATTTATACTTCTCCACTATTTTTTTCACATGCAAACCATGTGCATAATGGGTTTGACTATATAGTGATGAAATAGCACTTTATCACACTTCATGAATAAAGGGCTTTACTTTTCCACTTGCTATTTGGATAGAATTTGAAAATATCACTTAAATTTACCCATTACATCTTTCAGAATAAGGATGATGACCTCCTACCACTCTCATTCACCAGGGAGTAAAGAGAGGGAGATCTGTCCACCTCAAAGGAAGATGTTGATTCCAGCTTAAAGATTTCTAAAATGGCCAAAATATGCATAGAGATGGAATATTACTTAAAATACACATTATCATATTTCATAATTTAGGAGGTCACGGATTATAAGATATACCACTAAGAAAGAAAAACTAAAGCATCTCAAAAGAACTATTCTAATTTTACTTAATTATATTATCCTTGCACACACTTGAAAAGGAAAATACTGAGAAATGAATCGGTTACGGCATCCCGCAAATTCTTCACATTCGTCATCATAGTCCAACTCTCCTGAAACATTTTGCAGCTCAAATCACTTATGTCCCCACAGGATGGTCCTCTGTGTCTAGAAAAGCACTGGTGATAGGGAAGTTCTTTAAAAAGTGGGCTCTTCCATTGTCTCTAGAATTTTCTTCTAAGGCACTGCAACTTAATCTGCAAGTTTTAATGCTAGTGCCACATGCACACAGGCAAAGACAACTGTGTCACAATCGCTGCTTGGCCAAGAGAGATGGCAAGAGGCTGTCCAACAGTAAGATGCATTCTGATATCAGAGATGCTAAAATTGTGAAAAACAATGTGCATCCAAGAGTCAATGAACTATTGTTTTCCCTGAGATTTTGACAGTAAATAGCATTTTTCATATTTCAGAATGTTGCCTACAGAGCACTCCCTCTCAGAGAACATGCTGCGGGTACTCTGAGGCACCACTGAGGAGGACCCTAAACATGTGAATATGTGAGGACTAAAATTCCTCTCGATGAGTTAAACTTTAAAATTGACACATGAATCAGACTGGAAAAATGTAAACTAATCTTAAAAGATGGGGTAATTTGCAGGTCTAGAACTTCTAAGTTTAATGTTTAACATCATTTATGTGTAGAGAAAAAAAAATGATCGTAATGGTATTTGTCCAACCTTGGAAACTTGGGGAAAAGAAAGAATTATAGAAGCAGAAGTTATCAAGTGGAGAGGGAAGTTTATTCAACAGACTAAAGTAGTAAAATAGTGCAACACACAGGCTTAGCCTGATGTCATCAGTTCATGTGATTTATGTAATTCCTTTGATACTGATTCCAAGCCCCCACATTGTCTGATTATGTAAGATTGCCAATAAGGGAGAAGATGCAATTGTTTTTGAGAATCAGGTTTCAATATAATTATTTCTCATCAGAAATTAAATTAATTGACTTTTTAGTTTTATACATCAATCTACTGAGTTTTAGTTAATGGGTCACTCTCCTAGGATTTCATCACCTCTTATTCTTCAACAATGAAGCTCTCTAGATAATAATAGTATCACCAATGTAACGAGTATCACTTTATGAGACTCCCTGGGGATCTGCTTGTTCAATTTCCCAGGAACACAGAAATGCATTTTTTTTTTGCCTGTATACCAAATTTTTTTTTTTTTTTCACACACACACACTGTATTTTATTTTTACCACAGATAAATCGACTGTATACCAAATTTTTGAAGAAAAAGATAGGAAATAGCAATAGTGATTAAGTAGGCTGTGGGGATTAGAGTCAGTAGTTAAATGGATGTGAAAATTGTCTTGCATGAAGTCCAGATTAGTACTGGTAGATTCGGGTATAGTTACCTTTGTATGTGTGGCAGAGCAGAAGCTGACACAATTAATAAGGGAAACCAGAAGTAAGGAAAATTATAAGCTATTTTTTTCTGTTGTGATAATTATCACATAGAAGCCACTATTGTCACAGAGACTTCCTTTACTCTTAAATCCCTGGAGAGAATGATTTATTCATTGTAAGACTCTCCAGAGTGTTTTGTAGACACTAGATGTTTAATGACACTTGTTTTGTACTTTTCAAAGTACAGTAGTTTCAAATCTACATATTAGTGTATAAAAACATTTTCATATGTATCATTTAATTGAATACTTCTAAACAGTGCTGTGGGTTAGATTTGAAATGCCCAGAATTTGGGGCTTCAACCAACCTCTAGTCTCTCTTATAACTTCTTGCTGAGACTATAATGGCATGAAAATGGTATACGCTGTCAGATTTAGATTTGTAGAAACAGAGATTACATTGTAGTAAAATGAACCCATACAGTATGATCGATAACCAACTTAATGTAATCTCTCAATGTCACCTGCAATAAGAACATGCAATCTACAAGTGCCAGGGTAAACCTGCTCAGGGTGAAGAATGGAGGCTACAGAGCTAATTTACAGCACCACAATTTTCATTACTACAGCTAGCTGTCAATTATATGCACTCACTTGTTTGGAAACTGAAGCTATTATAAAAATTCTGTAAATGTACCAAGTCTACTAGCAAAGGATTTCAATAAACTTCTAAGTTTCTAATAAGCTACAAAATTATTTCTGTCTTACCTTTTCTCCTAAAATCTCTTAGCTCATCTTTTATACACAGGGAGAAAAAAATACATACTTTCACATCATACTTCATGACTCATATTATTTACATGTTTAAATAGCAATGTTTCATTATAGTATTTTCTGTAATCAATCAGGAATATTTATTTAATGAGTTCCTTCCATGTAAAAGTTCTCTGCTTTGTGTATAATGTACACTTTTATAGCACTCATACCACTGCAAACCTTTTTGTTGTCTTATTCCAGATAACTAAGCTTAACATATTGTTACTACTGAGTTGCCATGAAATTAGCACTAGTGATTATTCACCAGATTTGGATGAGATAAGGGAAGTTCACCAGATGATAGGTCATAATGTCCTTGCCAGGGGAGTCCTACACACTTTGAGCTGCTGGAATCTGCCTTTAAAGGCTTTTCTCTTGGTTGACCAGGGGCCTTATGTTGCCTTATTTCCAGGAGTAAAAGCAAAAATACCAAACTACAAACATTTCACTGATTCTGTTATTGTGCAAAGCAATGTGTAGTGTTTTGACTGAAAATGCCTCCATGATATGGATCACATGTCTATCAGTGATCATGAATCTTTCTCTTATGAAGGTAGCTTTAAATTTTGACAGTAGGCAAAAGTTATTCAGATCTGAATCTGCTGAATGATATTTTTACTTCTCACTTTCGAACTAGACTGAAGACTTATTAAAGGTATGATTTGAGTCTTGTACATTTCTATAGTGTCTTACCCCTCTAGCATGGCACCAGGAAAAGTGGATGCTATAATGAAGTGACAAAGATGGTGGCCTCCAAAGTCACACAAACCTGGTGTCCACGATCCCACTTAACAATTTTGAATTTAGGCCAGTTAACTACCTTTGCCTTAGTTGCCTCACACATAAAAGCGGACAATAATCCGACCTACCTCATGCGAACTTGTGCGCATAAAGCACAATTGTGGCACACAGTAAGGGTTTGCTAAGTATTAGCACTGTATTATTGTTGTTGTTTATATGCTCAAAATGTGGGTGAAGAATGACTAAGATATTGGATAAATAAATAATATAAATAACATAAGCAAAATCATTTTGCAAGCCGATTGAAAAAGAGTCAGCAATATAAAATGTTTTTAGAAAGTGTTCAAAGTACAACATTATTATTGCGTTTCATTCTATGAGCACACACACCCAATTTAAATCAGAGTTACGGCTGGAAGGACAAAATAAGGAGAATGTCGGAAGGTCCGATGTGGGTAACAAAGGACACTTGAGTCAACATGTAAAACTGTTAGCAAAATAACAGATTAGGACCCAGGTCAATTATTTACTATCAAATTATAATATAATAGGAGCAGGACAGGAATAAAGACTCAGACGTAGAGAATGGACTTGAGGACACAGGGAGGGGAAAGGGTAAACTGGGACGAAGTGAGAGAGTGGCATGGACTTATATATACTACCAAATGTAAAACAGATAGCTAGTGGGAAGCAGCCGCATAGCACAGGGAGATCAGCTCAGTGCTTTGTGACCACCTAGAGGGGTGGGATAGGGAGGCTGGGAGGGAGACACAAGAGGGAGGAGATATGGGGATATATGTATATGTATAGCTGATTCACTTTGTTATAAAGCAGAAACTAACACACCATTGTAAAGCAATTATATTCCAATAAAGATATTTTTAAAAAATTATACTTTTTAAAAGAAAGTTCTCATGCTGAAGGCTTCCTTGAATTCAGGTAAGATATTAGATTTTGAAAATGCATGTATCATGCTAGCTACAATTCTTTGTCTAAGGCCATGTAAGCTAATAATTTCCCAAAAAGAAATATTAAATTAGGTACAAGGGTTTAGTTAAGCTAGAATTTCCCGAAGAATGTGCACCGCTGATACGTTGAGAAATATCATATCTTATTATATTAGTTGTATGTCTGCAATAATATAATGTTTAAACAGCACATTAGGAGAAAAACATCAAGTGTACTAAGCACAAAATTTTATGGATATTATTGTTTTTGATGAGAATAAGTTAAAAGAGAGTTGATTTTAAAATAATATTTATTAAATAATTAAATTGGTAGTCTGTGGGCTTTGTAAAACTTATGAAGATGGTATACAAATCCAAAGTTTGGGAAATGCTGACAAGATAATAAATGATTTATCTATCACAAATTGGTTGTAAATAGCACATTAATAACTTCATAACTTCTCATTTCAATAATTCAGTGTCTGATAGCAATGACTTGGTTTCTGATATAATACTCTGTTGGATTATTTAAAATAATTTTATACATATTTATAATACTATAAGCTCCACACAAACAGATGTCTTGTCTAACATGTTTGCTGTTGTGTCCCTAGTGCCTGGCACATAATATGTACTAAGATATATTAGTTAAGACAGTAAACAAACAATTATATAAACTTAGGTAAACACATTAAAATTCTAAAAATTGTACCCAGAGGAAAACATAGAACAATAAACAGATATTTTATAAGACTGGGAAATGACTCTCACTCTGTCTAATATCTGATAGAACCCCATTATATCATACCTACCATTAAAGTTGTTGCTAATCAAATCATAGAGTTCATTAAATTAAAAAAAATAGATAATGACTGGAATTAAAAAGAGATTTGGAACCATGTCAATTAAGGATCTACTAAATACTAAGGTAACTGGGAAGTCCAAGGGCCAATTTAAAGATTATGTTAAAGAGACTGATTTGTAAGAATATTTCAGAATTGATTTTTTTCTGCATATTTACTAAAGATATTAGTATTCATAAATAACTTCAGCTATGGTTGATTTTAATTTAAAGGTTACAAGATAAGTGTTTTCCAAGCTTAGTAAAGGTAAAGAGTGGAAGAGTTACATTTGTGTTGGAAACAATAATTTTATGATATAAAGAAATGATTTCTTTTGTAATTTTGTCAAAGGAAAGTTGAGACTTGCATGCTTATAAAATTTCCATGATTTTTATATTTTAGGAATAATTTATACACTAAATATTTTCCCACTATGACAGAGGAAATTAATATCCCCTTTAAAGCAAGATTATTATCATGTAGGAACATCTTTAATAGATTTGCAGTCTATTAAAACACCATGGTATAGGAATACTGAAAAAGAAAGCCTTAACACATGGACCACTTTTGGACACTGTTTTCTTCTTTTCTTTATTATGCTTCCATGAAAGGAAGATCAATCAATACGAATAAGACCATGTCTATAAAGCTGAAAACAAGCTGAACTGGCCCAAAATTCATTTTAATGACATTGCAACAGAGTCAGATGCTCAGTGGGGCCACAACAGTCCATCCAAATGTTTTCATAAGGTTTCTGCCCAGGGCTTGAAATGGGAGAAAGAAAATATCCCTGGCTTTAACAATAAATCTCCTCTAAATGCAACTTCTAATTTCCTTTTTATGTAGCAAAAAACTATTAACCAAAAATATCTGAACAAGATTGTAATTACTGACGACCAAAACTGTATCATGCAGATAGGCAACATAATGATAAAATCCCAGCATCCACAGAAGTTTCTGAGCAAACTGGGTTCTTACTCACCCTTAATTATACACAGACCCTCATAATGTGTGGCCACATGGAGGAAGTAGTCAAATGTTATATGGGAGTCAGAGTATTTTACATTCAAATAGGAATGGAGATTAGGATTTCAAATATTAAAAATGAATATTGTATATGGGGATACTGAATCTTTCAGTAAATAGAATCTAGAATTTTCAAAGGGAAGATAGAACTTGGAGAGAGTAGAGGTGGTGGAAATATGATCAATAATAGATGATTTTCTTCCCAGAGTAAATATTCTATTGCATAATATGTTCCTTTATATTTTGTTTCCACGTAATATTTAATTTGATTTTTTTCTCTGATCTCATCTTCCTCTAGTGTTTGTCTATAGAATGAGATAACTAGGAAAAAACAACCTGGTATAAAGTAGATGTTGAAGCAAAAATAAGAGTAATTAGTAATAGAAATAGGGCTTGCCAGCTCTCAAACAAACAAAAACTTCACACGGGAAGGCCTTTAAAAATACTTGGGCTATTGTTTTCTGTATACGTAGGCAGAAATGACTTAGCATCTGAAAATGCTCTGTTTGAAAATATCTTCTTCATATTTTGATTCCTCTTGCTATTCTCTTTGAAATGGAAATACCACTGGGAGAGGTAACATATTACAGTAATATGTTAATGTCATATCAGATCTCTTTTCTCCCATCCAAGGGAGAACTTTGGGAGAAGGCTGTGAAAATACGGACACCAGAAAGAAGAAAGGAACAAAACAAAATGTAAAGGAAAATGGTGTCCACATTGGCCTGGAACTGCAGTTAATAACCAGCAGGAGTGATCCAGGAGTATGATTAATAGACACAGGAACATCCCTGATAACTATTACTAGGACATAATGTTGTGCTTTACAGCAATTAACCAACATACTAACAATGTTAAAGTAACCATCTTTTGCAAATGTTTTCCAAATTTACAACTTATGTTGACAAACTTCCTTTCACAAATACTTGGTAGGCAACCTGGATAGTTATTCAATTCATACGTCTCGTGGTCTGTAGCTTACCTTTAAAATACATCCACAAGGACAGTCTGATATAATTACGTGTGTATTAGTTATTTTATACCGAAGAGTTGGCAGAGGATTGCTCTAAGCAAAAACACACAGTCTGTGGGTTGTTGGCTAGCATTTCAAGAAAAAACAAGATTTCAGAAGTGGATACAAGTGTACACATTGCATTTATCACCACTCAAGACCTCATGTTTTGTTAATTAGCATAAATTAATTTAATTTTAGTTACAACTTGGGGGATGGGTTTTTATTGGTGAGAATACTGATGTTCACCTAAATCGGCTAAAATATTTAGAGATTCCCCCCAACTCTTGCAACAAAAGGATAAAGAAATATAGGGAGCCCTTTACCTTTTGCTTTTCATAGGTGATTTATGGCTAGGTTCTTTTTCATCCATTGAATTAGAGGATTCTGATTGCCTGATCCCACTTATAAAGTAAACTCAATCCTGCTTCTAGAATGTTTTCGTATTTGCTATAGGAGAAGCATCCACACAAGGAGTAGTTGGAAAAACTAAAGGGACAGAGAGCTTGGATTTTCAAATTTACAGAACAGGTTGTACAGGCAACTTTTGAGCCTATTGCTAATAAACATTTGCCTTCTAATTGTAGGTGAGGCAGACTTGTATCACACATGTTTCTTATACAGTACTGAGACTGATGGAGACGTTACTCAGACCTACTCATCTATCTCTAACTAATGGTGGCTACTTATATCTACTAAAAAGCCAGAGTGGCACAGGTCTGTTTGGAACAGTGCATTTATTAGTGCCAACTATATACCAGACACTGCTGGACTTAGGAGTGAACAAGATAGACATCCCAGCTCACAGCCTAGATTCTAGTTAATCAGAAATTAGGAACAGGGGAAGAAAAACTTTAAATAATAATAGTAATAATAATTTATATTATTTTAGTTATAAGAACCAAGGGTTTATAGAATGTTTCAATCTATTAAAAAGGAAAAAGTGATAAATTTATGCCACTAAAAGATATGGAAGCCTCTCATTCTCTAATTGCTGGTCTAATTCAAACCTCATTCTTTATGTAAACAGCTTTTTGTAAATTCTGTTATAGATGCACCCATGGATGATAAGATGTTTAAACACTCATTAGCTGTTTGGAAAATTTTAAAACTTGTTTGTACCTCAGTTCACATGTCTTCAAAATTGGAATACTAATTTTGTATTGTATTACAAATACAATACAAAGGGAGGAATAGATGGAATGCTACTACAGATGAAAGCATCTGTAGTAGTTATGGTGAAGAATAGATGAAATACTACTACAGATGAAAGCATCTATCATATTACCTTATAGAGAGTCAGCAATAAACACTTTAAGAAAGATGACATCCTTTAAACAAAATGGGAAATATTAATTGATATGAAAATTTGAACATTTTAATGAATTTTAAAAATACATGTTTTGAAAAATTATTGGTTCTATGGTATTAAACCAGGAGATTAAAAATGAATAAGAGACTTCCTGGTTAGGATGTTGAGTAAACACTGGCATCTAACTTTTCCCGCCTGAAAGTCCACTAAAGCTAGAATATATTTATGTACCCATGTGCATTCATAAATATGTATGATAAATATATAGACACATTCAAACCAGGACACTACTGAGAGTAAAAGGGAGAGCTGTTTATAATTATATGCGGGCAAAAGAAGTAAAATCGGACTATACTGGGCATACAGGACATATGGCCACTCTAACCAAGAATGAAGTTCAAGGTCAACAAGACCCTCTCACTTTTTTTTTTTTTTGATATTTTTTTCCCCACTGCATAGCATGCAGAACTTCCCCAACCAGGGATAAAACTTGTGTCCCCTGAAGTGGAACTGCGGAGTCTTAACCACTGCACCACCAGGGAAATCCAAGACCCTCTCATTCTTAATAATGAACACACAGCTAATAATTATTAGGAATCTGAAGGAAGCTGAGGAGATTAGCGGACAAAAAAAGAGGAAAATGAACAGAATAAAGGAACTTAGAAACTGAGGCAAAGGGAAAAAAATGTTATTATCCTTGAGAGACAAGAAAAGATTTTGCATATATGAAGTAATAATAGTATGCTATTAAAATTGAACTTTTGAAGAACAAAACAGAGCTCTTTGATTTAAAACCAGGATGAAAAGTCATTCTAGGAGGAAGGAGAAAACAGAGAAATCAGAAGAGACAAAATCACGAATAGAAAAATAAAAAGAAATTTGAGGAGTAGCCAGTGTGAAAGTGAGCACCTACCAAACAGATGAAAACAGACCTATTCTAAGGCATGGTGTGAAATTTCAGAACATCGGGGAGTAAGAGTGTTCTAATTTCTAGGGAGAAGGATCAAGAAACTATCAGAGAATGTGCTACACCCAAATGAGGGAGTGAATTAAAATGAAGACACGGGAAATAGGAAGCATGACTTCCAACATAGGGGGCGATGAGGAAATTGTAGGGTGAATAAACACTGGTGTGGTGAAGGGAGATTTCATGATGATGGGATGCCCCAGATATAGAGAGCAAGCACTTTGGATTGGAGCAAGAGGAAACACTGGCAAAATGTCCACTATTATTTTACAGTCTTTTAAATACTGAGAACAGAATATGTCGGATTCTACTCTGTACTCGCCACAACAGTGAGCTAATAAACTTCCTATTCTCACGTGCCTGTCCTGCTGCCTGGATCAGCTAGGGTATCAGGTAACCTCTCGAAAGCATGCTGCCTTGTCTTAGCCCTGAAACCTGGAGATACACCAAGTGAGCTTAGAAGCAGAAGGGGCAAATATGGTTGCAGTGAAAAGAAAATAGAATATATGCACATAAATCAAAAAAGGAAAAATAACAGTAATGATGATAATGATGAGGATCTAGCAAGTTCCTGAATAGTCTCATTTTTTAATGCGGATTTTGTTCAAAAATATGAGTAGAAACAGGATATGAGATTAATGATTATGTGAGGGGAGGTCAGCCCTACTGACCTTCTCTGTACATAAATACAACAAAGAGATTGTTGAGAAATTCATCCACAGGTATACTTTTATTCAAAGTTATTTTCTCACTCGTCATAAATGAGACAAATGCTGTTATACAGCACTCAATTGTGCTGGGCATTGATGAGCTTTGCTTCTACTTTAAGTCTGTCCCAGAAATAGGACTCCAATATATGCCAGTTTAGGCAACATGTCGTATTGGTGCAGTTTATTATTTAACTTACTTGGTTGCATCAATTAGACCAAGAGAAAAGATAAAAAGAGAGATTAGCTGCTATATGAGATTCTCCTGCTAAAATTGCCAGGAATCTTCTGAAATGGAAATTGATTTACTCAGAAGGAATGAAAGGTGACCCAGCAAACTGAAAAACCTAGGGTTTGGAAAGACAGAAGCTCAGGCATAGTGGCTTTAAGTTTAGCCAGAAGGGAGGAATTCCTAGTGAATAAGTGTGAGGTTGTTCTTGTACTTTGTGCTGATTTAACTGGATTTCCCAAGGTTTTGTTTTGTTTTTTGTTTTTTTTTCCACCTGCCTGCTGCACAAGCTGATTTTTATGGACTAGACAAGAGTTTCAGACCCCAAATGACAGAGGAAACCAAACAACAGTCCCTAACCATAGACAATGTGAAGCCATTCTCAGTTTTTTGAGCAGGGAAATCGCACAACAGAGGCAGTGCTTTTTAAAGCACCAAAAGGGCAGTGTGTTTAAAATATTGTTTAGGCAGGTGTGTAAACATGTTTGAAGGTGGGCGTATTTGCATCTGGGGTACCATTTTGGAGGCTCCATATGTGACGGAGCTGCCTGTTCTAGGTCTAAGGCCATCTTGATTTTACTTGGGGTCCTGCCTTCCCTTGCTTGGTTCTGTCTGCTGCATGGGCCTCACCAGACCTCTTATAGCTTTCCTCTCCCTTTCTTGATTTAAAGTTCGAGAACCACTTGAGAACTTTTTGTCATATTAACCTATAACTGTGACTGACACACAATGAAGAGATTTAAAAGAAAGCCTGGCAGGTAGAAGTCATCTGAGGAATAAGAGTGTGAATCTGAAAGGGAGTCTTGGGTGGTGGGTAATCAGTTACAGAGAAGAGCTCTCCTTTCAGGCTGTGTTTGATCAGCGAGTTGGTTCCTAGATTTTCAATTGGAGCTGTATGAACAGAATTGAACTCAAAGATTTATACTGATTGTGAGGAACTGAAACAGCTGAGCACATGAAGCGGGAGTTGCTAAGTGATTACAAAGGTTTATAACAAAGACAGCTTGTGAGAAGTCGACAAAGAGGAGATGATGTGAAAGAAGACAGAGGAGAGCTATTCTATGTGCGGGTTAACAACAGAGGAGGCAAACTAGGTTAGGAGAAAGAAAGAGGAGGGCAAATGCCTTTGATGAGAAAAAATACAAATGAGTGGGGGGGAAGAAAATGGAAGAAGCCAGTGTTTCGAGGCTTACACTTTAGAATGTGAACACATGAGAGTGTATGACACACAGGAACACAAAGGGGTAGAAGCATAGCGGTGCCTGGTCTGTGAATGTTAATAAGCTCTCACAGAGAAGAGGAGAGCTGTGTGTCCTCATTTCTAGCTGGTTTCCTTGCAAAAAGAGAATGAGGTGCCACAATCATATTAAATATTACCAATGATACTTAATACAATTCCATCCAATCTTGTTACCTTCTCAAACCAGATTTTGCTAGGTTCAGTTTAAGATTTTACACTGAAAAAGTAACTAGATAATGGTAATAGAATTTAAATTATCCTTAAAGTCTGGCTCAATCCCTAAGGGATAATTAACCTAGGTACACAAGAAATACACAAGTTATCCTATAAAAGCTCTCAGAAATTGGTATTCGAGAAAATACCTGTAGCTGAATTAAGACCTAAAATTGATAATAATTGCTTAGTGGTTTATAAACTGATTTCATTTAAAATGTGTTCTCTGATAAAAAACCCCAAGGCATCAGTGGAACAATTAAGAAGTAAATAATTTATGGCAAAAGTGCTGTCCAAACCACAGATAATGAATTAGAGTTGCGTAAGGAAGTTTTGATGATAATGAAAACATATAAATAAGAGATGCTCATCTCAGAAATCATATTTAAAATAAGACTACAGAATCCAAACTGAGGAGTACCATTTGTATGCACACACATGGCCATTCGGATGAATAACACATACAGGGGCACTCACACACATATAGGCATGTATGTGCACACATGTGCACACACACACTATGAACGCTGGCTCTGGATCACACAAGCCTGTCTAAGAAGTCAATCTCCATAACCCACTAGATGTGTAAGTTAGGACTTGATTTCTGTGAGTTTTACTTTCCTCATCCAAAAATTGGAATAAGAGTAGTATTACATACCCCGTGGGGTTGTTGTGAATTATTAGATGAGTTAATGTGTGTGATCTGCTTAGAACAGTGCCTGGCATTTAGTTTGCCCTCAATACTACTATATATATAGCTACAAGCATAAAATACAAAATCTTTATCACATTTCCTAACACGTTAGTAATTGTTATCTCTAGCTGGTAAGCAATTTTTATTTTTGCTTATCTATATTTTCAAACTTTCCTATTTTGAACAATATGTTAAAAACCATAAGACAAATAATAAATAATAAAGCTTAATATTTTACAAACTAAATGTGGCACTGTTACTCAAAAGGTAAGGCTATATGCAGCTGGAATTATGAATAGTATGCAGAGACACAGAGGTAGGTGTGGTAAGAAGAATAAAAAGTATTCCCCCAGTATTCCCGACCCCTAGTGCACACCCCCTGATCCCACTCCTTGAATGTGGGTAGGACAGGTATACACGATGGGCTATCACTCCTGCGATTAGGTTGCTCTATATGGCAAAGGTGAAGAGATTTTGCAGGTGTCAGTAAGGTCCCCACCTGACTTGCGTTAATCAAACAGCTGGTTATACTGGGTGGATGTTAGGCATGGCCTCATCAGGTGTGCTCCTGAGAGAGAGTCCAGAGGTCAGAGATCCTCCCACTGCCACACTATGAGAAGGATGTGTATCTGGGACCTTGGGAACATCCTCTAGGAGCTGAGGGCAATCCACAGCCAACAGCCAACAAGAAAATGGGACCCTCAGTCTTAAAACCTCAAGGAATTGAATTCCATCGACACCCTGAATAAACATGGAAGAGGATCTCAAGCCTCAGATGAGACCACAGCCCTGCTGATCCCTCATTTCAGCCCATGGGACCCTGAGCAGTCGACCCAGCTAACCTCCGCCAGAGTCCTGACCCATGGAAACTGTGAGATAATAAATTGGTGTTATTGAAAGCTGCTAAGAAAACGAATATGACAGAGAAGGAACTGCTTTGCTTTGCTGGGGGGCTGGCGGGAGGTGATGGCAGCAGGAGTGGGGGGCAGGTTCGTGATTCCATTAGCGCTCAAGCATCCACCCCAGCAACCCATTTCCACCCCCCCACCACTGTACTACCGAAACTCCTGAGAGGCATAACGATAAATAAAACGATATTACTGAGTGCAAGTGCTTAAGAACTTGAGTAACAAGCTCTCTATAAATATTAGATTAAAAAGACATGAACAGCTTTTACCATTATAGAGAATAACAGAATTTGATCAGCTAAATCCCAGGGCTTTATAAAGCACAAATTATGTAAACAAGCTTAATGGCTTTTTGATAAAACTACAAAAGTACTGCTAGGAAGAATGCAGGAGGTGTTCCTTATTTGGACTTTAAACTTCACACCGTATAGCACAGATGTTTACTTAAATTTTTAAAAATTAAATATGAATACAAAGAGAGTAAAGATGAATTCGAGGATAGAATATTAAGGAAAACATTGTTTTTGATTTAGGGATAAGCAGTAATTTTCCAAGGATAATAGCTGGATCTAGCTTTATTTACTATTGTTATTATCACTGGGCAGAGAGAACTAAATGAAGCTTTAAATAATAAAAGTTCAATGTTTCTAGAAGATGTTGGTAAGCATCTTAAGGAAATAGAAATAAACTGAAATGTGAGAAAAATGTACAAAAGAAAGAGGTCAATATTAGAAATATATGATAGCATATACTCATTAAAATTATATTTATGATACCAAATTTTCAGAGAGGTGATAAAAATTGAGAAGGAAGGTGAGGATAACAATGGCCACATTTTATAATGTGCCCTAAGATCTAAAAAAGGGAACCAGGCTTTGACTTGCACAGAATGATGAATTCTCCTACAAAAGATTCAATGAATATATTCTCTCCTCAATGTCAACTGAGCACTTGAGACGCTGTCATTTAGGGCACCCCCTAATTTCCAAGTGATGAAGCGCTGAACTGCAGATAGTCAAAAGGAGAATTGCATAGTAGAAGAACTGCTTTTTGATAAAAAATGAACAGTGCCAATTTATGTCAAATGTGGCCAAGAAATGAGTAAATTCAAGCTTGTTTGAGGCAAGAGGATTTTGCTTCTCGATTATTTGAATAGTGATATTTTTCTTTCATGTGCCATGGCAATAATAGAATTTTTTTTTTTTTAAGAATAGAAGGCAGTGTAGAGATCAACTCATTCCAATTCCTACTCTATTTATAAGGAAACTGAGACAGAGATTAATTGTGTTTAAAGTCTTCAGGGAATCTGTATAGTATCTGCCCACAGCACAGCTCCAACAGGCTGAATTACAGGCACTGAAGGCAACATAGAGTCCCACCTTTTCCTGATCTGTCCCTGCTCTTCTGTACTCCTTCACATGGGGCTACTCAAGGCAGAAACTTGGGAATCATTTACAACTCCAATCACCAGCCACAGTCTGGTCAACTCAATTTTCTAAATATCCATCAAATCAATCCTCTCCTTTACCTGTCGGCCACCACCCTGAATCTCAACTTTACCTCCTGTATTACAACAGAGGCTTTCTGACTTGTTTCCCTGTCTTATGTATGGGTCTCCTTTGGAAAACCCTATTCCCAGCTGCCAAAACCATGCTTTAAAAATACAGTATCATCAATTGCTTGCCAAGTTTCAACTGCTTTGCATCCCGTATAAAGCATGTTACGAGTTGATTTATTTTTGTTATTGAACCAAACTTGGGTCCACTCACTGAACGTGTAGCAAAGCCACTCTACTGACACTGGGTTGTAGTGAAGGAAAGTAGAGTTTATTGCAAGGCACCAAGAAAGGAGTAAGGGCAGCTCATGTTCAAAATACCTGAACTTCTTGATGGCTTTCAGGTAACAGTTTTGAAAGGCAACATTATGGGTGTGCGTTGTAGGGTGCCTGATCAGCTCCTGCACAATTCTCTGATTGGTTGACAGTGAGGTAACAGGGTGATGTTTCAGGAATCTCAATGATCAACCTTTTGGTTCCAACCTGTCTAGGGTCTACATACTGGTGGTCAGCATGTAGTTAACTTCTTCCATCTTGGGGGGGGGTGGTTAGTATCTGCAAAATAACTCAAGGATATGGCTCAGGATATTATCCATAGCCCTTGAGGAAGAACTAAATGTTTTTGACTTTGTTTCATGGCTAAACTATTATTTTGTCTTGCTTGACTATTTTCCTTTGTTTCTGCACTTTCTCATTTTCTCACTTCTCTGATTAAATTTGCTCTTTGGAACTCGGGGAAGGAATAGGAGGCTAAAGCTTTTTTTACAAATAAGAGGTGGGGGGCATGGAGGGTGGGGGGAGTCTGAACCCAGGAAGGCCCCACTGGGTCCTGCTCATTCATTATATACCTTTGCATTGATTCAAAATCACTCTCCATCCTCCCAGTCTTTTTCTCATTCTTTACAACCCAAGCAGTCAATTCGACATCCATAAGGATGACCCATTTGTCCCTAAAATTCTCTTAGACACTTTTCCTCCACTTACTTATACATTCTCCTACATACAGAGTATTTCATCACTAGAAATCTGACTTATCTATCGACTTCCTAGGAGCTCATTTCACAGATGCCTTTTCCCAGTTTACATCATCCCCTAAGTGATATTATCATTTCTCATATATTCATATGCTAACAATTAGGACATTTATGTCTCTAACCCAAACATCCTTTTGGGGCTTGTCCAACTGCAGAATTTGCATCTCAATTGAGATGGCATATAGCACTTCATATTTAAATAGGTCAAAACTGAATTCTTGAAATTCCTCTAAATCTGTTCTTTCCTTAATTTCCCACATCTGCCATATGGCACTGTAATTCATCCAGTTATTTAATCCATATATTCAGGAGTTATTCTTTTTGTTGTTGTTGTTAAATGTTTTGCTCTTTTTAATATATATATATTTTAAAATTTATTTTATTATTTAGTTATTTATTTTTGGCTGCGTTGGGTCTTCACTGCTGCACGCGGGCTTTCTCTAGTTGCGGCGAGCGGGGGTTACTCTTTGTTGCGGTGCACGGGCTTCTCATTGCGGTGGCTTCTCTTGTTGTGGAGCATGGGCTCTAGGTGTGCAGGCTGCAGTAGTTGTGGCTCGTGAGCTCAGTAGTTGTGGCTCGCAGGCTCTAGAGCACATGCTTAGTGGTTGTGGTGCATGGGCCTAGTTGCTCCATGGCATGTGGGATGTTCCTGGACCAGGGCTCGAACCCGTGTCCCCTGCATTGGCAAGCAGATTCTTAACCACTGCACCACCAGGGAAGCCCCAGGAGTTATTCTGGACAACTGTCTTTAACCATCCTTCTCCCATCTGTCACCAATCCTGACAATGCTTCCTTCAAAGTACATCTGAAATTCATCTCTTATTCATCACTTAAACTATCACCACTCTAGTCCAAAGGAGCTTCTTTTCTTCCCTGGACTTTTACAATAGCCTCAGAACTGGTCCCAGTGCTTTTAGTCTGTCATTCATGGTACTCCAAGTAGTAGTTTTAATTGAGACCCTCTTACTCTCCTGTGTAAAAACTTTCCATAGATTCCCACCCACTACATTGAAATATAATTGAAAAAGTAAAAACCAGATTTTTTTCCTGCACCACCACCTGTCCCCTGCCCATCTCCCCACTTCATTTTGGGCCCCCCTATAGGCTCATGATGCTTCTTCAGCAACTGGGGTTTCAGTTCCTTGGAAGGAAATGATCTCTTTCACTCTGTGGGGTATAATTTTTCAGGGCTCATTCCCCTTCCTCACCTTTCTGAGTGCCTTGTCTCCTTTCATATGCTAGATTTTGGCTAAAATGTTGCTTCCTAGGGAGGTTTTTAAAAAAATCCTCTATCCAAAATAAACCATTTCTCACAATTCTATTATTTTTCTCTACAGAAAAATTACTTATTTGTTCACTTTTTTAGTGCTTGTTTTTATTGTTGGTTGTGAATACCATGAAGGCATTTATTATATCCATTTGTTCTCACATGGCACAGTTCCTGGCACATAGTGAATACAGAAATGAAAAAACCTAGAAAAAGGATCCTAGAGGGATGCTTAAATATTCTGTTCTTTTTTCTTTTCACAAAGTCTATGAAGAAATTCACATTTTGGGGGTTTTTGTGTGTGTATGTGTGTGTGTGTGTGTGTGTGTGTGTGTACATTACATTTTTAATTAAAATTTTTCTTTTAGATAATGTAAATTTTACATGCAGTTTAAGAAATAATACAGAGACCACCTCACACTGGTCAGAATGGCCATCACTGAAAAATCTATAAATAACAAATGCTGCAGAGGGTGTGGAGAATAGGGTACCCTCCTACATTGTTTGTGGGAATGTAAATTGGTGCAGCCACTATCGAGAACAGTATGGAGGTTCCTCAAAAAACTAAAAATGGAGTTGTCACATGATCCAGCAATCTCGTTCTTGGGCATATATCCAGAGAAAAACATGGTTCGAAAGGATACATGCATCCCAATGTTCACTGCAGTGCTATTTACACTAGCCAAGACATGGAAGCAACCTAAATGTCCATCGACAGATGAATGGATAAAGAAGATGTGGTACATATATACAATGGAATATTACTCAGTCATTAAAAAGAATGAAATAATGCCATTTGCAACAACATGGGTGGACCTGGAGATGATCATCCTAAGTAAGTCAGACAGAGAAAGACAAATACCATATGAAATCACTTATATGCGGAATTTAAAAAAATGATACAAATGAACTCATTTACAAAACAGAAACAGACTCACAGACTTAGAGAATGAACTTATGGTTACCAGGGTGGAAGGGTGGGGGGAGGAACAGATTGGGAGTTTGGGATTGACATGTACACATTGCTATATTTAAAATAGATAACCAACAAGGACCTACTGTATAGCACAGGGAACACTACTCAATATTCTGTAATAACCCAAATGGGAAAAGAATTTGAAAAAGAATAGATATCAATACAAGTATATGTATAACTGAGTCACTTTGCTGTACACCTGAAACTAACACAACGTTGTTAATCAACTATATCCCAATATAAAATAAAAATTAAAAATAAAAGAGGAAAGGTTTTGATCGATAAAAGAGTTTATAATGGTCATTTGGTGGTGAAGGGTATATTGAAGATGAGGAAGAGCTTCATGGAGGAGTTTAGGATTCAAGAAAACTCTTCAGAGATAAGTATTTTATAGAGAGTTTCAGGAGAGAATATTGTACACAGGGAGATTGTCATGAAATTTAGTGTAAAACAAGCCAAACTGAATTTAGGGAATGATGGAAACTCTACTCTGATTGGAGCAGGGGATGGCTATAAGGAAGCAGGGTAGAAAAAAGACAGTGCTAGGAAGTTTGTATTAAATGTGAAGGAAGTTGAATGCTAAGTTGAGGCCCTTTCCCATTATTCAGTAGTTGGGATGGAGCACAGTGGTCATATGATCACAGTGGTGTGGCAGGAGCATTCATCTAGCAGCCTGCTGACAGGTGGCATGGAGGCAGGGGCAGTAGGAAAATATTGGAGTTGAAGGGACCGTTGAAGGAGGTCATGGAGAGAATGTGACTGCCAGTTGACCCTTAAGCAGAACCCTGGCAACCGGAGGCTCCTCACCCCTCCCCTGTCCTTGGAATGTACATCCCACCTACTATTCCCAGGCTAGCAGCCCTTACAGGGAGTAAATCCTTGCGAGAGGTAGGTGTTGAGACCATCTGGACTGAATATGTCACTGAACCCTGTCAAGGCCTCGATATACACTTTTAAGATCCTGTGGGTTGGGTGCAGAAATCTACTCATACTGTGTCGCCCAAGACAAGCCTTGTAAGTAAGTTCCCTTGCTTATCAAACCTTCACCTACCAATCTAGAGGGTCTGCCTCCTTCTCAGTCTCTCCTTGCCCTCCACGTACGGGGTCCAGTTTCAGATTTCACTTGGGGAACTCCCAAGGTTGTAAACCAACAGGGGCCAGTTGGGACATTACTAGAATAACCTAAACCCAACAATTGAGGGTCTGAATCAGGATGGTGGTTTGAGGAATGGAAAGAATAATGATTTGCAAGAGGCATTGGGAAGGAGAAATTGAGAATTTAACAGTATCTGAGATGCCAGGAGATATATGCTGACAGTTTGGACTGAATCCAACAGTAAAATACTCTAGCAAGGACAAACTTCAAGTCTTCCCTGTGATTCAACAGAAAATGTAATAAGGATAAGATGAGGAACAACTTACTTATTTGATAATGTTAAACAAACATAAAACTTGGAGATATTAGTGAACAGTGATGTTGTAATGATTATTTGGAGGAACTTCTTTTCTAAAAGTCAGAGGAGACTACCTTCTTCTTGCCAGGCCCTAAATTAATTAACTGTGTTTTCATTTTGTTTTTTTGTTTTGTTTTATTTTTTAATTAGTAAGTGAATTTAAAGTTTAGTATTCCAAAGAATAATTATAAATCAGAAGTGATTTCCAACAGAGTGATTTTTCATTTCTACCCAAATTTACATCAGATATTACCTGCCAGTAAAGTTCCTCCAGTGTAGAGAAACCAAAATCAAGACTCATATATTCACTATGTCTGTACAAGTGAAAAACTCTCCCTCATCTTAGTAAGAAGAAGGAAAAAGAGACTGATCACTGCCAAGACATTGCTTCTTCCCCAGAGAAGATATCTTGCTCCCATTTTTAAAATATGTGATATATTCAACAGTGATAAACACTCAATTACATTTGGGTTACTAAGAAGTGGGAGAGCTCTATTCTTTAATACAAATGTTGTGAATTAAGGTGCATATACAATTTCTCATGACCATAGAGTTATATCTCAAGATTCATAGAGTATCTCATGCTGTCACTCCCTCCTCTTCTTCAACATGTATCTCTTGGAAAAGCTACAGCCCAAGCCAAGCTCTGTGGTGCCATGTTTTCCTAATGGGTCAAGTTCATGTTCTTTCCAGATGAAGGAAGGGTTAATGGGTTGCAAAAGGCCAAAGAGTACCTGATGGCCTTCAAGGGTCCCTGAAACACTGGTGTTCATAACTATCTTGACGATAGAAAAAAAATCTTCTAACTGCAGAAATCATGCTGTTCTTTTCACCACTTAGACTGAATCTAGAGTATTAGGTCAAACTATAGTCATACTCTTTAAAGGAGGTATTGATGAAGAGGAGATCTGTGTTTCCACATAAGGCCTTCAATTCACAGAAAAGTGATCTCTCCCGAAAAAAAAAAAAGAAAAAATCCTCTTCCATTTTGTGTGTTCTTCATATGAGGGTCATATACATTATGGTTTTGTTTAGTTTTCTAGTTCTTTTCTGAAAAGGCATATAGGAAAGTAACTAAAGTAACTTCTTAATTGTCCAAGCCCATTCAGGATGCCCTGATTTCCCTTAAGGTTAATAGTTGACAATAGTTTTGAGAAATCAACATCAAGAGTCTTTTGGATTAAGTCTAGTTCTCATGGATTCTACTTTAGTTGAAGTAAGATTAGAATGAAGGTAAAGAAGAAAGTACCTGAGTGCATTGACAAGTCCAACAATCAATGAACTCTCAGGTCAAGCTTTCTGGGAAGTGAATTATTTCTCTGGGGCACGCTTAGAGCCTTGGCATGGGGGGAAATCTGGGGACAGTAGCTCTCACTTTACCATTTTCTCTACCCACCTTCCATACTACACCCACGTCCTCATCATCCTCCCTTCCGTTCTGTGCCATGTCTGTCTTCCTGATGTTGCCGAGTTCTCCACTGGGGTCTACTTGTCTATAGCACTGTTTAGGGCTCTTAGTTCTAGGCGCACAATCCTATTTGCACTTCACACCTACTGAGTCAGTCTCCTGAGATGGAGCCAACAGGTTTGTATGGGAAGACATAACTCCATAAATGTTTCTGAAGCATAGCTGGATTTAAGAACCACTGGCCTCAAACATATTGGAATTTGAATTTTGCCTGAATAATATAAGCGAGTTATTTAACTCTCTAATTCTTTAAAAAATAATTATACCTTACTCCTGGCAACCTTTTCTGAAAGTTTATTATGTGTCAGACAATATGCTAAGAACCATATGTAGATTACCTTATTTCATTCATACAATAATACTATGAGGTAGATATTATTATTAATCAATTTCAAAGAAAAACATTCCGAGGCTTATTGAAGTTAGCACAGTTAATAAGTTGCCCAAGATTCTATATCTGGTGATTAACAGCGCTACAATATAAACCCAGGTTGTCTGAATAAAGCAGTTACTGTGGTACCCGATACATGGCAAACCGTCCATGCAGCAATCAGCATCAGTAGCATCATATAATCATCATCCTTATCATCATATGCCTCAGGAGTTCATATCGAATGCTGATCCTCTCCTGGAGCTAGTAAACAGTGCTTGCCCCACACACTTCTCCAGATTTTTGGAGGGCAAGATGCTACCAAGTGTCTGACGGAAGATGTGCTCTTATCTTACAGATCTGTACATCTTACATACGACTGTGGGAACCCGCAATCTCATTTCATAGCCCTGAAATTTAATATGGAAGTGAAGAAAAACTAGGCTCTCTTCCCCAGAAAAATTTCATGAAAGCGGCAGGTAAGTTTTGCTAGTGCCAGAATGGGCTTTCAGTACCCAGAACGGCTCCTTGTATAACCATGGTAAGCAGAGGAAGGTTTGGCGTGACCTCTGAGCTTCCTTTCGCATGGGCAGTGTGGATGGTTTGAGAGGTGGTACTAACCTTCCCCAGTCTAGGTCCTTGTGGAGGGTGCTTCATGGGCTAGTTCTTTCTGTGGACTTCAACCTTGCAATTTTGCTTTCTAGTTTTTCCTCTGCATGATGATTTTTTTTAAACACTAATTATTAACCGTTCAAATCAGAAGGCAGACTTTTTTTTGAAAACCCAGCATTGAAATACATTTCACCAATTAGCCTAACAAAGCCAGCAATATTTAGCTTATCACACATTACGATAAGAATACAGCACAGAAGAAACAAACTTTAGTGGTGCTATTTATTCTCAACATACAGAAAAGCAATCTTCATGAAACATAAATATGGCATAGTTACCTGTCATGTTGCAGTAAACTTTCAGAGGCCCCAGAGGTCCACTGCCATCAGGATCTATCCAGTAGTAATTTGATGTCTGGCCTAGGTGTTTGTAGGCTTCACAGGAAGGCTCATAGATGGCTGGAACGAAACATCCCACATGAGCACAGCACCCAAAAAGTGTCTCTCCAGATAAATGCCCCAGTAACAGATCAAATGCTATCAAACCACTGTTTAGGAGAGTATCCTCTTGTTAGAAAGAGCACTCTTTTCTCTACATTTAAACTCATAATCTGATTTTTAGTCTATAAGCATTGGTTCTGACCTAACAAACAAAGATAGTAAGTTCCTGCTATGGCTTTAGTTGGGGAAAGGTCTAAAACAATCAATAAATTGTTAAACAAATGTAATGTTTGTTTCACAGGTGCTCATGATCATTGAAAACTATTTAATTTATACTTATTTATAGATATCAGCTCCTTAATGTAAGGGACTTTACTGAAAGGCCATGAATATTGGCTGTACTGTTGGGCTATCAGCTAAGAGATCAGAGAAAATCTCTCTCTCTCTCTCTCCCTCTCTCTCTCTCTCATGCACACACACACAGGGACACTTTTTTTTTTGCATATTTAGTATAAATTTCCCACAAATACCACGTGATTTCTAATCTTCCTTTATTTCAGGAAAATGGAAAGATATGTCTGTTTCATTTTATTTGTTACAGGTGTGCTTTAATTACATCAAATCTAGTTTTTGTAGAAAACTGACATTTATGTAATTAGATTGTAGGTTCTTTTTCATCATTTTCCTTTTTGTTCCCATGCTCGTAACACATTTTCTTTTCTCACAGAGACTGCACCTGTTTTCAGAAGTGCAAAATGGACATTTACATACCTCCTTTATAGCTGGAACTTCTAAAACACTATAGTGAAAACTTTTTTAAATAGCTCTACATTGACATATATGATGAATTTGACAGACCTCTTTACAAAACTAAGAACTATTTCTAGTAAAAATCTATCTATCTGATAAGCGGAGTCTTTTGGTAAAGTGCCTTTGAATTCAATACTCCTAGCCTCTGTCCTTTGCTAAGCTATGAAGTAGGAGGTCTGATTCTGGACCTCCCTTTTCTACTTTCCTCTCCCATGTTCTCTGTGCTTCCCTTTCGCTTTCCATGATTTCCTCTTCCCAAGGATGCTAGACCTTAAATTCTATTTCATTTCAACAAACACAACACACTAGACTAAAACAGTTCAAAAACTCTTTGATTTACTCAAGGCTTGCTTCCCACTTCCTTCCTTCCTTCCTTCTGCAAATAGTTATTGAGCCCATATGATGTGTTGAGCAGTAGATTAGGCAACACAAGCACAGCTGTGAACAACACAGACTGCGGACCTTTGGAGTAGGGACTGTTCACTCAGTACTCGTGCAAGAAGTGCTGTCAGAAGAGGATGTGGCTAGAAAGTTAAGCACAGCCCATACACCTTTTGTCTGAGTGTAATTATTAATATGCCACTTTCAATCTCCCAGTTGTCTTATTTGGATAATAAACTATGGTCGCTCTAATTCTGAATGCCATACCAAATAAAATAATGCAATAAAAGACTGAACAAATATTTTTAAACTTTCAGCAGAAAGATGCCATAATTTGACGTAGGTTTTAGAAAGAAAGTTCTTTGTAGCAAAACAATAGGTCTTAGGGAAGTGAGTAATGAGAGCATGTAGGCTGTAATTGCTATAGCAATAGGCCTATAGGCCTATTGAAAGATGGCCAGAGGTATAGAAGATTATGAGAAAGGATAAAGCAAACAAGGCAGGATAAAGTAGATGGGATTTAAGATCAACAGGACATGGAGACTAGGTGGGTGGACGTAGTTGAGAAGCAAGAAAGAATGACTTAAACTCACAGTCTCTGAAAAAAACCAACTGCCTTATTAATTTTTGACAATCCTTCTTCAGATTATTACAATTTTTGTGTACAGTTCAAAATCACCCAGAACGTCAGGTTCAAATTCGTAGGTTTTCCAATTGTCCCTTCAGCCAATCTACCATTAAAAACTTTCACCTTTGTTTTCTAATATTTAATAATCATTCTTTTTCCCCACTGCCAGCACCCCAGTCATTTTCCTTATCATCTGGTATCTGATTTACAACAATCGACCTATTAATTGATTGTTCTACCCAAATATCTCTTCACTTCCCACCCAATTATGCTTTTTTATGCAATATCCTAAAACATTACTTTCATTATGTTTAAAAAATGTGTAATGGCTCTTCAGCATCTCTGATTGTATATCCCAGATCACCATCTAAGCATGTAAGACCTTCCATAATCCTTACAGATCTCTTTTGGTTTTAGCAACTCGCCAGTATCAACCTTGCTCTCTGCTCAGGTGAATCTGACGCAGGAACTTGTTTGACTCATGCTCACCCTTTCTGGAGTTGCCTCTACTTGTGGTTTTCTACAGGCCTCTTTCTCAATCTGTAAAACTTCTCAGTCAGAGCTAACTATGAAGGCAGAAGTGGTAAGAAACAGGGTTCCTGTCAAACAGATCTGAGTTTAAATTCTGACTCCACAAAGTACTATTTATATAACATTGACAAAGATACCTAATCTCATTCAGCCTTGTCTGGGGAATAGGTATCACAGGTATTAATAGTTAATAGGTGGACTGTTTATCGTTAATATAATAATTATTATTTAGGCACCACTGACATTCCTCCTTTCTTAAGGAGACCTTCCCTAATAAACACGTCCAGCTTTCTGTATAGTCCAGGGCATACACTGCTCGTCTCACATACTGTAATACTAGTCAATTTAGGACTTGATTGACCGCTGTTAATTAAACCATATAGGAAAATTTTATTTCCTAACAAGATTGTGAATTGTCGTGAGGGCAGGGTGTACAAAACATATTTTTCTTTTCTACTCTATATTGATCTAACATGGTAGATGTTTAAGAAAAGCTGTCAGAATGAAACTTAAAACGTGCCTACCCTTCATCCTGTTCTGATTTTGATAAATGATTAGTTGGCTCACCAGAAGAAGTATATGCAAATGAAAGCACAATTGGATGATAGTAAGTATAGGTAACTACTGCATTTCTAAGTAAGCATACAAGCATTTTAAAGAGGTCTGTGGACTTTAACCCAAGTAATTGATTAAGAGTAGAGATGAAAGCATGTGGATGAGGGAAATCTGGGTAAGCAAGAAATTCTTTCTTTTTCTTTAAAGTGTGACAATTATTCTGCTTGTCTTTAACCTATAACAGGTTTATTAGCTGCTTTTGCCTCATCAACACAAATGGAAAACCAAAACTTTAGTCCAAACTTTATCATGTGTGAAAAATCACCTGGAGAGCTTGTTAGGACAGGGATTCCTGGGTCTCACCCCGGAAATTCTGACTCAGTAGAGAATTTGCAGTTCTAACAAGCTCCCAAGTGATGCTGCTGGTCCTGACTACATGTTGAGAAGCATGGCTCTAATCTTGAAAAAAAAAGTTAACTCAAGAAGGGTGGACTAATTCTTTATTTATATTTTAGTATAAATAGGAAAAATAGGTCACTGAAAGGCAATACAGTACAATTGTAAACATTGCGTTGGCCAAAAAATTTGTTCTAACTAAAAATAAAAGACATATTTTTCATTTCATGAAGAACTTTACGGAAAAACACACTGACTAACCAAATGAACTTTTTGGCCAATCCAATAACATAAGGCTAGAATGCCACCTCACTTCACTCAGAATAATAAAAATGGAATGGGATACAAAACTCTAAATAAAAATACATGTCAAAAGAAATATACTTGGATGAATGCACAGAAAAATATTTGGAAAGGAATACACTCAAACAGTAACAGTGGTTATCTTTGAGTAGTAACATTATGGATAATTTAAAACTTCATACTTCTCTGTGTTTTCCACATTACTTTATAACATGCATAAGTTATGTTATCATTAAAAATACACTTGCAAAATACATGTCTGGAGTAAAGGCACTGAGGTAAAATGGCAAGAACAGCTGTACATAGTAAAACTGCATTAGTTTTATAACTGAATTAGGAATTAAGAGATTTTTGTTCAAATCTCCTTTCTGTCATTTACTACCTGGAAGCTCCCCTTAACTTTCAGTTTTCTCAACTGTAAAATGAAGGCAATAATACCTCCTCCACCAAGTTATTGTGAAGATTAAATGAAATCACACACTTTGTAAACTAAAAAGCACTGAGTGTATGGAAATTTTAATGCACGGAAGGAGCTAACCGAAGTATTTAGCCTGCATGCCTCAGCCAGTTAACTCTGTACCCAGTGGAGTCCTAGCTGGGCTGCACAATTTGTGCATATCAAGCCCCAGGGAGTTGACAGGGCAGAAGGGGCTAAGCCAGCAGCCACTGAAGAAAGAGAAGGATCTGTGCCATTGTCAATAATCGAGCTTTTCTAGTAGACTGCTGGAGAACAGAAAGGCAATTGGGCTGATGGCAAAATAAATAGACTCATCAAGTCCATTGATTTACTGGAAAAGTAATTTTTCTCTGTTGCAACTCCTAGTCCCAAATAAAAGGTCTCATATTATTCTACATATTCTTAAATAAATCTCAGATATTCAGAAATATTATGAATGAACACATCAGACTGAATTTCATAGCATGTAAAAATCCAGAAAGTGACAAATCCTAAGTATCTTATTGTCATTAAATATTGAATGTTGTCTGTGTGACATCATATTGGGTACAATGGAAAATGACGAAATACTAGTGTATTAGTTTCATTGGGCTGCTGTAACAAATAACCAAATACTTAGCGGGTTGAAACAAATTTATTATCTCACAGTTCTAGAGGTCAGATGTTCAAAGTGGGTTTCACTGAGCTAAATTCAAAGTCTGGGTAGGGCTGTGCTCCTTCCGAAAACTCTAGGGGGGGAATCCGTTGTCTTGCCTTTTCCAGCTTCCAGAATCCACCTGTATTCCTTGGCTCATTTTCCTATTTCTTCATCTTCGAAGCCAGATGCGGCTGGTGGAGTCTCTCCCACACTCCGCTCTGATTCTCTGCTTGCCTTGTCGCCTCTCTGTATTTGAAGGAGCTCTGACTGCATCAGGCCCACCCAGATCACCTGGGACAGTCTCTGCACGAGAAGGTCAGGCCCACCCAGATCATCTGGGACAGTCTCTGCACGAGAAGGTCAGTCCCCCCCGATCATCTGGGACAGTCTCTTCACGAGAAGGTCAGGCCCCCCCCGATCATCTGGGACAGTCTCTGCACGAGAAGGTCAGGCCCCCCCCGATCATCTGGGACAGTCTCTGCACGAGAAGGTCAGCCCCCCCCCCCCCCGATCATCTGGGACAGTCTCTGCACGAGAAGGTCAGGCCCCCCCCGATCATCTGGGACAGTCTCTGCACGAGAAGGTCAGGCCCCCCCCGATCATCTGGGACAGTCTCTTCACGAGAAGGTCCTTTGCTTAATCACAGTCTCTTTGCCATAGAAAGCAATATAGTCACATGTTCCACGGCTTAGGATATAGACATGTTTGGTGGGGAGAGGATTATTCTGCTCATCACAACTACATATAAATAATATGATTGCTCTATTTAAAGAACAAGTATTATTAAGCACCTAATGTCCTCCCAGTGTTGTTGATTAATGAAAGATGCCAACTCATTGGCAGAGAGAAAAGCAAAGGGTTTAAAAGCAAAGATGTGAAACAGGCCTAATGCACTGGGAAATAAAGCATCACTTAAGGAATATTTAGGGTAAGGACGGAGTATAAAGGAGGAGCTACCCCCTAGGAAAAGGATAACTCTCAATACTTTGAATTGTTGCAGAAAAACGGAATGGAAATCAGCTAGGGGAAGTGGTAATACATTTAGTGAGCAGATTTGGGTGACTTTTAAAATATTTCAGGGTGGTGGTATTTGTAGAAACCAGATTATAAGAAAAGGAACTAGTTGGTGGAATGGGGTGGATGTTGACCACACTACTGTAGGAGTTTGAACCATGAAAGGAAAAAATAGAATAAAAATTGATAGAGATTGCTAAGTACAAGTGAGGGAATTTTTGTTAGGATATGTGAGACAGAGTTATCTTTATTGTTTTTAATGGGGTAATTTCTGATTATAAAAGGAATTTATAGGGGAATTCCCTAGTGGTCCAGTGGTTAAGACTCTGCACATCCAATGCAGGGGGTGCATGTTCAATCCCTGGTTGGGGAACTAAGATCCCACATATCTCATGGTCCAAAAAAAAAAAAGCATCTATACTCCTTGGATTAATTCTGAAAAAGTACCAAAAAAAAAAAAAAAAAGGAAGAAAAAAAAGAACCTCCTGTTTCCCTAGCTCCAGAAGTAAATTTGGGGAGTTTGCATTTCATTCCTTCAGAATGCCAGGCCCCTCTCCTCTTTTCTAGACCTCCTTCAAGGGTATGAGAAGTTAATGTAAATAGTCAGAATCCAGGATACCTAACAGCCAGGTTTTATTAGCCGTTATCAGGGACTTGTTACTCCCCCCACTGCCTGCCACCAGGAAATTAGCTCTAAATCTGACGGTCAATTTTTAGAGTCTTGACAATGTAAAAACAACTTTGCCTGTTAATGCATCTTTACCAGCACTGGTTAGACTGATTTAAAACAAAAGAAAAAGAAAAAAATAGTTTCTTACTTGGCCAAAAAAAAGCTTTTATTATTGTTTGATTTGTATTTTTTGATTGGAAATTTTATTTTCACATATACAATACATTGGAGAGTTTTTAAAACTGTTTTGTGAGGTATACAGTTATGCCTTTTGCCCACTTATTTATTGTCAGCATTTTTCCATTGACTTAAATTGGCTA
The DNA here is from genome assembly GCF_028023285.1 of Balaenoptera ricei. Lineage (NCBI taxonomy): Eukaryota > Metazoa > Chordata > Mammalia > Artiodactyla > Balaenopteridae > Balaenoptera > Balaenoptera ricei. The sequence goes on from NC_082647.1 coordinate 8,643,317, forward strand.
TGATAAAATCAAAACTAAAATCTATGTTCCATCATATTTGTCTTCCTTGTTTTTTGCCTTACCTTGAATATGTAGCTTTTGATGTATAATATTTTATGTTATCAACTCTATTAAGATTTCCCCTTTAAAAATTGTTTTCACAGCTCCTAAGTGTATAATATTATCTTCCATTTATGACAATAAAGGCCTGAACTAGCATGCTAAGGTGTTTGTATTTACTCTGTAACCACAGGCTAAAACAAGGTAGGAACATCATCAATTTTGTGTTTAAGAAGTATCTCCTGGCAACTGTGTGGACAATCGGTTAGGAAAGTTAGTAACAACTAGGAGACTATTGCAAGGGGACATGGAAGCTAATCATACACACATATATGATTAGAACATTAAAGTCCCTGGGAAAAGAGAGGGAAGCACACATCTGTGATCTGTGCCATGGCTTCAATTTTCACATAAATATTGATGATTCAAGAAGGACACTGCTATGGGTTGAAATGTATCCCCCTAATAGGTGTTGAAGTTCTAACCTTTATTTGGAAATAAGGTATTTGAAGGTGATTAAGTTAAGCTCGTTAGGGTGGCCCCTAATCCATCTGGACTGGTATCCTTATAAAAAGGGGAAATTTGGACACAGGGACAGAAACCTACAATAGGAAGACAATATAAACAACAGGGATACTGCCAACCACAACTAAAGGATGCCTGAGGCTACCAGAAGCTAGGAGAGAAGTATGGAACAGATTCTCCCTCACAGCCCATAGAAGGACCAACCAGGCAGACACTTTGACTTCAGATTTCTAGCCTCAAAATCGTGAAGCAATAAATTTCCCTTAAGTCATCCTGTTTGTTACTTTGTTACAGTATCTCTAGGAAACTAACACAGACAGACAGTTGCCAGCTGACTGGGCCAACCTCTCCTCACCTCCACCTCTGAGCTCTTCCAACTTTCCTAGAGGTGACCGGGAGGAGGACCCTCCACCATGTTCCTGAACATCAGTGTTAAGAAAGAATATCCTCCTGGTAAAATAGTTGCTTTTGGCCCACTCTGTGCAAGGTCTTACGCTGGGTGCTCTGAACAGTACAAAGCAACAGCTCTCTAGATCTTCATGATGCTGCCGAGCTGGGGAAGGCTCTCCTAGCCCCTTTCTATGTTTCATGCTTTGAGAGAGGCCATTACGCATGTGGTATACATCCCTCCTGTTACTACCTTCTAGAGCATACGGATTGCTTGAAGTGGCCAAGGATGAACCAAGTTAAAAATGAACACATACATAAAGGTTACCTTTGGAACATCATAAGTAGTCTTTTCCTGATTGCACAGAAAGGGAAAAGTTCACTTACAATGATTTGATATAAAACTGGAAAGAAGCATAAAATAACTTTATGGTTCATTTACTAAAAAATGCTGTAACATGACACACTGAGTATTGATAATTTATGAATGGCTTCGCTTTCCTGCTCTCTTATATTGGAGGTGACCCAGTACTTACTACAAACTTGCTGTAGGAACCAGGTGACAAAAGTGCTAAAAAGGGAGGTTGGCTTACTGGACACTCTAACCTTGAATTAAGAAAGAAGTCCTTTAAAGGAAAACATGGATATAGCAGAAAAAAACCCCAATATAGTAGTTCTCAGCCCTTGAAAGGGGCCTGGGGCCTATCTGGGTTGGTGGCGCTCAGAACAGAATGGTCACTGGGGTCCTCCTTATTCCGATCCCTTTTAATCACTAAGCCACCTCTGATCTTAATCTGTCTTTCAAAAATATGTTTCTCCTTTGGGAAGAGATATTTCTCATTGGAAACGATGAAATTGACTTTCTGATCTCAATTAGGCTCTAGTGCATTTGTTTGGAGAAACTAGTTTTCCCAGGATCTAATTATTCCTGTTAAGGTAACTACTGAGGTTTGTACACAGCCAAGCTGGAAATCCAAAGAGGCGCAGTGGCCTTGAGACCTTCCCCTGTGAAATCTCCCTAATTCTAGGACCATTCAATTATTTTAAATTAGCACAATATAAGCTTTATAATACCTAAGTCCTCATTAACACCTGAATATTAACCTGATACGTTCTCTGTCTCTTTGGATTTTTTTTTAAGCTTGAACAAAAGCCCTGAGTAAACTACATTATTTCCCTGAGGAACTATTGTCTCATAATTGACACACAACAAATAGTGGTGGTTAGAGAGAGTGGAGGTTTAAAAACAGATATTTGCATGCTGATATTATGTCATGATCTTTCCACGAATGTAACTTCTGTGTGAGATGTTGTTCATTACCATCCTCTACTGGGTTCTTTCACCTGTCCAAGCCTCAAGGGAAAGGCATAATTTAGAAGGGAAAAAAAAAAAGATCAAGTTTTGATTTCCTGTTAATAAAACAATAGCTTGGAGTTTTCTTACCTGACAAGTCCTTCAAAAAATTTTTGGAAATCAGAATGAAATCTACTCTCTCTATAACCCACATCCATCCATTTCTGTCTTCTGTTTGATCCTTCCCGAATCCCTCCACTCTCTGCACTGGCTCCAAGGCGCTACCTTAAAGAAGACAGCAATCCGTACCTTTGCAACACTAGTTACAAAACTTCCTACAACTCTTTGTCTCTGTATCATGACTGCCTTATTCCTTGGTGATGTCAATATCTTTCCTTGTTATTCTTTGACTATCACTTCACAGAACATCAAATTGTCCGTTTTTTCCATGACTCAGTCTGGACAAGCTCTCCTTGTATTTTCTTCATTATCACTTTTAGGTTATAGAAGACAATGAGGAGGGAAGAAAAACCCCTCTAACACCAAGCGGGCATACTATACACTCATGCTTCCTCATTTTAATAGGTCTCTACAATGGGGCGCAGCAACCCTATTAATGACTTACTTAGATCCTATAGAGGTCACCTCTGTTGTCTCTTGCTCCATCTACTTATCCCCTATTCCCATTTTAACCTTCTCACTCTCATTTTCACTGTGTCCCAATAATGAGACTAAGGACATTGACTCAAGGTGTGTTAGGGCCTATATCCCCCTCCTTCAATGTAACTCTGAATTAAACAGGTCCTTTTCCCTTTCCGACGGCTAATTCATCAATTTATTTTAAATAGCTACTAATATAGTACTAGATCTAGTGCTATGCCTTGTACTATAAGTTTAAAAAAATGAATGAACCTTAGATCCTGGCTCTGAGAAATTTGTTATCTAATATATGGGGCAGACATGTTGAGAGATAAAATAGTGTATAATTTTCTGTTATAAAAAATATATGAACAAAATACTCAGACACTTTAGATAAGGGACTGGATAACTTGGTTTAGGGCAGTCGGAAAGGTTTCATTGGTGAAGTCTCTTTAAGCTGAGTCTTAAAGGATGAGCAGGAGTTTGGCAGGAAGAGGAGAGGACAGCCCTCCTTTCCTGCTCCTTCCCAATGCCACGCTATTCCATGGAGTCCTTAGGTAATTTAAGATGACTGTTTTCTTGATTTTCCTTTTCTCTTTTTTTCCATTGGTTCCACCTTCTATGTCTGATAATCTGCACTATCTAATCTGTCTTCTCTATCTTGGGTAATGGGAAAGAAAAAAAAAAGAAAATATGCATGTTGTCCTCTAGTCCTGTGTATAGGAGAACTCCTGCTTCTTCACCACGTACACCTTCACACCCTCAAATCAGAAGGTAATCACTTCTACCGCACTTTCAAAAATGCCATTGATGTCCACACTGACTTTACTAAGTAAGTCCTCGTGCTCTGTGATTTAGGTAGACTCAGTCACTGTTGGCCATGCCCTCATGGAAGCTCATTCTTCTCTAAGTTTCTGTGCTCTTACACTTGTCTGCCTGCTCGTGCCCCTCTGGCCACTCCTTTCCTGTGTCCTGCACTGTCATTTTTCTTCTCCTGGTCTAGAGAGGGAGCTGTTCTCTGAGGGCTTGTCCTCAGTGCTCTGTCTCTGCCATCTGCACAGAAAGATTAGTTAGCTTGTCCAAGAGTGTTCACCTAGAAAAAGGCAGAGCCAGAATTCCAACACAGGGATTCTGGCTACAGAGTCCCTGCTCTTAAATTATGCTGAACAGCTTATACTAATCTCATCTTGGAAAAGGGGGTATTTTGTTTTTATTGCTGAAGGATAGCTTGGAGAAAAGTGAGGAGGTGTGTTTCACTGAGGAAGAGTCTCTTGAAAGGAAGAGTAGACTTTCCTTATGTCTATCAGTGTGTGCATGTGTGCTGAGAAAAGAAAAATGGAGTGAGGAAATTCTGCAATTGTTTTTAGATAAACAAAACTTTAACAAAAGATCAAATCTGGCTCTGATTACAAAGTGCTAATCCCTTTGCAAACTTCAGTCATTTTGAGTAAAGCTGTCCTGGTAATTCAAATAATAAAAAGATAACTATGTTTTAGACTACTTTACAGCTTAAAAAATGTTTTACTATAGTCTATCCAATTTAATGAATGATTCAATATGACTGATTTTTAAATGCCTAATAAAGTCATTTGAACTTGATGGAAAAGTAAACCATTAAATAATATGAGTATTAAAACTTGAAAATGAAATAGATAAGCTGTTCCCATAGCAGAAAGGGTTGTGTCTACAGTATTATATAACCCAAATCAAAAACAAATGAAATGCACTCCTACAAATTAAAGGCAGTAAGGAAGAAGAATACAGAGGGAAGATGTCTAGATTAAAAGTCAGAATTCTTTTTTTTTTTTTTTTCAACATCTTTACTGGAGTATAATTGCTTTACATAGAATTCTTATTTTGAGTTTTGGTTCTGTAATTTACTGTCCATATGGCTTGGACTGTTTATGACTGAACTTTTAGGGGTATGAATTTTCTCATTTAAGGAAGGAAGATTTTGATGGGATGATAGTCAAGTTTCATTTTTGCCAAGCACTCTATGATCTTAATAGTTTATGGTTCATATTTCAAAAGGCCAGAATAACCTGGATATCTTTTCTAAGCATCTATTATTATACCTAGTTCATTATTTAAGCACTGGTGTAGTGATTAAAACATTGGTGGTGTTAGAGTTCTTCTCTCAAAGTTAAAATAAGATTTAAATACAGATAATCCCTTAGACAACAGAGAACATCCATCAATGGATAAAAGTCATGACTGTTTTGGTAAAACTGAAACAGCAAGGGGACATTAGCATTAACTTTAGATTTAGAATAAAGGACTTCTCTGACAGTGTCTTTCTCCAATTGCTTTTGAGATGTGAGGATGATATACATGCAGGCTTGTTTTATAACAGGACAGGTCTCAAAAGCATCAGACTATTATTATGATTAAGTGTGACTTACAAAACTTCCTGTTGCTTGAGGTCCTGTCAAAGCCATCACTGAAATGAATGATGGAGTCACTAACTTCAAAATAAGCCACTTCAGTAGAGATCTAGTGGTCAGTAATGTCAGCTTTCCTGCACACAGCTGAGAAGCAGGGAAGCAACGTTTTTAAATATTCCAGAATCTTGAACTATCTGTCACTAGTCTAGGCACGTTGAAACTGCTGCATGAAAGTATTCACACTGCAACAGAAGCTTCTGTGGCCTTTATTGTGGGTTTAACTGATCCTATGCATAGCAGAGGAAAAAAGCTGGAAAAATATGCATTATCTCGCCAAGTATTTAGTTGACCATGATAATGATATACCTGGGCCATTAGAAGAAAGCTATAAGTTGTTTGTTTTCTCATTTAAGAAGGCAGAAAAACCTGTTATACATTTTTGGATAAGATTTATCTTAATGCACATAAGAGCCATGTCATCCTTTTTTCTATATTCCCACCTGGCAGCACAGTGTCTGGCACACCTGAGTCAGTCCATAAAAGGTCACTGAATGGTTAGGTTCTCTGGAAAATATTTTTATAGAGAGTATCTCATTGTCTAGTATTTCCAGATACATTAGTGAATTCTTACAGCATTGTGGTGTGTATTAAGTATACACTTTTTTTACTTTCTACTGAAAAATTTTGTCACTTCTGCCCTTACTTGTGAGTTCATCTGCTATTTAATATCTGCTGTGGTTACTGGGGTAGAGGATCCTTTCAGAAGGTGCTTACCCAGTTCTCTCCTTGACTGGTGCTGTCCTTCCTTTGGGGCCAGGGACAAAAAAAGAGACCCACTACTGCTGAGTACATGTTCCATTCCCCACACAAACCCCTCCTTTCTCTTCAGTTCAGTTTGTGACTTTCTCTCACCCGTGCCCAGCTCTCTCAAAAAGAAAAACCTGTATAAAGAATAACCATCAAAAGCCAAGTCACATTCTTCCAACAGAAGTTCAGTCTGTGATCAATATGATTGGTTCTTCAAGGCATTTATTTCCTTAAGAGTGGAAGAATAAGAAGTTATATTTTTCAAGGATTGGTAATACCTCATTACTTCTACATAGTAAAACATCTTTGGGGCTACTCCCCAAACAGTGAAGGTTTAAACTTCGAAAAAGTCCTGTCAATTACCAGTCTATTTTATGTATCATGGTTTTGCTGATGATTTTATTTGAGGGGGGGAAATGTTTTGGGAGAAACACTTAGAAGTCCTGGATTAGTTAATCCTCAGGTCCTTCATTATTATTATACGATTTTAGAAAGGAAGAAAAAGAAGGTAAAAGAGGGGAAAGAAGGAAAGTGGGGGAAAACTTCAGTATTAATCTCCATAACAATGGAATGAGGTTGGTGTCATTATCCTCAGAGGCAGATCCAGCTTTTCTGGGACTTGAAGATAATACAATTTGGAGGCTATTGCTAAGAAAAAAAGAATATTCATATACAAATGAAAATGTAGGGATGAAAATGGGCAGTGGAACTGTGCTTGGAAGTCATTCCTAGGCCAGGACACCAGCAATAACTTCACAATATACAGACATGATCTCAGACCATATAAATATAGTCATTAAATCCAACTTTACTGTATCCCTAACTTCCCCTCAGCCACGCAGCAAAGATGCTCAAGGCTACTCCAAAGTTCCCCAACATGTGATGGGGGAAAGTGGGAGTGAAAAGAGACAGCGGTCTTGGCTCACCGCAGTTAAGACGTCTTTGTACAATTTACGTAAATATATGATCATGTGAACGTAGTGAAGGCCTTGAGCCGTACTGAATAGATTCAGAGTGAATTCCCTCTGACTATCCCCAGGTTACAAATGAAGAAACTAAGGCTCCGAAGGATTGAGTGAATTACCAGAGTCACATGGCTTGTCGATAAGTGGACACCTGGACTCCACAGGTGCTCTGCCTTTCCAGCTTATGTTATGTCTGCTGTCCAGCACAAACACCTACTGCCCCATCTGCTTTGGGGGTGCCATTTACTTTGAATAGTTCAAACATCTCACTGAACAAATTCTTCACTAAGAAAAAGAAGAAAAAAGGAAAAAGATATGTATCTTCTTTACATGACGAGGTGTGTGGTAGGTGGGGAAGAACTCTTGAGTGATAAATGAGAATTTAGATAATTGTGTCATTGGCCATTGTGTCAAGAAAATCTAATTAGACGCCACTTCTGTGGTAGGGCCATTTTAAATTAAGATAGCCGTGGTAAAAATACTTGATAGTCCTCTTTTCACTCTTAGGGTTTCAAAGTACACGTGGACCTGAGCTACCTGAAACTCTGAAAAAGGGTCATGAGGAGATGCTGTGTTGTTGGCTCTCGATCCCAGGCATGTTCATTTTCTGGCCCAAAACTATTTTCTTGTTTGATTTTTCTATTACCCAGTCAGTTGCCAGAAGACTTCATCTGAATCACTAGGGATCAAGTGAAATACCACATATACAGCATCTACCGTTGTTCCATTTCTTTTCCTTTGGTGAACACAGAAAGGCCAAACTCATTTTAATCATTAAACACAATATGAGAAGGATAGAAAATATTCTTTTAAAGCGTTCTATGCATTCCAAGATCAAATAGAAATACATTGAGTATAACCGACGTTCTGAATAATTCACTCTCTGCTCACCTTACCTTATTTTGCACAATTGAAAATTGGCCATATTGATTTCTTGCCCAATATACAGTGAAACCTCATTTATCTGACATCATTCGGGAATGAGCCCTTCATAGAACCAAAGAGTTTTAGTGCTTGAGAAGACCTCAGTCGTCTAATGTAGCTCCTTCATTGTGAATAATTATAATAATTATAACAACAACCATGGCTACTTGAGCCCTTACGATAAATCATATTCTCTGCTGAGTGCTTTTGCAAGCAATATGCCATCTGTTTTTCACAGTAAGCCTACGAGGTATGTATTATTCTTTCCATTTTACAAATAAGCACACTGAGGCCTAGAGAGAGTAAAATAACTGAAGGCTACATAGCTTAAAAGTAATGAAGCTGAGATTGTATTTGAGCCCATGGCCCCTGTTTTTTAGCCACGATGTTACACCAGCTCCAAGAATCCAGTAAGGAAACGTCTTACTCAAAGTCGCTCACTTATTTCGCGTCAATTACTAGACCAGGACTTGGGTCTCCCATCTATTATCATGTTCCCTCTGTATCGTACACACTCTAACATAACTGCATCTTTAACATAAATGAACTGATAAACTATTTTCCTTCCTTTAAGCACTAAGACTCATTTCATTTTAAATATTTTCAGTGAAAATCATTCTAAAAGTTACTGCACAGTTTTCTGCCTCCTTAATCACACTACATTAAACATAAGTGCCATTTCTTGCTGACTCAAGTTTTATAATTACCTACATCAATCATTGGATTATGTTGTAACGGCAAGAGAGTCACACCAAATGATATCAGAAAACTTTGTTTCATTGACTTGTTGGTTTCCCTTTTTATAAACTATGACTCTTTACTGTATTATTACTTGGGATGTCACACTGCTACTGTGCAATTTCAAAGTGAAGTTCTTGTTCAGACACACAAATAAAATTATTCTTTGTATGTTATAGGTTGGGAAACAATACAGGCAGGCTTGTTTACACTGGGTATTTGAAAAATGAAACAAAACAAATATGACCAGTAGGAGTCATCTTCCTGTAGGAGGTATTAAGCTGCTTTCTGAAGGATTAAGTGGAGGAAGCCAGGAGAGGCCAGGCAGAGGGCTGTAAAAGGAAAGAAACAGGATGTGCAAAGGCTCAGAGGCCAGAGTATGATGCTCTGGGAAGGGGGTGGACTCCTGAGTGATTGAAGTCAAGAGTTCAAGACAAGCAAGTAGGAGGAGTTGGAAGTAGAATCAACCAGGGACCAGGTCTTCAAAGAACTGGTGCTTGAAATCAAGGACTTTGACTGAGTCTGAGGGATATCTGAAGGAGTTTAAAGAAGCAGAATGAGATGATCAAGTTGTATTAAGAATTCCCTTTGGCTATGATAGGGAGACTGGACATGAAGACCAATTGTAAGGCCATGGCATGGTTTTGAAACAAGATCCTCTCAGTAGAAGTCAGTATCCTCATTTCTGTGATGAGAAGGGAGAAACAATGCTGAAGACCTCTTCCACTCTAAAACCCTCTAATTCTGTGATTCTGTTAGCTTATGATTATTTCCTAATACATGGTCAATGCTACACAAAGAAATAACATTTTTGACTTGGTTTAGGTATCTTCCTCTCTGCTTGATTGCAGCTGGAAGCTGGTATCGTCACTACGTTGGAGTCATAAAGCAACAGTAGTTGGCTTTTAAGGCTGTTCTGACATTGATTTACTTTCCTGGTCTGTACAAACATAAAGATTTATCATGACTAGGGTAAGCACAGCCCAGGTCAGTGTTCCAAAATCTCAATTTGTTTGGTCATCCAGTAATATTCTGAGATTATCCTAGTGGTTTCTCAACAGGGTGCTAGTTAATGGGCAGTGTCATTGTTAATCCTGGCCTCTGACCCCAGAATAGTTTGACTGTTGGCTGGCTTCCCTATTTATGTGCTCTGTAAGCTTGAGCACTTCACTTAACCTACAGCAGCAGCTCAGTTCCCTTATCTGCAGAAGGAGGGTTGTAATATTATCTTTCCTAGAGTTTTGTGAGTTGTGAACATTTAATGTCTTGTACTTACTGAGTTTTGCATTAGTACTAACTATTATTGTTTTAGCTATTATGGTCCTGAGGACCATTACTCTAGAAGTGAAAAGGGCCTGTAAAGTGCTAAAGATAGATGGGAATTTAGCTTACATTTTTTTGATGTATATATATATATATTTTTTTTTTTTTCCCTTGGACGTAATTAAAGAACATACTGGCTTCTCAATTCAGACCTAATTTATAATCATTCTTAAATCAGAAGAAACATTCTAGGTAAAACCTAAAACCAATATTAAGTCCAAAGCTGACATCATTCCGCCTCTTGTGTAAGCAGTTCCATTGAGAGACAGCTCACAGTCTTGGAAGAAAACAGACTAGTTTTAAAGAGTTCTAATTGTTCCAAAGTTCTTCTTATACTGAGCTGAAATTGGACCCTATATTACCACAGATCCTAATTCTTCCCTTTGGTTACCCAGAAAAAGCCAAATACTCCTCTCCCATGATATAGACTATTTTTAATTTAATTGCATGATTCTTTGAAATTAGCTTAAGATTTAGTCCTCCTGAAAACATAAGGCATTCCTAAATGCTATGAATATCAGTTACTTATAAGCAGGACTAACCCTAAGTAAACTTGCAAACTAGTTCTCAATTACCTCCTATTGTCCCATAGTGTCACTCCAGGGCACTCCTCCACAGTTGGTATAATTTTCCTCTAAAGCAATTCTTTCCTTCTTCTCAGATTAATACCCCAACCCCCAATAAATCTCTAATTAGCTTTTCACTCAGTTTTTTAGTATTTGCCACAGAGATAAAGAGTTCTGATAAGCTAATCCCTATTATGATGTGAAGAGCCCCAGACAAATTTCCCTCATCTTCTTTACAAGACTGTGCTTTGGGAGGCAAAATACTCTTGCTTGCCACTAGTAAGTTTCAGGCTTTGGGGCATACAGATGAAAGAGAGCATTTAAAGGCCAGTGGCTTCCCAGCTACCCCCAAAGCATACTACTAAGGCCTACAACAAGGGGCTAATTATTAGAGGCTCAACACTTTTAAGACCCAGACTCAGGCGGATAACTGTGAGAAAGGGGAGGGAGCTTGGGGAGATGACCACCCAGGTGAAAGAAAATAGCTCCATGAGCAATCTTCTTTGGTCACAGTCTATTATCAATTCACCAACCGAAAAGGAAGACAGCTATTTAGAGGACAATTAAGGAAAGAAAAAAACACATTCCTTCCATTAACTATAAAGCCTTTAGTTGATGAAACTAAGGTAGTGAAAAAGAGTTAAAATATACAGGAAAAAACTGGCCTGCAGGTGGTATCAGCTCCTTTAGTTGAGTATTACAGAATTTGTTTTTACTCTCTTTTCCCCTGAAAACATAAAAATACAGAATTCTCTACGAAAATCTCAAAGATAGGGCGGCAATTTCTTTTTTATTGACTTACTAACAGGGTTACTGTCACCATAGGAGACAACTGGAAAGAGTCTGAAAAGATGTGCCCTTCACATAATTGTCAGCAGCAGGAAATTTTCCTTGATTGACAACCACATTTTATTCCTCATTCTTAAACTATCGCTGACTTCTAGGTTACCTAGATTTTGATTTTCTTATGCTGATCATTTTTCAGTCTTTTTTGTCTTAAATTTGACTTTCATCATTTTGAGGAGCTGTCTGTGGAAAGGTCTTATAGGGATCATGTAAATATTTGTCCAGAAAATCAGAATCAAGGAAAAATCACTAACTCGCTTTTCTGGGAGATTTATGGAGGTCTGTAAATGAACTTCTGGAAGTTCATACCAGAAGAAATGATGAAAGAAATAGAAAAAAATACATCCAAGAAATCTGCTGTTAGCATCTAGCATGTGCTATATACAGTGTTAGGTGCTATGATGAAAATAGGATAAATGTTAAACACTGTCCTTCCTGGCAGCCCATTTTACATAGTAGCCATTTGCTGAGTCAAAGCATAAACTCCTAAGTCAGCCCAAAACTATATGACATGGATCTCTGGATGCCTGGAAAACCAACAACATGTTGGAAGAGGCACATATGTTTCTGTAAAAATGTTTAAAGTTTTTAATTTTTATTTTAAGTGACTAAAAATCCCACATGACCTAGATCACTACCCTATAATTAAGTAGTGCCTGGATTGTATTTGTACTGGGGATTTCTTCAGTGCAAAACTACGACAACTGTTGCAGTTTCATTTAAAAAATGGCAAAGGTAGCCTTATACCTAAGTTAGGTCACATGATGGCATTTTCTGGAGAACCTGCTTGATAGTAGTAGTCATTATCACATTTACATGAGAATAAACACTTTGCTTTGGTGAAACATTATGTGTCAATAAATTAACACTGATCAGTTGAAATTAGGTTTGTCATTTGGTTTATATTTAATTTTTAAATTTGCTTTCTTTTATGATTTTATGAAAGCTGTAAGCATAAAGACTTATTCATATATATATAAAGATATAAATATACATATGTGTATATTTATATATATTAATACATATATTTATATATTGAAAATTTAGTTATTTGAAAAATACTAGTAGAGTATGTGATTGTCTGAGGCCACCTATTAGAAAGGCTATAACTGTGTTTTCCATACAGCATTCAATGCTGGACTAGGTCTATATGCTTCTTCCAAGTTTGGGTGTCTATGATGTAAAGTGCTAAAGTGTGTGCTGTGAGAGGTCAGACAAGGGAGCTCTCAGTGTGGGCTGGGTTTCTACTGAAACAAGGCATGCAGGAAACTGGTTGGATCTTAACTAAAGGGCTGGATTTAGAAAGATGAAGAGAAGAGGGGAAAGTGTGCAATCTTGGATGTGGACAGAGACCTGGCATGTAAATGGAATGACGTGGTGGGAGGCGAGGCCTCATCTCTAGGAACAGGTTTCAGGCAGTTGGAGGTTGTACTCAAGGCCTGGGGAGGGAGCAGCAGGCTGGATGCACCATTGCAGGTCTCGAAAAGGAATGTGACTGGATCAGGCAGAAGTTTAGGACTGTGGTCTAGTGGCAGAGAAAATGCATTAGAGACAATGTGAAGTCAGAGAACACAGTCCTGTTGGAAGATCCTGAGCACCGGGACCAGGGAGTGGCATCCTGTTGACTGTTTTCCCAACACAGGTTAGGATTCTATTTACTTGTTTATTTTGTTTCTCTCCAACTAGAAAGGAGTTCCACGAGGGTAGGGACATTATGTGTATTGTCTTACTGCTGCATTCCCAGGACGCTGTGCATGGTAGATTCTCAATAATACTTGTCGAATGAGTAAATAAATGAAAACATAAATGAACTTATGCAGATGAAGAATAAATTGGAAAGAAATTTCAAAGAAGGAATTTATTTCTAAAGTACTGGAAAAAGAAACATGACATTTTAGTCTCATCTTGTAAACTTACTAAAATGTAGTAATTTAAAAAGCTACCTTATAAGAAACAAGAAACATCTCAAATAACAACCTAACCCTACACCTAAAGCAATTAGAGAAAGAAGAACAAAAAAACCCCAAAGTTAGCACAAGGAAAGAAATCATAAAGATCAGATCAGAAATAAATGAAAAAGAAATGAAGGAAACGACAGCAAAGATCAATAAAACTAAAAGCTGGTTCTTTGAGAAGATAAACAAAATTGATAAACCATTAGCCAGACTCATCAAGAAAAAAAGGGAGAAGACTCAAATGAACAGAATTAGAAATGAAAAAGGAGAAGTAACACGTGACACTGCGGAAACACAAAGGATCATGAGAGATTACTACAAGCAACTCTATGCCAATAAAATGGACAACCTGGAAGAAATGGACAAATTCTTAGAAATGCACAACCTTCTGAGACTGAACCAGGAACAAATAGAAAATATGAACAGACCGATCACAAGCACTGAAATTGAAACTGTGATTAAAACCCTTCCAACAAACAAAAGCCCAGGACCAGATGGCTTCACAGGCGAATTCTATCAAACATTTAGAGAAGAGCTAACACCTATCCTTCTCAAACTCTTCCAAAATATAGCAGAGGGAGGAACACTCCCAAACTCATTCTACGAGGCCACCATCACCCTGATACCAAAACCAGACAAAGATGTCACAAAGAAAGAAAACTACAGGCCAATATCACTGATGAACATAGATGCAAAAATCCTCAACAAAATACTAGCAAACAGAATCCAACAGCATATTAAAAGGATCGTACACCATGATCAAGTGGGGCTTATCCCAGGAATGCAAGGATTCTTCAATATATGCAAATCAATCAATGTGATACACCATATTAACAAATCGAAGGAGAAAAACCATAAGATCATCTCAACAGATGCAGAGAAAGCTTTCGACAAAATTCAACACCCATTTATGATAAAAACCCTCCAGAAAGTAGGCATGGAGGGAACTTACCTCAACATAATAAAGGCCATATATGACAAACCCAAAGCCAATATCGTTCTCAATGCTGAAAAACTGAAACCATTCGCACTAAGATTAGGAAGAAGACAAGGTTGCCCACTCTCACCACTATTATTCAACATAGTTTTGAAGTCTTAGCCACAGCAATGAGAGAAGAAAAAGAAATAAAAGGAATACAAATCGGAAAAGAAGTAAAGCTGTCCCTGTTTGCAGATGACATGATACTATACATAGAGAATCCTAAAGATGCTACCAGAAAACGACTAGAGCTAATCAATGAATTTGGTAAAGTAGCAGGATACAAAATTAATGCACAGAAATCTCTTGCATTCCTATACACTAATGATGAAAAATCTGAAAGTGAAATTAAAAAAACACTCCCATTTACCACTGCAACAAAAGGAATAAAAGACCTAGGAATAAACCTACTTAAGGAGACAAAAGACCTGTATGCAGAAAACTATAAGACACTGATGAAAGAAATTAAAGATGATATAAACAGATGGAGAGATATACCACGTTCTTGGATTGGAAGAATCAACATTGTGAAAATGACTATACTACCCAAAGCAATCTACAGATTCAGTGCAATCCCTATCAAACTACCACTGGCATTTTTCACAGAACTAGAACAGAAAACTGCACAATTTGTATGGAAACACAAAAGACCCCAAATAGCCAAAGCAATCTTGAGAAAGAAAAATGGAGCTGGAGGAATCAGGCTCCCTGACTTCAGACTATACTACAAAGCTACAGTAATCAAGAGAGTATGGTACTGGCAGAAAAACAGAAATATAGATCAATGGAACAGGATACAAAGCCCAGAGATAAACCCACACACATATGGTGACCTTATCTTTGATAAAGGAGGCAAGAGTATACAGTGGAGAAAAGATAGCCTCTTCAATAAGTGGTGCTGGGAAAACTGGACAGCTACATGTAAAAGAATGAAATTAGAACACTCCCTAACACCATACACAAAAATAAACTCAAAATGGATTAAAGACCTAAATGGAAGGCCAGACACTAACAAACTCTTAGAGGAAAACATAGGCAGAACACTCTATGACATAAATCACAGCAAGATCCTTTTTGACCCACCTCCTAGAGAAATGGAAATAAAAACAAAAATAAACAAATGGGACCTAATGAACCTTAAAAGCTTTTGCACAGCAAAGGAAACCATAAACAAGATGAAAAGACAACCCTCAGAATGGGAGAAAATATTCGCAAATGAAGTAACTGACAAAGGATTAATCTCCAAAATTTACAAGCAGCTCATGCAGCTCAATATCAAAAAAACAAACAACCCAATCCAAAAATGGGCACAAGACCTAAATAGACATTTCTCCAAAGAAGATATACAGATTGCCAACAAACACATGAAAGAATGCTCAACATCATTAATCATTAGAGAAATGCAAATCAAAACTACAATGAGGTATCACCTCACACCGGTCAGAATGGCCATCATCAAAAAATCTACAAACAATAAATGCTGGAGAGGGTGTGGAGAAAAGGGAACCCTCTTGCACTGTTGGTGGGAATGTAAATTGATACAGCCACTATGGAGAACAGTAGGGAGGTTCCTTAAAAAACTAAAAATAGAACTACCATACGACCCAGCAATCCCACTACTGGGCATATTCCCTGAGAAAACCATAATTCAAAAAGAGTCATGTACCACAATGCTCATTGCAGCTCTATTTACAATAGCCAGGACATGGAAGCAACCTAAGTGTCCATCAACAGATGAATGGATAAAGAAGATGTGGCACATATATACAATGGAATATTACTCAGCCATAAAAAGAAACGAAATTGAGTTATTTGTAGTGAGGTGGATGTACCTAGAGTCTGTCATACAGAGTGAAGTAAGTCAGAAAGAGAAAAACAAATACAGTATGCTAACACATATATACGGAATCTAAAAAACAAAGAAAAAAATGGTCATGAAGAACCTATGGGCAAGACGGGAATAAAGACGCAGACCTACTAGAGAATGGACTTGAGGATACGGGGAGGGGGAAGGGTAAGCTGAGACAAAGTGAGAGAGTGATATGGACATATATACACTACCAAATGTAAAATAGATAGCTAGTGGGAAGCAGCCGCATAGCACAGGGAGATCAGCTTGGTGCTTTGTGACCACCTAGAGGGGTGGGATAGGGAGGGTGGCAGGGAGGGAGATGCAAGAGGGAAGAGATATGGGAACATATGTATATGCAAAACTGATTCACTTGTTATAAAGCAGAAACTAACACAGCATTGTAAAGCAATTATACTCCAATAAAGACGTTAAAAAAAAAAGACATACATACATAAATAAATAAATAAATAAATAAATAGCTACCTTCGGTAGCCTAGTCCTTGCCTGATTGAGTCTAAATGCTCAGATTTTGAGAGATCTGTCCCTTCTGCTGTTCAGAGGAGTATGTGTGGACTTCCCTCTTCCTATCTGCTTATACTCTCCTCTGTGTGAAATGCTATGATCAAGGCTACTGGGACTGCCTCTTGACATATTAAATGGGAAGATAAAGGAATTTAGAAAATCCTTTACTTCCTGGCAAAGCCTGTCTTTAAGCATGTTACAGCATATTGCTGGAGATTGGGAAAGCCTACTTTTGCTGATAGAGGGCAAATATTATTAACCCGTTCTTACTATTTGCATTCTTATTGTGAGTTTCTCAGTCCTCCCCTCCTCCCTGCCCCCCCCCCCCCCCACAGATGGATGCTTTGGGATAACTGGGGAGAAAGTCCTACATAGAGACACAAAGGACCAAAGCACATCAAGCTATTTCAAAAAATTTTACCTCTATTACACACTCACAAGTTTAGAACTTTAGGGGCAGAATAAACCCTTTATTCATACACGAGAACACTCAAGATACTGAATAATAATTTCCTAGCAGTTATCTTGTATTTGAGGAATTTTTTATTTCTTCTTCCCTTTAGAAGTGGTAGAATATTAAAATTGAACGGACTCTTAGACTTCCAGATTATCCTGTCCAGCTCCCCATTTTACAGGTGAAGAAATGAAAATATTAAGGTGGTCGGTGAGGCCTGCAGCAGGATATCCAGTCACTGGAGACTGAAGTTCACGCTTCCAACTCTATTTCCCAGCATAATTAGTTTTCCACGGTGACATTTAATTTCTACTTCTTAACTAGTTGATTTTAACACAGCTGCTGGCCACCTATTGTCATCAGATCTTTATCAAGTGGTAGTTCAGTATTTAACAACCCCCTGGATATTTACTAAGTGCTAGATGTTGGGACAGGCTGCTGAGAGATGGGAGGGGTGCTGAGGGGGTACAGAGGACCCAGGCTTCCTGCTGCCCACTGAGACTTCTCTCAATGAATTGCTGGTGCCATCCGAGTTTGTGTGACTGAGGGGAAATCCTTATTCATAGTCTGTGTGTCTGAAATCTTTGAAAATCCACTTCAGTATAAGGGAGAGGAAACCAGCTGAAGGAGTCATGAAGAGGCACTCAGTATATTTTCAGGGCAAGGATAACAGGGCTAAACTCTTATCACAAATGCGCTTCACCTGGGCTGTGAGGCTCAGAGTAAATTATCACTTGTTATCACTCCCCTTTGAGACTTGGATTCCTAGTTCTCTTCCCACCTGAAACCAACTTGCCTGCACTTTAAACTTTAAAAGTCAAATCTTTGAAATAAGGGTCTAATTTTTATAAAATTCACAGCTTTTGCATACCTGCAAAAGACTCAGGTTTTAGTCATTTTCTTGGGAGCTGACAAAAGTGTCAGTCACTTCACGAGACCATAAGCCTGACAATCTCTTTGGCATTCAAAATAGTATGGTTGCTCTGTCTTTGTTCTTTGAAAGGGTACTACTGGCTCCTTCCTCTGTACCCTAAGGAGGCTTGGGCCAGATGAAATTGAGCTCTATCTTCTTAACAAATAACATTCTAAGTCGTACCATACCAACTGATTTAAATAAAATAGTTCCCATCATTACTCAGTCTTATACCAGGGTTTCTCAACTCTGCACCGCTGACAGTTTGGGCTGGAAAAGTCTTTGTTGTGGGACTGTCCTGTGCTGTGTAGCATGTTATCAACAGCAGTGGCTTCCACACTACATGCCAGCAGCATTCCCCTCCCGAGTGTGACAATCACAAATGTCTCCAGACATTGCCACATGTCCCCTGGGGGTTAAAACCATTCCTGTTGAGGACCACGGTTCTACAAGATGCCTGAAAATTAGGTTGAGCCTCCATGTTGACGGGGAATTGTATAAGTCTAAAAGCTAGAAAGTGAAGGGCAACACTGATCTCTTTAAACCACTGAACAGCTGATGAACTTAACAGCGGTGCTATTAAGTCCTCTGAACCTCCATTTCTTCATCTGTAAATGATGATAAAAATGAAAGGGTATAATGCTAGTTACGGTAGTTTTGGTTAAATTAGTATTAATAGTTAATGCTTATTGTGTAATTGTGTCTGCAGGAAATGTTATTACTACCAGTACGACTGAAGCCAGTACAGCTGTGACTATAATCAGAGCCATTGTTACCAGTTTAGTGGTGCCTGCTGTGCCTGGTTATCATTGACAGGATGGGGTAAGTGATTTTAAAAAATAATAATTAGAGAGTATTCCCTTAAGCATGAAGATTAAACATGTGAACTTCTTTTTTACTTGTCAGCAGACTTTAAAAGATTTAATTCAACTTTACAAATATTTTACCTTTCTCTTATTTCTGCATCACTGAAAAATGTGTACAGTGAGTACCTGTCTCTTCTGCTGATTCTTCTTTCTCATTTTCATGAAGTTTATGGAGATCAGTTCTGGGAAGAATTTACTCCAAAGGCTTCAATTACAAAGGGAGGGCACTTACGTAGAAATAATCAGATTACTGATTGTTTTCATCATTTGGTAACCTTTTAGAATTTTAGGCACAGAGGCAACTTAATACTCTTGTCTTTGAGCTTACAATGAGAGTGAAAATCATTTAGTATAACTGTCCTTTTTTTTTGTTTAGATCAAACTAAGACAAAACAACATCCCCAAACAAGCTGGATTCTAGCTATGGTTTTGTCATTATTATCTATGTGATCTTGGACATATCATTTAAACTCTTTCAGCCTAAGTATCATAAGTAAAATAAAAGTGATACCCTTTTGTCTCCTGAAGTTTTTATGAGAAACAAATAAATTTGTATATGAAAAACTGCTTTAGGAATCCTAGTACTTAGTACAAAAGTAAAGTACTATTATTGTCATCACCACCACCGTCACCGCCATCCCAGTTATCATTAATAATACACTGAATATTCTGAATACCTTGCTTGAATAAATATGTTAACTGATAGGCAGGAAGACAGCTAAACTCTTATCAGACAGGGGCCTTTCACCCCCAGGTGAGTCCTACAATTTCCTAGTGATTGGAATAATTTTTTCTGTGTTCAGCAACATAATGGAACATTATGGAAATAGTCAGAAAAAAATTGTATCCAGCATATATCATTTTGTGCTCTGCTGACAACAGATAAATTTATGTCTTCCTTGAAATCTCTAATAATAAAATTGTGCTGGCATGAAATTTTTATTTTATGGAAACCTGTAGCCCTAACACATGAAAAATATACAAATATACTTTGACTTTTTTATTAAAACTTGACTCCTTTGATTCCTTGGATTTTGCTTTGGAAGAAGGTGATAATATCACCATAAGCGTTCAATTTAAAATAACACTGTTACTCTGCTCAGGGAATAGGCTGTGATGGGAATAGTTCTCTGAAAAAGCCACAGTGTTATGTTGTAACCTCCTGATTATATCCAAGAGGGCAGAGACCTTGTCTCTGGTGTTAACTGCTCATAGTGTGTGGTACAGTGCCTGTAATATAGTAATATGAATGAATGAATAAACAAACAATGGGAGGAAGGAAGGGAGGACAGAAGGAAGGAAGGGTAGGAAGGGACCAAGGAAAGGAGGAATGATCCTCTTAATGTGCTGGGGTGCACTTTGAAAAGCCAAAATGGATCACCAGAACCGAAATAAATATTGGTCAAATGTATTTGCTAACTTTTATGTCCATTGGGAAAGAAAAAGCTGACCTTTTCATTGAGAACCATATGTATAACATCAGTCCAAATTCTCCGGTATACCTTTTCATGATATGGTGCCATTAAACTCAGAATCTATAAAATCTCAATAGTATAACGTAGAACATGCTAATATATTCACATTTTTCTGCACTGATAGATTCTGAAATGGACACAGCTCTTTTCCATTTTAAGATTAGCATAACTTTCTTACACATTACTCCACTTCTACGCTAAAAAGCAGTTTCAGAACTGTGACCTGGCTCTGTTTTTCTGCTTATCTAATAGCTTTCAGACAGCTACTATGTTACGTGGTATGTTTTGGGCTCATCCAATGTGTCATTAAAAAAAGCACAGGGCTTCCCTGGTGGCGCAGTGGTTGAGAGTCTGCCTGCCAATGCAGGGGACGCAGGTTCGGGCCCTGGTCTGGGAGGATCCCACATCCCGCGGAGCAGCTGGGCCTGTGAGCCACAACTACTGAGCCTGCGCGTCTGGAGCCTGTGCTCTGCAACAAGAGAGGCCGCGATAGTGAGAGGCCCGCGCACCGCGATGAAGAGTGGCCCCCGCTCACCGCAACTAGAGAAAGCCCTCGCACAGAAACGAAGACGCACAGAAACGAAGACCCAACACAGCCAAAAATAAATAAATAAATTTAAAAAAAAAAAGTGTATTTAAAAAAAAAAAGCACAGATGATATCCCTACTTGTCCCTCCATTTGGTTGTTCGGTAGAATATTGATTTGCTCTGGTTGGTACTGTAGTAAATTTACATATGAAGTTAACTCTCCAGCTCTCTCCCAAGCCCATTCTTTCTGGATTTACACATCCTACTTCTACCTACTCCCATTCGTGTGGCTCAATCTGGGTCCCTTCACCAGGAATACAGAATTGTTACTAAAAGAAAGAAGTCAGTCCTTCTTTACTAGACTAGGAACACGTAAGATGCACACGAAGCTGGTGTGTGTGTGCACACACACGTGTGTGTGAGTGCACTCATGTGTGTGAAGAGGAGAGAGGGAGGGAGAATGAGATGCTGGCACACTGAGGTCAGACGAATTCGAGACAGAATGAGCCTTTAGTGTTCCAAATCCTTTCTGGGCCCTTCTATGCCCTCGTGTTCCATGATTCACACCTACATCCTTAGAAGGCCAATCAAAGTGGTCTTAGCACAAAGAATGTTATGTTACTGGCAACCAAAATGATCTTGACTAGTCCAGTTTGCCTTACAGCCATGATACCTGTAAATGAGGAAACCCAACTTTATTTTTCTTTTATCCTTTCAGCATACCTCAGAGTTCAGGCGCCACTGAGGTTGAATTACTACTTATGTACAATGACAGCTTCCACCTCAAGCACTTGCCTCCCACCACAGACCCTCCTGGGCTCACAGGCAGCCTGCTGAGCCGCATCAGCCAGAAAGGGTGTGAGAGCTAATGTTCTCAGAGTCCAGCCTGAGCCAGTGGGGGGCAGAGTCAGTGAATAAATGCCCCAGCATCCCCATGTACCAAAAGCTTCCTCAGAGACTCTTCAGGGGATTGTGCCCCAATGATGACCGCAGTCACTCACTTCTCAATGTACCTTTTGTTATTTTACCTCACCCTTGTCTCATCATCTCCACTCCTTCACTTGGGCTTGCAGGATAACCTCCCAAGTAAACTACCTCCAGCCAAGTCCGGTTTCAGGAGCTGCTCTGGGGAGAACCAAAACTATGACAAAAGCCATTTCCTGTCATGAAAGGGCTTCATAAGGGGACTGGATTGCTATATGGCTAACACTGGCTATTCACTCATGCGCCTACCTAGTCTCACCTGACACCAAAGAGTAAGAGAGAAGACTTGGGCCATTATAACAAATTCTGCTATATAATGTGGCCTCTGTTATAGTCCTATAATGACTCTTAGACCACATTTTAAAAAATTTATTGAGAGTTTGCATTATTTGGGGGAATTTTATACAGTATACATACATTTCTTTGTGAGAAATGTTATACATGTGATTATACTTTAGATAATTGATACTTTATACAAATGGAGAGTATACAGAGAAGACTTACACTGCACTTGAAATTTTGCACCTTTTTACTTTTAAGACCTGGGTATGATCTCTAAAATTTCTGAGCCTTGGATTTCTGAGCTATAAAATGTGAAAAGAAATACCTGTCTTGCATAATTCATGGAACTCAGAAGTGTAGTGTTGTATTTGTTCAATAATTGATGGTACCTAAATGATAAGAAAAAATTTATGGCATATATTTTAAGAGAATAAATAGAAGTATATATAAAAAAAAAAAGTCCAAAAAAACCCACATGAGCTATTTGGAAACATCTTTATTCTATCTCTTACCACTTTGACATACTGGTGAAGAACATTAATCACAGGCACAAGATTCTTCCATCTTCACCAGTTAGGCTAGTTTTATCTACCATGCCTGAACTCAAAGAGGTTTTCACTTCCATTTAAAAGGCTAATTGATTTGGTGAGCACACACTGAAATACCTCTCAGAATGCATTGACCTATATACTCCAGGTTCTAATTCTTACTAATGTTCAAGGCAAAAATGAATATTAGCCTTGAAAATCATGACCTTGTTAAAAATCATTCCTTCAAGCAATGTGCACTAAGCCATTTTAGAGTATTCAAGTTGATTTTACATATATATATAAAAAATATGTCACTTGTCACCCTTGCGAGTCAAGCTTTACCTCAAGCTTGATATCTATATTCCAGACAGGCTGATTATAGGATATTTTCCATTGGCTGCTAGAACATTAGTGCTAGAAGGGATCACAGACACTATTTAATTCTCTCCTACCTTCTTAGTTTGCAAGGAAAAAAAAAAAGCCCAAAGTAATGAAGTTATTTGCCCAAAGTCACACTGTGAATTAGATGAAAAACCACGTTAAGGATCTAGGTACCTCTGTAATGCTTTCCAAAATCATTTTCTAAAGCATGTTCTGTGGAACACTGGCCCCTTAAGATTCTGTAATCCCCAGTCCCTCAAGAAAAGATTTCTGTCGTAAAATAATTTGGGGAAACAACGTACATGTTGGAACATTAAAGAGTCCTTAAATTGATGTAGATAAAGAATGTATTTACTGACCTAACTTGGTCACAGGAATTGATTTTCTCCCCAAGTACAACCTTGTTATGTTAGGAAGTGCTGCCCTATTAAATCAGGACCTTCCAGGATAAAGTTAAAGGACTTAGGTTTAAGATACTGAACTTTGTATCACCAGCTTCTGCCTACCCACCCAACTATACCCCTGCCAGCCCTGCATCCCCTCCAGACATTTCAGCCTTCCTAGTTCTCCCAGTGTGATAGCATCTCACTTCTTCTTTCAAATGCACTTTTTATCCACTTGGGAATCTTTCAAGGTCTGTGTGAGTTGGTTTGTATTCTCTCCTCTCTCTCTGTTTCTCTTTGTCTTTCTATTTCTTACATATACACACACACACACCATTTGCCATTTGCATAGGACAGGATATGTTCTCTGTTCTTTTGACCTAGAAAATATAGGCCCCTGATTCTCAACTTACATTAATATAAGAATATGTTATATAAAAATATACACATGTTCAGAAATGAATAAGGATGAACTATTCCTTGACAGAGTCTGTCCCCAGTTGTTGCTCTCATGTCTGCCAGAAACGCCAGCCACAGCGATCAGCAAGCGTACCTGCCAGTCCCTGAGCATCCCTGCCACCTGAATTCCACCAACAGAGCAGAAAGAGGCTGAGCAGGAGCCTTCAGGGGCTCTTCGGGGAGAGGAAGGGGACACTGAAAATGACATATAAGTAGAAGAAATAAATAGGTTAGTGAATTAGAATTTTCTGGAAATTAAAATATCTTGTAGGAAGGTTAGAATTCTCAGTGCTATCAAATGCTCTTGACAAGTTTTGTGCAACAGTAAGCTTGAGTTACTTTCTCTTAGGAACAGATGGAAAAACTAATAACATCAAATGCATCATTTCATTCTGATATTCCTCCTCCACCGTAGTTAAATATCAGTGCCTGTGTCCTGGCAGCTTAGAGGAAATCACCTTTGCATGTCTTCACCTAGTAGACAAAGTCTGAAGTTGATGAAAGGAAGGAAGAAACCTAGGAGATGGCACACACAGTTGTGTTACATCTTCCTTCCAAGTATGTTGTTTAAAGGGCAGAAGTGGTGAATAAAATCGTTCTGCTGAGAACACTAATAAAAAGTAGGAACGCTCTCTGGTTCTATTTGATGTGATGTTTTACAGGGAGCTGTAAGACACGAAGTTGTTCCTATAGAATCTCTCTCTCCTTGGAGTCACTGACTTGAAATATTATGGACATAACATTAACATTCTAAACACATCATCAATCACCATACTGACTGCCAAATATGTGAGTTCATGAGAAAATTAACTGAGTTTTCACACTCTGGCTTCCCACACTCCTAATATTTTGTCCCAAAATACAGTACTGCATTCTTGGGAAAGCAATGAGAAAAGGAAGCAAATGAGAAGGAAATAAAGAATTTAAAAAGTGAACAGATTTGAAACTAAAAAAAAACCCAAAAAACCCCATGTACTAATGATATTGAGAAATCTTTAGATATGGAAGAAAAGTTCCCTCCAATGAGAAAAATGTTGACCTGAGGGTCCTTCTAAAAATTTTATGATTCTTGGATGGTCATGATGCTTTCTAATTTCTGCTTGTGCCACATAGTGAGAAAATATTCAATTTTAGGAGTTCATTCTTCTTTAAAATTATCACAAAATACAACTTAATGTTTGTGGTAGGCAGAATAATGCCCCCCAAAGATGTAATCTCATAATCCCAGGAACCTATGACTATTTTACCTTTCCTCGCTAAAGGGAATTTGCAGATGTGATTAAGTTAAGGATCTTGAAGTGGGAGGTTATCCTGGGTTATCTGGATGAGCCTAATATAAACACAGGGATTCTTACAAGTGAAAGAGGGAGGCAGGCAGTCAGTATCAAAGTGATAAGATGTGAGAAAGACTGGACCAACCATTGCTGGCTTTGAAGATGGAGGAAGGGTCCCCAAGCCCAGGAAGAGAGGTGGCCTCTGGAAGCTGGAAAAAACAAGGGAACAGATTCTCCCTTAGAGCCTCCAGAAGGAATGCAGCCCTGTTGATGCTTTGGTTTTTATCCAATGAGATCCATTTCAAACTTCTAAATCACCAGACTGTAAAATAATGAATTCGTGTTGTTTTAAACCACTAACGTTGTGGCAATGTGTTACAGCAGCATTTAAAAATCTAACACTTTAATTTTTAATTAAATAAGGTCTCCTTTAAAGGAGGCTGACAATGAAGACTCTGATAATGAAATTAAAGCACAGCATCTAAGGGTGGAAACAAGGCTGGCCTCCTCTGTTCAGTGCTGGGCATTTCAGCATTTATGAAATTTATAAAAATACTTGAGAGCACACCATACAACTCTGCCCACCTGAAGACCTGAAGGAAAGTTTCTGGCACAGAAAAACACTGGCCTTTTCACAGAGGTGGTTTTCCTACGTTTGTGTGCTGGACTGCAAAAGCCAAAGGTGGTGCGAGAGGGGTGACAGAAGAGGGCACCAAAACCTGGGCCGTAACAGGGAAAGATCAGCACCCCAGAATCCCAGCATCCCTCTGTTTCCTTCTCCTTTATCCTCTGCTTACAGGTTCTGTCTCCTACCTTCTCTCACTCATTTTTTTCTCTCCCTCTCTTCACATTCTCTTCTTTTTTCTTTCTGACTTCTTTTCTTAACTTGGCCATCATTTAGAACTAAATTCAACTTTACTAGTTCTATTTATCCAAAAAGTTTAATTTCCTTATGTTCAATATATTTTCATTCCTTTTCAATTATGATATCTTGAAGCTATAAAAGTTATTTTTAAATGTCTTTCCATTTTTTGTGCTTAATTTTAATGGTAGCTACCAAAAATGAAATTTGCTTTTGATAAATTGACATATATATGAACTGAAAAAGAAAGAAATAGAAAATGTATCAAAGCAGATAACAGTGGTTATTTCTAGAGGGTGATGTAATCGATGACTCTTTTTCCTTTTTTATTCTTTCCAGTTTTTCCACATTACATATCTCATCTTGAAATAATATTTTTCTAAAGAGACAATATATCTTTTTTTAACACACGAAGATGACTGAAAAAAAGAACTCCCCAAATCCCCCCGAAAAACCCTGTCTCCTTAATACCATTTAATCTTACTTTTAAATCCCTTTTTAGGATTTGAAATCTAAGTTTCTGGGACCTGATTAAACATTTTAACAAAGAAACAACCAATGAAAAATAAACTGAGAGAAGATTCTTATTCCATGCTGTCCTCTTATTTACATGTGTGCAAAGGAAACAGTTTCTGTTTATTGTTTTCCTTCTTTATAATGGTTTTCTGTAGTTGGCTTACACTTGCTTTCTACACTTGTTTTGCCACTCTACTGCTACCTACTTATTGAGTATTTTTAGAAATAATTTTCCTGACATCCATTAGTTGACCTTTTATGCCCTGTTTGAACATCATTTCTCAGCTGCTCACATTAGCCATCTGTCACAGTATTTGTATTTGGTTTCCATTTCCCACATATGCACCGCTGGTTCAGTGTGCAGTGAAAAATGTAACAAGGAGGTTCTCCACGTCCACTCCATTAAGTATTTAAGAGTAGGAGGGTTTTCACTCCCCTCCTAGAGTCAAGGCTGCCTCTGAAGCACTAAGAAACAACTCTTTGTGAATACTTTCAGGTCCTATTTCACAATTTTCTCCTTGAATGTTTCAGCAGGACTGGCTCCAAATCTTAACCAAATTCATCACATCTTTACATTGTCTGAATAGAATCTGGGGGCTGAATCCAGCTATCTGATTGACACAGAGAACTAGAAAGAAGAAAACATTTGAAACTGAAAGCGCAAAGATTGCAAATCACAAGTAGATTTGTATGCATGGTTCTTTATTTTCATACAATTTTTTATAAAGTTTTTATACTCTTTTATGATTTTATGACTAGAATTAGTGCTACTAAGAATCTGTAATATATATACATGTGAGTAAATGTGTATTTGTATACACATACATATGTAAGTCAAATGGGAAAACTTCTACACATACATCACCCGAGTGTAGTAATGCACTTTAACAGTATTGCTTTAACCCAAGCAGACTTAGGAAAGCTGGATTTGCAAATCAACCTTAAATGTGTTTTGTTCCCCTCATGCTTGTAAGTGGAATTTTAATATTAGCCCCTAATAATGTTTTGCAATTAACCAGCATTTTGACACTGAAGTAAGCAATAAACTAATGCTTTAACACTTACTTAATTGAAAAGATTAAGAGAAAGCTAATTAATTTGTAAACTGTATATAGTGAATCATTCTGAGTCTATGATTAATTTGTTCTATTTGTTTTGTTCTACACACGAGTAGCTTTTTAAACATGTACAAAACATGTAATTAGCAGTAGATAATTTTTATCAACCACTGGAAATATCTGTTTGTACATTTTTTACATCACATTATAAGGGTTTTATTAGTTTTCTCATAACAATTCAAAAATCTCTCATCTTTCATTAACTTGTAGATTTTGTAAATCCTCTACTTCTGTTGTAATAGCAGAAATAGGGTCAGACTATTTTTCAGAAAGAAATGATTTGGGGTTATTTACTTTAGAATCTATACTTAAATTTTAATTTGGTTTCTACCATTTTATTATCAGTATACCATTCTATAACTATATCTTAATACAACCTCTCAATATTTTCCAACTGGAAATCTACCAAACTAACCTCTTGTAGGTCTAATTTTAGCCACTTCTTTCCAAACTAGTTTCCTTGCTGTCCCCAACACAAATAAATCAATTTATTTAATCCAACAAATATTTACTGAGGACCTACTGCTGTGCCAGGCACTATTTAAAATTCTGAAGACACAGTAATGAATAAAACAGGCAAAAATCCAACTCATGTAATCTACATTCTAGCTGCATGTGGCAGGTAATAAAGCAAATAAATATTAAAAAGTGATATTAAAAAGTGATAAGTGCTATGAAGAAACCTAAAGCAGGCAAGGGAAGATGAAGACTGAAGTGAGATGATACTGTTCTAGATATGGCTGTCAAGGAAGGTCTTAGTGAGAAGGCAACATATGAGCAGTGACTTGATAGAATTGATGCAGATGGTCATGCTGGTAGGTATGTTGGGAGAACAGCAAATGCAGTGGCCCTGATATGCTCATGGAACAGCAACATGTCCAGTACAGCTGAAGGTGAGTCAGTGGGTGAGCAAACAAGCAATGGGGAGGGTAGGAGAAGCCAAGATCAAGATTTCAGGGCCTTGGAGGCCATTGTCTTTGAGAAGAGGTTTGACATGACCATGACGTATATGTTAACAGGCTCACTCTGGCTGCTGTAATGAGAGTAGACTGAGGTGTGGCAAGGGTGAGAGCAGGTAGGAAGTCACTGAAATAGAGGGTAAAAGACAAAAGCGTTTGATCCAGAGGGGTAGCAATGGAGGTCATGAGAGCAGAACTAGCTGATGGAATGGATGTGGGCTGTGAGGGCAGAGAGGCATCAAAGATGGGTTCTGGCCTTGACAACTGGAAGAAGTGCCCATTCTCTCCTCTGTGCTTGGTGTGGATAAATTCTTACTGGATTATATGATCCTCTCTTTTTTATCAATATAACACACTGATTCACTTGGGTTTAAGTCTCACTTTTCTAAGAATCCTAACCTAATTAACCTCATGTTATTCTAAACACTCCATTAAACTGCATTCCCTGAGGCACGTGGATAGGTTTATTTTGTGACTCTGTCCTGATTAAAATAGTCTGCCAGCTTTCTAACATTGTATGTTAAATATATGTATATAAAATGTTAGAAAGCTGAAAAATTATACATATATGGTAAATATACGATAGTGTGTGTATATATATATGTATATATATGGTAGATTTTTTTAAAGTAAATTGCAATTTTTTAGATAACTTTGTAGATCTAATAAATTTCAATTTACTCAAAAACCTATATATGTATAAAATATATATTTTATTCAAATATAAAATAAATAATAATATATGTAAAATATATACCTATACATCTATATCTGTCTATCTATACTGTACCTTCTTGTATCTAAAAAGTGTATCTACTTAAAGGGCTGAATAAGGAAATACATTTACCTTGTATTGTTCTCAGTGCCCAATACAGTATTATAATTATGATTATGGAAATAACACTAGCAAAGTCTACTATCAGTGTATTTTTTCTCCATTTTTAAATGTGACACATGAATAACTTTTAATACCTGGTATTTTTCTTAAAAAGAGGTGGAATTTTGTTTCAGCAGATTTATGATATTTTCATGGTCACAGCAGAGATCTGAGTCAGAAGCGCTGCCTGTCAGGGAACTCTCTGCTTCTGATGGAGAGAGCTGATGCTTGGCCTTCATTCAGACGAGGGCAAGCAAGGTGGTGTGATTTCAGCAGGGGGGTGGGGGGGTGTCCACCGAAATGGGAAAATCTGTGACTGGCCATTGATGGTCTTGGCTGGTAATTTCTTATCTCTGGTGAGAATGCAAATTCCACTCAAAGTAGGTTAAACTTGAGCCCATTTCCACGAGATTAAATTTGGATGAAAACTGGAGATAACACAAGAACGTACAGGACCCTGAGGGAGGGGGTGGCCCTAACGTGAAGAAGGCAGCCCCATGGACGCCGCCTACTTGTTGCTTGCTTCATGGTTTGCCTTGAGCCTTCCCTAAGGATGAGAATCCGACACCTGCTCCATCAGTGGCCTGAGTGTAACCACTGAAGTTAAAACTGATGTTCCTTTGTACATACAGAGTACTTTATAGACTACATGTCCTTGTTTTAGCCTCACAGTAACCTCCAGCAAGGGGGGGAGAGGACCTTTTGTTTATTTTGTAAAAAAGAAATATAAGCCTCAGAGAGGGAAAGTGACTTAACTAAGGCTACACATTTATTCAAAAAATATTTACCATGCATCCACAATTCCTCCTTTTGCAGAGCATTGCAGGGGGAAAAGAAAATTAATACACTGTCTCTCTCCTTGAGGAGTTCACAAGCCATTAAGATATTTGTACAAATAAATAGATATTTAAAACTTGATTAGGGATTGAAAATAGAGTAGGACTTAATATCAGATCTTTTTATTTTTTTTGTTTATCTAATCATGTTGTACATTACATGTACATATCTGGTCTTTTTAATCCTATTTAATTTTCTTTACCATAACATTTAAAAAATAAAAATTCTTATCATCTGTTATAAAAATAATTCATGTTCATTTAAATGCAAATAAGACAATACATAAAAATAAGAAAAAGAATTTGATGATCAGTAATCCTATCACTTGGCAAAAATCACTGTTAAAATTATAAAATACCATAACATTTTATGCTTTTTATTTATTTATACTTTTAAACTATGTATTCTGATTTTAGTTTTATTTTCCTTATAGTATAGAGTGGGATTCTTATGTTTTCTATGTCAAACAACATAGCTCTGCTTAATAGTTTTCCCAGGATGTCATTATATGATCATTTATTTTACCATACTCTTATTGACGGATGTTAAAATTTGCTAATTTTTATCATCCAAAACTATGCTGCGATAAAAATCATACATAAATCTTTGTAAATATGTTTAATTATTTCCTTGCTATATAATTCCATAAACAGAATTGTTGGTCAAAGGTCATATTCAAGTTTAAAAATATTGGCCTCTGGAGTGTGAGGACAGATCTTGATTTAAATTCAATTTATAATTCTTTAAATGAGAATGAAAACTTTTATCTTTCCTAATGGTTAATAAGTTTAAATAAGCTAATGTATGAAATTTCTCTTTATAATGTTACTGGGAAAATTGTCCTACAGTTTTGATTTTTTTATTTAGTTATGGAAAAAACATCTTATGGAAGTTGAATATGGCCAGCTTCTGGAATAGGTCTGAGTCTCTGTGATTTAAACTGAAGATAATCCAACTAAAAGACAAAACCATAACATGGTTCTGTTGTGTGGTATGAACTTTTGTTCCCTATAGATACATTCTTCTTATGTTGCTGATGTGAATATTCAGTACTGAAGATTTAGATGTGCAGAAGTATTGTGAAATTCTCTCTTTCAGTAAAAGTACTCCCTGGTGGTTCCAGAAAAATATCTCAAAAGAACATGTCTGCAAATGGGAGTGTGAACCCTTTGATCCGATACGAATGCACACATGTTTGAGATCTACGGTCAGGGATACGGCAGAGAGTGTAGCAGACATGCTCTATGCTTTAGGATATAATGTACATTAACTGGTATCCTCAGCCTGTATTTTTTCTCATCCAACGCATATTATTTCTTCTCTTAAAATTTGCCCAGTTTGTATCTTTCTCATGAAGATTCCTCCAAAATAATACAGGCTACCATAATGCTTTGACAGGGTAATTACTTGAACCATGAGGCTACCGAGTGCGATTAAAGACAAACAAACAAACTTTTATTTAGGTGTGCACCGGTACCTGGATCTCCCACTATGCAAAGCACCTACAGGTATTCTTCTTTGCTCATGCAAGGTTGAAGAAAATAGGTTAGTTTTCTCCAAGGACAACCAGCACAGCATGGACATTAGAAATAAAAGGTTTTCTGGCACCTTCCATAGTGATTTGTCTCTGATCCTTGTCATTTTGTGGCAAAGAGCTTTCCCCATGTACAGTGGTAAGTGTGCTTGGATGCTGCTAAACGCCCCTAGCACAGTCTGGTTTTAGCCTCTCTTTCTTGCTGATAAAAGTAGAAGAAAAAATCAACTGGGCTTAGTTTAGAAACATCATGTACACATAAAAAAACATGCACCACATGATACTAGCTCTTGGATGAAACTCATTAACTCACTATTAGAAAGTTAGTAAATTACTTCCTAGTTTTATTACAAAAAGAAAAAAAAATGTTGCTTTAAAGGATAATTAGCTTTTTCATTAAAAAAAAGAAACCAGCTTGAGGAGGAAAGAACCCTTTTCTAAAAGAAACGTAGAATTAAATAGTGAAATCATTACTCTATGAATTCTTGGTACTTGTATCACTCTTTAAATAGTGTATGAAGATCAGACCAAAAGGAGAAAGTGCTAGGTAGGGTTCAAAGAAGTGCAGGTTGGTATTCATGATGTACTAAATGTACTGCCTTTTGTCACTGACATAAAAGGTAGCCAGAGGGGTGAACAACTGAAAAGGACTGGAGTTGTCTGTGTGCCCAGCCAGAGCAGCTCAGCATCTACTTGGTCTGGATTCGGAACAATGGAAAACAATGCTCCTCTGTTGTTATTATTTTTTTAAGTTGTGAGTATGTTACAGAAACACAAAATTTAAACATGTTAGAAATTAAGTGCTATAATAAAACAAAATCTACAAACATTAATATATATCATGTATTAATCTGCACCTTTTGTAAAATGCATGATTGTTATATTGCTTGGGAATTATGAATTAATAATAATTCAAAATGTATGGATGTCACTTACTGTTAAATAAAACTTTTGGAGATTATTCTCTTCTGTGTTGCTATCAGTTGTAATTTTATTTTGAGGGAACAGTTTTTTTCCTGACACCATTTGTAGTTATCTTAAACACCTTCAATGTTAAAAACAAAGATTCTGGAATGAATGGTTCAAAACTTAAGCTCTCCTGTTTTTCACCCGTCCACCATCCTCATGGTTGGGGTGTGAGGACGGCGAGGGACTCTCTTTCCTTCTAAAGTCCCCTTGACAGTATGCTCTGCAGGGACTTGCTTCTTGACCATGTCCTGCATCCTGGTGAAGATGAGGTGACGTAAGCTCGGGATCACAAGGTAATGAAGAGCCCATCTGGCACGTGGCTGAAGTGATACTCCAAGGCTTAGGTAGGATAGACAGTGAACTTGCTCTATAAAAGGTCACTAAGTGATGGGTTTCAGCTTTCAGAGCCTAGTGAACTTGAAGTCTAGGAAAGGAAAGAGAATAAGTAGAATGCCAGAGAGGCTCTATCTTCTGTTTGGAGGAAGAGAACAGAAGGGAAGTATTATCTACTCAAATTAGTATGAGTCATTGCTCTAGAATCTTCTAGTGATCTCATTAAAATGCAGATTCCCTGAGTCTATTACAGACTTTATAAACCAGAAACTCTTGGGATGGTGCCCTGGAATCTGTACTCTGTAGATTTACTCAGGTGATTCTCAAACAAACTAGAATTTAAGAATCACTAGTTTAGAGAAAACAAAACAGAAAAAACAGATAGAACTGATGGACTGACTGGTGGTCTCCAAGTTCAGTGACTGAAGCTCAAACACTTCTTCCCTTCAGAAGTACCTAGGGATTAACTGCCAGACAAAACAATCTGCAGAGAAAAACTCTGAACACATTCCAAGCAGCATAAAAGGATTAAACCTTATAGTAAAGGCTAACTTTGAAAATAAGAAAGCAAGGACAAGTAAGGTTTTTCTGCCCTGAGATTTATTTAACTGGGAACCTAATCGTTCCTTTCACAACTACATATAAGCCAGCTTAACGTATAACCAATGGGAAAAGTGACAATGAATGAATCCCACTCCTACCAAAGAATTTCCAAATAAGTGGCTGATATCAGACCTTCCCTCATTTGACAGAGATCAGAGAAACAAAGAACAAAGGGAAGAAACAGAGAAAGAGAAAACTGAAAGTTTAGCACAAGCCCAACTGCCTTCCTTTAAGCAAATGAACTGCCAGTAAGTAGTTTGGGGAGTGTCAGGCTCCCTGACACTCATTCTCATTCATTGTATAATATGCATGGAATTCTCACTCATTGTATAACAAGCATTTGCTGAGTGCCTACTGCATTAGTCCCATCATGTGATTTAGTTTTACAAAGTCAAATAAGGAGTTTTTTGATATCAAGAAGCTAATATCCAGGATCCAGACATGCCTTAAGTCTGCCCAGGATTTTCCATCACATTCCATTTCTAAACTCATCTCCCATGTTTTGGTGTGAAAAAAAAAAAAAAAAAAGCAGCAGCAACTATCCAGTAACTCTATACTGCTATTTTGCTGACATGTTATGTATAGTGTGCTGTGGGAGCACAAAGGGTGGGGTCTTAAATTAGACCTGGGATGACAGAATGTTTCCTGCAATAAATGACATGAGCTGAGTATTGAAGATGCGTGAAGGATGAACTGCAGGTCCTCACATCAGGAGTTGGAAGGTCGCTGCAGTTACTCAGAAGGGAGGGGCGGCTGAGCTGAGGCGTAGCCCTGGAGATGAAGGTGGGGTATGAATGATATTCCAGAGGTAGAATATGCTGAACTTGGGGACTGATTAGACGTGGGGGGTTTTAGATTACTGGCTTCAGTGACTGGGTTGGAAATGGACCACTTACATTTATAGGTAGTACAGGAGGAAAAACAAGTCTGGGTGGGATGAGGGAAAGGAAAAGTTGAATTTCAATCCGCTGAGTTTATTATAGGGATATAACATGAAGGATATTGAGATGTTCATACATTCAACAAATATTTATTAAATTCCTTCTGTGTGTCAGTCAGTGTCCATCAGGCAAGTTAACGGATCCAGCAGAATGTTCTGGACGAGCAATATAGGTGGAGGTATCGTCATCGTATAAATGGACACTGAAGACATGGTTGCGGACGTTAAGGGGAAGAGTGTAAGTGAGAAGAAAAGCCTGAGGACAACGCTGGGGAGCATCGCTATTTAAGGGTGAGGCTGAAGGAAGAGCCCAGGACACAGACTGAGAAACAATGGCTTCACTCAAACTGAACCCAAACGAAGAGCTTGTTGAGTCACAGAAAACAAAGAAAACGTCTATAAAAGAAGGAGCCAACATATATAAGGTACAGATGCCCCATTTATATCACTTAGCACCAGTCTGCCAATATGAGGTCAGTGATGAGAGTAGACTCAGTGAAGTAGGGGAGATGCAAGCCACGCCGAGGGGTCGACCAGTGTCGGAGGAGGAGAGCAAGGAAGGACGACTTATTCTGGCTCCTTGGCTGCATTTACGAGAAGAGTTGAGAAAGATTCATCGTTTTTAAACACATACCATGCCTCATCCCTACCCTCTCTACACTCCTGCATTTTAACCTTACATTCCTTATCTCTTTTCTCTCACTTGACTTTTGTTCACCTGCAAGCACGAATGTTAGCTATTCGATGCCCTCCTGAGAGTAGGTTTGATAGAAGTGGAGAGAGAAAACACACAGTCCCTGGGCACCCAGGAAATGGAGATCCACAGTAACACCAATGGCTATAGTTCTGAGGGCCCTCGATCTGCCTGGTAATGAGCATTCACTTCACACACACTTTAAATTCTTAAAAACAAAAACAAAACACTTGCCAGGTAAGGATTACTGTGTCTCTTATACAGGAAAGGGAAGAGAGGATCAGGAAGTTTAAGTCAACAGCTTGGATCACACAGACAGTAAGTGACAAAACTGGGGCTGGAATCCCAGTCTGTCTTATTCCAGTATCCACCCTACTTTTAAAATATCACAGGAAGGAAGGAACAGTTAAACAACAGGGAGGCTGAGAGAGCTGAAAATCAGTGTGATCTGACACCCGTTTGTGTGAGAGCTGGTGCAGAACTCTGAAGAGCAACAGCCAAGGCAGTGGATAGGGCTGGTGGGACAGGCGGCTCACCTCCCAAATCCCAACTTTGTATCACCTGGCCAAATAAGTCACACTTTTAGGGAGGTACATCAAATAGAATTTTAGAAGATGCCGTTTTTGAAAGGTCAAGGAGTTGAATACTAGCCATTGGAAAAATACGTCAATATTTAGAAACCTGAAGGGCATGAGGCTTTTGCCAATGGTGACTGCTCTGTTCTCTCTTACTGAAAAGTCTGAGCATGGTCCCAGTGTCTATGTCTTCCTCTATTGCTATTAGACCTAAATCATAGGGACTATTTTTATCACAAAGAGAGGATAGCTTCCCCAGAAGGCTCATGACATTTCCTGAGCTAAGAACTGGTTTAGTCCCACATTATCTTTCAAGTTGTTTGCCCCAGTCTGCTGAAATAATAAGAGATGCTTGAGCCAGTTCTCATGAGGTTTCTTCTTGACGTGGGGAGAGGGAACAAGTGACACATTTTCATTACAAGGTCTGATCCAGACCCATCTGACTCTGATCTTTCTGGACCTGCAGAAGATCCATTTGTTAACTCAGATTTTCTCAGAAAGTCACGACAGGGAAGAAGTGACAATGATTCTGACATGAAAAAGATTTTACTGAGTGTTAGTTTTATTTCCTTTATGACCTACAACTCTACAGGGTGCAAAATACTTTATACTAGTTGGAACTACAGTGTTTCAGGGTCACTTGTTTGGTAATCGATAGCGTTACATAAAAAGAAGCTGAAAAAGAGAAAAAGTAAAATTAAGGAAATGGATACGTTTATTCTATTTAAATAAATCTCTTTGCTCTTTTGCATTGTTTCTGTTCCTTACATCCTCCCAGATATGCAACTAAGTGTTGGTAACTGCTGGAAATAGCCACGAATTTTACAGAATAATTGGCTGTATTTTAAGACATACATTTTAGTGTGTACACTACATGGTGTAGCTATAAAGTATAAAATAGATTTTTGCATCTTGCTTTTGGAAATCTTTCTCATTTTTTGTCACATGTGGTGTATATGTGTGAGTGTGGCAACATTTTATAGTCTGAAAGTTCTTCATAGTTTTTAGAAGTTACAATAGAATTAATTGCTTTGAATTTAGTCATTTTGCACTGGGAAAATATTGATTTCTTTCCCAACACCTTTAATTTCTAATGGAGCTTGAAATTAATTTTGGATTTTAATTCTATTTTATTCTGAGTTTGTACATCAGGGCCATTAATAATGTCAGGAGAGTGCTGAGAGAACTGTTTCTGAGCCAGGAGCCCCCAGTGAGCTTTGCAGCATTTGAGTCTCTGTCTTGTACAGAGAGGAGGAAAGTCTGTGTGGGAATGGATATCGCATTAGGATTTTATGGAGTCAAAAAATATAGCCTGTAAAAAGTCAGCCTCAGATCACCTGCTGAAGTTTGCATCATCATGAGTATTACGTGTGCATATTTAATCAGATCCGAAATGGTCAGGCCAGCAAAGGACAGATTCCACTAACCAAAATGCCTGGAAAATGGGCCTTTCTGATTCATAAGGTAATAGTTTACTATTATATATGTATATGGTATATGCACACACATTTATACTAATATAAATATATCACAAACTACAAATTTTAAAATAATTTATATACAGTCTTTCTTTGAGGTTTCAAAATGTTTTTACATGATTTTATATAGTCTCTACTAAAGGGGGTGATTATAATAAATTGGCGCTGAGACTCATTGGGGCCTATGTGCTCATACACAGCCACAAGCATACGAGTGCCCCCCCACCCCGTTTCTCCCAGAGCTTCCCTAGTTGCCCCCACAGTAGCTGCCCACAGGCTGATGAACGTCAGTGGAGACTAATGTCGGGAGCTGTGGGATGTGACTTCTCTAACCACACCTTCCAATGTAGAGCCAACTTTTCAGGATCATTTCTCAAAATACTCTCTATGTTCTAGGTATTTTAAACGCCCTGAAAGTTGAAAAAGCTTCGCCAGAAGGAAGGCAGTCCAGCAAAATACAGATTTCACAAAATAGACAGAGAGGGTTTGAAATCTTGACTCTGCCGTGTACTTTGAACCACAGTTATTCATCTGCAAAATGGAATAAGAATATCTTCCTTACATGCAGTTTTGAGGATTACATGAAATCGTATATGTAAAGTCCAATACTTAACATCCTTCCCTCTCTGTTCCCATTAATTTTCTTTCAACCCACAGTACACGTTCAAAATTAAAAAATCAATCAACATATATGAACTATTAGGTTTCTCAAAAAATATGGGAATAGTTGGCCTATGCCCACACAACTTACATTCTGGGGGAAAAGTTATGAACAAACATTTGGAAAAAATAATTAAGTGTATAAATAGCAGAAAAATCACATAGGTAATAATTGCTATTGAAAAATAAGAAAAAAGGAGAAACCTCTTTTAGCTTGAGTGATCAGAGAAAATTTCACAAAATAGAAAGAGACTATGAACTGGATCCCACAGAGCAAAAATGTGGTGAAAGTGGGAAGAAGGACATTTTGGGATGGATTTGGGAGGAGAGTGTAAGCAAAAAAAAAAAGGAGATAGGAAAGCATGAGGAGAGGGGGTGTGTGGCACTACATACAGGGATGGACGTGAGCAAGCAGACTGTAGAGGGTTGAACGGTGTCCAGCAAAAATGCACGTCCACCAAGAAACTCGGAATGAGATTGTATTTGGAAAGAAAGTCTTTGTAGATGTAATTAGTTAAGATGAGTCATACTGGATTAGTATAGGCCCTAAATCCAATGACTGATGCCTTCATAAGAGAAAAGAGAGGGCGATTCAGACACACAGACATGGAGACACACAGGGAGGAAGGCCCTGTGAAGACAGAGGGAGAGACTGGACTACAATAGCCAAGGAACACCAACAATTGCTTGTCAACCACCAGAAGCCAGGAAGACACAAGCCAGGATTCTTCCCTGGAGCCTTCGGAGGAGGCATGACCCTG
Source organism: Balaenoptera ricei (assembly GCF_028023285.1). NCBI lineage: Eukaryota > Metazoa > Chordata > Mammalia > Artiodactyla > Balaenopteridae > Balaenoptera > Balaenoptera ricei. The sequence goes on from NC_082647.1 coordinate 8,682,307, forward strand.
CTGATACCTTGATTTCAGGCTTCCAGAACCGTGAGGGAATAAATATCTGTTGTTTTAAGCCACCAAGTCTGTGGTCTTTTGTTAAGGCAGCCCTAGGACATTGATACACATAACATCCCATCTCTTGGAGTCATTTATAAAGAGAAGGACAAAAAGTACCCCTCCTTCAACTTGCTTTCTGACATTTTTCTGATCATGGGTAAAGTAGAGGCTTTGTCTCATACACAGTTCACTGTAAGATTTAAGAGGGAGTCAGTTCTGTTGATAATGAAGCCCCCTTTACATGCAATTTTCTATAGAACATAATTTGGCATAAAGAAAATTTCATGGACCAGACACCAGGAACACTATGAAATGAAAAGAAAGTTAGTCTCTTACTGAGAAACAAAAAGCATTTTATTATAAGAAGCTGTGCCCCAAAGAGAGATCCTCCGTTGAGTAGGCAGAGGGCTTGGTATGTTCAGAGCCTGATAAACACGTCTTCTTAGTCGTTCGAGGTATGCTATATGTGTGTGTGCACGTGTGTGCGTGTGCACATAGAGACGCAATCACAGTTCAGTTGCTCTTACATGTATTTAATACTTACCAGGTGCTGAGCAATGAGTGTGTGGATGAAAATGACATGCTCAGTGCCCTGAGAAAGTCATAGTTGGTTGCGAGAGAGATTATTTCAATGTAAGGCAGTTATTGTTGACACGGATGTGGGCTGGTGTGAAGTATGCCTCAATAAGTGTGTGGTATTTGATTTGATTTCTACTTGAGATCTATCTAGTATAAAAGCTGTCAATGTGTTTATCTCTTGTATTGTAGGTGATTTGTAAGAAACCTGATTGGTCTGTTTTTCCATTAATAGTTTTAATGTAAGAATGTCTGTGCCTTTGTCTTTGATAAGTTTTAATACCTGATTTGTAAACTTCTCATTATTTCTTATGAATAGAATGTCCTTCTTCATCAAAGAGAAAAGAGTAAATGCTGTGACAGATTATAGAGCCTATAATTCACGCCCCATCTTTATCCATAAACTATTCCAAAAGAGGAATTATGCCAGTCATTCCTGCTTACTGCCATTTTAAAAAAAATTTTGGCTTTGTTTTTGCTTTTATTTTTAAATCTTGTTCTGGTTTTGTTGAGAAAAAATACTGTTCTCTTGACTTCACTTTAAAAATGCTTTTTGGCCCTAAGTATATATTTAAACCTAAGGCAGGAAGTAAACTTACTTTAAAAATAAATTCCTACTTCTAAACTGCATCTACATGATCTCTAGGGTTACCAGAAATATGCACAAAGCCACCTCTCCATCCACAGATCGCAGTGTAGAAAGCAAGGGACCTGGAAACTCTGTGCAGTCAGCCTTGCAGTTCAAAGGCTGAGACACTCATCCTCCTCTCTCCATCCACTCTAACAAGCCTCCCTCCACATTCCCTCCCCCAACCACCCCTGCTTGAAGTCTTCCTTTTTTAGTTGACAGGTAGCAGGTAGTCACATTCTGGGGAAGAGAATTGGGACAAAATTCAGGAAATTAGGGTGGTTGCACACCTCTTGATAAGACGACTGTAGAAGGCAGCATGTCAGGACATGTACTTTATTTTTTAGGCATCATCTCTAATCTTAATATACTACGACATCGATAAATATTTCAAAGTATCTACTAAACTACCCCTTCTCAAACTTTGTATATTTATTCTTAATGTTTTAAGTCTATGGACAACAAGCTCATCTTCCCAAATATCAAAGTTCTGTTGGTTGCACTTTTGAAAAGCAAAAAGTTCCTCAAGATTCAAGTATGATTCTTCACTGGGATCCTCACTGAAAAAGCACAATGGAGACACCATTTTCTTAAACTAACCAACAGAAAGACTGCTGGAATCTAAATAATTCCAGCATGAAAATTACGGTTTGTGCAGATTAAATTTGTTTTTTTTTTGATTACCACATGTGAAATTGATGAGTCAAGTGTCAACGTGAACCCATTCCCTGGCTAAGGAACCACATGTGGTAGAATTTAGGGCCTGATATTCATTTATTTCATCTTAAGATAGGTGGTACATGAGAAGCATAGGGTGAGACAAGTAGGAAAAAGAAGTACCAATTTGAATGAAAACTGAACTAATTCAGAGCCCCTTAGAATTTTTTATATAGTAAATAAATTACTTGGGTTTTAAAGAAATATGCTTTTATTATGTATAAGGTCTTTCAGAATCTAATCTGTAGGTATAAGGGATAGGGGAAAATGTTGTCTATTAGTAAACTTTCTTCTGTGATTGCTAATAGCAATTCAAATGCTCCTCAACAAATTTGTCTTCCATATTATTTCTGCCCTATGAATCATTCTGTATCATTATTTTTATTCCTAAACTACATGTTAGCCCAAAAACCTAGTTCAGGCTGTTGAAATAAAGCTGGGTGAAAATGATAACTTTCACTGGAGCTGTGGCAATGGCACTGAGGCAAAGCAAAAGTTGCAAGACAGGATTGATACCACATTTTATCTGGTGATGGTGGAAAGCACGTCCTAAGCGGTGGATTCAGCGTGGATGAGAAGAGGAGGATTTGTTCTGCAGTCACTGCACTTCTGTCACCCATCACTGATCCTGCTTCCTCTCCCGGCCCCTGTTTCACTTCAGCACTCTTTGGACGACTGGCCTTGTGGCTCATCAGCTACACGGCCAGCTGAGAAGAGAAGAGGTTTTCTATTACAGCTCAGGCTTTCCCAGTAGGTGCCCTTATCACAGGGTAGTAGATGCTCTAACTGATAACTAGGAAGCAGGTGTTGCCACCTGGAGTTTCCTACCCGCCTTCCTCAAGGCATCTAATGTAAGTACAACTCCAATACTTCTCCCAGAACTGCTATGTCATGAGAAGGCAGGACACTCTCCATTACTGGTTATTTCTCTCCTGTGGAAGTTCAGGATACCTTCTTCTCTCTCACACAGCTTAAGTCGGCTTGATTTAAAGAATTATACAAAGGAAAAAATAGTCCTTTTGGACAATGAATTAACCAAGCTTGTTGCATTCACCTTGCTCCAGGTACTGTAGGAACTTTCAGAAGAATCAATCTGGCCCAACAAAATTCAGGTTTTATTCATTCAGGAAGTCTGTATCTATGTCACTGAAACCACAAGGGAGCCTTAATATGCTAGCATTTTCTGAGTACAAATATGCTTTTCATTGAGTGTTTTAATGTTCTCTAAGTAGGGGAGACTCATCAACAGATGGCCATACGGTGGAAAACACACACAGTGTTTTCTAGATCTCTGAATTCTATTGCAGGAATATGGATGGAAGGAATTTCTCTTTCCACAGCCAAACCCTTAGAGGTGTTTCTTTATCCAGTCTAATTGGATGGCTTCACTTGCCCCTATCCAGCACAGAGAACGTTGATCACATGACTTGGCAAGCAAGACGTGTTTAATTGATGTCTCAACAGGCTTGGATAATGGAAAAGAGTATTATTAGGACATTTTGATGTCTGCTAATGAATAATGACAGCAATTTTGTAGGTGTCAACATTGTCTGGCACTTAGTGCTGGCATCTGTGATGCCAAGAAAGGTCTTTCAAGAGTAGTGTTGGCATATTTTGCAGACTGGAGCCACCATGGCAGCTCTGGGACAAACTTACCTGGTGAGACAAAGGAACTACAAGCCATTAGATCTTTTCCTTGCTATACTTGAAAATAAGACCACGGTTTTTAAGGCAAATCCATATACATTTAGAATATTTCACCTTTACTTGACCAGAAGATTTTCAAATAAAACATTTTACTAGAATTTGGAAGCAGTCAGATATGAGAACACCCAAAAAGTGAACCAGCAAAATTTTCTTGGAAACTGCTGCACTTTCCATGGGTAACTTTTGCTTTTAACAGAATTAGCTGTTTACAACAAATATAACAGAAGAACATTATTTGCGTGGATGGACATTTTCATTCCAGATTCCAACAATCTGAACTATACTGTTCTCAAGACTTTTGCCAGGAGGGAGTAGAAAGAAGGAAGAAAAGCAGAATGCAACAATAATAAGAAAAGAAATGGAGAGAGCTCTTTGTTCACCACCATTTTGTAGAGATAGAAACAGGAAACAATAATGCATTCTTCAGTTTTTCATCATGTGAGTGTTAAAAAAAAAAAAACACGATTGGGACTGATATATATACACTACTATGTACAAAATAGATAACTAATGAGAACCTACTGTGTAACACAGGGAACTCTACTCAATGCTCTGTGGTGACCTAAATGAGAAGGAAACCTAAAAAAGAGTGGATGTATGTATATGTATGACCGATTCACTTTGCTGGACAGCAAGAAACTAACACAACACTGTAAAGCAACTATACTTCAATAAAAATTAATAATAAAAACATCATGAGATTCATTATTGAGTAGTTTTTTCACAAAGAGCTTGGCAAACAAAGCCAGGTGTCTTGAAATTTAAGGAGTATATATTTGACACAGCTGGGTCACAGCTGGAGCAGTTCCTGAAGGAAGAAAGCTTCTCATTCTTTAGGTTTAGGTTAACAACCACAAAGTAACCTTAAAATTAGTTTTGTCTTCATCAGTTGTTGCCTAACATTATATTATATCCTAAACAGTTGAGGCAAACTTTAATAACGCAAAAACATTTCTGTCACTTTCAGTAAAAGAAACGTTGACCGTTGAAGTGACGCCACGTAATCCAATGGTTCTTTATAAATGTTCTCCAAACATTGTTCAGTAGTCTTAGACGTTCTCCTTAGTTCAGAGATCTTTGTAAGCCAATAGTCTGTTAGGCAGACTTTAAAGTCATTTATGGATTGACTCGGTGAGGGAAACTCAACTCTTTTCGTCCAAAGAATAAAAGTAAATTTGTTTCACGGTAAAAGTGAGTGATGAAGAATCGCGTCCGAAGTCATACCTTGGAACCGAGGTACTGAACGACCACTGTCCTCCGGCCACCTCAACCCACCTGCTTGACTCCACATCCTGCTGTTCCTTTGTTGGGAACAGTCTCTTCAAAGTGTTACCTTTGTAACTGTAGCTATCATCTCTGGAGAATCACCTGTGTTGATTATAACTGCACTAGACATTTTACACATTATCTGTACGCTTCACAACAATACTGATAGGAGACACTATTATTCTCATTTTATTAATAATGAAACAGGGCAATGATATTCTGGTAAACCAGTTTTACAAAAAAAAAAAAAAAAAAAAGAGTTTGTATTTGTAGGGTTTGTCAAGTTCCATGGGGTAAATTCTCCCACTGTACCTGGTTCAAGGTACCAAGCTTTAACAACCAGCTCACAGAGTTCCTGAATACTTAACAATCTTGGCTGCAGCACACCATTCAAACAGGGTGGTGCTAATCTGGGAGATTTAGCAACTTCTCCAGGATCCTACGACATGTACGAATCTAAGCGAGTATTCCCCTTGAGGCCTGCGGACTCCAGAGCTGGGTCTCCTCACCAGCATGCTTCTCCACGCTTATCTCTGCCTTGGACTCTGCCAGTCCCAATCTTTATTCCCCAAAAAACAAGGAATTTAGCCAGGGTTCAGTTCCTCCTTGAACCCTTCCTGACCATCTTGGTTGCACTGTTCTCTCTCTCCTATTACATATACATACTAGCCTTTACACCAGTTTGGCACATAAACATCTACTAATATATTAATGTTTCCTGAATACTTGTGCTGCTTCCTTTTCTAACTACCTCATCTACTTCATAAGGAAATGGGCTCTTGTCTGTATTTCTGCATCCACGTAGTGTGCTGCATACAAAATAGACATAATATTACTAAATGAATTGAAACTGTCTATGAGTTAGAGATACTCCTATACACCAAGCTTGTAAAGCTGAAGACTTGAAATAGGAACACAGTGACTAATGTCAATATGAAAGCAAAAAAAAAAGTCTGATTCGGGAGATGTCAGATGGATCAAAGGAGAGGCACATAGTGCTTTTAACTTTAATTCTCCTTTCTTGTGTTTTGAGTGGATATATAAACATCTCAGAAGTTTCCTTCCTTATCTTTCAATTAAACAGCCCTCCCTCCCTCAGACTTCTTCCCCCTAATGGAACTTGGCAAAGGTGCAGAGATGGGTGTTTTCTATCCCTTTTTCTCCTCACTCTGAACCTTGGATGAGATAGTCACAGGGGAGCTGAATGAATAATGTCAACTCCTTCAAGACCTGGCTCTGGCATTTTATCACCTCTGAGAAGTTCACAGGATCACAGCTCCTCTGTTGGTAGAGCTGTCTGCTTTTCAATATGCATTTGCCCATCAACTTTTTGCAAAGGCTCTTTATTCAAAGAGAAAGATATAGTTTTGAAACTATTGAAAGAGTCTTTGTAAAACTGAAATTAAATCCTTTCTTTCTATGTTTTATCTTAGCCATCTTTCCAAAGCAAGGCATGAAAGAGGGGATTAATTTGAAATTTGGGGTGCCTTAGAAATGTAAAGGTGCTTTGGCTGTGTTTCTCCAAATGACCTGCACTATTTTAATACAATGTAATTTATTTGGTTGTAACTGAAAGAGAGAATGGCCTCTAAATCCCCTTCCAACATTTCTACACAGATAACACTCCCCACTTCTCTACACCTTACTTTATTTACAGAGGCCAGGTGAGAATGTGAGCAAAGGAGATGCTGGGATGATTGTTTCTTTTCCTAATAAGTGTGATTTCAGGAAGTGACAGCACTTGTCATTTTTCCTCTTTCCCCAAATGCTCCAGCTCTGGTAAGAAAGTGAGCTTCTCAGCTAGAGAATATACACAACCAAGCATGAGCCTGCCAATACTGTAACTGTACATATTCTATTGATGACTGCTTTCTCTACCCAGCACCACGCTGAAGCTGCAGCCTCCTCACCCTGATTTCTCCCTGCCAATCTGATAAGACAAAAAACAGAAATAAACAAGTGAATAATCTGATAATAACCTCTGAAAAGATCAAACGATTGCTTAAAACCATAAAGAATTTGTGATATAACATTAAATAATTTCCCATATAATTACATTTATAAATATTTTGTAAACATGAAAATTACCAAGCTAGACTGTAAAAGGTAAGCACATGGTACAATCTACCCTCAGCTCACAATCCCAATGAACCAGGGATGTGAAAATGAATTAAGATCATAAGGACTTTTATTTTTAGTGAAACTACGCACTTCTTCGGAGGAGGCTGTCCAACCCTCTATTCTAGTATCCCTGCCTTGTTCCATTCTCGTCTCCACACTCCACACCTGTCCTAGATGCAGGACAGGGTCAGCTCTCAACATACTGAGGAATGAATAAATGATGGTAGGAATCAGAACCTTGGTGTCCCACGGCTCTACAGTTGTACCCCATAGTCACTCTTTAATGACAAGGAAACATTGAGCGTATGAAGTAGTTCATGGTGTAGGAATGGAACGGGGGGATGAGAGGGAGGTAAAATTGGAAGAATTTGGCAATTGTTCACTTGATAACAAAGAGGCACAGTCTGGCTACTTAATGCCATGTCTAGATTAGAAGCAGCAGATTCACCCTGTTTATATAAATCAGCCTGGGTAGCCATTATATTTGCTAATACAGCCTTTTATCTTTTCAATGAGTATTGGCTAAAATATTTAGACACTCTCTGATCTTTTCTTTGAGAATCAACTGTATCAGTACTCCGTATCCTTAAGCTACTTATAAGCAGACAAAAATTTGGCTGGCTGTTTTTTAAGACTTAGCAGTACAATAAAAGTTACAACAAGATCTAGGATGCTTTCTATATTTACAAAGCACTTTAAGAGGCAATATTTCATTGAATCTCCCAGAGGAAACTTAAGTTCAGAGAGGTTAAGTGATTGTCAAAGCACAAAGCCAAGGCAGCCCAGAGGGGGAAATAAAGGAGGCAAGAAGGAAGTGTATTAAACCCAGTGCTTCTCATTTAATTGCTGTTAGTGACCTGTAACTAACAGCATGTAATGGGAGAGCTGACCTCACCCTCCAGGGGTGTAGGTGGAATCCACGCAAATGTGCTAAGAGCGCTGGAGGAATGGGAGCGGGTACAGTCCTACACTAGGCACGCGCAGCTGATGAAGGAAGAAGGCTGGCCAGATAGCCTGAGGGTTTCACAGTAGATCATCTGATTTCAAACCCTGAGTTCTTTTCCCTTTCCACAGTTCTACTGTAGTAAGAACACACACATGATATTACATGATAAATCAAAGGATTATGTTCATCTTATTAAAATTTCATACCAAGTTTAAACAGTTTTTTATCATTCACTAGATGGTCAATATTTAAACACATCTATATTTATTTTATTTTATTTTATTTTTATTTTATTTTTTTAAAATTTCATCACTGTTTATTTATTTATTTATTTGTTTGTTTGTTTGTTTGTGGCTGTGTTGGGTCTTCGTTTCTGTGCGAGGGCTTTCTCTAGTTGCGGCAAGCGGGGGCCACTCTTCATCGCGGTGCGCGGGCCTCTCACTGTCGCGGCCTCTCTTGTTGCGGAGCACAGGCTCCAGACGCGCAGGCTCAGCAATTGTGGCTCACGGGCCTAGTCGCTCCACGGCATGTGGGATCTTCCCAGACCAGGGCTCGAACCCATGTCCCCTGCATTGGCAGGCAGATTCTCAACCACTGCGCCACCAGGGAAGCCCCTATTTATTTTATTTTATTTTTATTTTTTGTGTGTGTGTAAGTTCAAATCCTGTTAATATGACTTTTTTTTAACATCTTTATTGGAGTATAATTGCTTTACAATGGTGTGTTAGTTTCTGCTGTATAACAAAGTGAATCAGTTGTACGTATACATACATCCCCATATCCCCTCCCTCATATTTATTTTAGAACAGCTCATACAATCAGCCAGCACAGGAGTTAGTTGACTGCACTATGTTATCTAAGATCTTTTGTTGTCGTTGCAACTTATTTTGCCACTATTACTATATAGTCTCCCAAGTTACTTTAACGAATGGTGTCCTAACATGGCAATATTTTCCTCAAAGATTATTTGAAACGTGTGGGTTTGTGTGCCCATATATTCAATCTGTCCATATAATTTCTTAAAACTCTACACCTCTTGTGATTGTTTGTGCTGTCATGTCTATCATGGCGCCCTCTGCTTTGAATTAATGCATCTTTTATTCTCTACCCTCCTTTTTCTGTTTTCTTTTTTTCCCTTTGGCTTTACTCTCTCTTCTTAGCTTTACAACCTTCATAAATTTGGATAAAGGACATTGATTTTTAAAAAGCTCTTGATGCTTCTTAGGTTGTCTGTCATTTATTCACTCTTTGATTCAGTGCATATTCACTGAGCACATATTATATGCTGGGTGGGCTCTGGGGATAAAATGGTGGACAGAACCTGGCACTATCTCCTCTCAGATATTATAGTCCAGTGGAAAAGACAGATATTATTAAAGAATCACAAATGATAAATGCAAAATCACAGCCATCACCAAGGCTAAGAGGAAGATATATGTCTTGAAATAAGAGGATTTGACCTAATTACGGGTTCATGGAAAGCTTCCCTAAGGAGGTAACTACTGAGCTGAAATCTGGAGGATGACTAGGAACATACCAAGCAAAGCAGAGAGGGAGGATGTGCAAAAGTCCTGTGGTCGTGGCAGTGGGAGGGGAGAGGGAACAGTTCGAGGGTACCATGCAAGTATGGAAAACTGAAAGGAGGCCAGTGGGACGAGAGAGGAGTCAGGGATGAAGAGTATGGCCGAAAACCAGGTTAAAGACACAGCCATACCAAGTAGGACCTTGTAAGCCAATTGAACTTATAGCTGAAGGATGGATTCCAATTCCATAAGGCCATGATTCCACCCAATGACTGCCCTTTTTGTTTTTGTTTTTTTGGTAGCAATGGTCAAATTCCAAGTTGTCTTCATTGGTGTCTAAGTTTGTGGTAGTTCCAAATGGATGGGGGGGACCATATTTCCTGTGCCAATAAATCTATGTTTTTATGCCCTAGGTTAGTGTGACTTTCAGCAGGTAGGAATAATTTCTTTTTAAAAAATTATGCTTTGAATTAAGTTACTTATGGGTATAATGGATTGTAAATAACATGGTGTGAGCTATTGAAATCCACTTCACTTTTCATGTGTGCAGTAATAAGGTGCAGTATAATTTATGGTTTACAAATTTATAGACCCAGAGTCATAGCTCCAGACTACAGAATGTAGAATAGTTTCCTTTTAAATTTCAATTTTTCTTCTAAAACTGGCTGGTGAAAAATTTACTTTTGCATTTCCGTGACAACATCAATCCCTGTTTTTTCTTAGTATTTCAGAATTCAGAAATCACATAATTTTAAAATTGGAAGAGATCTTCATAGGTCATCTAACTTACCTCCTCTGGAAACAGTCATGGCTGTATATCTGGGCAAGGTGAAAGTCCCTCCTTTAATAAAAAGATATCTGGAAAAATATTTTCTCTCAGAATGAAGGTCTGGCATCTAGTAATTCTTATAGAGTTCCACCCCAAAACATTGCTTATATTTGTCAAATATCCTCTTGCACTTGTGAAAATAGGGAAAAGGTTTCATATTATTGAGGATACCCTGGGGATTTTTAGGGCAGTTCCATATAGGGGACTAATAGTATATGTAAGAATGACTGAGGTCAAAGATAGACCCCAGCAGCATGAGAAAAAATATCTGCTAAGCCCTGGGATAAGGGATAGGTTTTTGAATTAATTCATGTAAACCAGAGCCATAATTATGAAGTGTAAAGAACACACGTGAAAAAAATGAGATGATAATTAGATCCTAAGAAGCATTTGAGGTATTGGAATGTGAACTTGGAGATCTACTGAAAAGGGTCTATCTATCACCACTAAGAGAAAAATACTGTAGCTATAAACATGAAGTTTTGCTCAAAATAAAGACAAATTCTTACACTTTTGGGAGAATGAAGTAGGGATAAGTCAACGTAACAAAGCAAATAAACTATTTAACATGATCGTTCTACCCTCTGTGTCTCTGTGTCATGATTTTATGTTTTGACATGCTACTAGTCAGTTCTTAGAAATTGATTGAGAAGGGAATACCTGCATAAGGAAATTTTAAAGGTATGCAACTGCAAGAATGTAATGTATTTGTATTTTTTCACAAACTAGCCTCTTTAGTTTTTGAACACGAAAAACCGTCTCTCCCTTTCCTGCAATCTGTGGCTTTTCTTGTAGGATTTCCTCACCCAAAGGATGACACCCTGTCTCCTCAGGGGAGTGGTTTGTAAATGACAATTCTCTGAGCCCTGTATAGAATTCACTTGAAAATTAATTCCTCCATGTATAAGCAACAAATAAACAAACAGATAGGTCTAGGACATACCCAGATCACTTTTAATGTTCTTCAATTCTTCTGGAAAAACAAAACCCCATGGAAACCAATCATTCACGTCAAGCTCAAATCTGCCATGGAAACGATAGCAAACAATGAATGGCAGCATGAAATTAAGTGACAAATTGTGTGATATGGACAACTATTTGTATAGAAATTCAGAGCAAAGGGATGATTGTTCTGAATGGGATGAAGTGGCAATAATTTACTGAGTACTAACATATGCTAAAGCCCTTCTCAGTGTTCTCCACAAATCATCTCATTTAATCTCACAATGGCTTTATGAGGTGGTGCTGTTATTAATCTCATTTCACAAAGGAGAAAAACGAAGCTCAAAAGGTTTTAGTGCCCACAGTTACAAGGAAGTCGATCCAAGTTCAGACTCAGGCAGCGTGACCTGTCAAAGAAGGGCTTCGAGCCTCCATCTTGGACCACAAGCCAGCCCGACAATCACGCACGGAGCAGCTTTCTCATCCCGGCCAAGCCTGGACCAGGGAAGAAAACGCGTTAAGCGGTGAGCAGCCTAACTGTAATGTTTGAAGCGCTCCTAAATATTTAGTTTTACTAAACTTCAGACTTTAGCTGTTCTTCACCTTTTTAAACTAGTACTATTTTAAAATTACCATAGTTCCTTTACAAAAGGGACACTTGGTCTTTTACCGAAAATAATGAGGTAAAAATTTAATAATGCTAACAAAGGTCAAAACCACAGAACACAGAATAAGTAGCTGGAAGTCTCAGCTCCTTGGATTTCAGAACTATAAGAGACCTCAGGAGGCATGTAGTCGACAGAGGAATTAAGGAAGTCCAAGAGAAGAGAATGACTTCCTGCAAAGGCACCCAGCATGGTGACCTCACAGGCAGCATCAGAAGCCCATGCAGTCACTGAATATGTAAAAATGCCAAATTGTTCCTTCTGTATCAAACTGAATAGCATATGTTATATAATTTTCACAGTATTATGTGCTGGGCCAGACCCTCCCAATTTTTAACTAATTCATGGGAGTAACTAAGAGATATATCAAGTCTTTTAGCTTATTTGGAAGCATGTGCCTTCTACAACCCACAAGATATACTTTTCACAACAAAATTGTGTCCAATCAATCCTTTCTTGAATTCTGCACTATGGTCTTCTAACCTCTATTTATGCACACACATGATTTTCAACATTTTGGCCTTATTTGGGGAAGACAACGAGCGATCAGGCTTTCACTGTTAAAATGAATGATTCTATATTCATACACACAAAAATTAAATAAAGGAAGAGTAGAATAAACAGCAGGGAAGAGATAATTTCCCTCTTTTACATTTATAACTTCCCACAAGAGCCAAATCTAACCACACTTAGGACATTTCTAATACTTGGAGTTGTTAACTCTTTAAAAAAAACCCAAAACACTCAACTATTCAACTACTGGCATATATATATTTTAAATTGTTTTTAATTTAATATGTTTAAATGTCTTTTTCTTTGCTGTGTATTCAATGAAAGAAGCAATTATAAAAAAAATTATTTGCTTTTACATTAAATATAAAAGTGGTCGCTGAGATAGGAAACAGTTGTAACCACCACCAATTTCTTGTTCTTTCCTTTAGTTAGAATTTCCATTCTCAGAAACAAGACTGTGATAGTTAAAGGTGGTATTTATAACATATTATATGAATTCTACTGGTGGAGTGAAGGTACTTTGTTTCATCTAAGTTACTTAGTTCAAGCATTATGTATCATACAATGAATGTCATATGATGAAAGTTAATATTTTGGTGTGCTTGGAAGGGTACAATTTTAGTCATAACTCACTCCTTAATTCTAATTTATTTCAATATCAATCACTTTGGTTTTTTATTCATTAAAATATTTTTTACATATCTATATATAAATACTGTAGAGATGATGAATCTACTAAGTGTCTGTTTTAACTCTCTTTTGTTCTTTAGTCATTAAAATACTTTTTTATATATCTATATATAAATACTGTAGAGATGAAGAATCTACTAAGTGGCTGTTTTAACTCTTTTATATCGCCCTATTAATGTTAATTCTTCTAGTTCTTTTTGTCTCTTGGTTTTTTAAAATATCCTCCTAAACAAATTAATAAGTGCAATAAAATAAAATTTTTTTTTCTTAGTTGAGGTCTTACAATATATGCTGAACTCAATGCCTTATTGTACATTACTACAAATAATGATATGAAAAGTCTCAGAGAACGGTATTGCATTTTTACTGTCCCCAGAACTCTAATAATATTTTGCTTGTTATTATTTTCTAAAAGTGAAATGAAGAGAAAGCACTCTGTATACTTAGAGGATTTAGATATTAGATTTTCATACAGAGAGAAGATTGAAGAAGACTGAATCTCTTTCCTCCTTCTTACACACACACACACACACACATTCATGCTACATAACAGATGACCTTCTTCTTTCAACTATATGCTTTATGGCAAATCTGTCTTCAAAAGTGCTATGCATTATTGGAAAATTAACATTACAATTATAAAGTTAATATTTAGTTTTTAATAATCTTTGAATTATAAAAATATAATTTTTATTTAACTTTTCAGGGGAAAAGCTATTATGTAAAACAAGGCACATCTGTGTTCTAAAAGACATTTTTGCATGCTACTTTTTATTTTTTAATATTTAAAAAAATTTGACTTCTTGCATTTTTATTTTACATATACAACTTCAATGGACTTTCTTCCACTTTCCAGCTCATTTTTCTGATCTAAAATATGTGGCCAAATAGTTCTAAAAGAGCGTTGAGACAACTATCATCCAGAAACTAAGTGTTCAAATTACACTCTGTCTGCCTCTCTGATGAATTGATAAATGAGTATCCAGTCAGAGACATCACACTAACACAATTTTCCAAACAATCTATCCAGACAGATGTGGCTTAGACATGTAAAGGCACATCCAAGAGCAGCATTCCAATCTCAACTACATGTTTATGGAGCTTCGGAAACGTTGGTCCTTCTTTTTGAGTCATTAGGCTTGAGAGAATATATTTTGATAACTAGAATACTACTCTAGAAAAGCAACAGTGAAATCTGGGTTCTTCAGAATCAAGTGATTTACTGGATTATTCAGGTTGCTGAGCTTTAAAGCATAGCTGAAGACCTGGGATTCTCATGCAATTATAAGTTTAAAGTGAGATAAATTGGCACTCACAGTTGTGGCAGGTGGCCCCACTGTATCCCGTCTCATCACAAGTGCACATGAAGCTGTCCCACGTTTGCGAGCACTTCCCACCATGCTCACAGTGATTGGGCACACATCTGTCAGAGAAAGAGACAAACAGAAATAAACCAACAAACAAATGAGATTTATGAGTGGCTAAATTCCAAGCTGTCTGGGCAATACATCATTTCAATGCCAGGTTGCCTTACCAAGGCAATTAATCCTTGTTAGTTTAAGCAGATTAATATGATTCATGATGGAAGGTGCCAAGCGCACAAAAGATGATGCATCACAGGCTTGGTGTTTCCCATTTTTGAGTAAACAGTAGAAATTAACAAACAGTTGAGAGATTCATTTGCACATCACAGATTTATTTTATTTTCCTTTTGCAAAAAAAACAAAGACACTAGCTAAATTTCCTCCTGGTGAGAGACAAAACATTAGTCATCTTGTTTCCTGTACTATCCTTTATCAAGGCCAATAGTACCAAGACAGAAAGGGGTAATGCTGAGTTGTTTTTTTTTTTTTTATAGCAATATGAGCTTCTGAAATACTGCCACAGCAATGAGAATATACTAGCCTCACAAGAAAAGATTTCTAAGTCTTCCTTACCTCTCCTCCCATGCCCCACTGGCTAATGAAACCCACCTTTATAAGGAGGCAGCAAGTATAGTATGGGGGAAAAAATGCAGGTTTTGTGTTCAAATCTTTGTCTTCTTATTTACTTAATAGCCAGTTATGATGATGTAATTTAACCTTTCTGATCCTCAATTTTCTCATTTGAAAAATGGAGCAATTATACATACCTATCTGGTAAGTACTGGGTTGGCCAAAAAGTTCATTTGGTTTTTCCTTAACATCTTATGGAAATGAACTTTCTGGACAACCCAATAGTATTGAGATTAGGAGGTAATGTTCATAAAGTAGATAATTAATAGGCAAGAAATAGAGGGCCAATAAACAGGAGCTGTGGATATCTGAACCATTGCTTGCCGGGCACTGTTTTATAGTCTGCCTGTATCCTAGCAATAGTGAAGTTGGAATTTGTTCTGGAAAACTCCTGTTTCAACAGCACAAATTATTTTGTTCTTATGTATTAGCATTCACAAAAGATTTCTAGCTTTGAATAGGAAACTCTCTAAAGTAGAAAAGTCCACTCAGATTAAAAAGGCAGAACCCATAATAGTGGGTCACAGGTTGCTTGATGGAGAGCCACACTTTGACCACCAATAATCATAAAGCCCTGGTAGCGTCTTGCTGCAAAATAGAATAGGACTGGACTCAGAGATAATATTCTCCATCCTCTGTTCTTGACTTACCATTAGCCATGCCTAAAACTACCATAGCAGGGCATAGCCCAGTTTGGCATGGAACTCTGTTTCTTATATAGGAATGCTGTTCCTCTACAACTCTTTGCAAACCTTTAGTCATGCAACGAACAATTATTGAGCACTGTGGGAAATAGAAGATGAATAAGAGTCTATTCACTGCCTTTCAAGAGCTTAAGCCTAGGAGAACAGGATTGTAAGAGAAGAAAACGAGAGGAAGAACATTATAAGGGGGGAAAATACAACATAAGAGAGCATAATGTTGGATTTTCAGGAGGTGGGATGGAAAATTCACTCTACATTAATAGGCAGTTCTATTCCATATGAATTTGGACTTGGTGTTATCAAGGCTACAAAGATGTTTCTTCTCCAAAGACTCTATAACCTATGTGGGGGGGGCGGTGGGGGATAAGATTCATGCGAGATACAATACTAGGCAGAATCTGATCCGTCATCAGAGTGATATGAAACGTACAGAAGTGCGGAGACCAGAGTAGTTATGGGTAGACTATAAACAAAGCGCTTAACCAAGCTTAGAGCATTTCTCTTGGGCCTTAAAAAGAGAAGGTGCATTTTTATAATTAAAATATTGAAAACTGTTCCCAGCAGAACAAGCAAGAAAGCAAGAAGGAAGAGTTAGAACCATGATCAGAGGGTGGGTGGCCCAGGGTTGTTCCGGTCTATTGCCAGAGCCATTTCCCTCTACAGGTGCCCAGGCATAGGCCTTAGCAGAAGGCATTTATATCCAAGAGTCCTGATTCTCCAGACCATGCGAGGAAGCAATGATACAGACACTCCAAAATTACATAAAGCTAAAAAACATCTTTGATACTTAATTTGGGATTTCAGTACTCACATGTCTTTGTGTGGTATATTTACCTTCTAAATTGTTGTTGGTTAACAGTAACTCAGCCTAATAGTGAAAGTAATTTACATCAGCTCATTATATCAATTAATTCAGGGGAAGTAGTACAGAGTGTACTGAGTCTCTAGGGAAAACCAGGTTGGAATCTAAATGTGCTCTAAATAATGCACAAATGAGAAAATCCACATCAAAATGATAAAAAATATTGGTGTGCACTTAACACACACATAAGCATATAACAGTCAAGTGAGGTTAACTGAATATTTATACAATTCAGTATTAAGCATTTCTTTAAAAGTGATCTTTTATTTAAATAAAATGTTAATATTTTATTTTAAATGTTTGTTTCTTAATATTTATCTTTTTTAACTGACATTATCCCTATGTTGATTACTGGCATTTTAATTCCTAATGGTGAGAAATGTTTTATTTCTAAATCAAGTTGATTCAAATGTAATTTCAAACCATAATATTTTATCACTATATTAAAAAAAATGTTAGAACCAGTTACCAAGCAAAACAAAATCTGAATTAACCTAGCTTCCCCCTTCCTAATTATTTATTTCTTCTCTTGGACTCCTATGGAACCATTTGTATATGTCCAATATACCATCATCACATTGTTTAGTAATTATTTGTTTGAGCATCTGTCTCTTCTAAACTGAGACTCTGCAGTGAGGGATTTTGATCTTTTGATTCTTAGCATGACAAGGCATATAGCCCACTCAGTAAATGCCTATTGACAGACTGAAGGAATGGATGAACACAACACAACGTTAGAAAGTTACACCAAGGAACTGAAGTAATTTCAGCGAAAATATCTTTTACTGTGAGAAATATAGATTATTCCTATGTACGATTTTAGTCTTAAATCCAGACTCTTGCTCTAGTGAACAAATTATTTTAGTAGGTCACAGGAAATGTATAATTTGTTTCATAGCATGTGCTAGCTTGAAAGTTTGATTCACACCAAAAAGTAATCAAAATGACTTTGCTGCCACGACTTGAGAACTACTTGACCAGGATCAGGAACATACAGGGGAGAAGTTGGCAGGTGTCAATTTGTTGTGATCAAAGGGCTCCGGAAGAAGTGATGCATTCAATTTACTCTGTTCTGAGGTAGCCCTGGCATTAGAGTCTCTCAGCTGGAATCATCCTTTCCGTGTGGCAATGCTTTTCAAAATGCTTTAGAACTGAAAAGCTATATTTTGGAAATTCAAATATGTAACAATTACTTAATATAAAACCAGTATGAACAGAGTGGCTGTTTGGATGGACGCAACAACTCTATCCAGGGTTATGGATGACAGGTGCAGTTTTATTTTACCCAGAGTATCTCTTTTATTTCTATACTTGATTTTAATTGCAAAGCATTGAGAAAATTGGTATTCACAACTATAAGAAACTGAAAATTGTACCACATTTGTTTGTAGCAGCTCACTTTTTAGTCTATGGATACTAATTACTTAAACGGGGATGCTGGAAGAAATTTTATTTCAAATCTAAAAAATGTTAATCTGACAGCATAACTGAATGCACTGGTAGTCTTCAAAGCACTTTGAAGGTGCTGTATTTCTTTTTCTCTACAGTATTTAAAAATTAAAAGTTTTATTTATTTTTTAAAATTTATTTTATTGAAGTACAGTTGATTTACAAGGTTGTGTTAATTTCTGCTGTACAGCAAAGTGATTCACTTATACATATACTGTATATACATTCTTTTTTACATTCTTTTTCTTTATGGTTTATCACAGGATATTGAATATAGTTCCCTGTGCTATACAGTAGGACCTTGTTGTTTATCCATTCTATATATAATAGTTTGCATCTGCTAACCCCAAACTCCCAATCCATCCCTCCCCCACCTCGCATCCCCCTTGGCAACCACAAGTCTGTTCTCTATGTCTGTGAGTCTATTTTTGTTTCTTAGACATGTTGATTTGTGTCATACTTTAGATTCCACATGTAAGTGATATCATATAGTATTTGTCTTTCTCTTAGTATGATAATCTCTAGATCCATCCATGTTGCTGCAAATGGCATTATTTCATTCTTTTTTATGACTGGTAGTATTCCATTGTATATGTATGTATGTGTATATACGCATGTATGTGTATATATATATATATATATACATACACACACACACACACACACACACATATATATATACCACATTTTCTTATCCAGTCATCTGTCAGTGGACACGTAGGTTACTTCCATGTCTTGGCTATTGTAAATAGTGCTGCTATGAGCATAGGGGTGCATGAATCTTTTTGAATTATAGTTTTGTCCAGATATATACCCAGAAGTGAGATTGCAGGATCATATGGTAACTCTATTTTTAGTTTTCTGAGAAACCTCCATACTGTTCTCCATAGTAGCTGTACCAATTTACATTCCAACCAACAGTGTAGGAGGGTTCCCTTTTCTCCACACCCTCGCCAGCATTTGTTACTTGTAGACTTTTTAATGATGGCCATTCTGACCGATGTGAGGTAGTACCTCACTGTAGTTTTGATTTGCATTTCTATAATAATTAGTGATATCAAGCATCTTTTCATGTGCCTGTTGGCCATCTGTATGTATTCTTTGGAGAAATGTCTAGTTAGGTCTTCTATTTAGGCCCATAAAATAGATAGTTTTAAATAAAATTCAAATCAAATCTTTGTGTTACCCCTACAACTACATTTGGTTCTGGAGAACCCAATGTAAAATCCACAGTGCCAGCACCATGGCTTCAGAAATAGGCTCCCACAAAACCAAATCACAATTAACAGTGGAGTGTTTATCAGAAAAGCTAGCTGTTACTAAGATCCCAAGATACTGGTATGCAAAAGCAGTGTTTCTCAAAATTTTCTGTGCAGAGGAATCACTTGAAAATCTTGTTAAAACGAAGATTCTGATTCCTTAGGTCTGGGGTGGAGTCTGAGATGCTCCTTGGTGATACTCATGCAGCTGGTCAGAGAACCGTGGTTTTAATTACAAGTCTCTAGGGATTTCCAGTTCACTGCAGTAGGATCTCAAAAAATGAGCACACCAAGAGAAGAAACAGCCCAATAATGGAGGGCACAGAGGGGAGACAGCATGTGGAAAGGGAAAATTTGATCTATGCTGCCACTTCTCCTGAGACTATACTTTTTTCATAGGCTCTCCTACCAATTTTTAATATGATGGATTCAGAGTGACAACATAATAATCTACTAATCTCATTTAGTAGGTTTAATCATTTCAGAATCTGACTGTAGACCTCATGTAATTCATAGAAAGTGATCACTGACTATAAAGGCAGTTTCATTTCACCTTAAAATGAAACTCCCTGTTCTCAATCTGAGTCAGCTGAGGTTTCCCACCTTCTTAGTTCTTATACAGAGGCCAATACTAGGATACTTAATTTGCTTTTAAATTAGTACAAATTTTATACCTAGACATTACATTCGCCTTGTTCTAAACTTTAGAAAGGAAAACTGCAGGTTACTTGTTGGATACTTTGTGAACGATTGGAATTTATAAATTACCATCTCAGCATAAACGAGCTCCTGAATTTATGATTTTTCCCCTTCATCTCGGCTCCCAATTTTATTTTTGCTTATCAAGACAAGAAATTCAATTAGAAAGTTTGGTTTCTTAAATGCTATTTTTCATACTCCTGGCTCTCAGAGCTATTTCCACTATCAAGGCAGAGTTTTCTTCTGCATTACCTTCAATATCAATCTCAACAATATTTTAGTACTTTTATTCTCACCCTAATTAGATTTTATTTGAAGGCATACTCTCCATGGAGTATATATTACTGCCTTATATTTCTTCTGTTCAAACTGAAATTATATAGAGAAGTAATCATAATTTAGCAACTAATTTAGAATTTCATCACTACGTAAGTTAGTTTCATAGTTGTATAACCAGAAAAAACGAATGTTTAGGTATCACCTCACTCTGGTTAGAATGGGCATCATCAGAAAATCTACAAACAACAAATGTTGGAGAAGGTGTGGAGAAAAGGGAACTCTTGCACTATTGGTGGGAATGTAAATTGACACAGCCACTATGGAGAACAGTATGGACGTTCCTTAAAACACTAAAAGTAGAATTGCCATATGACCCAGCAATCCCACTATTGGGCATATACCCAGAGAAAACCATCATGCAAAAAGACCCATACACCCCAATGTTCATTGCAGCACTATTTCCAATAGCCAGGTCATGGAAGCAACCTAAATGTCCATCGACAACCTAAATGTCCATCCACAAGCAACCTAAATGTCCATCAACAGACATTCGTCTGTCATTTATCGAATGGATAAAGAAGATGTGGTACATATATACAATGGAATATTACTCAGCCACAAAAAGGAACGAAATTGGGTCATTTGTAGAGACATGGATGGACCTAGAGACTGTCATACAGAGTGAAGTAAGTCAGAAAGAGAAAAACAAATATCGTATATTAACGCATATATGTGGAATCTAGAAAAATGGTACAGATGAACCAGTTTGCAGGGCAGAAATAGAGACACAGATGTAGAGAACAAATGTATGGACATCAAGAGGGGAAAGCGAGGGGTGGGGTGGTGGTGGTGGGATGAATTGGGAGGTTGGGATTGACATGTATACACTGATGTATATAAAACTGATGACTAATAAGAACCTGCTGTATAAAAAAAAATTAAATTAAATTAAAAAAAGAAAAACTAATGTTATATTGATGGTGCTCCTTCAACAAGCATTTATTTATGGAAATATTTAAATGCAGATATATTTACGATACCTCCTATATTATGCCCAAAATTTCCATTAAAAATCATCAAGTATCTTTGGTCCATATCTATGTAAGAATTGTACATTTTTACACTAATCATATATATCATTAATTTTAGCCTTACAATATAAACATCTTAAAAATAATTTCTATTATAATAAATGTGAATTTATTTTGTTATAATTTTATAACATATTCCTCCAAATTTTATGAATATAACATCTCTTAAGAGATCATAGGCTCATAAGAGGAGAGAGAGGTGCAAGATCATTAGTTCTTTTACCTTTTTCCAGGTACAACTGTATTTAATCTAAATAAATAACAGTAAGCTCTTTATAATCAGAACCTGCTCCAGTTACTGTAAAACAAACTATGGAGAAACAAAGAATAAAGCATGTTTTGTCCTTAAGAAATTGTATTCATTTTTTAACATGTAATTAGCAAGTTAGGTCTCTCTATGCTTAATATTAAAAACATTGGTACAGGGCTTCCCTGGTGGCGCAGTGGTTGGGAATCTGCCTGCCAATGCAGGGGAAACGGGTTCGAGCCCTGGTCTGGGAAGATCCCACATGCCGCGGAGCAACTAGGCCCGTGAGCCACAACTACTGAGCCTGCGCGTCTGGAGCCTGTGCTCCGCAACAAGAGAGGCCGCGACAGTGAGGGGCCCACGCACCGCGATGAAGAGTGGCCCCCACTTGCCACAACTAGAGAAAGCCCTCGCACAGAAATGAAGACTCAACACAGCCAAAAATAAAATTAAAAAAAATAATAAATTAAAAAAAAAAAAAAACCATCGGTACAGGATTAAGGTAATACACCACTGTTGTATGAGTATACTGAGGTTTTATGGAAAAGTTCATCTTTGAAAAGAAATATAGACTTAGCTTAGCCTGGAAGGTGGAGGAGCACCTTTCCACATGGGGAGAAAGCAGGGCCTGTACCAGTATGAGTTAGTGTAAAATGTGATTATGAAATAATGGACTGTCAAATTTGGCTAGAGAAGAAAGTGTGCATTCAGGAGTGAGGATTATAGCAGAAAGTTTTGGATGTCTGACCAACAGCCTTTCCCCCTTTCTTCCTTCCTATCATAACCCTGATATTTTCAGGTATCTTCTCTCTTTCACGTGGCTGTGTGCTTTTGGAAGAGAGACTATCCTGGTCTCCAGAGGACAAAAAGTAAAGAACCAGTTTTCTCAATGAAGTCATTTAACCTGTTGTATGTTGTTCCCCCAAATCTATGATCTGCTTCTTCTATAGCAATAGAATTTATGTCTTGACAAAGAGCTAAAGATACCATTTTCCACACTCTTTTTAATTTAGGGGGCAGGTACTTTTTTTGTCCTCTTCATCTCCTTCCTGTGAAGAACCTATAATGGTGAGACCTGGAACAGACATCTCAGAACACAAGAGGATGGCACAGGAAAATTATTAGGAGACTGGGTTCCAGATAACATACCAGCCCTGGGCCACCTACCCAAATGTTTTTATGAAAAAGAAATAGATTTATGTTATTTTGGTCTTTGTTGCAATAGCAAATACATCCTAATACAGACCTTCAGTTAATCTACCCTGAGGTTGCCCTACATCTATTCTTCTTTTGATGGTTACTGTTGTTTAAGTCATTATGTGTTGTCTTACACTACTTGCAACTGAAAACAGCCAAACCAACAGATAGTAAATTTATTTATTTATTTTTTTTAGATTAGTAATTCTTCTACTTAGTGCAACCCTCTCAGCTTTCTTTTTTTTTTTTTTAATTTATTTAATTAATTAATTAATTTATTTTTGGCTGTGTTGGGTCTTCGTTTCTGTGCGAGGGCTTTCTCTAGTTGCAGCGAGCGGGGGCCACTCTTCATCGCGGTGCGCGGGCCTCTCACTGTCGCGGCCTCTCTTGTTGCGGAGCACAGGCTCCAGACGCGCAGGCTCAGCAGTTGTGGCTCACGGGCCCAGTTGCTCCGTGGCATGTGGGATCTTCCCAGACCAGGGCTCGAACCCGTGTCCCCTGCATTGGCAGGCAGATTCTCAACCACTGCACCACCAGGGAAGCCCCCAGATAGTAAATTTATGAACCTAGGTTGAGTTCAGGTCATAGAGTGTGCTGTTTATTAAGTTAGGGATTTTCCTGGAGAATATAACCTTGTTTATTCATTCAACGTGTATTTACTGAGTGCTTATTATGTATAATAATCTGTGCTGTTTAATTAAGCTTTCTTATCAAGACGTTTAATTGCAAGAACCAATATTTACAGGATATTGTGTGAGGAGGTGCAGTCCATCCACTCCCCAAGAGATTCCGAACTTTATCCACAGAAAAATAAAGCCAGACCATCAGAGAAATGCATGGTGGAATGGTATGATTTTGACCCCTAATAGGATGACTTTCACTAACTCTGGGATTTAGAACATTTTTTTTCTAGCAATGAGAGACACTGGAGACTCTTAAAAAATAAACTTACTTGATAAGTAGACATTTTAAGACATTAAACTAGTAAGAATATGCAGGATAGACGGGAGAGGAAAAACGAAAGGCAAAAAGATCAACTGAACAGCTGTTTTAATGCCCCAAGTAAAATATCACAAAATTCTGAAGTAGAATGAGACTGTGAAGAAACAAAAGGATTAAAGAGACTATACTATTAGTTGATTACTTGGAAGTAGATCAGTTAAAAATGCCTGATATTCTGCGTTTAGGAAACAGTGACAGTGACATTTTCAGTTTGAGGCAATAACTTTTCTTATATAACTAAAGGTAGGTAAATTTCAAACTCTACCAAAACTTTTAAGACAGTAATTTTTAAATTTAAACTCATAATTTAAAAAATAAAAGTTTCCCAAATGAGCTAAATTTAGAACGGCTGTAAACTGTACTCTTCCAAAAAATGTCATTAAGTTTTATCTCAGTTTCATCTCCTTTAGTGGGGGAAAAGATAATGGCAAGGACAACAAAAAGGAGATATAACAAACACTGTGTCCGAAAAGTAAATTCTCTGCAGAGTAGGAACTCATACACTGAGCTATATGTTTTAAGTATCAAGTTTGAATTACATGTTTCTTATCCATGAATTCTTACCCATGGATTGTTTCTTTCAGTGTTAGGTCTTCGTTCACTAATTGCAGAGGCAGACTGAGAGAAGTTTATTAGGGCAGGCATAACCTAGGAGGGAAAGTGGCTATGCAGGGAAATGTAGGTAAGAGGGAGGAAGATGCAAGAGAGAAAGCGGGACAGAGGAAGACATTCAAGGTGCCTAAATCTTGCTGGGAGAATGTCAGCATAAAGATTTCTAATGAGAAATTATAAAGTCGCTAAAATTCTAAAACTTATGTGGAAAATATACACAAGAGACAGGAACACTCTGAAATTGGTGCATAACAGAGTAAGATGATTCCTAGTGAATAATAAAACACTTAATAGGTCTATAATAAGTAGAAATTAATATTGGTGCATTAAGAGAAAGACAGACCAATAGAATAAAAATGAGAATCCAGAAATAAATACAACGGCGTATATAAATTAAATATATTAACAGTGGCATGTTAAATCAGTGGGCAAAATGGATTACTTAATAAATGGTTAAGACAACCAGCTACTCATTTAAGAATAAAGTCCCCTACTTCTTGACACCAGAATAAATTCCACACAGATGAAGCTTTTAAACATGAAAAGGCAATTTAAAAAAAAGTGTGAAGGAGTTCATTTTGTAATCGGTAAGTATGAGAGGTATTTCTAATGAAGACACAAAACCCAGAAACTATAAAGTGAAGATTAACAGATTTAACTACATAAAATTTTTAAAAGATATCTTGCATGGTCAAACATAACCAAGTTCAAAGACTAGTAACACACTGGGAAAATTTTTTAGTATGTCAGACAAAGAGCCAATTTCTTTATGATATAAAGAATCCTTATGAATCAATAGGAAGTAATTCAGGTAAAACATGAGCAAAAGGCATGCATGAATGGGGCTGTTCACACACACACAAAAAATACACATGACTTTTAAACATATAGAAAAGTGTTCAATGTCATTCAAAATCAAAGAAGTGTAAGTTAAATTTCAGTGAGATTCACTGATCTCTCTCTGATACTTAAGAAAAGGCCTTTTAAGTTCTCCTGATCAGAGTGTAAACTGCTTGCAGGGTTACTTGGCAAAGTCTATTAATTTCAAATTTTGACCCAGCTAATTTATTTCTAAGCATTTATCCCACAGGTATACTAGTACACTTTCACACAGTCATATTTAAAATGTCTACTGCAGCATTATTTATATCAGCTAAAAACAGGAAAAAAAGATATTCGTGGGTTAGGAACTCACTAATAAATTAAGGCAATAATATAACGAAACCCCTGGAAGCTGTTAAAAGGACAAGGCAGATCTATGTGTACTGACAAGATGCAATCTCTAAGATATAGTGTGGGTGTGAGAAAGCAAGATGAATAGACCAGTGTTTATAATATGCCTCCTTTGTTTTAAATGCTGATTGCTGTAGTTGTCATGTGAATAGTGAAGTGATTATGATGATGTATGAAGGTCAGAAATCTTCCATTTGCAGTCAGTCAGAGAAAGACAAATAGTGCATGGTTTCATGTAGATGTGGAATCTAAAAACACTGAACTCACAGACCTAGAGAGTAGATTGGTGGTTGCCAGGGGCAGGGGTTGGGGGTTGCAGTTAACAGGTGAATGTGGTCAAAGGGTACAAATTTCCAGTTATGAGATGACTAAATTCTGGGGATCTAATGTACAATATGGTGACTATAGTTAACAATACTCTACTGTATACTTGAAAGATGCTAAGAGTGTAGATCTTACAAGTTCTCTCCACACCAAAAAAAAAAGCATGTGAGGTGAGGGATGTGTTAATTTACTTCACTGTAGTAATTATTTCACAGTATATACGTATATCAAGTCAACATGATGTACACCTAAACTCACACAGTGTTAAATACCAGTTATGTCTCAATGCAGCTTGGTGGGGGGGTGGAGGGACTGTTTGTCACTCCAAGAATCACTCTCAATCTTTCTGCACCCTGCTCTCAGCTCCACGAAGCAGATACATCGAGAAATCCTAACCCTCTGACTTCACACTGGGTTTAACCAATGGGAGTCCATGGCAGGAGTTTGGAGGAAGGGTGAAGCGTTAGGTCAGAGTATTCATTTTCCTGGTTCTCTCCTTGTGACGTTGCGTCAGTCTGGCCGTGTCCTTTGACTGAAGGTCACGTCTCCTCTCAAGTCTGCCCTGTGTTACACTCTAGACGTCTGCGTTCTCTCACCTCGCTCTCCCCTCCTCCCTTTGAGCTGAAGAGTGGGGCCAGCTCTGCTGCTAGTGCTGGGCTGTTCCTACATGATCCCGTGCAGTCCCCTACGTGCCTTGTAATTAACCATTTGTAAATAAGCTTTCTTCAAATTATCTTACAGTGGTCAGCTCTTTCTTCTTGGCACTCTGATACAAGTAAAAATGGAGGAAAAAATATATATGTACATACACACATACACCTAAAGAAGACATAAATATTCTTGTATGTGAACAGAATATTTCCAAAATAAATACTTTAGATCCTATAAGCAGTGGTTTCCTTGAGTAGGACCTGAGATGAAGGGAAAGCTTATATTTCACTATATGCCCTTTTGTATTACTAAACAAAAGTTAAACCATAGGTGCTTATTATTTTCTCTATTAAGACAAATTCCTCAAATTGAAAAAAAATAAGGAACCGGTTTGGACCATCCACATAATGACACAGCTAGATCAGGAGAACTTCCCAGGTTTCTGCCACCATGTGAAAGGACCACATCTGTATACATGTGCTCCGCATCCTGTCTCCTCGGGCTTTTTCAAGGACATAACGCACTGAGTCACTATTTTCTCCAGAATTATCAACTTTTTCCTCTCCTGAATCATTCCCCTCAATACACAGCCATTCATTTCACCTAAAACAAATCTACAAAACTCTCCTTTTGCCTCCATATCCCCCTGCAGTCCCTGACTGGATTTATTTATTCATCTGATTTTTTTTTATCCATTTATCTGATCCCTTTAACAGCCAAACTTCTTCAATATTTCTTTAAGCAAGTTCTTTCCACTTCAATCAGCTCCAATATAAAATCCACTCTCATCTGTCCACAGAACTCCTTTTGTCAAGGTATGCACAATCCAGTTCCCAGCCTATGGATGTACTTGAACTCACAATATTGGTCTGAGCTGAGCCCCATTTCGTGGCCCCACCTAAACTGCCCTGACTCTTAGATGTTGGGGTTCTTTGGAAGGCTCATCACTTGGTTCTGTCTAGAATGCCTCCAAGCTTGAATCTTGAGTTGAGAGTTCAGAGCAGCGTATCTAACTGGCTCCTTGACATACCCACTTGGGTGTATCAGAGGCATCACAACGTTAGTGTGACCAGACATATATTTTGATTTTACTCCTAACTTTCTTACCCCCACTGTTCAATCTCATCCTGTCACCTTCTATCCTGTCACTCACATTAGAAAACTGGAAGGTGTTCTTTCTACCACTTCTTCATCAATCATTAACAAAGCTTCATGAATTAAGCTTCGGAAACTCGCCTCAAATCTGTCCACTTTTCTGTGTCTCTACCACCCCAATTCAAGCCACCATCACCTTTTTACCTGAATTACTTGTTTCCTTACTCCTCTACCCTTCTCCATTCTTGCCTTGCTTGAATTCACCGTCAACAAAAGGCCAAAGTGATCTTTAACATCATGTCACCCTACTGCTTAAAACCCTTTGATGGAGTCTCACTTCACTTTTGAAAAACTTGACCTTCTGCACAATCTGCTCTCCTGCTTCTCTGCTGCCACTCATATCATGCTCTCCTTCCTCTCCCATGTTCTAGTGACATCTGCCCTTCTGTTTCTCCAATGGGCTCTTTCCTTAGTGCCTCTACACACACACTGCCTTTTTTCTAATGCAGCTTTTCATCAATTTTACACACAAAAAATTTCTTGTTTCCTTTAGTTCTCACCTTAAATGTAATTTTTCAAAGTGGTCTCTTCTGACTTTCCAGTCTGAAGTGGTCACCACCCTCATCTTCACCACCATTTTTTTTTTTTGCTTTCTTTTTCATCTATCACAGTTTCTAATTATATACCTATTGGTTTTTTTGTTTGTTGTGAGGATTCTCCATTGAATGATATCTTCCATGGTGGTAGGGACTATGCCTGTTTGTTTACCACTCTTTATCCATTGCCTAGAATTCTGTCTGGTATTGAGTAGGTGCTCAGTAAATAATCATTGAATGGATTTTGAATAAATGAATATCAATCAGTTTGACTAGAAATGGCTTTCAGAACCATTTTACTAGTATATGAATGCATAGAAACAGGGAATGTCTCAGGCTGCTGCATTTTAAGCAAGTTTTGGATTATCTGTTCCATTTCTCTCAAATCCATCATATAAACATTATACCATTAAACAATAAGTTAAATTGTCTGACCAAAGGCTTTACATAATTTCCACATCTACCAGAATGCTATTTCATCTATAGATGAAAAAATAACACATCTAACATAAGCCCTTTAATCTGAAAATTAGTGAAGACTTTATGTATTGCTATAACTGCTAGAATAGCAAGTCCGAACTTGGAGAAACCCAATAGTCAAGCAAAGATATTATACTTACAAGTTAATCAATTTACAAAAAAATACCAAAAGAATGATAAAATAATAGTTAATACAAAAATGAAGCCCCATAAATTTACAGGTTTCTTTTATTAAAGAAAGTAACAGCATGAGTAACTTGAAAGGATACTATAAAATTGTATTGTTATTAGATTAGGATGATTAAATATTGTAAACAAAGTGATATTATTAATAAAGTTACCATGAAAACAATAGTTAAATTATTTTACAGTTTATGTTTCCAAAGGAATACAAGTAGTTATCATTATTTTTAAAAAACTGATGTAAGTTTAACAAATAAGAAAAATTTACACAAAAAATAATACTATTTGAAGGACAATGTCTTTTTTAATGGGTTCACCACTTCTTACAACCCAGAAATCAAACTGAAAACATCCCCTTAAATAGGCATCACTGCATTCTTATCTCCAAACATTCACTAACAAAGAACATTTAAAATGT
This sequence comes from Balaenoptera ricei, assembly GCF_028023285.1. NCBI lineage: Eukaryota > Metazoa > Chordata > Mammalia > Artiodactyla > Balaenopteridae > Balaenoptera > Balaenoptera ricei. The sequence continues at coordinate 8,711,847 of NC_082647.1, forward strand.
CCTGTTTTGGTGTGATCGGGTTTAAAAAGTAGCATACATGTTGAATCAATAGTCTAAAGAATAGGGAGACACAAATGGCTTCTAATGGTCTATACAGAATGCATTCAATTAAAGAAAATTCTCCCAAGGCAGAAATATATAACTAATAGATTCTTGTTTTCTAGATATCAATATGGCAATGTTTTCACTTAAGCTACATACACATACACAAACACATATACACACAAACAAGCTAGATATGGTTAACTTGTTTAAGATGTCTATTCAATGCTGAACTTGTAGCCAGGAGATTCAATAAGGTTTGCACCTCCTCTCCTCTAAAATAATAAAAACAGTAACCAGTGAAGAACTGAATTAAGGAAGAGATTCCATTATTACATAATTTGTTAAATGAAGACACCCATGACTCTGGAACACATAATGCTCACGGCTTTCCTAAGACAGTTAGACATTTGGCCCAAGACTTTGAAAACCAAAACTGACCCTGTCAAGCCAGAGGATCTGATAAATTTTTTAATGAAACAGCAAAGCAAAAAGGATGAGAGTCTGCTCAAACACTGGTAATAAATCCATTGCTCTATGCTTGAGTTGAGCAATTTGTGTACCATGTAGACATGTTCTAAATTTTTTAAAAAGTCAGCAGTCTAGAAATGAACTCAGATCTCCTACAAGAATAAACTATTCATGTATATACAATCTCTAGGAGGGACTACTGTCACCAGTAATATTGAAAAGAGCTGTAGATGGCAGAAAACCTCAAATGAAATACATATTAGGAGAGAATTATTATAATTAAGCCTCTTTACCATGCAGATTGTTTATGCAGTCTCAGATATATAATGTTATTTCCACTTCCACTCTTAATGTTAAAGATATTTTAATTTTTGTTTCAAACATGAAGTTAATAAACTACTAAATTTATGATTCCATGAAATTATCATAATATGTGTGTGTGTTGCTGTTTTTTTGGATTTTTTCATTCTAAAATTATCATCTGTGTATTTCTGGGTTATAAGAAATCTCAAACCATTGAAATAGAGTGGTAAACGTTTAGATCTAGAAAGAATTACAGAATTCCTTGTTTAATCCCTTTATTTTATAGATGAAGGAACTAAAAACTGGAAATTCAGTGAAATTAAGTAGACCCAAGGTGACAAAGGATATTTGTGGCATAGTCAGGTCTTGGGCACAGATGTTTATCTAGTGCTTTTTAAATGCTACATAATTGTCTTAAGTAACAATAGAGAATCATAGTTGCAAACTAGAGATCTTTGGGAAGCACATAATTAACAAATAATTCTTACTTCCCCTTTTTTGGGGAAGTAAGAAAGAAACAGAGTACATATTTATTGTCTTTAAACAACTGGAATGCCTGGATACAGTCTCTCCAATGTCTGGCTCTATCAATTCTTTTATTTTTTTTTTCTTTTTAAAAACTGGATCCAGGGCTTCCCTGGTGGCGCAGTGGTTGAGAATCTGCCTGCCAATGCAGAGGATACGGGTTCGAGCCCTGGTCTGGGAGGATCCCACATGCCGCGGAGCAACTAGGCCCGTGAGCCACAATTACTGAGCCTGCGCGTCTGGAGCCTGTGCTCCGCAACAGGAGAGGCCGCGATGGTGAGAGGCCCGCGCACCGCGATGAAGAGTGAGTGGCCCCCGCTTGCCGCAACTAGAGAAAGCCCTCGCACAGAAACGAAGACCCAACACTGCCATAAAAATAAATAAATAAATAAACCCAAAAGTTAAAAAAAAAAAAAAAAAAAAAAACTGGATCCAAGTAGATATACTATATTTATACAGATTTTTAGTATCTGTACAAGGAAGAAATGAGATGAATATTTCTGACATTATTTTTATAGCTGATTCAAAACAAATAGTGTGGTAAATGATTTCAACAACTGCTGTGGTTTTGTTATTACCCTCACTGTTTAACTTATTATTATTACTTTTTCTGAAAAACATGCTAGTCTCTTTGAAAGGCAGCGTTTGTTGTAAATTGAGCTGGTCAGAAGTCTCTCTGTCGGAAGCAGTTTGTGACAGATATAGTTTGCAAAAAGGCTGTATGTAGATTTTGACTCTCTAAGGAGTACAGAAAAGAGACTTCGCTAATGGAGATGGGGATTTGGAAAATATTTGAGGGGAAGAAGGCAATTATCATTTAGGAAGCCAGAGGATACTTGATTAAAAGTCCCATGACATAGGGTTTTGTTTTATCCCATGATTATTTTACTGTACCTCAACTAGATTCTAAATATCTTTAGGTTGGTATTTGACACATAAGACCTGTGTCAGCCCCTGAGACATCGTAGGCCTTCAATAAGTGCATGTTGATGAATTACTTAATCAAAGCAAAACGTGTAAGAAACTTCTCATCTATTATAGATGTTCCAGCACAAAAAGAATCAAAGAACTTTCAGATTGTAAAAAGTTAAAAAAAGAAATCTGTTCTTAACACTTCCTTCAGAGATACACATAATTCTGGGCAAACATAACATTCTAAACAGCTTTCCAAAGGTCTCACAGCTTGTTACTGCCAGAAATAAAATTCTCAGATTAATATCCTCAATCCTTGTCTTCTAGTGTTCACACTTGTTTCTTTTCTGTTAAAAAAAGATAGAGGATCCCAGGGCACATCTGATATCATAAATGTCAATATCTCCCCTTGATATGTTTACTAGAAGACAGTTTCCAGTTTATTACCCACTATTATCACCATTTATGTTAATACTTGGCTAAGCAAGAGTATAGAAATAAATCATTTCAAATTTCTTCTCATTTAAGAACTTTCACTTGTCTATAGAAGTCCTGGGTAGCATGCTGTAGGACGACTATCTCATTAATTTGATTTTGTTCCAAAATAAATTGCTAAAGATTGTCCTATTTGTCTTTGTACAGAATTGAATATATTGTTATCTTTAGGGTTCTATTTGAGAATTTACATTTTACCTAAGAATGAAGCTGGCAGTGTAAGTAAACTGACTAACATTATTAGGGGTTGGAAAATGAAATAGTTTCCAGAGACGATGTCTTGCAGGTTCACTGAAGAATAAACTAATGAGAAGTAGGCGATAGTTTAGGTCTTATTTATAAATGGAAAGAACACTTGCTGAGCGCCTTTTATGTTCCATGCAGTGCACGAAGCACCGGGGATTCTAAGGGCATGCGGTAAAATCAACACACTGTCGCACGCGGCACTGCAGAGACACCGACAGGATACTCTGGGAGGATGCACGGTGGCTGTGCAGATGATGCTATGGTGGGGGTGCGGTTGCTCATCATCAGGCCAGCTCTTTGGAAATGCGGCTTGAGCTGCTTTCAGGATGAAGGAGAGTTAAGAATCTAAGAAGTCACTCCTGGATGTGAGAACAGCACGGACAGAGATAGGTAGGAAGGCTTGTAACAGCCTGGTGAATCGCGCATGTCAGGAATCTATCATTGCTGGAAACTTAAGAGCAAAACTGGGAGGGGTAAGGAGGTAATTTCATTATTTTTATATGTGACTAATAATGACATTAAATGTTAGACAGATGTTATATTGTTCTCTTTCCTAGAAGCTGACTCTGCATTCACCTAGACACTGTCACTTCCTAACTAGGCACTCAACCTCTATTTCTAGTTTTAAGTTAAGAAATCAAGATTGCACAAAGGATGTGATAGCAGGGCTATAATCACTGTTCTATGATAGATACCATAAAGTTATTTATAACAACATTATAAAGTTGTTACTATGAACTCATTATTTTGCTAATCTTCAGTTCACTAGAAACAGAAAAAAAAAAATAGTAAGTCAAAAAACAAGTCATTCACTGTTCAACTCAGATTTGGAGCCAGGAAGAACCCTCACTCAACATTTAAGAGTATAGGGTGGGGCTTCCCTGGTGGCGCAGTGGTTGAGAATCTGCCTGCCAATGCAGGGGACACGGGTTCGAGCCCTGGTCTGGGAAGATCCCACATGCCGCAGAGCAGCTGGGCCCGTGAGCCACAATTACTGAGCCTGCGCGTCTGGAGCCTGTGCTCCGCAACAAGAGAGGCCGCGATGGTGAGAGGCCCGTGCACCGCGATGAAGAGTGGTCCCCACTTGCCGCAACTAGAGAAAGCCCTCGCACAGAAACGAAGACTCAACACAGTCATAAATAAATAAATAAAAGAACGTGAATTTCTTTTAAAAAAAAAAAGCAAACTGGAAAGAAAAAAAAAAAGAGTATAGGGTGAAGAGAGGTGGAAATTACGGAGATGTTTACAATTTTTTTCAAATCCACAATAATAAAATTTCAGAACACCCCAAAGCTGAACCACTTTCAACAAAATAAGTCATCTCAAATGAAATAATTTTAAAGAAAGTAATAACAATGAAAATCTAACTGTTTAATTAACACGCACTTGATTTTATAAATGGTCATGAAATGATTTGGCATGCTTAATTTTAATTACAAACAGCTCATTTCTGCGGACTTATTATCTCACTTAAAAGTGGTCTGATTGCCCTATGGAAAAACTGATAGGCTGTAATTTGCTTCTGGTTAGAGTTTCTTGATCCTGCTTTTACTCTCAAGTTACTATGGCATTATCATTTATGTCAAAACTGTTGAGTCTTTCTCAATGTTTCAGATTATTAATAAACTATGGGTTTTTAGAGGCTTATGCCTCAGGTCGCAAAAGTATATCCCCAAACTTAATTATTCAAGCCTAAACTTGAGTTTGCCACCAAGTATTTTATTTCAAAACAAAATTTTTTTTTAGTGCTGATTGTTTTTGTCACTGCTGCAAAGCAGATCTCACAAGTATTTCCTTTACAAGTGGAGTGACAAGTTTCCATTGTATGTGTACATATTAAAAAGCAAGTGAAAGTCTTTAGCATTTCCCTTCTATGTACGTCTAGGAATTCATTTTTGGTTTACCATGACTGAGGTTAGTTAGCTCAAGACATACCACAGTAATAGAAATCCCTCCAGATCCCCCCATGGAAAACAGCAAAAATTCTGCTCCAAAGTAATAATTCAATGTAATTAGCCAAGCAATTGACCAAGTACAAAAAATCAAAATTTCTGCTTGAATGTCCTAACCAGATATAGAACACCGAGGTCAAAATTCAACTTCACAGCCCTATATGTAACCAGCTGCCCTGACTCAGACCAGGTAGGATTTTATGGTTAATGCTGATGAAAGCCTCCCAAATAACCCATTTCCTCTTAGGTGTAACTCACACAGGGAATGAAACTGCAAAAACAAAAACAAAGAACATTTATGAAAATAATGAGGGCACTGGTTCTTCTCTGATGGGGAAAATCTGATCTAGGTGCATTCAAAGCCCAATTTCAAAAGATTAACTTCAAAACTAAAGTTGGTTTAAGGAAAAATTTAAACCAAATTGTAAAGCAAAACAAAACAACAAGAGTAAAGTAGCTTTTCTACATGTATTCAACTGATGCAGTCACAGAGTGGGTAGGAGTTGGGGTGGGAAGGTGGCAGTTCTGCCCAGCCTCAGTGAAGAGCTGCCTTTCACGGACCCCACATGGTGGGTGTATGGGTAGATGCCTACTCACATCTGAATAGGCGAAGTGGCAGGGATAATTGACTCACAAGGATCCTCCTGCTTTAGAGGCAAAAGTGGCCTTTGGTGGCATAAAGTAAGTCTGCACATGCATTTTTGCTGGGCACATACAATTGAGTCCTGGCCCCCCGTGTGGAGCATCATTACAGACCTATCTTTTTCACCACACACCAGGGTACTGGGCACAAGGGATTTTCTAGGGCAGCATATTAGTTTCCTATTGCTGCTGTAACAAATTACCACAAACACACTGGATTAAAGCAACACACATTTATTATTTCACAGTTCTGGAGGTCAGAAGTCTGAAACGTGTCCAGGGAGCTGCACTCCTTTTGCAGCTTCTGAGGGAGAATTCGTTTCCTTGCCTTTCTAGCCTCTGAGGCAGCCCGTGTTCCTCGGCTCACTTCCTCCATCTTCAAAGCCAGCAGCACAGGATCTTCTCTCCGCTCTGATTTCTGCTTCTGTCCTCATAGTTCCTTTTATCTTCTCCCCAGCTCTAATTCTACTGGCTCCCTCTGAGAAGGACATGTGATTACACTGGGCCCACTCAGGTAATACAGAATAATCCCTCCATCTCAAAATCCTTAATTTATTCACACCTGCAAAGTCCCTTTGTTATGTATGGTGACTTATTCGCAGGTTTATCAGGATGTCATTGTGGGAGCCATTACAGTATTCTGTCTACCACAAGAATTCTAATGTTTTGAAAACCCACATAATATATTGTCAATTGATCCATTTTTGATTTTATAAGTAAAATCAATGGGTCATTCTCAGGACTGATTTTTATGTCTAATTTCCTCCCAAATCCATACTCAAGTTAAATTGCAGACTCTTGATGCCTAGGCTCTTAAGCAGAAAGAAATGACTACCTATTGAGATGCTGCGTTGTAAACATGCTAAAACTCTCTAGTTGCTTCTCTCTACCTTACGAATTAGGGCATTCTTACTTTAGGGCTGAATGCTGCATAAGCATGAACCAATCCTAAGTAAAAACAAACCAATTATATTTATTTGTAACCTCCTCATTGCTTAATATCAGATAATCAAGCCTTACTAGAAATACTGAACAAATATACAACAAACAATTCACAACAATGTTGTTTCCTTTTTCTTCTCTTAAATGATTCTATGATGATAAATACAAAGCATTATAATGACAGAGTAGATATCTTTATATTTTATGTCAGCGGTCCCCAAACTTTTTGGCACCAGGGACTGGTTTTGTGGAAGACAATTTTTCCACGGACGGATGGGAGCAGGGGGTGGGGATGGTTCAGGAGGTAATGCAGGCCATAGGGAGTGATGGGGAGCATGGACCACCACTCACCTCCTGCTGTGGGTCCCAGTTCCGAACAGGCCGAGGACCTGTACAGTTCGGGACCTGTTTTAGGTCATTTACATATAGATTTGCACACAAATGATAATGAAGCAGTAAGGACAGGATTTCATAAAATAACTCAATTTAGGATGCCACCTGAAAGTTTATATTTACAAAAATTTATAAGTAATAAAAATAAGGTTAAAATGCTTTTTAAAATTTAAGGTTTAGCTGTCTATATGTCTACACATTTGGCACTGTTTCTGCTATACTGGATAACTTATTTTACTGGAATTTATTGTTATGCTCATTTCTTCTACTGTCACATGTATGATTTTATATATACTAAGGCATGATTATATACTGTTAAATAGCAAAGGACTCTGGGTATCTTTTTACTCGTATGTGCTAAATATGAACAATATGCTAAATCATGAAAATACTAATATTTTGCAATGTTACAAGGAGCTAATGAACCAGATATTTATTTAAAAGGAGTTTTTCTTTGGTTTTAACAGAGCAGGGAATCCTAATGGGACAGGTTAAGACAAATTAATATGTGAAATACTCATATGCCTATTAAATTGGTAACATGTCAAATGTGGATATGTCTTCTCTGGCTATCTACATTATCTGCAAGAGGAAGTCTTAGCAAGGTGCAAAATGCAATAGACATTTGCAGTCCATTTGTAATGAGCATATTTCTTTCAAAGAGAAATGTGAATGTAAGATATAGAAGCGTGCCTCAGGAAGAGTCTCATGCATTCCTTGTCCCCTCAGGATGTCTGCGGGTTATTCTCTCATCTAGTGTGAAGCATCAACTATGCAGATCTGCAAGGTGGTCTTTTTTGGCAACCTACAACCATATCTGTCTTTTGTCTTGCGCTTGGTCGGTTGCCTGTGATGATTATCCTGGCAGGACAGCGGAGCTGATCTCTACATCTTCTTTCAGAAGTGGACTATATAGTATCATCTGAGTAAAAGTTACAGATGAGACAGCCTGTACTTCAAGACTTGGAGGAAACAAATGCAATAATGTAGTTTCTTAGAGCACGTCTCAGATTAAAGGCATAGATAATAAGGCTTTAGATTAAGAAAAATATTTGTTTAAGAATGAAAAGATTGAGGTATGACCATCCAGAGAGTTTGATAGAAAATGAGAAAATACAATCTGGCTCTTGGAATGAAGGAGACTCTTCTTCCCTTACCCCAAGGGGCTTGGCATTTTTCTTGTTTTTGTCTGTAAGCTGTTTTTAGGGATTCAGGCTTGAAATCACAAACGTTCTTCGCTCCTTTATAGATTTGATTCCTCAATAGCCAACCTGTGAGCCCATCACATCAATTCTATTTCGAATTGATTTTGCATATACCTATGTTTTTCCCTGTTGTCACTATTTTGAGAACATAGCTTCCAACAATGTCCAGGACATCCTCCTCACTTCCACCCCCTACCCTGTATGGTAGGCAGGTTTCTAAAAAGCCCCTAACTAAGGATGTCCTGCCCCAGTTCCCAGAACCTGTGAGCATCATATCACTCCCACGATCACATTATGTTCTATGGCACGCCTGACTTTAGGATGATCCAAATGGTGTTGGTGTAATCATATGGTCTCTGAAAAGCAGAGACCTGTCTCCTGCTGGTGGCAGAAGAGGAAGTCACAGAGATTCAAAGCATGAGAAGTCAACCTACTATTGGTGGCTTGAGGATGGAGAGAGCCACATGAGAAGGGACTCGGGTAGCCTCTAGGAGTAGAGTAGCCTTGGCTGAACCCAGCGAGGAAATAGTTCTTAGTGCTACAGCCACAAAGAACTGAATTTTTGCAACAATCCTGAATGAGCTTAGAAGTGGGTTTTTCCCCCTCAGAGTCTTCAGATAAGAGCCCAGTTGAACCAACCTTGATTGTGGACTTGTAAGAGCCTAAGCAGGGAACCCAGCCAAGGCCACATGGACTCCTGATCTATACAAACTGTGAAATAATAAAATGTGGGTTGTTTCAGGCTGCTGAGTTTGTGGTAGTTTGTTACACAGCAATAGCAAACTAAGCAAACTAAACCATATTCATCAGCTTGGTCTTCATAAAAGACTGCTTATCTTAACATTTTTTTTGTGTAAAAATCTACAAGCCTTCTCATGGCTTTGGATCAAATTCAACACCTTTATTCTGATTTTAAGACATTCCATTAAATTAAGCCAAACTTCCCTATCCTACTATATTTCTTACTAAATTTTTTTTACTATTCTTAAATGAACATGTTCCCATAACACATTGTTGAACCTAATCTCCTGTTTTTTATATTGCGTTATAATTTTCTATGTATTTATCTGTCACCCCATTGAACTGAACACTAATTCCCTGAAGATAGGAGCATTTTTAGGGGCTCTTCATACGCTCAGAATCCAGCATGCCTCTCGGCATTGGTAGGTCTCAATCCCACTCATGGATGAGCCTTAACCACACGGAAGCCAGGCCAGATCTTTACTGTCCTTTGACCACACCTGCCTCTCTGCCTTTCCTCATGCACCTTCCTCAGCTGGAATGTCCTGTGTTTCTTCCACCGTCTAACAACATGTTGAGGGAGTAGTCAACATAGAACATTAGTTGAGGTAAAAAGCTACTCTGGGGCTTCCCTGGTGGCGCAGTGGTTGAGAATCTGCCTGCCAATGCAGAGGACGCGGGTTCGAGCCCTGGTCTGGGAAGATCCCACGTGCCGCGGAGCGACTGGGCCCGTGAGCCACAACTACTGAGCCTGCGCGTCTGGAGCCTGTGCTCCGCAACGGGAGAGGCAGCGACAGTGAGAGGCCCGCGCACCGCGATGAAGAGTGGCCCCCGCTTGCCACAACTAGAGAAAGCCCTCGCACAGAAACAAAGACCCAACACAGCCAAAAATAAATAAATAAATTAAAAAAAAAAAAAAAAAAACACTCGAAGAATTTTAAAAATCCAATCAAAAGCACAATTTCAAATTAAGTGGCTCAAATACTTTTTCCCCTGTATATCAGCCTGATATAGTACAAATAAAAAGTGATAGTAAGAAACTATTTTAACATACTTACATGATGAAGAGAATGCTAAATTTTGCAAAAGGCAGTTGTACTTGCTCACTGGACATGTTATTAAGCATAATTTATGTGTGGAACTGACCTTCGGACTGAACCTGATATACAGACTGTAATTACATTACATTAGCTAGATCACGGAGGGATCAGGTCTCCCTTGAATAATGCCTGATATATGAGCACTGGAGAAATGCTGTTGAATGGAGAGAGGAATGGGAAGTAAGGAGAAAGGGGAAAGGGAGGGAAAAGAGAAGGAAGACAAGGAAGAAGGAAGGGGAATAAGGAACTAGAAAAAAATAAGAAAAAGGATAGAAAGGGAGGGAGAGAAAAGAGGAGAGAGGGAGGGAGGGAAGAGAGAAGTACAAGGGAAGGGGGCGTGGAAAAAGGACAGGAAGGGATGCTCCTCGGCCTCTTCTCCTGCTCCTCTCCCCCGCAAAGACTACTGCTCAGCCCTAGAAAAGGCTTGTCCAAGACATGCCAACTTCCTTAGGTCTTAAAGCTTCCTATTCACCCCAGAACTGTTTTCTTCCTGTAAACTTCTCCCCGTTAAAAATCCAAACAGGAATGCCTTCCCCAGTCCCCACACCCCAGGAAGAATCTGAGCTATTGTTGTCCCAGTTTCCTTAGTACCTCCTGTCTCCTGGAGAGTGAAGTGTAGACTTGGGTTAGAAAACTGCTCTCATTCTTTCACAGCAGTTGCTTCACTCATCTGTACTCTCCCCATCAGAATGCCATCTTCTTAAGGTGGGAAATTGTCTAATTCATCTTGTGTTACTAGACCCTTGCATAGGGCTTGGTTCATAGGAAGCACTCAATAATTCTATAAATTGCCACTTCTAATTCTCACAACTAACCATGTGAATTAGGCACTATATTCCTCATTTTACAGAAGAGTAAACCTAGATTCAGATTATTTAAGTGACTTGTCCAATATCATCAGTATAAGTGAGGCTGAAAATCATTCTTTGGTTCTCGCTAAGATATAAAATTGAGAGAATAATTCTGAGAATTAAAGAAAGAACTATGAAAAGCCCTTCAGTGTGTTTTAATTATGAATTTTTTGAGAAATACATTCTTTCTACGTATATATAGTAGGAAAGTTAAAATTCATGGTAATTTATGAAATAGGAACTTAAGACACATCATTATCTGTTATGTGTTATCTAAGAGAACTGATTTACAATACTAGAGCAAAAATAAATTTTTAAACATTCTATAATTTAAAGCATTTTGCAGTTAAATCAAACTTATATAACTTTACATCAACAGAGGATTTATTTTTGCTGTGTTCTTTCATATATCGATTCAATAAATATCTCCTTACCATATATGCTAAGCATCGACTCTGTTTAATTTTACCTTACTTTTACACTTGTTAAAATATTGTCCAACACCATTTATTTCCAAGTCAAACATGGAATTTTCTTTGGTGATTTTTTAGGGTTTTTTTCAATCTTGGATTTTGCTTATTTTGCAACACGATTTCTAGTTTAATTGAAATATTTATTCAGCAGAGCCAGAGCTGCATTCCTCTCGTTTTATGAATTGCCATCATTTATACAACTCTTTCCCCTCTTCTATTGAATTATATAGTATTTTGTGATTGTCATTGTTTTTAGAATTATGATACGGGTCATATATTCAGTATATAGTTTTATATTTGAGCAAAATCACAACTACATTAATATTGCCAGGACAGTTTCCCAACAGGGCTATGATTTCTGTATTTGCCCTCTAACTTCAAGAACACAACAAAATTTAATTTAAGGATTTAAAATCTAAGCAGGATTGGTGCTGCTTCATCAGGGGTGCGTTGGATGGTTTATAAATCAAACACCAAAATGGTTAAAAGAAGGCTTCTCCTGTAGGCCATCAACCTTCAAGAAGCCTTAGCTTTTCTTTTCTGACACAAGTGAAGTGAACAAGATTTTAATAAAGTCCTGAGTAGATATACCTGAAGGGTCAGAGCTCAGGATAAAGCTGCCAGCACTGCAACTTTAAGAAAACATCCCGGTGACTTCTAATAACACTGGGTCTGCCAGTGCTCATTGTGCAGGATCTGTATTTGAAAATTCCATTTGAGAAACCAATCCCCCATTTGACCGGATCATGGTTTTTAATCTTCTTTTTGGTGTGCAAGAGTTGACTGCATGCCCTGTAGAATATGGTTCTCATGACCTCAGGAAATACTTTCCTGTAGTGACAGACAGGCAGCCCTATCCTCAACTTTGACTTTCTGATCATCCATTTCATTAATACTAAGTGCTCGACATCTTCTAAAAGTAGAAGAAACTTAATGTCACAGAAGTAGACAAGGTTCACCAAAGCTTCTATTCCACATATTTTCATTTTTGTCCCTTAATCTCTCTTCAAACTGTTGTAAGTTGAATAACCCCTGAAATTGGGAATTGGTGACATACAGCAATAATTTCCATATCTATGTATGCACTAGTAGAACAAAAGTAAAATTATCACCATAAGCTTAACAGATGTTATAACTCCCACATAATAGTGAGAAAAAAAGATTTCAAAAAATTAAATAGTTTGCTCGAGTTACACCAGTAATAATTAACAGTGCCAGAATTCACTGTCTTCAGGTCACTCAGTTTAAAAAACTCATGTTATTTACAATCTGCAAGACGTATGTCTACATTTCTGACCTCATCATCTCAATTTAAATCAATTACATGAACAAACAGCTCTTTGGAAGCTTGGATAACATTACAGGTAGAAAAGAAAAGCTCAATTTAAACTATTTCAGAGCATAGAAATAGAGGAAAACTTCCAAATTATTTTCATGAAGTAACTTCAGCAATGACAAATCTGACATAGATTTTACCCAAACAAAACACAAGCAAAGACAAAAAAAAAATTCAGACCACTCTCACTATGAGTATCAACACAAAAGTCTTAAATAAAATATTAAACAGAATTCAGTAACACATTATAAATAATATTATATCATGAACAAGTGCGGATTCTTCTAGAAATGCAAGACAATTCAACAGTAGGAAGTCTAATGATATGAGTCATCACATTAATAGAGCCAATGAGATAAACAATATGATCATCTCCAGGAATGTTGAAAAGGAATTAGACAAAATTTAATACCAGTTCTTTAAAACAAACAAACAAACCCAAAAAACGACTCTCTATTAAATAGGAATTAAAGGATGAATACCTCTTTAACATGATCTTATGTATGTGTACTTATATCTGTATGTATTTTTTTGTTATTATTTATTTATTTATTTTATTTATCTTTGGCTGCGTCAGGTCTCAGAAGCGGCACTCGGGATCTTCGTTGAGACCTGCAGGCTTCTCTCTAGTTGCGGCATGTGGGTTTTCTCTCCCCAGTTGTGGTGCGAGGGTTCCAGAGCGTGTGGGCTCTGTAGTTTGTGGCACGCAGCCTCACTAGTTGAGGAGTGCAAGCTCAGTAGTTGTTGTGTGCAGGGCTTAGTTGCCTCGAGGCATGTGGAATCCTAGTTCCCCGACCAGGGATCCAACCCGCATCCCCTGCATTGGAAAGTGGATTCTTGACCACTGGACCACCAGGGAAGTCCCTCTTTATGTATTTTTATGTCCATGTCTCCAAAAGCCAGCATCTATCAAAAAGGACAACAGTAGAGAATTCCCACTGGAACAAGATGATGCTGCCCACTATTTTCATCGTGATTTAACATTATATTGCAGATATTTAACAATAAAAAAAAAGCAAGTAGAATCCTGGACGAGCCCCACCACCACCAAAAAAAAACCAAAAAGCAAATAGAGGCATACAACTTGAAGATAAAGACATAAAACTACCTCTATTTATAGATGATATGACGATCTGAAAAACTGAGAAAGATCAATGGAGCAACTACTAGATACAAAGAGATGATTTAATCACATAGCAAGGCATAACTTTAACATACAGAAATTAATAGCCCATATATAATTAAACAAAAACAGGTTTGAAGGGCTTCCCTGGTGGCGCAGTGGTTGAGAATCTGCCTGCCAATGCAGGGGACACGGGTTCGAGCCCTGGTCTGGGAAGATCCCACATGCCACGGAGCAACTGGGCCCGTGAGCCACAATTACTGAGCCTGCGTGTCTGGAGCCTGTGCTCCGCAACGGGAGAGGCCGCGATGGTGAGAGGCCCGTGCACCGCGATGAGGAGTGGTCCCCACTTGCCGCAACTGGAGAAAGCCCTCACACAGAAACGAAGACTCAACACAGTCATAAATAAATAAATAAAAAGAACGTGAATTTCTAAAAAAAAAAAAAAAAACAGGTTTGAAGATATAATGGAAGGGAACAGAAAACTCCTTATTTCAATTTCAGATAATAGTAGCTTCCAAGAATCTTTTTTTTTTTTCCATTTGGGAGGTAGGGGCAAGTGTGGTCTGTGCAGAGAACAATGAGGAGATTGTGTGTTTTAGTGGAAGGGGAAGGAAAGAGAAAGGGAGACAACCAAATGGAGGACCTTGAATGGTGCAGAGTGAAGTTGGTTCTTAAGAAGATTGGGGCCAAAATGCAACTGGTGCTTTAGAAAAATTAATCATAGAGAAAAAATAGATAGGATGCGACAAGAACCTGAAAAGATGAAGCAGTAGTATAAATGGTGCTACATATGTTCTTATCTCTTGCCCTAATTGATTCAAAAGTTAGGAAGTAGTCAGGTGTCCAGTAGGGAATCAAAACTAACTGGACCAGAAATCTTATTTCTGCCCTGACATTTTCCTTTGTTCTCATGCTTCCATCCCCAAAAGCCAAATACAAATGCCCCTCATTTCACTGTACTGTATTAAGAAATACGAGTTACAAAAGGTGGAGAACAAAGGAAAAGAACAGATGAAAAATAACGGTGGAAGTTGTAAGGGAGTTCTGAAAGTTTTCTCCAACACTCACAGGTTGGAAGATGGAAATCATCAAAAATGTCCTTCATTCTACTTCGACCAACATGCTTCCACTTCAGGCCCTTTCATGTACTATCTTCAGCCAGGGAAACACTTCCCACCATGTGCCTCAGCCTTGACCACGTGGTCAAATGCCTCATCATCAGAAAAGCTCAGGCCTCACATAGAGAATGGGCTTGAAGACACGGGGAGGGGGAAGGGTAAGCTAGGACGAAGTGAGAGAGTGGCATGGACATATATACACTACCAAATGTAAAATAGATAGCTAGTGGGAAGCAGCCACATAGCACAGGGAGATCAGCTTGGTGCTTTGTGACCACCTAGAGGGGTGGGATAGGGAGGGTGGGAAGGAGACGCAAGAGGGAGGAGATATGGGGATACATGTATATGTATAGCTGATTCACTTTGTTATAAAGCAGAAACTAACACATCATTGTAAAGCAATTATATGCCAATAAAGATGTTAAAAAAAAAAAAAAGCTCACGCCTCACTGTTTACTCCAAACTTTCTTTATTTTTTCCCCCAAACTTGCTTTATTTTTACCATAGCACTTACTTGACTATACTTAGTTGTTTATTATTTGTCTCCTCCCACTAAACCATAAGCTCATGTTTACAGAAGGGTTGTTTTTGGTTTTTTTGTTTTTCTGTTTCTTTTCCTTCACTATTATAATTCCCAGTGCATAAAACTGTATCTGCCACATGGTAGGCACCCAAGAAATATTGTTGAATTAATAAATGATAAAATAAAGGAATGAACAAGTTATGGTAATAGTATCCTAGAAAACTCTTGCAACCATATTTATTTTACAATCAAGACAGTTTTGAGGAAGGAAAAAATTCTTGGAGCATTTTCTCCTTAAAAAAAAAAAAAAAAAAAAACAAACACACAAAACTCCGTAAGCCTGGCTGAAATCCCTTGAATTTTAGCACAGATTCTCCCTTCTTAGGTGACAGTTTTGCTCTGTCATTTTAATTCATACAAAAGTATACCAGCAAATATATATCTATGTATTTTTATAAATGCTATACTTGTCCTATTCTTTTCTGTTTTAACTGACAAAAAATTTGTTTAGTATAAAATTATTTTCCTGTAGGAAACCCCCATCCTCTGGATTTTTTCCCTCTGGGAACAGAGGTATAAAATAATAGATTACAATATATTTTTCAAGATTTAAAAATTTTTAATGTCTTACAAGTGCTTTCATTTCTTGCAAGCAGTTTGTTCTTTGTATAAGCAAGAAGGGCTCTTATTTATAGAATAATTTTTAAGACTCTCTAGTCATCTAAGCTTCTGGGTCCCTGCAAATTATAAATAAATAAATACATAATTACAAAAATAAATAAATAATAAGCAATATCTATGCTACATAGATTTTTAAAAAGAAGAAAAGAATGTTATGACCATCCTTAGTTCTTGAGGTCACTGGTTATTCCAGAGGGAGGCAGTTATTCATTTTGGGGGGCAGGTTGCTGCATTTTTGGCCATATCTTCTCCAGCCCTACTCCAGACCTTTCTCTTTATGTTGGGTTACTTCTTCTTTTAGGAAACGTTCAGACACTCCTTTATTAAGCCTCAAAGCGCTCCATGGTTTTATTATGGTTTTTTCAGGATAGAGAAGAGATCATTAACTTTTCAATAATGGTGATAAAGTTTAATAACTGATATAACTGTTTCTCTTAATACTACCAGAAAGCACAAATATGAACAATTTTCTACTTCTCCCTTACTGTTGTGTATTCCTCTTCCTACGTGATAGCTCCTCGTTGTCCCCTTCATTTGTGAAAGGAGATAATCTAGAGAAAAAATAACTTAAAATTTAAAAAGAAAATCTCTCTAGATGTAAATTTTTTAATTTAATTCAGAACTCTTAAGTGATTCTCATCTAGCATTCTGGAGATAATTCCTCATAAATAATATGTTTTAAAAATGAAAAGAAGATTATTTACATTTTCAGAAACAGAGAAGATGAGGAAACAGAAATACTGCGTATCACATTCAGTTGCAGGTCACCAACATTAATTTAATTTTAAAACTGTTGCATTATTGAATTCTAGTGTCATTTAATGGCAAAGGGCGTTTAATTAAATCAACCACATTATTAATTGTTGCCTTCTTAATTTTTTAAGAGATATACCTAATTCATGGAAAAATTGAGAGAGCTTACAACACAAGAATTTGCCATTTAAAAAATTATTTTTTATGTTAAAAGCACTTTAATACATTGGAGAAGTGGGGAAAAGTTTTATAACAAAACTTGAATGTTATGACTCTCTTAATACTAGCCCTATTTATAATTTAGTTCCCATAATATTTTGTTAATGTTACCTTTATTATATGTAATATATGTTAATATATCTTACTTTATATGTTTATAGCTCATTACAGAATATTAGGAAAAAAGAAAATGTAATGAAGAAAAATTGTCCCAAATACTACCACCTTGAATATAGTCACTGTAAAACATTTTGTTGCATTTTCATACCCTTTTTCCTAAGTATATGCATAAATACATATTCTATATACATACATATGTGTTTATGCTATGAATTGAATGTTTACGTTCCTCCAAAATTCAATCATGTTGAAATCCTAACCCCCAAGGAAATGGTATTAGGAGGTGAGGCCTTTGAGAGATGATTAGGTCATAAATTTGGAGCCCTCATGAATGGGATTAATACTCTCATAAAGGAGATCCCAGAGGGCCAGCTTGCCCTTTCTGCCATGTGATGTTATCGAGAAAAGAGAGTTATCTAGGAAGAAGGACCTCACCAGACACCAAATCTGTCCGTGCCTTGATCTTAGAATCCTCAGCATCCAGAACTGTCAGAAACAGTTTTTTGTTGTTTATAAGCCACCCACTCTATCGTACTTTGTTATAGCAGCCCAACCAGACTAAGACAATGTAAACAGATCTATTCACACGTAGAAGAACATGCTGTGCAGGAACATGCAAATGCAAGTTATTTACATGTCATTCTCCAAAGCTCTTCTGAAATCCATCCACTTGACTATATCTACTGGCTCCATTATGGATAAAATGACAAGCATCTCTTATCTGGTCCATAGTTAAATGTGTATGTCCTTGAATTTATTCTTCATACAGGAACCATAGTGATTTTTAAAAATAAAAGCCTTTTGAACTACTTCCATGTTTAAATTCCTTTTCTTGACTTTCTACAGCACTTAGAATAAAATGGGAAGTCTTAGCATGACCTACAAGGTTCTGCGAGATCTGACTCCTGCTCACCTCTTCAGCCTAAAGCCATCCCATTCTCCTCTCTGACCCTTGTCAAATCACACTGACCTTGCTTCTCTCATCAGACACCTAAAAGTGCTTTTACCTTCACATGCTACTCCTTTTATATAAAAGGCACAAGATTTATCTTACATTGTTTTTAATGACCAGAGAAAATATAACATTTAAAATTCTGCCCATAGCTGACCTTGTCCTAACCATGAGTTCCCACCAGCTGGTGTGTGTGGCAAGAATTTAACTAAATAATCACTATATATTAAAGCTTAGTCTGATTCAATAATTTAAATAGTCAGGTGTTCAGGTACTCTTGAGAAAACCTGTCTTCTCTCATTGTCTCCTTGTGAGGAAGAGAAGAGGTTAGATTCGCCCACAGTCATGGCTGTAAATAGGGGCAGACCTGGATATGGCTCTTAGGTCTCCAACTCCATAAACCTCCATCTACTGCTGATTCCATCACTGACAGCATGGACCAACTAAATACTGGTAAGTAAGGGCCCTGATAACCCCAAACATTCCAGTAACACAAACAGTAACCATTTTCAGGAATATTCTTCAGTAGCAAGACTCTCAACTAAAAGTAGTTAGAAAAGAATCCTATTTCCTTTCATTTGAATGCTGTAACATAAACAGTGGCATACGTAAGCTAAAAAGAATGTCAAAGAAGGAAGACTGCCTCCTGTAATCTAGAAAACAAGACATGGTAGCTCAAAAATTAAACAGGATTTATCTAGATACAGAGAAACACACATAGAAATAATGACAAGAGAGAGTGCATCCTACTCTGATGTTGTACACTCGACAGCCTTGGGACTGCTTGAAGGACTCCATGATGGTGCACAGGGGTAGGGTGGTGGGTAGTTTACCAGACGCTATAGAGCCCAAGAAAAATACATACTATAACCACTCGGACCCTTTGTTCCACTTTTTTTCCCCCTTCATGTCAAAATGAATACAGCTTCTCAATTAATTTGGTACTATGAACAGACTATTCTGAAAGGAGAATAAAATAATTAAATGTAGACTTCATAAATTAATAAACCTACATATGCCTGCTGAGAATTCAAATAAGACCGACAACTAACATTTGTTGAACGCGTTGTGTCAAGCAACATTCTAATGCTATTTTATCCTCGCAACAACACTTTAAGTTAAATACAGTTTTTATTCACAGCAACCAATAAGGAAACTGAGGTAGGAGGCTATTCTGATAAGTCTAACCGACATAAAATGCTATGTGAAAATAAAGTTTCTGGATCTACAATTTTGAGACCAAATCTGTAATGTGGTATCCTGCTTAAGCTAATTCCACCTGGCAAGGCTCTTTTGGAATCACCAGAAGATCTCCAGCACCATAGTCCTACTAGGTTGTTGGGTTTTTTTTTAATTATATATTTTAAATGAACACTAAAATACAAAGCAAAAAAATACGGACAGGAACAGCACCACCTTTTGTCACAGTCTTCAAGTATTCCTAAAGCAGGAGGTCACCAGTACCTGGTGAGAGAACAGATGAGATTAAGCATCCTGCTAGGTAGGCATACTTTTCCTGGACTCACTTTCCATATCTGTGCTCTTCTCCTGTGCTTGCTCAATCCCTAGAATTTCTTTGGTTCTTGCCTTCCCTTGCGAAATGAATTTTTTCAAGAAACATTTATAATTAAATGATCTATGTAGAGCCACCCCTTCAGAGAGAACCTATAATATAATTATAATAACCTAACAAATACAGTTTGGTGGTTTTAACTTCACTCTTAGCAACTAAGAGGAATAGTGCCAGTAAAAATAAGGAAATTAGACTAAAAACAAATAAATCATGAGATTTCTAAAGCAAACAAAATCCTTCTTACACAAAACACGAAGGAATAAGTAAGATTTGGAATTCTCTAGCCATTTTATTAAATCATTTTACTGACTTCCATTTTTTGAGGATAGTTGTTTATATAAAATTATTTTAAACCTGTGCCAAGACCCTGGCATTAAGTTTTATTCTGTGTTGGGCTCTGTTTTGTTGATCTTTTCTGCTCTCAATTACCACTGGCTTCGGCCAGTTTTTACCCTGCCTTTCTTTATTGGGAAAGCAATAAGGTTAATGACTGCTGTGTTTTCCTAACCATGTTCCTAATCTAGCAATTCTACCCTTTAGAGGGTGGAATAGATTCACCACCAACACATAAATAATAATTTCCCAGGGACCTTCAAAAAGTGATTGATGCCCTTGCCTTTGGGTGTCTTTTCTTTCAAGTGACTGATGGGAACAAAACAAAAATTGTACAAAAACCTTTTCACTGGGAATAGCAAATGCAAATAGTGGATGAGAGACTGAGACCTAAAGAAGAAGAAAACCAAACAACAATCAGGAATGAGGGGCAAACAAATGCAGCCAGCACAACTCTGCTTCTCGGAGAAGTTGATCTTCCTGGAACAGCATGACAACCAGTTGCTTGCTAACAGATGAGGGCAGTGTTTATTTAAACAGTGTATTTGGATTATGCTCTTTAAAGTTTTAGGATTGGTGGATCTGAAATTGCATATTAAAGAGAACACAAAGCCATAAACTTGTCCATACACATATTTACCCACATCGCTATGGCCTGCGTGGGAATTTAATGTTTACAATATTGCTGTGTGCTGGAATACAGGAATCCAAAAGAGAGCTGGAAAGGGCTTTATAAAGTAATGCTAAACTTTGAGGCCAGGAAATGCAAGAAATTTCCCCAATGTCACTCAGCTAAAAACCTAGGTCTGATGTAACTGATCACATAAGGAGACAGAGCAACTAAATAATGACTGGAGTAGTTGAGGGAATTAAAAGTTTTTTTCCCAACTACATACCAAAGATAATCATGTAAAGCAGTGTATGGAAAAGTTACAAATAAAGTTGTTTCTTAATCTGTATTACTTTGGCTGTATTCATCTTTTGCCTCTGAATTGAAGCATTTGCCTAGAATGTAGAGATAAAGTCAGCAAAAGGTCAAACCAAAATATTTAACCATTTTTCAAATGATTTATTTTGATGTAAAACAACTATATCCCAATAAAAATTTATTTATTTTGAAATTAATTGCTAATAAACCTATAATATCTCCTAATAAAAATCACATGATTTGGGTGTCTCTAGACCTATTCAGTTTTATAATGTTTGTGACTTAGAAAAATTGTGTTTTCAGTGATTCATTAATCACCCCCCACTGCCCCCCCACATCACCACCAACATCAACAAAAACACAGGTTAAGGGTGGGGAGTAGAAACTGGAAAGTAAGAATTTGATATTTATCTGGAATTGCTAGGCGAGAGAGACTCATGAAGCACAGATATTGTTTTGAAGCAGAAATAGTTATCTATAATCTATATGAGCTGGAGTAAAATATTATTCTAAAACATCCCAATTGTTTATTTTGTTAGTAAACAATTGATTATTAATTTGGAATATATCTGCTGACAAAAGCAGCACTAAACAAAGGCTGTAATATAAAGCTGTTTAGTTGGAGCTTGAATTTGAAAAGAGGTTACGGGAATAAAAATAAATAAATGGAATCATCTGAAGAAAAAGGAAGTGAAAGTCACTTGGCCCATAAGGTTAATAGATCAGGGTTTAGACAGATGGACCTTCAGGAAAGGCTCTCTGTAAACTAGTGTTTAAGTCAGGAGTCAGAGTATACCATAACAGTACAACATAACAGCCGTCCCTCTCCAAGTTGTAACATTACACAACTTCCCCATCCAGGCCATGATATTACACTCCAACTTTCCGACAGGAAGAATATTTGTCCAGGTCCAAAATGGACAAACTTTAAACCCTTCTTGATAACATGGAAGTTTCTCCACACCTATTGACTGAATGGATAGTACATGAAATTTTGAGCACAAATTGTGAAACAGAAGTCAATTCTCTTCATTCTAGATTGTTGAAAGCATTGAAATGGATGCCAAAATCATGCCCCAAAATGAGCACCAATTCCTGGCAAGCTCTGTCCCCACCAGGCCAAATTAAGATCTTTGATGAGGATTCATTATTGTAGATGAGGGAGGGAGAGCAAGGGGTTGTGAGGTTAAAGATTATACAGAGTCACTGAATAAATATGAATTAAGCACTTGCAGAGGTAGCAGAAGTCATGATTTCTGATTCTTAAGCTCTAGCATACTCTGATCAGGGTCAGTGAGAACAATCATAACTGCCAAAGAAACTTGTTTACAAGATTTTGTTTTCAGGCACGAAATTCAATTTCCAAAACTCTTCCTATTAATTAGTTTTGAGTTTTGGAATATTAATATTTTTTGCCTAGCAAAATATCTCCATCAATATACTATGTGGATAATTTTGAGTATATTTAATATACGAACCAGTGAAATTTTTTTGGAGGGATATTTTATTTTTTATATCATGAAGTTGAAATATAATTGCTACACAGAATTCACAAGCAAAGCAATTTTATCAAATGGCACAGTTTACAGAAACAAAATTATTTCATTTGATCCTAAGAACTATTTCTTTTTGCTGTATAAAATGTCAATTTTCTTATGTTGAAAATTTGTAGCTATAGCTCTTAACTGTCTTCTATTACAGGAACTACTGTAACATCAAAATCCTATAGTAATATTTGACTGGAGTTTACACTGCACAAATACGTCTGTTTGCTATGTGCCCCAAAACATGCAGTGAAATTAAGGAACTATTGAAATGAGCAATGCCAGAAGTAGGACTCACACTGAATGAAGAATACACGTCTCAGGAACTGTGGATTCACACATTCCTAGTATAACTTAAGGAGAACATCAAGTCCAGCTGTTCAAAATTCCCACCTCCGAGCAGGAATCAGAAAACCAGAACTCTAAAGGTAAATCATCTTATCATGGGACCCAATCTTTGTTAAATTAGGAAACCAAAGGTCATCGGTTTCCTAATCTAACAAAGGAATCTGTTAATGAATCTATTTGTAGTTACATGGTAAAGGGACCCCAGGCCTTCTGTCCCCTTGGGTTATACCTATCTGAAGTCTTCTCAAGTGTTCTTAAGAATGGTCATTCATAGTTCTGGGAACCTATTTCTAGAACTTTATCACCTTAATAGTCTTCTAATGTCATTTTATGTAGTAATTTTTCTCCTCTTGGCCTCAGTTTACTCATCCACAAATTGAAAGAAGAATCTTGAGATCATATGATTCAAAGTAATTCAACCTCAAATATGATTTAGGAACCTCCTACTTGGTCACAGTACTTTTAACATAGCAGGTTTTAGAATAATAGTTTTAATTTGAGGATTTTAGACTTGGATAATAAGTTGCATGTACCTCTCTACTCACAGCTGAATCACTTTCCAGCTTCTTGGGTGGTAGGAAGTGACATGAAGGGCAGCGGAATCAAAGGTAGCCCTGCAGTTCCAGATCATTTTTAAAAAGCTATGAAAATGATGAGTGTCTTAGACCAGGATCTATTCCACGGGGCCAATGGTACAAAGACACAGCAACAAAGGCCCACTCACCCTGACTTGTGGACACTGGGTACTGACAATGACAACTGCCATATGATGGAGAGCAGCAAGCCTTTAATGAAGTACCCAAGAAATTGCAAGTGTGTGGGCTTGACTTCAGAGAATTACACAAAATGAAAAACCTATCTCCTTTGGTTCCTTCTATGCTTTACTCTGTTCCTGTCCACTATTTTGTTCAGGACAGTGTGTGGTCTGCCTACATACTTGCCCGTATTAGGCTAAGGCTTCCTATTCATTTCATTCTGCCTCATTATCAAAAATGTAGGAATGTTCTCATCCACCAGGCATGGCACCTCAACCGTCTTTCTCTTGTTGGTTTCTTTCCAAGTGTGTTCAGACCACATATGCTGTTGTGATTAAAACTATGTAAAAAGTAGGTGCTGACCAAAACAGGCTTAATGTTCCCCTCAACTTGACTAAATTTTAGGTAGGTTTCTTTCTGACTCTAGGCTCCTGACCTTCCTTTTCTTAGAGCACTTAACTTAGAAACCTGTAATTGTAGATCCTTTCTCTGCCCCACTGAGATGTACATCTTCTTAAAAGCCTCTTACCAGTTCTACAACCCAGGAGTGCTTTTCTTACGGACCTGGCAGTCATCCCTTTAAAATGTAATAATTAAGGAAGATAGGACCCCTATCTCCCAGTCTGTGTAAGATGGTAGGAGCCTAACTTCAAGGAGCCTTAATCCAAGTTGTAAAACTACCTCCTGTCATGAAGATAGGAGAAAGTTTACTTTCCTTTTGGGTAAAGCCAATAGCAAACACAGATGGCTTACACAGATTTCGCTATCCTGTGTTTCAGTGGAGTTGAGCTTGGACTGAGTTCTGGCCTCTCTCCCCTATTGCAATAACCTTGAATAAAGGGTTCCTTGCTTGTTTAACTTTGTCCAGTGTAATGTTTCTTTGAAAGTGTTAATTTCAATTTTTATCTTGTAGTAATCAGAGCTGTCTGCTTTTGTTTCCAGGTAATTTTTAGTTTGCTTTTTCCTTTGGAAATAGGCTGATTTTCTCAGGTTACATGATAGTAAACAGTGCTTTTCATTACCCTAAAATGTCTTTAAAAATTAAATTTAAATTTTCTAGAACATATTTAAATTTCTTTAAAAACTAAACAAACACATTTAAAAAAATTCTTTTGAGTGTTTCTCAAGGAACAAGATTCCCTGGCTGGTCAATAAGAATATTTAATCTATTTGGCATAGGCTATTGTTCCTTTAGTGAAGAGTAATTTTCACAACAGTTATTGAGCAATAAAGTAAGACCTCTCAATTCCACTAGCTTCTAATCTTATCTCAATTGCTTAGGATGATGCTGGAGAGAGCACCATAACTTTTCTGGTTCCCTTAATGCTTATATAAGTTTTAATTATAAATTAATAAATTGGCATACTTGGGTGGTAATGTGTGAGCCTTTAAGTCCCTGCAATAGCTAGCTATCAAGAATAATGTAATAATAAAAAAAATGAGGAGAAAGAAAGCTGAGATTTATTAAGTACTTACAACTTGTCAGGCACTGTTCCAAATGCAGTGTATGAATTATTTAAAGAATCCTAATAGCAACATTAGGGGTAGGTGCTATTATTATTCCCGTTCTATAGATGAAGAAGGCATGGTTCCAAGAATGTAAATATCTTGCCCCAAATCACACAGTTAATAAATGACAGAGCTGGGATTTGATAATCTAAGGAGTGTAGCACTAAACCCAACACGTTCAACCATTACACTACATAGCATCTAGGCTTGCAGCCTGTCAACATCAGATATGAGAAAATTGATTGAAATAAGGTAAAATATACAAGACCAGTTTAAGTGGCTAGGTCTTCAATTACAGTCTTGCTAGGTCACAATTATCCTTTAAAACAATTCTTTCTGCTCCTTGCTGTAGTCGCACTGTCTAAGGCAGTGGTTCTCAAAGCGTGGTCACAGCAGCATCTGAATCGCTTGGTTGGTTGTTAGAAGTGCAAGTTCTCCAGCTCCTCCCCAGGCCTACTTAATCAGAAACTCTCTGGGTGGGGCTCAGCAATCAGGTCTACCAAGCCCTCCTGTTGATTCTGATGCTTGCTCAAGTTTGAGACTCACTTGTCTAAGGCAAATTTTGGCAGAGATCCTTATCTTGCTGTTGCCTTGGCTCTTGTGCAGAGTTATTACCTTAATAATATTCTGTAGTGATTTGTAGATTTCCAGCCTGAAGTGGGCTCCACCCATTTATTGTGGAAAAATGTACAGGAACTATGCCTTTTCTGGGCAGATTTTGATACTAAAGATCAAGAAACTCACACTTCAAAATCTTGCCAATCCCTATGTTACCAAGGACAGAAGACACACAAAATGCTTTCTTCAGAACTATCTGTTGGATGAATCAATAAAATTATCTCTACTTCTCCCTTTCCTGTTCCCACAGACTAAGAGTATAAAGCTGAGGAAATTTGCAAGAATCCACAGGATACTCTATCCCCTTCATGCACACATACACATATCTGAACTGCAAGTGAGACAAAAGATAATGTTTTTAGGTCACTGCCACAGTCCAACAAGGGAAAACAGGAGTCTGGGCAGCTGTCCAGAACCCTGGCATTTGGTCGTCACGGCATGGCAGACCATGGCTAATTTATTTGAAGTGCTACAACTTCCCAGAGTAGCAGGTGCTCCCATGTGCAACTGAAGTCACAAAATACTTTACAAGGACTATATAAATTTCTTTATGTTATACTCTTTCAGATAATCAAAACCAGTTTTCCTACTTGTCCTTGTCAGCCTCTCCTTAGTAACACAGACACATCAATTATATGCAGAACAAGCACAGCCTTAATTTTTGAATACATGTTAAAAGTGCATATACAACCATATGCTAATGGAAGATATTATGAAGTTTTAAATATGAATATATTATTATTGTTGTTGTTTTCCTTGGCAAACACTGGACAATTCCATCTCTCCCTCAGTATAGAAATTAGAAGGGAGAGTTCAAACATTAAGATAAGATAAATATACAATGTCTAAATATCTTGGTAGGTAACCTTCCAATCTGATTTTCAAATAACCTTCAAGGGACTTTTAAAAATACTCCACATTACAATTATGAAAAAAAAAGTTTGTTTTTTGTAGCAGTCATGCAGAGGAATCTATTTTCATATGGCTACTTTAAGTTAACATATAAAAATTTAACATGTTTATTTGAGGGAAAAATGTTTGCTTAAGATATTAAGCTCAGCAACTGTGGCATCTCATACTGCAACTACTGACAAATCAAGAGAGGGCATAACCTTGAACTTGAAACCCAGCTGAATAGTTATCAAGAACATTTTTTCCACTTTCTACTCTCAGTTCTAATTTTTCAGGTCCTGTGACCTTCAGTAAGTTTCAATTTTTCTCCATCTTTTTTGCTATTAGCTATTCATTATTTTAGTGGGCTGATAATGTATTTTTAGAGAGTATAACAAGTTTCCCAATACTTTAAAGTGTAGATATTATTTAAAATGACAACAAAGCATTACTATTTTAATAGATTTTAATTTCATGGTTCTTAAACATTTGAACACGTCCGAATTTTGCCATTGTCCCAACCTAGGTCATAAAACATGAAGACGTATCAACGAAAATGAGTTGCTTTTAAATTTTGATATTTCAACTCTCTGTTAGACATTCACAGAGTTCCGGATATTAACATAGTCACTGTCTACCTATGAGCAGTTTGAAAACACCCAGAGGCATATAGTTTTTATTGTAGTTTGTAGGACGTGGAGGAGAAAGCAGGTTCACAACAAATTCTAATTGATGTGAAAATAGGAAAGTCTTAAAATAGGGTCAAAATTTTACAGGTAACATTACATTACACTATAAAATTCACAACATGTCTTTCCAGACAAGTGTTCAATTCAGTCCTCAACACTTTTGCCCACAAGGTCTTTTATTAATCAATTCACAAAGCAAATACAAGGCTTCACTCCCTTGTCACCCAAGAAATGTCGCAGGGTTCCTGAGTAGCACAGCCCTGTCTTCTGGAGATCCAAAAGTAAAGGAAACTCACTGTGACTAAATAAACTACTATATATTGCCTACAACTGTTCCAACCCAAATCACTTGCATGTAGAATATTCAGTTTAAAACCCATGAAATTTGGTAGGGTAGAGTAAAATTTCAAATAATTAACTAATGCATTTACCACCTAAACAAATTTTTCTTAAACTTATATGTGTATAATACTCACCCAGGGAATTAAGAGTTCTGAAAAACAGTATTTTTAGAGATGAATGGTGGAAGATTTTAAAATTATGATGCCCAGGAAATGGTATGACATAGAGAAAAAATACTATACTTTGTGGATGACCAGTATATCAAGGATTTTTTTTTAGCACAGTTCTGATTTCAAGGGGTACAGGGAAGGCCTCTTGGGAAAGTGATGTCTGAGCTATGTTCTAAACATCAGTGTTGTACACATACATCAAAACTTGTCAAATTGTATCCTTTAAATATGTGTAATTCATTGTATGTCAGTTATACCTCAAAGCTGTTACCAAAAACAAAAACTCCTTTCTCATCCCAAAGACAAGTTCAAAGGGTAAAACGATCAAACTAATTCAGTTCAACCAGTGTTTACCCAGCTAATCACTAATGTATACCAGACACAAAGCTTAGCCTAGGACACTTGGCTTCAGTGACGGTCACACTGATCACAAACACCACCAGTTTTTTTTTTGTTATTATTTTACGTATTCTCCTAATAGCATTGGCTTTGGAACCTTACAGGTCTGTGGTATTTATAGTTCTAACACTTCCTTGTGAGTGATATGAGTACTATCTCAGAGCCTGGATTTCCTTATCTATAGAGCAAAGCTAATACAACCTAACAATCCTAGGTAGGGGATATAAAAGCTCAACAAATGGCCACTCTTACCATTTTCACATAATAAATTCAAACATGCATAGGACTATGTCTCTTAATTACTTTCCATAGCATAATGCCCTCAAAGTCCATCCATGTTGTCACAAATGGCAGGATTTTTTTTCTTTTTATGGATGAATAACATTACATTTTACACGTGCGTGTGTGTGCGTGTGTGTGTGTATCTCCTGCATTTTCTTTATGCATTCATCTAGTGATGAACACTTAGGTTGTTTTCATATCTTGGCTATTGTAAATAATGTTGCAATGAACATGGGGGTGAAAATATCTTTTTGAGCTAGTGTTTTTGTTTTTTTTCAGGTAAACACCCAGAAGCAGATTTGCTGGATCATACAGTAGTTCTTTTTAAATTTTTTTTTAAAGAAGCTCCATACTATTTGACATAATGGCTCCACTAACTTACAATCCTACCGACAGTGCACAAAGGTTCCCTTTCCTCCACATTCTCACCAACACTTGTTTCTTGTCTTTTTTGATGACAGCCATTCTAACAAGTGTGAGGTGATAAGGCAAATCTTTACTTGGACAAATTTTGTGAAGAGTATTTTAGATAACTGAAGAAATTCATAAGCTGTAACTAATGTGGAAAATATTGATGTTTCAAAAAATAATACATACCTGAACTGATAATTCACTTACTAGATTTCTTATTATTTTCCTGCCTCAAATCTTTTGTACCATAAAAACTTCGGCATGATTTCTGTTGTTTAAAAAAATGCAGCTTACCCTCTTGTCCTCCTTATAAAGCTGTGGTTCTCAGTCAGGGCTGATTTTGTCTCCCTGGAGCATTTAGCAGCTTCTGGTGGTCACAACTGGAAGGCAGTGCTATTGGTATCTAGTGGGTATAGGCCAGGGAGAAACATCCCGTAATGCACAGGATTGACCCTCACGATAAAGACCTAGCCCAAAATGTCAGTAGTGTCATGACTGAGAAACTCTGCTGTAAAGTGTTTTAAAAACTAAAGGTGTTTTTCATTGTCTCTTAACCTAAAGTATAAGGTAAGTATTTGTGTATTTCTTACCTAGAAAACATGTGGGCAGCCACATTTCAGGATATAAGGAATGGCAAACATGTTCAGTTTTGCAAGTGTTGCATTTGAGATGCCTATTAAGTAAACCCAGATATATTAAAAGGCGGGTCCTGACTGGAAATTTAAATTTGGGATTTTTTTTTTTTGGGCAGCGCTGGGTCTTCGTTGCTGCACGCGGGCTTTCTCTAGTTGAGGCGAGCGGGGGCTACTCTTCATTGCAGTGCGTGGGCTTCTCACTGCAGTGGCTTCTCTTGCAGAGCACGGGCTGTAGGCCCGCGGGCTTCAGTAGTTGTGGCTCGCGGGCTCTAGAGTGCAGGCTCAGTAGCTGTGGCACACGGGCTTAGTTGCTCCGCGGCCTGTGGGATCTTCCCAGACCAGGGCTCGAACCTGTGTCCCCTGCATTGGCATGCGGATTCTTAACCACTGTGCCACCAGGGAAGCCCCAAGTTTGAGAATTTTTAAGGGTGTACAGAAATTGAATCCATGGGTATGGATGAGAAGGCCTAATCCAAAGAGGAAGCATAAAAAGAGAAAGGAGCCTGAGTCTTCAGGAGCCCTCATTTAATGACTGGATAAAAGAGAATGAGCCCACAGTGGAAAATTAGCAGGACCAGGAGGAATTCAAAGAAATAAGAGAAAATAAGAAAGGTGTGATGTCACGGAAACCAGTATAAGAGATTATCTCAAGAAAGAAAAACTGATTTATAGTGTCAAATGCATCAGGGAGAAAAAGCAAGGAAAGGACAGAAAAGTCCATTTTATTAAGAGACACAGAACTCGTTAGTGACCTTTGAGGAGGGCTGTCTTGCTTGAGTGACGGAGGCAAAAGCCAGACTGGAGTGCACCAGGATTAAGTGGCAGCGTGGAACTCGAGACAACTCTTCTAGAAATTTTCCATTGTAAAGGGAAGCAGAGGTTGTAGGGGCATATGTGTGGAATCCAGGTTAACATGGGACAGACCTGAGTGTGTTTAAAGGTTGATGGCAGTGATTTGATTCGAAGCTAGCAGTCCAGTATACAGGGGAGAAAAGGAAAAGTTTATACTGTAAAGTTTCCCTGAAGTTATAAGGGGATAGAATTGAAAAGATATAGAGAGTTTGGCTTTATAGCTGAGGACAATCACCTCTACTGTAAAAGGAGGGAAGAATCAATAAATATCATTATTGATTGGTTTTCATACAAGAGATACAAGATTTGTGGCCTATTGTGTAGCAATAAATATTTATTCCTCAAATAAAATAGAATGAGAAGGGGTCAAAAACATGATCTGCTATGATCTGAATGTCTGTGTTCCCCCTAAATTCAGATGTTGAAATCCTAACCACCAAGGTCATGGTTATTAGGATGTGGGGCCTTTGGGAGGTGATTAGGTCATGAGGGCGGCATGAATTAAATTAGTGCCCTTATAAAAGAGACCCAGGGAAGCTCCCTTCCCTTCTGCTGTGTGAGGTTTTGGTGAAAAGACAGTTATCTAGGAAGCAGGGTTTCACCAGACACCAAATCTGCCAGCACCTTGATCTTGTGCTTCCCAGACTCCAGAGCAGTGAGAAACAAATGCTTGTTGTTCATAAGCCATTCAGTCTATGGTATTTTTTTTTTAATTTTTAAAAATTTATTTATTTTATTTATTTATTTTTGGCTGCACTGGGTCTTCATTGCTGCACGCGGGCTTTCTCTAGTTGCAGCGAGTGGGGGCTACTCCTCATTGCAGTGCGCGGGCTTCTCATTGCTGCGGTTTCTCTTGTTGCAGAGCACGGGCTCTAGGTGCGCACGATTCAGTAGTTGTGGCTCGCGGGCTCAGTAGTTGTGGCGCATGGGCTTAGCTGCTCCGCGGCATGTGGGATCTTCCTGGACCAGGGCTCGAACCCGGGTCCCCTGCCTCAGCAGGCGGATTCTTAACCACTGCACCACCAGGGAAGCCTCCAGTCTATGGTATTTTGTCATAGTAGCTCGAATGGACTAAGACATTATCTTTTCAGTTGTTCAAACCAATCTAATCAGGAATTTCCAGAAGCCAATCATAGGAAATGGCCTGCACCTGCACGCCCCCTAACCTGCTGCCCATGCTGTTCCTTTTACCAAAAATATCCTGTCTACTCCTTGTCCTGTGGAAACCACTCCTTGCACCTTCAGGTGGAAGTGGATGCGCCCTCCTCCACGCTGAGTAGCACACACTATAGTGTACACAGTAACGATTTCTTTACCTGTTTAGTTCTTTCGCTAGATTGGGAGCTGTTCTGGGGTGTGGTCGCGGCATGCACAGAACACTAGTGCCCAGTGCCTGTCTCTTGGCAGGTGACCAATAAGTGCCTGCTTATTAGGAGATGAGATTTCCTTCTTATTTTTCTTATAAATATCTCCCAAATGGAATGCTATCTTGCATTGGCAAAATAGTGAATCTCTAAAATCATACATTGAACTACCAACTCATATTTGTATGTACGTACACATATGTGCCTCTGAGAATGACCCCTTAGCTACAGGCTTCTCTATTCTAAACAGCTAAACAGATGGGTTAATCCTGAGTTAATTAGAAAATTCAGTTAAACAGAAATTCTGCTAACTGCAAGCCTGCACTTCATAATCAAGCTAATTAACTGGGTGTTTATTGAATCTTTCTTCCCAGACTGTGGCCTCAGAGAAGGTAGGACATTTTTCTCCATTTTTCCCATTAAATTAAATATAAAATGCATTTGCCAAAAATGCTTATTGAAAAAAATAATTGGACTAGGCTCAAAGTACAACTGGGGAGAAGAAGGGTTGGAACACAAGTAGAATCAGCTTTCTAATTCCAAATATCTACTCCCCTCTTTTACCTCTAACATATACGACAAGGTCAAATGTAAGCTTAGAAGAGCAGATATCATATAAGCAATAAATGAAACAGTGGAAGAATTCTTCTTATCCCTGTTTCTTTCAAAAATATAAATCTATGTTTTAAGTGGAAAAAGGCAGTCCAAAGGACAGAATTCAATTTATCAATGGACTCTAGAATTCTATATAAAAAAGGGGTAGCTGTATAAAATTATAAAATAAACTGAACAATAATAAATGACAAGCTCCAAAAGAAGGGTCAACTATAAATCAAATCCTCCACTCTGGAGTAGAAGACACTGGCAATTCAACTCAATGTAATTGATGTAATGCTAATGATATTGCAGTTTTAATCATTAAATGAGAAGTATAAGATTCAAGAAAAGTGTGAGGGCCCTCATCTTATGCTATCTATTGAAGAAATAAGATATCAAATAGTAATACAGAGCAGTTTTATCATTAACTATAAAATTATGAAGTAAAGTTAATAAGAATAGAGTCATTTAGCAATACTGAGTAGGTTACAAGGCTCAAGCCTTTGGTGAAGTCCTGAGGGTACACTGTGGGTTAAACTATCCCGGAAAGTCTTCATGCAAAAATAAATTTGAGGTAGACTGTGATGGCTTTGGTTTTCCCAGTTCATCATTTGTCAAATGACAAATCAAGCTGTACTGTTACCCTTGAATATTTTTTTAATGTGAGCCAATTAAATTAGTATGCACTTTGATTTATTTGTACTGTTCTTTGCAATTTAAATGTTTCTACTTCAAAATGAATTTTACTGTCTTTTGTATGCAACTGCAACCCAAACCTATAGAATATGCCAGATTTCCCCTGCCATATGGCCTCTCTTTCATTATTCTCTTCTAAGAATTACATATTTAAGTTTGCCTGTAAAAATTGAAAGCCATCATGAACAAAACAACTGGGCTGTTTCTACCCTTTGACGCAGCTTTAACCTTGCCCTCTTCCTAAAGCCCAGGAAAGATAAAAGCTGGTTGCCTGGAGCCCTCCAGGAAAATGAATCACGGGTAGAGAAGTGCATGTGCCTGCATTTGCGAAGAGTAAAAGCAACCCAGAAAAATGTCTATTTTCTATGAATACTTCTCGTCATATACTTTACTGTGGCTACCATTCACTTCTATGTGTTTTCAGTGTGAATATTATGTACTTCATATACTCCCTGCTATTTTTTCTATTTGTTACCGAGCCAGTAAAATGCCTGATCTCTGACTTAGCGTTCAGTGTCCATAAGGTGCACCTGCTGGTTTTATTTCTATATTTTAGCCCAACTATTGTTTGACTTTCTCAAACTTGTCCTACATTCTCCCCACACAGTCACCTTTGCCTCTGTCCTGATTGGATTCAATTTGTCCATATTTGTTTAGTTTATCTTTGCTCTTAAAAAGAACCCATATTCCATAAAACCTTTCCAGACACTCTCAGTTACAACTAGTTGCTGTCTCCTCTGGGTTGTTTTGGTCACTTGTCACAAACTGCCTTGCATTATATCTATTTGTGATGATTTAATACCACTTATATTTAGAGGATGAGTATAGGATCATTCATCCACTCATTCATTCAATGAAAATTTTCATTTGTCCAATAAAAGTCTGTCATGAGATTTTCCCTGGGCTAGACACTGAAGATAGAGTGGTAAACAAAATAGATTCATTTCCAGACCTCTTAAAACGTAACAAATTAATGAGATGGTAGACATTCTGTGAATTGAAAAAGTTATAAGGGCCTGAGGTACGGGTGCTATGCCTTTGGACACATCATCTTTCTAAACATCTTCTGTTCTGTCCCTCTCATTAAAGAGAGAAAGAGATTCTGTTGGTAGGACTAGATGTGTAGGGCACATTAGAAGAAATTAAAAGTCGTAGGGTGAAAACTGAGGGTGGTATCTGCTCAGTGGAAAGGGGTAGCTAAGCATTCTGACCGAAGCCGATTTGAAGCTTCAAGTCTCTGGGATCCACAGTCAGAGAAGACATGTTGAGAAACTTTATAGTGTTCATACTCAGTGACAAATGTTTATTTATATCCATTACAAACACACACCACCACCACTGCCACCACCACCCTAAAAGCATGCAGGTGGGGGCTTCAATTTTTAATACTGGAATCATAAATGATTAAGGCTAAAGCAACTCCATAAAGAATAATGGAAAATAATAAGTATTTATATACACATGAGGTTTCTAATTATTAATGCTTTTAAAAAAACACACCTGGCTTAAAAGTAAAATAGGCACTATTATGCATATATCTTTGTATACTGGGCCTCATTACTGACTGATACAAGACACTGGTCTATAGGCAAAGGAGGTCAGGATAAAATTACCATTTCAGAATTACTAATTTTTCAATCCCTAATCATAAAGTAATGAGAACTGAGATATAACTATATAATATGTCCTTATAAGAATTCTGCAATAAAAGGAGTTCATACCTTAGCATTTGAAGTCAATTGACATTGAAGTTTTTGAGCTATAAAATTATGTTTAATACTGGAATAAATAAAATATGCATTATAAGATGCAGTTGTAAGTATCACGTTAAACCTCTGAGTGCAAGAACAAAATCAAGTAACAAATGATCAAATCAATAGGGAAACATCCTCTCAATCAACAACACTGATAAGACATTCAAACATGAAATTTACACTGATGGGGTTAATTTCATTGACCAATTATCCTTCCCTGGGCATTTGGAACAAGTGGTCAACAGATACAACAGGTGCAAACAGAAGAATTTTTGCCAGAGAAAGATGCAGAAGATAGGCAGTGCCTGCATATTAAATTCCACATGGAAAGTTTTGACAATGGGATGGAGAATGACTAGATGACTGCTTGGTCAGGGCTGGTTGTTCAGGTCAGGGAGTGTCTAATAATGTTGATGGAATATTCTGTCTCTGGCTTCTGGGCCTTTTCAGGAGAGTTGAGTGAGCTAGGACAGGAGTTGTCAAAGGTTAGAGGGATCTGGAATTCTGTCATAAGAATTTTTCATAATAATACTTCAACTAATAACAGGAAGCAATTTTCTTTCTTTATGATAATAGTAGAGACTGTAAATAAATGACTAACGATGATACCACAAACACAATTTAAATCATCTCTATTCTCAGGATCTGCTTGCCTAATCCCAACCCTGGACAGTGATTATTTAAAAGCAATAGCCACTGTGTGGAACCAATAAGAAGGATTATAAAGTTTTTGTCACAGTGTAGAAATACTCCTATTAAATATGTATTATTTTCTTCATCTGAAAACAAAAGCAATAATTAATGAAGAAAAACTTCACTTGTAAAGCCTTTGGCTTCTACACTAAACAGGAAGCAAACATCTCATATAAATGTATCACTCTGACTGCTGTGTGGGTCGATTAGGAAGTTACCGCAACAATCCATGCAGTGAATGACTCAGGAGTGGAATTTGCGAAGATGGTAAGAGACAACTGAGTACTGGATATATACTGAGGGGAGAGCCTTTGCTGATAAGTTGGATTTGGGATGTGAGGGGAAGAAGAGTCAAAGATGTAGCATGCCATTCCAAAACAACAGAATACACTTTCTTCTCAAGTGCTCATGGAACATTCTCAAGGATAGATCATATCTTGGGTCAAAACTCAGGCCTTGGTAAATTTAAGAAAACTGAAATCATATAAAGTATCTTTTCCAACCACAACGCTATGAGACTAAATATCAACTACAGGAAAAAAATCTATAAAAAATACAAACACATGCAGGCTAAACAACACACTACTAAATAACCAAGAGATCACTGAAGAAATCAAAGAGGAAATCAAAGAATATCTAGGAACAAATGACAATGAAAACATGATGACCCAAAACCTACAGGATGCAGCAAAAGCAGTTCTAAGAAGGAAGTGTATAGCAATAAAATCCTACCTCAAGAAACAAGAAACAACTCAAATAAACAAACTAACCTTATAACTAAAGCAATTAAAAAAGGAAGAACAAAGAAACCCCAAAGGTAGCAGAAGGAAAGAAATCATAAAGATCAGATCAGAAATAAATGAAAAAGAAATGAAGGAAACAATAGCAAAGCTCAATAAAACTAAAAGCTGGACAGGGAGATCAGCTCGGTGCTTTGTGACCACCTAGAGGGGTGGGATAGGGAGGTGGGAGGCAGGGAGAGGCAAGAGAAAAGAGATATGGAGATATATGTATATGTATAGCTGATTCACTTTGTTATAAAGTAAAAAGTAACACACCATTGTAAAGCAATTATACCCCAATAAAGATGTTAAAAAAAACCAAACTAAAAGCTGGTTCTTTGAGAAGATAAATAAAACTGATAAACCATTAGCCAGACTCATCAAGAAAAAAAGGGAGAAGACTCAAATCAACAGAATTAGAAATGAAAAAGTAACAACTGACACTGCAGAAATACAAAGGATCATGAGAGGTTACTATAAGCAAGTAAATGACAATAAAATGGACAATCTGGAAGAAATGGACAAATTCTTAGAAAAGCACAACCTTCTGAGACTGAACCAGGAAGAAAGAGAAAATATAAACAGACTAATTACAAGCACTGAAATTGAAACTCTGATTAAAAATCTTCCAACAAACAAAAGCCCAGGACCAGATGTCTTCACTGGCGAATTCTATCAAACATTTAGAGAAGAGCTAACACTCATCTTTCTCAAACTCTTCCAAAATATAGCAGAGGGAGGAACACTCCCAAACTGATTCTATGAGGCCACAATCATCCTGACACCAAAACCAGACAAAGATGTCACAAAAAAGAAAACTACAGGCCAATATCACTGATGAACATAGATGCAAAAATCCTCAACAAAATACTAGCAAACAGAATCCAACAGCACATTAAAAGGATCATACACCATGATCAAGTGGGGTTTATCCCAGGAATGCAAGGATTCTTCAATATACACAAACCAATTGATGTGACACAACATATTAACAAACTGAAGGAGAAAAACCATATGATCATCTCAATAGATGCAGAAAAAGCTTTTGACAAAATTCAACACCCATTTATGATAAAAACCCTCCAGACAGTAGGCATAGAGGGAACTTACCTTAACATAATAAAAGCCATATATGACAAACCCACAGCCAACATCATTCTCAATGGTGAAAAACTGAAACCATTTCCACTAAGATCAGGAACAAGACAAGGTTGCCCACTCTCACCACTATTATTCAACATAGTTTTGGAAGTTTTAGCCACAGCAATCAGAGAAGAAAAGAAATAAAAGGAATCCAAATCGGAAAACAAGAAGTAAAGCTGTCCCTGTTTGCAGATGACATGATACCATACACAGAGAATCCTAAAGATACTACCAGAAAACTACTAGAGCTAGTCAATGAATTTGCTAAAGTAGCAGGATACAAAATTAATGCACAGAAATCTCTTGCATTCCTATACACTAATGATAAAAAATCTGAAAGAGAAATTAAGGAAACACTCCCATTTACCATTGCAACAAAAAGAATAAAATACCCAGGAATAAACCTACCAAAGGAGACAAAAGACCTGTATGCAGAAAACTATAAGACACTGATGAAAGAAATTAAAGATGATAAAAACAGATGGCGAAATATACCATGTTCTTGGATTGGAAGAATCAACATTGTGAACATGACTATACTACTCAAAGCAACCTACAGATTCAATGCAATCCCTATCAAACTACCAATGGCATTTTTCACAGAACTAGAACAAAAAGTTGCACAATTTGTAATGGAAACACAAAAGACTCCGAAGAGCTGAACCTATCTTGAGAAAAAAAAAAACAGAGCTGGAGGAATCAGGCTCCCTGATTTCAGACTATACTACGAAGCTACAGTAATCAAGACAGTATGGTACTGGCACAAAAACAGAAATATAGATCAACGGAACAGGATAGAAAGCCCAGAGATAAACCCACACACATATGGTCATCTTATCTTTGATAAAGGAGGTAAGAATATACAATGGAGAAAAGACAGTCGCTTCAATAAGTGGTGCTGGGAAAACTGGACAGCTACGTGTAAAATAATGAAATTAGAACAGCCCCTAACACCATACACAAAAATAAACTCAAAATGGATTAAAGACCTAAATATAAGGCCAGACACTATAAAACTCTTAGAGGAAAACATAGGCAGAACACTCTATGACATAAATCACAGCAAGATCCTTTTTGACCCAACTCCTAGAGAAATGGAAATAAAAACAAAAATAAACAAATGAGACTTAAAAGCTTTTGCACAGCAAAGGAAACCATAAACAAGATGAAAAGACAACCCTCAGAATGGGAGAAAATATTTGCAAATGAAGCAACTGACGAAGGGTTAATCTCCAAAATATACAAGCAGCTCACACAGCTCAATATCAAAAAAAACAAACAACCCAATCCAAAAATGGACAGAAGACCTAAATAGACATTTCTCCAAAGAAGATATACAGATTGCCAACAAACACATGAAAGAATGCTCAACATCATTAATCATTAGAGAAATGCAAATCAAAACTACAATGAGGTATCACCTCACACCGATGGAATGGCCACCATCAAAAAAATCTACAAACAATAAATGCTGGAGAGGGTGTGGACAAAAGGGAACCCTCTTGCACTGTTGGTGGGAATATAAATTGATACAGCCACTATGGAGAACAGTATGGAGGTTCCTTAAAAAACGAAAAATAGAACTACCATATTACCCAGCAATCCCACTACTGGGCCTATACCCTGAGAAGACCATAATTCAAAAAGAGTCATGTAGCACAATATTCACTGCAGCTCTATTTACAATAGCCAGGACATGGAAGCAACCTAAGTGTCCATCAACAGATGAATGGATAAAGAAGATGTGGCACATATATACAATGGAGTATTACTCAGCCATAAAAAGAAATGAAACTGAGTTGTTTGTAGTGAGGTGGATGGACCTAGAATCTGTCATACAGAGTGAAGTAAGTCAGAAAGAGAAAAACTAATGCCACGTGCTAACACATATATATAGAATCTTAAAAAAAATAAAAAACAAAAAACCATGGTTCTGAAGAACCTAGGGGCAGCACAGGAATAAAGATGCAGACCTAGAGAATGGACTTGAGGACACAGGGAGGGGGAAGGGTAAGCTGGGAAGAAGTGAGAGAGTGGCATGGACATATATACACTACCAAATGTAAAACAGATAGCTAGTGGGAAGCAGCCACATAGCACAAGGAGATCAGCTCGGTGTTCTGTGTCCACGTAGAGGGGTGGGGTAGGGAGGCTGGGTGGCAGACCCAAGAGGGAGGAGATATGGGGATACATGTATATGTATCGCCGATTCACTTTGTTATAAAGCAGAAACTCACACACCCTTGTAAAGCAATTATACTCCAATAAAGATGTTAAAAAAAAAAAAAAAGATGTAGCTAAGGTTTTTGACCAGAGCAAAGAGATGAACACAGCTGACACTCAGATGGAGAAAACTGAGGGAGGGACATTTGTTTTGTTGTTGTTGTTGTATTTTGGTTTTTTTTAATCGTAACTTTATTTATCTACTTATTTAATTGAATTATAGATTAGTTACAATGTTGTGTTAGTTTCAGGTGTACAGCAAAGTGATTCAGTTATACATACATATATATTTTTTCAAATTCTTTTCCCTTAAAGGTTATTACAAAATGTTGAGTTACCTGTGCTATACAGTAGGTCCTTGGTGGTTATCTATTTTATATATAGTAGTGAGGGAGGGATAAATTAGGAGTTTGGGGACATTTTTTTTTTTGATGGACAGTGGTTTTGAACACAAAGGGTTTGAGATGCCCATTAGACTGTGATGACTGTGGACTGGCAGTTGGGTTTGAGGCTCAATAGAGAGGAGCCTCTCTATTGAGCTAGAGATAGAGCTAGAGATATAAATCTGTGAGTCCTGAGCATATAGGTGGAAGATCTCCCAAAGAGCAGGTGTAGAAAGAAAAAAGGTCCAAACCCTGTAAACCTGGGGCTCCCACTGTTTACATATGACAAAAATGAGGAAGAACTTAAATATGAAGGAGTAGAAGGATGAGAAGAAAGAGAGAAACACCACGTGAACACCAAGAAAATGTTTTAAGAAAGAGGGAATGGTCTGTGTCTAATGCTGATGGTTAGTCAAGAAGAGGACTGAGAATTCCTCACTGGATTTAGCAACATGAAGACTGCTGGTGAGTCAACAAGAACGGTTCTGCTGTGGATGAAAGCCTTTTGGAACAGGTTCAAGAAAGAATGAGACCAAAGAAAGTGAAGGCCACAATGATGACTAATTTAAAAGGGAACAAAGAAATCAGCTGGTATTTTTAATGAATGGGGAAACATAATTAGCTGAAAGGAAAGAGAACAGGTTGGAAGTGAGAAGATGGAATGAAATGGAAGGAAGCAGGGTTGCAGCCCCAGGGTCTCACTTGAGTCAGTAGCCATGAACTTAAAGTAAGACCCATCAGGACAGTTGTGCAGTTTTCCCAGCCACATCCCTCCCCCCTGGGGAGATACAAAGCACATGGAAACCTACACTTCACCAGCACTGGCATTTTTCTGAGGAAGTATAATGAAAAGAGAAAGGAGCAAAGAAACTGAGGATGATTATAAGGGAGTCATTATAATGCTCAGACACAGAACTGAACGTGGGTGGAAGGGAAGTGAGGGCGTGAGTGAAGAAAGTGTAGGAAAAATGTATTTCTGTTATGGTTGATTTAGGGAACTAGAGATAAGGAACAGAAAAATGATGGAGTGGTTGTAGTTAATGATCATGTTGAGGTCCAGGGGATGACCCTGTAAGTCAGTGGCTATAACACGTTGGAGGAGGAGAGAAGGTCCAATAATTGGGACAGATAGAGCTTTGAAAGCTCCAAAGAACATGACGGGAGTTAATGGAGCATGTGGCAGTGGTCCAGGTATTGAATCTGCAAAGATGAAGAGGTAATGGGCCAAGAGTCTGTAAATATCCACAGTAAGAAAAGGTAGAACGTGATATAATTAGCTTTATCCTGGGGCAGTGGAGGAGGGAGGTGTAGGGAATTGCTTATTCAACAAACATACACACAATGGAAGACATGATTTTGGAACCACTTCAAAAGATGTAAGTAGTATGTGCTCTATAATTAAGATTATTAAAGGTATGGTCATTATATTAAACATTTTAACTGGATTTTTCTTGGGCATATAAATTACTGCTTTGCTGATTCCATGATCTCTGTGACAAAAATCAGACTCGCTGGGCTAATTTAATTAAGAGACTCCTGGAAATTAAATTCCATCACTTACGTGACAATCACAGGCATTTCACAAAAAATCTAGTTTAGGGAGTTGGGAAAAGGATCTGAAGGGTGGTCATAGTGTGCCTTTTATTTTTCATTACATGTCTTACAATCAGAAGAGGTCATTAGTCCAAAAATCTACATATCTCAGCCTGTCATACAGGACACTCAGAGCGTGATGGTGACTTGCCTGTAAAGCCTTAGCAACACCTATTCAACTCAACCTAAGCACCTGTTTGTAGTCCATGACTGGTAAGAAAAGTAGCTCAAATGATCCTAATCTACAAACGATTTCTAACAAAGAGCTGAAATATGACTTTTTTTTTCTTCTTAGCAAACTCATATACAGACAAGTCCCATGTAAAAACTGACCATTAGATATTTACAATTGGGGCACTTTGTTCCAAAGCAATAGTCACAAAGTATTCTGTGAGTTTATAAAAATATGTTCAAGTATTTAAAGTGTTTTGGGAAACTACATTTACTTCGAATATGATGTTACAGGAAGTAATTCTGGTGTGTTTCCACGTACATTTCTGTGAACTAAAAATTGATCCTCTATGTGAAGAAGGTATCCCACATTTAAGTACAAGTAACTTTACTAATTATCTGTGACTATTTTCTGCTTAGATGGGGGTAATTATTAGTGATCCTGCTGAACCATCCCTTTAGCTTGTGTGATGTCTTAGTTAAAGAGACTGCATCTGCCAGGGTCTAAATGGTCTATACATCCCAGAAATGATGTTTATATTGGTATATTTATCCATGATTTATTTTTTAATAGTTTTAAATAGAAGGATAGGTGATGCAACTATATTTTGAATGGATAGAAATGCTGATAATCCTCCAATGTAACCTTTCTGTATAGAAAAGAAACTGTAATGTCTATCATCTATAAACATTTCTCTATAAAATTGTATCACACCAATATATCCTATTTCTCTAATTTCAATATTTTTGTACACACATAGATGAGTTACTAATAGAAACAGGCTTATTAGAAAATCTTCTCAGTGGAAATGAACTTTTAAAATAACATCTTAAATGATACTAAACACTACTTTTCAAAACACCGACTCAGGAGTTAGCTGCTAAACCTACAATGAGCCAGTAATAGCTTAATTCAAACCAGTGATAAAATACAATTCCTAAAGGTCAAAACCAAACTCTTTGAGTAGAGATTCCATCTGTGCTCCTTTTCATTGTATTTCTATACTGCAGGGATAGGCTTTTCTGGTGCAGCTTGCATTAAAATTATTTTCAGTGATGATTTTCTTCTGATCCTCTGTTGGAGATGAACCAAGAAAACACTCGATAACCTCCCTCTTTGTCATGAATTTTGTATTCTCAGAGAACTAGATGACAAATATTGATACAGTTTTACAGTACTCATGTACAAATCCATGTCTGCAGCTGATTTTTGCAGTTAGGATTTTTGGTTGCTCTCAGAAATTGTTCATAATATAATATTTATTAGTGCAGAGTAAAATTAACAATGAATATTTACTAGTGTCAATCATACACAATGTAAACTCTATTTAGAAAACTAATACAATATTAACATTTCATAATCCCTTTTAAAATGTATCAATTTAAATAACTATTTTGAAGGGGGTAACTTGCAAACATTCATTCGTGCATCCTTGCTGCCAAAGATGACCTGTGGCAGAATGTGACAAAATGAGTTTACACACATGAACATCCTTCATTGCAGCATTATCCACAGTGGTCAAGATATGGAAACAACCTACGTGTATGTCCACAGATGAATGGATAAAGAAAATATGATAAATATATATCTATATCACAAATATATATATCAAATATATATACATACATACACACTCATACACATACCCACAGTGGAATATTATTCATTCTTTAAAAAGAAGGAAATCTTGCCATTTGTGACAACCTGCAGGGCATTATACTAGGTGAAATAAGCCAGACAGAGAAAGACCAATACTGTATGGTATCACTTACATGTGGAATCTAGAAAAAATAAAATTAAAGTCAAACTTTTAGAAACAGAGTGAAATGTTGGTTGCCAGAGGTTGGAGGGCGGGGGAAACCAGAAGATGTTGGTCAAAGGGTACAAACTTTCAGTTGTAAGATGAATAAGTTCTAAAGATCCTACACAGCATGGTGACTATAGTTAATAATTCTGTATTGTATACTTGAAGTTTGCTAAGAGAATAGATCTTAAGCATTTCCATACACACAAGAAAGATAATAATGTGAGGTGATGAATATGTTAATTAACTTAATTGTGGGTACCCTTTCACAATGTATATGTATATCAAATCATCACATTGTACACTTTAAATATAATAAATTTTATTTGTCAATTATACCTCAATAAGGATGGGGAAAAAAACATGAAGATCTTGAGCTGTATACAAATAAATACTACAGTTTCTCTTCTGGCCCTCTAGAAATATTGTTGAATGAAAAAATTAATTCTCTGGGAAAATTCAGGGAGCAATGTTGAACACATCCTATTTCTAACTTTATTTTGCTCTTCTGTTTTATTCCTCTTGACAACACTGCAATATTTAGTGAAAAGAATTCAGTTTAATATCAAAAATTGTGGTGTTCAATATGTACTTTGGTTATTTCATTTTCAGAACACAAAAGAATACTTTTTTAAAATTATACTTAACACTTTAGAA
The DNA here is from genome assembly GCF_028023285.1 of Balaenoptera ricei. Classification (NCBI taxonomy): domain Eukaryota; kingdom Metazoa; phylum Chordata; class Mammalia; order Artiodactyla; family Balaenopteridae; genus Balaenoptera; species Balaenoptera ricei. The sequence goes on from NC_082647.1 coordinate 8,756,108, forward strand.
TGACTTGGCACTGCTGGAGGCTTTTTTTTTTTTTATAGCACCTCAATAGAGATGACATTTTGACATCGAGTCCTCTCATTATACTGGAATTAAATAGTAAGTGCAGATTATTGCTTTGATTCCTAGCAATATGTACTTGGTGAATGGTGTAATTTATAATTTTAGGCAAATGTATGCCATTAGCAAGTTCAGTTTTTTTCCCCTTGTCCCAAAATTTAACATTGAGATTATTCACAAACGTTAATTTGTACCCTTTTGTATCTTGTAGAACCTCTGCTTCTCAGGTTCCTTTGATAAGACGACTGGGTAGGAAAGGAAAACTGACTCCTTTTGTCAGTTTTTTACCCGCCACAGCAAATGGCAAAGCAAAGACTCAAGAGAGAGCTCATGGCACTGGATTAGAGAATTTTGGAGGGACCATAACTAATGACTCTTCTAGGGCTCCAACTCTGGATACATCCTACAGGTTCGTGTGCTTCCTGGCTCACATCTGAGCCCAGATCAAGAAGAATTCTCTCTAAATTTGCCACAGCAGTGTTGGTTATATACTAAACCAATACTCACAAAAATGCTGGTAAACAGTCCAACAGGGAACCCCAGCTGTGTATGTTGGCTAATCCCGTATTTCCAACAAATATAATAAAGCTTCCAAGAAACTTCAAGCCAAATTTCAAGCTCAAGCACAGGAAATATATTAACTTCTGCCTTCTCTTTTGCCCTTGGCCCCAGTTTTCAATCTTAATTGGAAATAGGCAGTTTATAAGTAAAGTCATTAAATAAAAATGTCATCCTGCCAGATAGTGTGTTACGATGTAGAACACAGAACTCAGGGCTTTGTTTTTGTTCGTGTTTCTCGCTTTTTTAAATATTCCTACCAAACATTAAGAAAAAAATTTCTCCCATAACCCTGGCCAGTTGTCTGCATCTATGTGGCAGAATATAGGCCCCACACAGATGAATGCCGCCAAAAGCAGCGGCAGGGGTAGAGAGGGGTTGTCAAGCGGCAAGCAGGGCACTCCTGTGGCACCACACTGAAGTTTGAAAGCTTCTCCAGTCAAGCCCTAAGGAATTTTCCTGCAGGCTAGAAGATGGCAAGACAGGCAGGGGGCAGAGTGAAGACAGGACGGCAGGAATCCTCTTCCCTGGGAAATAAACACTCACCCTGAATCTGTTTATTTGAATGACTATTTATTGACTTGCTCACATGTCTCATATGGTGGTTACAGATTCAATGTTTGGAAACTGCTGGAGTTTTTTTGTAACACTGCTGTCGAAGGGAATGTTTCTTCATAGGCTAAATATGTTTTTTTTTTGGAAACATGCTTTGAACCATAGCATTTCAGAGTCCATTTAATAACGAGTACTTTCACCAGAAGGTTTAGCAGAAATTTGATTCTCTATTAGACACAGCAGGCATGAAAGCAAAGGGAGAAGGATGTGCTTTAGACGCCATTCCCCAAAGAGAATAAAGCTGGTGCCCCCAGATTGGAGGCATTGCCTGAAGCTTTACTTACCTTTAGATGTCATCCTAACTTGTAATGAAGTGAAATGTTGGTGATTTGTCCCACTTTATTTTCTAGAGAAAGTAACTTGTGTTCTTTGAATAAGTCTAACCGTTTATTAACAGACGACATTAAAAAAGTGCATTTACCAGTCATTTGTTTGAAATTCAGACTACTTTTTCCCTTTGAGTATAAAAATATGCTATAAATAGACTTGTTTCCCAGGCCAGCCCACAAAGCCTAATCCTAATTATCAGCCACTGCTCCTAATTTTTAGACTACTGTTACTATGGGGAAGTGCATTTGTAATTTTATATTAGGGCTTTAAGAGAATATTTTCCCATTTGGTGATGGCCCCTCAAATAACAAGCCATGTCAAATGGACAAGGGGAGATTTTCTTGGAAACATCTGACTTTATTAGCTCACTGTGTATCTATGTCTATTTAAGAAAAGGGATACTCCAGGTCGTATGTTCTGAATTGGAGAATAAAGGTTAATTTCAGAAGTCAGAACCAGAACTTTCCCAGTGTTATTAATCATTCTTTTTTTTAATTAATTAATTAATTTATTTTTGGCTGTGTTTGGTCTTCGTTGCTGTGCAGGGGCTTTCTCTAGTTGCAGCAAGGGGGCTACTCTTCGTTGCGGTGCGCAGGCTTCTCGTTGCGGTGCGCAGGCTTCTCATTGCGGTGGCTTCTCTTGTTGTGGAGCATGGGCTCTAAGCACGCGGGCTTCAGTAGCTGTGGGCGCACAGGCTTAGGTGCTCCACGGCATGTGAAGTCTTCCCGGACCAGGGCTCGAACCTGTGTCCCCTGCACTGGCAGGCGGATTCTTAACCACTGTGCCATCAGGGAAGTCCCTATTAATCATTCTTTAATGGAGCATTCATACATCAGGAATCTCCCGTTCAGTAAAAGATGTGCTTTCTCCTTTGATCAAAGGAAGAGCACCAAAAATCAAATCTTCTGATTTCCTACTAATGGAAATTTCATTGTGGAAATCATCAGGATGGGGTATTGGAGGAAAAGTATTAGTTTTAGAAAATAAATACCATAGAATTATGCCTTCCATCACCTTGTGAAATTATGGGTATAGAAATATAATTATTATGCAGTTATAAGTGACTTCTATAGAACAAAGGAAAGAAACTAGCTAGAGCAACATGAATTAACTCTTATTTCACTATGTTAACTAACTGACTTCTCTTATTCATCAAACCAATTTGATAGCAAACATTTCATAATAATTATACTGACTTTTATGCAAATTTTAAATGGTACCCTTAAAAAATTCTTTCCCTCGATTTTAATTAATCTTGAATATTTAATATGCTTTTGCATAACTTAAGCAAAGGCTTATCTTTTTTTCTTGCCTAGGGCTCCTTGAACTTCAATTAGTATGCATCATATCTTAAAATTTTGGTGTTGCTTTTAAGGAGCAATAATTTTGATTTAAAATTTAAACTCACCATCATCAGATACAGGTTCCATATAATAATAATAATTACATTTCAAAAGGAAAGAATAAAAATGAGAAAAAGGAGGGAAGTTTTTCAAACTTCAACTTTTTCTTTGTAGGTGTTCTCTAAAACGTAAAAGGTGAGTTATAGTATTTCTAAGTATTTCTATAGTGTTTTTGCGATACATATCAGCAATTCAGATGTTACAGTAAAAAAGCAAGGATTATTGGGATTGACATATATACACTACTATGTATGAAATAGATAACTAATGAGAATCTGCTGTATAGCACAGGAAACTCTACACAATGCTCTGTGGTGACCTAAATGGGAAGGAAATCTAAAAACGAGGGGATATATGTATATGTATAACTGATTCACTTTGCTGTACAGCAGAAACTAACACAATGTTGTAAATCAACTATACTCCAATAAAAATTCATAAAAAAGCAAGGATTATAAGTAATATAGAGTATGAAATTATATCTTTATAGATGCCAATACCTGTCCTACTTGTGCTCTCCTGGAAGGAAAACTGACACAGCTCTTCTGAGGGGATCCAGCCCCCCAGTCAGCCCCCGTGACTGGCTCCTACTGGGCACCTGACTTAGGAGCAGCCAAAGATTTATAGCAACTTATGACTAGAGCCTGGTGAAACAAGATAAATGGAGCCAACATATTTCCTTTCTAGAATTTGAAGAAATATGACAATAATTGGCCAGCTAGCCATGGTAGCTGAAAAAAAGGTCATAATAGAGTTGTTGGGCCAAATACGGGGCACTGTGAACACTGCAGTTGCATTAGTTTGGATGGTTTCAGTTGTAAATAACAGAAAACAGCACTGGATCTGCCTTCACAAAAAAGGAAATCAGCTGGTCCAAATAAATGAAAAGTATGGGGTTGGGTGTAGGCATGATCAAGAGGCTCAAGAAAGTTAGCCAGATTCCGGCTTGTTTGTCCTTCCAAGGGCTCTCTCTCCACTTTGTCTTTCACCTAAGGCTGCCCCACCCATCATTCCAGAAGGTTTCCAGGATGGCTGGCCTGGATCACATGCATTGCTGTAAAGTAGCCTCAGTAACCACGGGTTGAGATTTTTTTTTAATACATTTATTTATTTATTTATTTTTGGCCGTGTTGGGTCTTTGCTGCTGCTCACAGGCTTTCTCTAGTTGTGGCGAGCGGGGCCTGCTCTTCATTGTGGTGCGTGAGCTTCTCATTGTGGTGGCTTCTCTTGTTGCGGAGCACGGGCTCTAAGCACGCGGGCTTCAGTAGTTGTGGCACATGGGCTCAGTAGTTGTGGCTCGTGGGCTCTAGAGCGCAGGCTCAGTAGTTGTGGTGCATGGGCTTAGTTGCTCTGCTGCATGTGGGATCTTCCCGGACCAGGGCACGAACCCGTGTCCCCTGCATTGGCAGGCGAATTCTTAACCACTGTGCCACCGGAGAAGCCCACAGGTTGAAATATTGATTGTACCTGAAGACAGATAAGCTTCCTTGAACCCAAACAGAAACCAGGAGGTGTTGAAAGGGATAGGGTAGGGGCAGCCCACAAGAAATCGGCTGCTGACCAAGCAAGCGATGTGTACCCATCACAGAACTTACAAGAGTACAAGAACTATAAGCAGAGCGATCCAGCTGGTTTACGGATTAAAGGGGAAAAAAAAATGAGGGCTCAAATATGTAAATGCAGAGCGTTTTGAGTGAAGAACTTGTGCCTTTTAAACGGTCTTGAACTAAGAACTCCCTCTGGTTCCAGTCACGGCAGGATCCACACCTGTCAGGTAAGGTTGACCATGCATCTCAGCTTGTTCAGCAGAGGACCCGTTTATGCCTGTTATACTCCTTTCTTTCTCAAAAGTGCCCCAGTTTTCTGGCAAATTATATGGTCATCATACTGTGATGGCACCTACTTCGGAATTTCCACACATTTTCCCCTCATCATTTCATGCAAAGCTTTATAATAAGTTGGCTTTTCATGGATTCGTTTGAGTTTGTCTCTGTAGAAGGCATATCTACAATATCAGGAGGAAATTCCAAGATAAGTGGGAGGCCAGGCAGCACCTTCTACTAAGGAGGACTGGGGTGGGAGAGCAAGCATGAGGGTCCTAAAAGAAATGTCAGCACAGCCAATTGGATGCTCCCAACTGAAACTAAAATTTGGCAGGGGCACGCAAAGATGCAGGGTCATAGAGGATATCTGGGGGGCTGAGGGAGTCTGGAACATTGTGTTCTGGTGAGAGGTAAAAGACCTTGGCTTCTCTTTACCCATCTTGGTTCTGCCTTTCATCAATTCTGAGCTAGAGAATGATGTTTCTTAAATTCAGCAGAGTTTTTACTTTATTTACTTATTTATTTTTGCTAGTTTGTTTATAACCAAGAAACTGACTTGTATAGTTCCCTGCTATGAATGGGCCAAATTAACTCACAGTTGCTGAGAGAGAATCTAGGAATGAGTCAGGCAATAAGTTTGGAGAAACTATCATAAATTTAGATATTGTGTTATAGTATGTTGTTTGTATCCTTTCTATACATAGAAACAGACAGTGATTTATTAAAAAACAACTTTCTGTTTTCCTTTCTAATAGTAATGTAAGTCATGGAAGGAACTCTAAAGAGAACAGGTGATACAGGTGAGAAACAGACTTAAAGTTTTGAGAGAATGCTCATTATTTCCTGTGGTGCTCCAAGCACTGTGCCATGCTATCTCATGTGATATCATTTCTACATCATCTGCTTTAATTTATTTTCCCTGCAAAGGGTGGAGAAAATAGGCTTCTTCCTTTGATAAGCCACAACACTTCAAAGGCCCATAAACACCAGCCTCCCTTCTCATCACCTGAGCTGCGTTTTCCACACATCTGTGAGCCAAGGTGCAGAGGCTAGGTCTCTGGTACACTCCAGGTGCAGAGGCTAGGTCTCTGGTACACTCCAGGTGCAGAGGCTAGGTCTCTGGTACACTCCAGGTGCAGAGGCTAGGTCTCTGGTACACTCCAGGTGCAGAGGCTAGGTCTCTGGTACACTCCAGGTGCAGAGGCTAGGTCTCTGGTACACTCCAGGTGCAGAGGCTAGGTCTCTGGTACACTCCAGGTGTGGAGGCTAGGTCTCTGGTACACTCCAGGTGTGGCCCATGGACCAGGGGCATCAGCATCACCTTAGAGCTTGTTAGAAACGTAGGAGCTCCGTCCTCACTACAGACCCACTGAATAGAATCTATCTTTTCACAAGATCCCAGGTGATTCACATGCACATACAAGATTGAGACGTCCTGGACTAAAACATTCCGTCTCCAAAAAAAATTGTTTTTGGTCATACTCCTCTCTGCACCCCATGTTCACCTGCGCATCATGAGCTTGCATCTCCAGCCAACCCCTTTATCACCCATCCCTGTTATTCAAAGTACGCCTCTCGGCAAGATATTTACCCTGTAAATAACTTTT